>NC_053389.1:431764009-432510054 GCF_905171765.1 Bufo bufo
TACAGTATCTATCTATCTAGAAAAAAGGTACAAAAGCTGGGCAGCACAGAAGTTTAACTTGTAGATGCAGAGTGCCAGCGGCTGTAGGGAAAATAGATAAGAAATTCCACGGCACATCCAAGGCGTAAAAACCAAGTAGATACTTTTATTCACCAGACAGAGACGTTTCGGTCCACTTGCTGGGACCTTTCTCAAGCAGTGACAAAGTGCAATGGTGCCATGTGCTTATTTATATAGGTTAACCATATCTAATACATATTGTCCAACATATCTCATCCTTATATCAAATCACAGTGTAAAGTGCTAGTGCATAGTATAGTGTGGGCTATATATAGCTTAAACTAATGTTCACATAAACGTGCATAAAATTATAAAGCATAATTCACAAGTGATGTCATCAATGTAATTAAAAACATATGTGCCAATGTCTAAAAACATTACCTCAGTACAGGTGTCATTTAATAAAAACATATGAGAAGGAAACCATAGAGTCGGCAGGGGGCCGGTCCACATGGAATTAGCATTTTGCTTTTGCGTATTCTAATAGGGGCTATGTCATTAGAAGTAGCGCATAGCATAAGACAAAAGTAAGCAACAATAGAAAAAAATCACTACATATATCCCATAAACCAGGGGAGTATATCAAGGGGCCGATCCACTGTATATTGGTCTAAGTCTTACATATATCACACGGGTGTCACCGTATGTGGTTATAAAGGGACCTGCTGGTAACACTGTGCATCCATTCCTGGACACACTGTGCATTCCCAAAAAGTTACAATCCCAAATTGTACAGTCAACCATTCATTGGAGATTCCAAAGTGTAACATCTGGCCTCACCACATGACAACATATTGGAAACCCACCATTAGTTGCTGGGTATCTTTTCCTAGACACCCAATGCAACTCTTCAAGGTCTAGTCACCATATTTAAGGTCTAGTCACCATATTTCAGGGAGACGTGGATGTCCCGTTACCATTATAGTTGTGCAAGGCAACCCACTGTCCACCTGATTGTCCCCATATATACATATATCTATTTGGACGGTCGAACCCAAGATATACCCCTCACTGTAATAGAGATAAATAATCCATCTTGCCAAAGAACTTAAGGACCTGGTACTAGACAGACCCCAGAGACCCCGACCCCAATGAAGCTAAAGCCAAAAAAATAGATGTCAAACCACGGAAAACAATTGCCCCAGACCCAGCCCACAAAGATTGCAGATGTGGAGGAAACCACCAGCAACACAATGGCTACACACCGCAACAAAGAACAGCAGCATGGCGGAAATAAGAACCCTGCTCAGCACACTCTTTTGCAAACTAATGTAACCCTCAAAACCATCTGCTATGTCTGATGAAAATGGCACTCATTACAGCAGCTGGAATATCCAAGGGCTGAACGCTTCAGCTTTTGGATCCAAACATAATGATCCAGACTTCAAAGAAAGACTAAAAAACATCGATATCCAAATCCTCTTGGAGACATGGACCCGGGCAGAGGATGAATCCCTAGCATCCATGGGCTACAAGGAATTTTCCATCTCTGCCCTGAAAAGCAAGACCACTAAACTGGGCCGCCGTTCAGGAGACATATTAATATGGTACAAAGAGAAGCTTAAAGAGCACGTGAAAGCTATCAAACAAGGAGACAACCATATCTGGATAAAAATAAGCAGCTCCATCCTCAGCTGTCAGTATGACATCTACATCTGTGCAGCATACATCCCTCCCTTAGAGTCCCCCTACTAAAACCCAGACATCTATGAGGTTCTAAAAGGGGAGGCTTCCCAATTCCAGTCCCGGGGCAGGGTGCTGATCTGCGGTGACCTCAATGCCAGAACTGGCACAGAGAAAGACTATCTGACCTCTGATAAAAACACATATATCCTTGGGGGCCAGACCCACTACCTGGACTCTGTACAGACAATAAGAAACAGCTATGACAGAGTTGTCAACAAGAGCGGGAAAGCACTGCTGAACCTGTGCCAGAGCTTGGGTCTGTACATAATAAACAGGCATATCAGGGGTGACTCGTTAGGACGGTTTACACTAAACTTCCATGTGGGCAGCAGTGTGGTGGACTATGCCATCACAGACGCAGACCCAGCAGACATAAATGCCTTTATAGTCACTCCTGAGACACACCTGTCAGACCACAACCAGATCCTGCTGCACATGAGATCCACCGACAAGCCAGCCACACAGCTGCCCCATCAGTCTGTTCTCTACAATCTGTCACCATCCTTTAAATGGGTCAGCCAGTCTGCCACCGAATATACCAACGTGACCAACCGACCTGAAATCAAAGAACTGCTCACAAACTTTTACATGAGCTTTTATGAGTCAGACCAACAAGAGGTCACCCAGGCAGTGAAGGACATTGGTCCGTTTCAGACCTGCTAGTTCTGCCATGGTGTACAGGATGTTATTAATGTCCTTCACTGCCTGGGTGACCTCTTGTTGGTCTGACTCATAAAAGCTCATGTAAAAGTTTGTGAGCAGTTCTTTGATTTCAGGTCAGTTGGTAACGTTGGTATATTCGGTGGCAGACTGGCTGACCTCAAATGACCTAATAACAAACAGTGCCATAAATGGTTTGATAGCGTCTGCAAGGCTCTGCGACGTTTCCTAAGGGTAGCCTCCAACCAAAAACATAGAGACCCCAACAACAGGGATGTGAGGAATGCCTACGACACTCTACGCAGGCGATGCAAACGCACTTTGAGAGAGAAGAAACAGAGGCACCTCTCTCACAAACTCCAGCAGCATGAGGACTCCCTCCAGGTCAACTCATTCTGGGAGACCTGGCACCACATGGGCACAAAACCCAAGGAAAAACTCCCTCCACATTCAAAATGGCAGCATCTGGCTCAGCTACTTCAGGAACCTCTACAAAAACATCCCTGAAGAAGACCAAACCCGGACATAGCAACAGATAACCACAAAACTAAGGGACATGGAGGAGGCCATCAAGAACTTCCAGAACCCTCTGAATTCATCAATCACCATGCAAGAGATACAGGAAAGAATCGCCCTGCTGAAAGGCAAAAAGGCCAGCGGTATTGACAGCATCCTGCCAGAGATAATAAAAGAATACTCACCTTTCTCACACAGCACAAGGTTCTCAGCAAAAGCCAAGCCGGGTTCATGCCAAACCACCGCACCACTGACCATATCTACACCCTGCACAGGCACATCAAGACACACGTCCACGATACCAAATGTGTCAAAATATTTGCCTATTTTGTGGACTTTAAGAAGGCGTTTGGCACCTGGGCCTGTTCCTGAAACTTCTGGAGAGTGGAATAGGAGGGAGAATTATGTCATAAAGAGCTCATACACCAGGAACCAATGCAGCGTGAAGGTGAACGGAAAGAGTACGGCTTATTTCCAGCAGGCCAGAGGGGTCATACAGGGATGCAGTCTGAGCCCAACACTCTTTAATATCTATATCAATGAACTGGCTGCAGCTCTGGAGGCCTCCTCAGCACCAGGCCTCCCCTTGCATGACCACAAGGTGAAGTTCCTGCTGTACGCCGATGAACTCCTGCTTCTGTCCCCAACAGAGAGAGGCCTGCAAGACAGCCTGGCAGTACTGGAAAAATTCAGCACCACATGGGCACTACCCATTAATCCTAAGAAGACCAAAGTCATGGTGTTCCAGAGGACGGTCCAGAATAAAGCCCCCATTCCTTTGTTAAAATTAAATGACTCTACACTGGAGAAAACCAACAGCTACACCTACCTGTGGCTGGAGCTTAACCAATCAGGGAGCTTCAAAGCAGCAATAGAAACACTAAAAGGAAAAGCCTGCAGAACCTTCTATGCCATCAGAAGGCAACTGTACCACCTCAAACCACCAGTGAGGGTCTGGCTGAAAATATTTGATGGTGTCATCGCCCCGATCTTGCTCTATGGCAGTGAGGTGTGGGGCCATCTACCCAGACCAGTCAAAGTCGGATTCCAGCCCAACAGAGACATTCCATCTAGAGTTCTGCAAATACCTGCTCCAAGTCCATCGAAGCACCTCCAACATGGCAAGGCGGGCAGAGATGGGCAGGTTTCCACTATGGCTCACCATGCAGAAGAGGGCAATATCATTCTGGGCACACTTACAAGACAGCAGCCCCGGCTCTTACCACCACCAAGCCTGGCTGAGCCACAGGGCCTAGAGCACACCCTGCACCCTCCAACTGAGTGTCAGCTGTCTGCCCAGCCAAAACCCCCAAATGCCCTGAACAAAGCACAAATATAGGGGGTCATAGAGAGCTGCAAAGAGCCATACATAGAGGAATGGAGAAGCGAAATAAACACCTCCCAGAAACTTACCGCATACAAATCACTACAAAGGGACTACACCATGGCGCCCTACCTGAAGCGGATACCCAACTCCAAACACAGACAGACCCTGAGCCTGTACAGACTGAGCGCCCACAACTTGGAGATGGAGATGGGGTGGCACAGGTAGATATACAAGCCGCGGGAGAGCAGACTGTGCCAGCACTGTGTGTAGGGGGCCCTGGAGGATGAGGCCCACTTCCTGCTACACTGCAGCAAATACTCACCTGTGAGGGCTACTTACTTCCAGAGACTCTCCGCTCACATCCCAGATTTCACCTCCATAGATGAGCAGAGGAAACTCCACATCCTACTGGGGGAAGAGGAGTCCACTGTGGAGATCACTGCCCAATATGTCTCTACCTGTCACTAACTGAGAGGAAGATGAGACACCATGGACTATTAAACCCCCATACTGCCCCTTTAACCCAACATCCACCCCCATTAATTCCCATATCAAACCCCCCTCCACAATACCTATTATTTATTTTGACTTGGCAATGCTAAATGTTTTACTTGGACGCGCCAATAAAGCTTTATTAAATTTAATTGAATTTAATATATTATCTATCTATATTTCTATCTATCTATCTATCTATTTATCTATTATCTATATATCTACAGTATCTATCTATCTACTACCTTTTTATCTATCTATCTATCTATCTATCTCATATCTATTTATCTATCTATCTATCTATCTATCTATCTATCTATCTATCTATTATCTATCTATCTATCTATCTATCTATCTATCTATCTATTATCTATCTATCTAGTACCTTTTTATCTATCTATCTATCTATCTATCTATCTATCTATCTATCTCTATCTATCTACAGTATCTATCTATCTATCTACAGTATCTATCTATCTACAGTATCTACAGTTGCAAGAAAAAGTATGTGAACCCTTTGGAATGATATGGATTTCTGCACAAATTGGTCATAAAATGTGATCTGATCTTCATCTAAGTCACAACAATAGACAATCACAGTCTGCTTAAACTAATAACACACAAAGAATTAAATGTTACCATGTTTTTATTAAACACACCATGTAAACATTCACAGTGCAGATGGAAAAAGTATGTGAACCCTTGGATTTAATAACTTGATGGCCCTCCGTTGGCAGCAAGAACTTCAACCAAACGTTTCCTGTAGTTGCAGATCAGACGTGCACAACGGTCAGGAGTAATTCTTGACCATTCCTCTTTACAGAACTGTTTCAGTTCAGCAATATTCTTGGGATGTCTGGTGTGAATTGCTTTCTTGAGGTCATGCCACAGCATCTCAATCAGGTTGAGGTGAGGACTCTGACTGGGCCACTCCAGAAGGCGTATTTTCTTCTGTTTAAGCCATTCTGTTGTTGATTTACTTCTATGCTTTGGGTCGTTGTCCTGTTGCAACACCCATCTTCTGTTGACTTTCAGCTGGTGGACAGATAGCCTTAAATTCTCCTGCAAAATGTCTTGATAAACTTGGGAATTCATTTTTCCTTCGATGATAGCAATCCGTCCAGGCCCTGACGCAGCAAAGCAGCCCCAAACCATGATACCCCCACCACCATACTGCACAGTTGGGATGAGGTTTTGCTGTTGGTGTGCTGTGCCTCTTTTTCTCCCCACATAGTGTTGTGTGTTTCTTCCAAACAACTCAACTTTGGTTTCATCTTTCCACAGAATATTTTGCCAGTACTGCTGTGGAACATCCAGGTGCTCTTGTGCAAACTGTAAACGTGCAGCAATGTTTTTTTTGGACAGCAGTGGCTTCCTCTGTGGTATCCTCTCATGAAATCCATTCTTGTTTAGTGTTTTACGTATCGTAGATTCGCTAACAGGGATGTTAGCATATGCCAGAGACTTTTGTAAGTCTTTAGCTGACACTCTAGGATTCTTCTTCACCACATTGAGCAGTCTGCGCTGTGCTCTTGCAGTCATCTTTACAGGACGGCCACTCCTAGGGAGAGTAGCAGCAGTGCTGAACTTTCTCCATTTATAGACAATTTGTCTTACCGTGGACTGATGAATAGCAAGGCTTTTGGAGATACTTTTATAACCCTTTCCCGCTTTATGCAAGTCAACAATTCTTAATCGTAGGTCTTCTGAGAGCTCTTTTGTGCGAGGCATCATTCACATCAGGCAATGCTTCTTGTGAAAAGCAAACACAGAACTGGTGTGTGTTTTTTATAGGGCAGGGCAGCTGTAACCAACACCTCCAATCTCATCTCATTGATTGGACTCCAGTTGGCTGACACCTCACTCCAATTAGCTCTTGGAGATGTCATTAGTCTAGGGTTTCACATACTTTTTCCACCTGCACTGTGAATGTTTACATGGTGTGTTCAATAAGAACATGGTAACATTAAATTCTTTGTGTGTTATTAGTTTAAGCAGACTGTGATTGTCTATTGTTGCGACTTAGATGAAGATCAGGTCACATTTTATGACCAATTTGTGCAGAAATCCGTATCATTCCAAAGGGTTCACATACTTTTTCTTGCAACTGTATCTATCTATCTATCTATCTATCTATCTATCTATCTATCTATCTAAAATATCTATCTATCTACTATCTATCTATTATCTACCTATCTACAGTATTTATCTATCTATCTATCTATCTATCTATCTATCTACAGTATTTATCTATCTATCTATCTATCTACAGTATCTATCTATCTATCTATCTATCTATCTATCTATCTATCTCATATCTATCTATCTATCTATCTATTATCTATCTATCTAGTACCTTTTTATCTATCTATCTATCTATCTATCTATCTATCTCTATCTATCTACAGTATCTATCTATCTATCTACAGTATCTGTCTATCTACAGTATCTATCTATCTATCTATCTATCTATCTATCTCATATCTATCTATCTCATATCTATCTATCTATCTATCTCATATCTATCTATCTATCTATCTATCTCATATCTATCTATCATCTATCTACTCTATCTATCTATCTATCTATCTGATATCTATCTACTCTATCTATCTATCTATCTATTATGTATCTATCTATCTATAAAAATGAAAAATTCCACAGCACTTCAAAAAATAAATAATGTGTTTATTACACCAGACGCGACGTTTCAGTTCTCTCTATAGAACCTTTTTCAACCTGTGACTTTCATTATCTATCTATCTATCTATCTATCTATCTATCTATCTATCTATCTATCTATCTATCTATCTATCACCTTTTTATCTCTCTCTCTCATATCTATCTATCTATCATTTACAGGTGAAACTCGAAAAATTAGAATATTGTGCAAAGTTCATTTATTTCAGTAATGCAACTTAAAAGGTGAAACTAATATATGAGACTCAGTACATGCAAAGCGAGATATTTCAAGCTTTTATTTGTTATAATTTGGATGATTATGGCTTACAGCTTATGAAACCCCAAAGTCACAATCTCAGGTACCCTTTGCTCGGGGGTATGGATTAATTAGCTGACTAGAGTGTGACACTTTGAGCCTAGAATATTGAACCTTTTTGTCCCAATATTCTAATTTTAAAGAGGTTGTCTGGGTTCGGAGCTGAACCCGGACATCCCTCCATTTTCACCCAGGCAGCCCCCCTGACTTGAGCATCGGAGCAGCTCATGCTCCCCTCTCCTTTGCCCTGCGCTAAATCGCGCAGGGCAAAGGCATTTTTTGGAGATCCAGTGGGGCTGCCAAGAAGTCCAATGACGTCACTGGCACTGATGGGCGGGATTTAGCGCTGCTCTAGCCAGTAACATGGCTAGGGCAGTGCTAAAGCCCGCCCGTCAGAGCCGGTGACGTCACCGAACAAAAGAGCCCTTGCCCTGTGCGATTTAGCGCAGGGCAAGGGAGCGCATCGGAGCATGAGATGCTCCGATGCTAACCTCAGGGATGCTGCCTGGGTGAAAATAAGGGTATGTCCGGGTTCAGCTCTGAACCCGGACAACCCCCTTTAAGCTGCATTAATGCAATTCCTTTTAAGTTGCATTGCTGAAATAAATGGACTTTCGCACGATATTCTAATTTTAGAGTTTTACCTGTATCTACTGTATCTTTCCTTCTACTCTATCTATCTATCTATCTATCTATCTATCTATCTATCTATCTATCTATCAATCTACTGAATCTATCTATCTATCTATCTATCTATCTATCTATCTATCTATCTATCTATCTATCTATCTATCTATCTATCTATCTATCTATCAATCTACTGAATCTATCTATCTATCTATCTATCTATCTATCTATCTATCTATCTATCTATCTATCTATCTATCTATCTATCAATGTATCTGTTGGTCTGTTGATCTGTCTATTTGACTGTTTGTCTGTCTGTCTGCCCACTGTATCTATGCATAGCCATTTCCATACAATCTCACATCAAAAACAGACATCTGCCAGTGCCAATGAAGTACCCAGAGGCTCATGGATGGTTTACTTTAGGTTTGCTGAAATGTTGTCATAAAAAAACAATTTATAGTCCTCAGTTTATTTACATCTTGTAGCTGAAAGCAGAGAAATGTTCATTACGAGCGGGTAGAGTGTGCAAGCTGTAGATAGTTTAGAAGACGTCAGGATTAAATCACATCAAACTAATGTATATCTCTGTCATTCCAGGCGGCGCGGTCCCTTACATCCCTCTGCTGACCTGGATGAGCCTAGTTGCCTGTGGATGGGTCACGTAAAGCTGTGACTTTGCCCTTGTCCTGTTCTAGACATGAGAAATGAGGTGTAAACAAGCATTTACAACAAAAATAATGGCCCAGGGCATCCATATGACATTATGTGATGTGTAATAACAGTGAATGTCATAAAAACAGCAGAAATGTAGAGAACTTTCCATGACCTTGGCGTGGTACTGGGTATAAAAGAACAATTTCGAGTGTCGAAGAGATTGCACATGGACATGCTGCCTTTTCTGACATTTGTATGGTCTGTTTCAATGTTCTTAAAGCAATACTGTCAGATCCTGAGGGTTCAGACAGGCAGGAGTTGGGGGGTGACATGCTGTTTGCAAGCTTCATGATCCATATAAACATTGATAGAGAATTATACTGATATTTGATAACTGCTGGAGATCACATTAGATAAGTGTCGCTGTACTAGTATGTAAATCATGGGACACCAAAATGTTGCATATTGTTGGTGTATTAGTAACATATTTGGTGTAATACCGCTTAAATGGTTAAAAAGACTCATTTGTAAGAAGATAGATCCTGCACATGCGGTGCGCCCTTGCAGCATTTATTTGGTTAACGAGAACATTTCAGTAATTACTTTTTCTCGCTTTTTGACCCACTGCTTTTTTTGTGTTTAGGATTGCAGCCAAAACCTGTCTTGCTGCAGAATGACAGAAGAGGACCCCGAGCGGGGGTTGGGCGCGTTTTACCTGCCATTGATGCCTCTTGGCAAGTGCCTGGCTAACGTCTGGAGTATTGTATTGTTAGCCAGGAAAAGGACTTCAGTCAGTCTAACCTGCCGCCCCACACAACCTCCTTTTTCTCCCCCGGTATTGCAGACAGCAGCAAGCGAGAGGAAGGAAGCGAGACAAAGGACCTCTCTCCTAGAAAATTCATTGATGTACAAAAGACATTACGTTCTGCAGCTGTTACTGAGTATATATGTACAGTAAAGCGTTGGCTCATTCAGAGCAGAGAATTTAACTCATTCACACCCGGGTCTGCGCGGCTACCGAACCAAACGCGAGCCACACTACGTGGCAATTACTGCTTTGAAGGATGGAGAAAAAGGTTCACCTGCTGATAATTGAACTCATGCAGTGTTTTAGCACCATTAAAGCCACGCACACTGTCACTGTGTCATGAATGACGATTGAGGAGACAAGATATTGTACACTGCTCTCCAGCTGCCGGTGATACACCGTCACTGGACTATGGTTAATTAATTATAAACCCCGTGTTGTTTGCCCTTTTCTGCAAACTAGGAGAATTGTATCCAAAGAGCATATTTCATTTGTTACTGCTGCTTGTTGTATCTCATGGCTCAGCAGACCTGCTACATATTAAATTGATCGAATACCACTACTCCTGAGGGTACGGCCACACACATTCAGAGTTTTTTTTATGTTGTTTTTAAAGGGTAACTGTCATGTTTTCAATAAATTAAAAAAAATCGATTTTAGCATATGTTACTGCTGCAGCAGCATTATGCATAAAGCAATCTTTAGTTTCTTCACATACCACCGTTTTCCTTGAGTTTTCTCCTTAGTTACGGCTGTCTTTAATCCTACAATATGAGGACCTTCTCAAGATAGCTCCTCTGCCAGTTCTCTGAGGCCAAAACTGCTTTCCCTCACTTCCCATACACACTTGCTGTAGCCAGCAGCTCCCTGCCAGCCAATCAGATTGGATTACTGAGAGACACGCCTCCTCACTCTGAAGCCTGAGCTTCAGGCAGCATGTTATAGAACAGGAGGAGGTTAGCAGATTGAAATATGGTTTTGTGGGAAAAGATCCAGTTTAACTTAATTCCTGCTCCTTCTGGGCTCTGAAGTCAAGGAGACGGTCCTATCAGTGATTGACAGCCCTCCCTCTATGACTGTGTATACAGAGATGTCAACCACTGATAAGACCGCCTCCTTTACTTCAGAGCCCAGAAGGAGCAGAAATATAATTGAATAAATTATAGGTTTTACTAAATATTTACCCACAAAACTTTATATCAATCTGCTCAGCTCCTCCTGATCTATAACATGATGTTGGCAGATTACACAGCCTTTTTAAGGTGACAGGTTCCCTTTAACTATTCATTGATAGCTGCAGTGCACAAGATTGTATACAAGTCAATTCAAAATTCTATTCAAAATAATAAAAAAGTAGTATAGAAGCTTTCTGCAATCTTAATATCACCATCATCTTTATTAGATGGTCTCCAGAGCAGTGTAAGGAAATGTCAGCAGTTTTCACCTGCTGTCCATATTTACAGGTTTCAGCACCTTACACCTATGTATGCACGTCCACCTGCATCTTATTTTCCAGGATGTTCTTGATTTAGCTTAAAAACGTATTACTATTGATCCAAAGTGGGCTGCTGTCTCTGCAAAAATCGAAGATGAAAATAGCAGAAACTAATATTAGTTTCTAAAATAATAAATGTGTTCTGTGCAGGATTTCAAATCCTGAATTTATGGATTAGCTGAATTCTAGGGGACTGAATGGCTACCAGTCTATATTATATATGTTTTCAAATTCATTATCACTATACTCCCACAGGAAGAGTGGTTGATTATAGGATACAACATGCCTTTTATCCAATTCTCAAACATTCTACATTCATTTTGGGCTATTGATGCAATGATTCTCCAGACAATGAGTAGGACCATTATTAGGCAGGTTAGAAAATCAGTTTTTCAAGATGTCTACTTACTTAATTTCTAGGGAAAAATCACCATCCATCACTGATCCAAGATGCATGTTGACTTCTATAAGAAAACAGGCTTAATTTTTATATTTTTTTTTTATTTAGTTAAAGCCAGTGGATCCAAAAAGAAAAGTAAATCTCCAGACAAATATTTGTTGGAATCAGTTATATTGAAATTTGAAAAGTCCAATTAAGGATAATTGAAGATATGGGATCCTGACATACTGTATACTGTCCAAAGATAGGGCATACGCTTGGTGTAAATCAAGCTCCAGGTCGATCACTGTCTGAACAAACAACAGAAGCAATATGAAATTTACATAGACATTAGATATTTTTTGGTTGATTCAGCCATTTTTAATTCAAAATAATAACCTCAAATTTGTGCAGAGTGGTGCTTTGGCAGTCGTAGCACTTAGTTATGAGTGGCAGGGGCAATAGTCGAATTTGCGATATTTCACTAATATTTGGTAGAATATTCATCATATATTCGCAAATTCGAGATTATTTTCTTGATCGCAAAAAATCAGCAATGTAATATTCGCGAAATGCGTGTGAAATACAGGCGTGGGTCACTTTTGCTATATTTTTCAAGCTGCTAGAAGTTTCTTGAGACTGGAGAAAATGGTTGGCAAGGCAGAACATTAAAAATGGCTTTATGGGCAGATACAGTGCTCCAATATATTTACAATTGCGCAAATCGGCACTAATGATGCAAATATTTTGGTGCAATAAGTGAAACTTCACATTTTAACAGGTCTGATTACTTATTAGTGATTGGTGTACTAAGTATTGTTGTGAACTTGTGACATCACAGCACTATGTATGTAGCATGTATGTATGGACAGCAGAACCTACACTATATCACTATGTAACCTACACTGACTATCTCCCACTATCTGTATTATATATATATATATATATATATATAAAAGCTAACTAACTAACTAACTAATGTAATGACACAGCAGAGCAGAGAGCACAGCAATGACACTGCTGTCTCAGTTCTGCAGAATACTGCATACAAGGGCTGCTGGGGAGGTTCTTATATAGTAAGGGGTAGGCAGCTTTCCTATTGGTTGCTAGGGATGTTGCTAAGCTCAGACAAAGACATTGCAGCCTTCTCATTGGCCCACAATCAAGAAGCAGGGAGGTTACTGATGAAAAAAAAATCTAGAATATTCAAAATTACGAATATATACCACTATATTCTAAATATTCGTAAATTCTCGAAGTGCTGATATTTGCGATTAATATTCGCTATTCGAATATTCGTGCCCAACACTAGTAGCACTTTAGGGGGCCATAATGTACCTACTTATGCCATTGATTGTATAGAGATGCCCAAAGAGATTTTTTAAGTCTAATTTATACAGGATAAAAGTGACGTGCTCTAAAGGATGCTAAATTGCTCTAAAGGATGCTAAATTATGGATGAATTCTCCTCTAGAAGTAATGCTTCTAGGTCAGAATATCTCAGTAAAATGGTGCCATATAGAAACATGATATTCTGGAACATGGAGTAGCTACAAATTCAAACTTCCTTGTAGGCTGCATACACAAGGTTCTGTGTATGGATGTTTCTAGATTATCACATTTGCCAAGTTTGAGATTTACAGCAAATCACAGTGATATGTACACAACATTTCAAATTTGCTCATCTCTGAGCCAATTGGCTATAAGCAAAGGGATATGTCAATTATACACAATATATGATCTAGAGGTTGTTTTTTTTATTCTAAACATCCAAAGCACATCCAGAGTGGTGAGGTCAATAACAAGGGCAATGGTTTCTACTAAAGATAACTAAGACTTGTGGAGATATCACAGTACAATACAAGGTATAGCATAATTAAATATGTGCATTGAGCATTTGGGGATGTGACTACCTTCATCTTAGGCTCAAGAAAGAGGAAAGTCTGTTTACTGTGCAAATCCATCTCTATGAGATTACTGTTTGTCCCCATGCTGCTTGGGGACACAATACTGCTGAGGCAATTTATTGGCTTCAGAAGTGCACATGATCTCATCCATCAGGAAGATTAGAGGATGGGAACTAGACCCCACTGAAGGAAGCCAGTGACCCAGGAAGCTGGGACAGAGGATCAGGAAGTAGTTGAATAAGAGTTTTTCAATAGATTTCACAGGCTTGGTTTGACAGTTTAGAATTTCCATAAGCTAAACAACCCATTTAACAAATCATACATTGCTATGGCTAGATGGTTAGGTCAGGCTGGCAGGCTGTGTTAGGTGTTCCTAGTATGCACTGGTTAGTAGTTACTAAGACTGGTCCAAGGAAGGACAACAAGTAAACCAGTAACGGTTATGATGCCCAAAGCTCATTCATGTACAATGGAGAGTGAAGGCTAGCCCAAGTGGTGCCATCCAACAGAATAACTACTGCAGCACAAATTACAAAAAAATGTAATGCTGGTTTTGACAGAAAGGTGACAAAACATGCAATAGCTTGCTGTGTGAGGGGCTGGGGTTAGAGTGCCCATGCTACCCCCAGTCCACCATCAAAAGCAACTACCATGGGCATATGAGCATCAGAACTAGGCCTTGTCTGATGAATCATGTTTTCTTTACATCATGTGAATGTTGTGTGTCACTTAACTGGGGAAAGAATGACACCAAGACCAGCAAAAGGCAATGTTCTGCTGGGAAACTTGGGTCCTGGCATTCATGTGAATGTTACTTTTACATGTACCACATTATCTAAACTGTGTTGCAGATCAAATCTATTCCTTTATAGTAGCGGTATTCCCTAATGATAGGGTCCTCTTTCAGCTGGATAATGCACCCTTTCATATTGCAGAAATTGTTCAGTAATAGTTTGAGGAACAGGACAAGGAGTTCAAGTTGTTGACTTAACCTCCAAATCTCACTCTCTAAATTAGTAGATTCTTCCATTGTAGTAAGCCTGTTTAAAGGGGTTGTGCCAAGTTTATAAGTTATCCTCTATCCACAGGTAGGGGATAAATAGCCATTCCCCGAGCTGCAGGTCGAACATGCACACTGCCTCTCCATTTTCTATTGAAGTGCTTGAGGTAGCTGAATACTGCGCTCGGCTATCTCCGGCCCTCCTACAGAGATTGAATGGAGCAGTATTTTGCATGCTTGACCTATTGCTTTGTTAGAACTGGGGAATTTGACTGGTGGGGGTCCCAGCATTTGGACCCCCAGCGATAAGCTACTTATAGGTGGATAGGTTATAGTTTATAACTTATACATGTGGCAAACCCCCTTTAAACATCAAGAATTTTATTTATCAGTTCCATGCAGATTATCACAAAATGGTGTAAATCAACTTGAGCATATTTTTACAGATCCCACTATACCACTGCACTTGTACAACATATTATGCCCCATTTACACCATTACTATAAATTATTTTACAATTTATTTTAAAACAGTGGATTTTACCATTCTATGCATAATATAAAAGCGGTCCCTTACTGAAGTATTTTACAATGGAGCAGATGGCTATGCAGATGAGATGAATAAGTTCTCCGGCACTAAATGCCTATACCTTTTGTGCCAATATTATTGTCATTACTGCTAATGCAGGTAAGCTTTTTATTGTAATATAAAGTACACTAAAACTGATGATAAGAAATGCAAAGGCACAACCTGGAAAGATAGTTACTGGTCTGGTGCTTTTAAACTGTGCAAGAATTCCAAGAACTTCAAAGACATACTGATAGGGAACTTAGATTGTGAGCCCCATTGGGGACAGCTTAATGCTAATGTCTGTAAAAGTGCTGTGGAATATAGTAGCGCTATATAAGTTGTGACACAGTAAGGGGTTGTGTCTGGCAAGGCAGGTATTTTCCTCCCAGCATGTGCGGCTGGGCTGGTTTCCAGCCAGGTGAGGTCAAATACCGGACCGGAGTTTAAGTGCCGGTCCGAGTTTTGGCAGCACCTGGCTGTCCTTAAATAGGCAGCTGGGTTCAGCAGGGATGACTCCGTTTTTGGGATCTGAGGCTTTGTGAAATGCTGGAGGCCTGAGAGCCGCATGCTGGGGAAACAGGCCCCCTAAAAAGCCTGCTATTGGAATACTGGAGGCAGAACTGCCAGCAAGGTGACTTGTGTTATATGAACTCTCCATTGTGTGTGAATTAACACCAAGATTGCAAAGTTACGTGCTGTTCTGTGCAATTGCCTCAAGTGTGAATAAACACTGACGTTTTGAGTTAAGAACTTGTATTTTGCCTCTGTACTGCGCCCGCTTACCCGATCTACCAGAGCGAAACCCCACAAAGTGCATACAATAAATTATAGATATATTTGTATGTATTGTATTTTATGCGCCAAAGTCACAATGTCCAATTTTGCTGGGGCATTTTTATTTTGAAATACAGAATGACAAAGCTACTTTATAATGAATGTCTATCTTCTATTAACCTGTGCTACTTAATTTCTTAATATGTCTTATTAGTGCTCTGAGCTCAGCTTTTCTCAGACAGAATTCCAGATCCCCTGCATTCAGAATAAATTATGCAGATTGTGCTGCATTCAGCCACCAGATGGCACTTAGGGGCCTATTGTATACTTTTTTTTATTTTTGAGCACAATGTAGATGCAACACCTAAGCTCCCCCTAGTGGTGGCTTCAGGCAGCCAGCATGTTATTAATGGAGTATATTTGGAACTCGATATTGAAAAAAAATAGACATCTGACTGCTATATATCTTAAGAAATTACTGCTGTATTACACTACTGTATTATATTATGGGTACACCTGGGGAAAAGTTCAAAATTAAACTACGTCAAAAATGAAGGTGTTTTATGTGTTCAATAGATATAAGACTGCTGGTCTCCAGTGAACAATTTTTGACTTGAGAACATTTTTAAAGTCCTGCCTGCTGTCATATTGTGAGTGGTACTTTATATCTAACACTGCTATTTGGATTAAATTCCGTCTTGCTTTTTTAATTTATGCGTTGGATAGCTCTTGTCTCAGTTATAGAAAATGTAAATCTAAGCATTGATCGGGCATAAATGATAATGGAGGCAAATGGCACCCTTTAAACTTACCATAACTTAAAACTAAAAATAAACACACAACTTTTCCATTGGAATAAAATGGACGCAATGCTTTATTAAGGGTAAACCCATAAATAATTAAATTAATGAATAATTAAAATCATCGAGCATCATAAATTAAAGAACCATCAGAAATCCTCAGTTAATTACCGAAATCCACTCAGAAACACTGAGTGATACAGACACACTAATAAAGCAAAGCGACAGATAGAATGAAAATAATTGGGGAGGGGGGGCAGGGTGACGATCCCATCTTCTTAAACTGGCCCAGAAGCAACGCCGAACCCCACAATTAAAATGAAAATGTTTCCCACCATATGCAGGACAACAAATCAGGGACAGGAATTCTCCCCCAGGAACGGCATCCTCTAATCAGAAACGGAGCTTGAAGTACTTGAGTAGAACAGGATGAACCAGCTGGAACTGGTCCATAACCTCTTCGTTGAGGTAAATCTGAAATAAAAGATAGGAAAGGGAGAACAACAAAAAAAAGGGGGGGGGGAGAAAACCCTACCTATCTAAACTAATGGTGCCATGTGTCCCCCAAGCAAAATGCTCTGGGGGCCCTATACATTCTCTTTGGCTTCAACCTTAAATTTTCTACATAAACCTTGTTTTTGTAATATTCTAATAGGTGTGTGGATTAGTTGTCCCCTCAAACCTTTTTAATTTTAAAAAGTCTGTTCCTTGGTTCCACGGGAGATTTGCGTGCAAGTTTCGGTGAAAACTATATCATGTGTATTGCCAAGTTTTGCTATGGTCCCCTGAAATGGTTTTCACTTCACAGGTGTGCCCTGTCACGTTTAATAAGTGAGATTTCTTGCCTTATAAATGGGGTTGGGACCATCAGTGGCGTTGAGGAGAAGTCAGGTGGATACACAGCTGATAGTCCTACTGAATAGACTGTTAAAATTTGTATTATGGCAAGAAAAAAGCAGCTAAGTAAAGAAAAATGAGTGGTCATCATTACTTTAAGAAATTAAGGTCAGTCAGTCAGCCGAAAAATTGGGAAAACTTTGAAAGTAAGGGCTATTTGACCATGAAGGAGAGTGATGGGGTGCTGCGCCAGATGACCTGGCCTCCACAGTCACCGGACCTGAACCCAATCGAGATGGTTTGGGGTGAGCTGGACCGCAGAGTGAAGGCAAAAGGGCCAACAAGTGCTAAGCATCTCTGGGAACTCCTTCAAGACTGTTGGAAGACCATTTCAGGGGACTACCCCTTGAAGCTCATCAAGAGAATGCCAAGAGTGTGCAAAGCAGTAATCAAAGCAAAAGGTGGCTACTTTGAAGAACCTAGAATATGACATATTTTCAGTTGTTTCACACTTGTTTGTTATGTATATAATTCCACATGTGTTAATTCATAGTTTTGATGCCTTCATAGTCATGAAAATAAAGAAAACTCTTTGAATGAGAAGGTGTGTCCAAACTTTTGGTCTGTACTGTATATATATATATATATATATATATATATATATATTATTATTATTATTATTTTTATTTTTTTAAATCAGTGGTATCATCTTAAGAAGACTTTTCATTTCTGGTTGTTATAAAAGATCTTATAGTTAAAACACTAGAAGGTCTCATTTCTTTTATCCTTTAAGAAATAGAGGTACATTTTTTTTGTTTTCCTTTTTTAAGTTTCTTACATGTGGAGACTCATTAAAAGTGAATAGATATGAACAAGCCACTAAGGTCAGATAGAGATGTAGTTAAAGTAGAGAGGAGATCAGTATTTGACATACAAAGACATCATGCAGAAATACAAGGGGAGATACAAGCTGAGATATGAGAGGAAGCAGATGAGTTAATGGCCTTGATGTTAAGGAAGATTCAGAAGAGGCTTTTTCATACCATTTGCTATTTACTAGAAATGTACTCTTTGAAGGTTCATAAATGACCTTATGAATTATACCTTTGTTTTCCAATTCATCCCTGTGGTATGGATATGGATTTTATATAGAATGTCAGATATCAAAGTACAGCTGCTTACAGTTTGAGATAGAGGGTTTAATGTCACATATTTCATTAATTGTTCCTATTGTATAGTGTAATCCACCAAAACATTCAGAAAGCTATTCTGCAGTATAAATTTCAATTAAGTGTAACAAAACAGCATAAAAAGAAGGCCACATGCGCATGACCATGCCTGTATTGTGATTCACAAACCTTTCGATTAGAAATAACTGCACTGCTTAAGATCCAAAATTTGTTGGATTTTTTCAGATGATGCAGATGATTCAATGAAGATTATGGATTTTTTAATGGTGATCTGGACCCTTTTCCTTGAAATGATGTGGGCTGCTGCGATCAGCTGGTTTAGTTAACTGTACAGTGTTAAATTAATGGATTAATCCCATTATTAAATGTTATAGTATGACACTATATTGTATAGGATGTCATAATTTTCCATGATTGATGGGAATACTACATCTATGAAGAATGAGGCAAACTATAGTAGGTCCATAGTGGCTCTCATAGTCACATGGTGTACCCACTGCTCATGGAACGGCCAGAAATGCTGTTGTGAGTGACACTCTATATTCTGAGAATTGTGGGAATCCTGGCAAAACCCCACCAATTAGTAAGTAGTGTTAAGAGATAAGCGAATTTTTCGAAAAAATAAAATTTTGCCGGTTCGCCAAATTTGTTGAAAAAATTTGCTTCGATACAAATTTATTTATGGCGAATCACATTAAAAAACATTTTTTAATATAAAGAGAGCCTTTATAGGGGTGTAGAACAGTGTGCCGTACAGTAGCATGCATAGAGAGTCTGCTGTGGTAGTGAAACAATACTATGAGTCAGTATGACAAGCACATCACAGGCGTCGCTCTTAAAATCACTGCACACTTCACTTATTTGGACAGTCACGGGGCCAACACTGACCAAATAACTCAAGTATGAACTCAGCCATACAGGTCGATGTTAGTGTCAAGAAGAAGCGCACTCCTTTTACACAGTCGCCAGCTGATTCCACATAGATGTTTACAGAACCTGTTCTATTAAACGCGTACACATGTAGAGCAATCCCCCCTCCCCCCCCCGTACAGATTGGAGAGGGTGTCAACAGTAGGTTTGTGTTGTCGTCACTGATTAATTTGCCCTTCCTCTGATTCGTCAGAACAATAACCCACAAAAAATGGATCCTGTCTGTGGAGCATACGCCTTCATTCGGTCAGCATTGGCTCAATAATCCATCAGTATTGCTAATGCCAAAAAAAAAAACAGGAGTGGATGTAAAACAGATGACACGTGAATGGAATATTTGCATGTCTTCTGTGTTTTTTTACCCACTCCTGCTTTTGGCTAGCAAATCATAAGCCAATTCTGATAGGACCATACAGGCCTTACAGCTGCTACACAGACAGGATCCATTGTGCATCTTATTTTTCCTTTCTTCTGACAGATCAGAAGAGAGGTCAAATAAATCATTATGTCAGCTAGGCCAAAAAGCAAAATAGTGGCAAAGTCATGAAGTGGGGAGGGTGGTAACAGCATGAAAAGTCCACAGAGTGGACCTATGACATAGTAGTGAGGTGGAAGCAGCATGAGGAGACCACAGAGTGGCACAATGACAGAGCCTGAAGGCGGCGGCAGCATCAGGAGGCCACAGAGTGACACAATGATCGAGTCTGGAGGTGGCGACAGTAGCAGCATCAGGGGGATATCACAGAGTGGCAATGTGACATAGTGTGGAGATGACTGCAGCATAAGGAGGCCACAGAGTGGCAAGGTGACATAGTTTGGAGGTGGCGGCAGCATCCGGAGACCACATATTGGCAAGGTGACATAGTGTGGAGATGGCAGTAGCAGCAGCAGCATCAGGAACCCACAGAATGGCAAGGTGACATAATGTGCAGATGTCAGAAGCAGTAGCATGAGGAGACCACAGAGTTTCAAGGTGACATAATGTGGAGATGGCAGCAGCAGCAACAGGATACCACAGAGTGGCAAGGTGACATAGTGTGGATAGAGCAGCAGCATGAGGAGACTACAGAGTGGCAGGGTGACATAGTGTGGAGATGGCAGTAGCAGCAGCATCAGAAGAATACCACAGAGTAGTAAGGTGACATAGTGGGGAGTTAGCAGCATCAGGAGGATACCAAAGAAGGGCAAGGTGACATAGTGTGGAGATGGCAGTAGCAACATCATCATCAGGAGACCACATAGTAGCAAGGTGACATAGTGTGGAGATGGCATGAGCAGCAGCATCAGAAGGATACCACAGAGTAGCAAGGTGACATAGTGTGGAGTTGGCAGCATCAGGAGGATACCAGAGAGTGGCAAGGTGACATAGTTTGGAGGTGGCGGCAGCATCAGGAGGCCACAGAGTGGCAAGGTGACATAGTGTGGAGATGGCAGTAGCAGCAGCAGCATCAGGAGACAACATAGTAGCAAGATGACATAATGTGTAGATGTCAGTAGCAGCAGCATTAGCAACAGCATCAGGAGGATACCATAGAGTGGCAAGGTGACATAGTGTGGAGTTGGCAGCAGCATGAGGAGACCACAGAGTGGCAAGGTGACATAATGTGGAGATGGCAGTAGCAGCAGCAGGATACCACAGAGTGGCAAGGTGACATAGTGTGGAGATGGCAGTAGCAACATCATCATCAGGAGACCACATAGTAGCAAGGTGACATAGTGTGGAGATGGCATGAGCAGCAGCATCAGAAGGATACCACAGAGTAGCAAGGTGACATAGTGTGGAGTTGGCAGCATCAGGAGGATACCAGAGAGTGGCAAGGTGACATAGTTTGGAGGTGGCGGCAGCATCAGGAGGCCACAGAGTGGCAAGGTGACATAGTGTGGAGATGGCAGTAGCAGCAGCAGCATCAGGAGACAACATAGTAGCAAGATGACATAATGTGTAGATGGCAGTAGCAGCAGCATTAGCAACAGCATCAGGAGGATACCATAGAGTGGCAAGGTGACATAGTGTGGAGTTGGCAGCAGCATGAGGAGACCACAGAGTGGCAAGGTGACATAATGTGGAGATGGCAGTAGCAGCAGCAGGATACCACAGAGTGGCAAGGTGACATAGTGTGGAGTTAGCAGCAGCATGATGAAACCACAGAGTGGCAAGGTGACATAGTGTGGAGATGGCAGCAGCATGAGGAGACCACAGAGTGGCAAGGTGATATAGTGTGGAGATGGCAGTAGCAGCAGCATCAGAAGACCACATAGTGGCAAGGTGACATAGTGTGGAGATGGCAGTAGCAGTATCAGCATTAGGAGGATACCACAGAGTAACAAGGTGACATAGTTAGGAGATGGCAGCATGAGGAGACCACAGAGTGGCAAGGTGACATAGTTTGGAGGTGGCGGTAACATCAGGAGGCCACAGAGTGGCAAGTTGACATAGTGTGGAAATGGCAGTAGCAGCAGCAGCATGAGGAGACCACAGAGTGGCAAGGTGACATAGTGTGGAGATGGCAGTAGAAGCAGCATAAGGAGGATATCACAGAGTGGCAAGGTGACATAGTGTGGAGATGGCAGTAGCAGCAACAGCAGCATCAGGAGGATACCACAGAGTGGCAAGATGATATAGTGTGGAGATGGAAGCAGCAGGAGGAGACCACAAAGTGGCAAGGTGACATAGTTTGGAGGTGGCAGCAGCATCAGGAGGCCACAGAGTGACATAGTGTGGATATGGCAGCAGCATGAGGAGACCATGGCAACGTGAAATAGTGTGGAGATGGCAGTAGCAGCAACAGCAGCATCATCAGGAGACCACATAGTAGCCAGGTGTCATAGTGGGGCGTTGGGAACATCGGCAGGATACCAAAGAGTGGCAAGGTGACATAGTTTTTTTAGCTGGCGGCAGCATCAGGAGGCCACAGAGTGGCAAAGTGACATAGTGTGGAGATGGCAGTAGCAGCTGCATCCGGAGACCACAGTGTGGCAAGGTGACATAGTGTGGAGATGGCAGTAGCAGCAGCAGCATCAAGAGACAACATAGTAGCAAGATGACATAATGTGTAGATGGCAGTAGCAGCAGAATTAGCAACAGCACCAGGAGGATACCATAGAGTGGCAAGGTGACATAGTGTGGAGTTGGCAGCAGCATGAGGAGACCACAGAGTGGCAAGGTGACATAATGTGGAGATGGCAGTAGCAGCAGCAGGATACCACAGAGTGACAAGGTGACATAGTGTGGAAATGGCAGTAGCAGCAGCAGCATGAGGCGACCACAGAGTGGCAAGGTGACATAGTGTGGAGATGGCAGTAGCAGCAGCATAAGGAGGATATCACAGAGTGGCAAGGTGACATAGTGTGGAGATGGCAGTAGCAGCAACAGCAGCATCAGGAGGATACCACAGAGTGGCAAGGTGATATAGTGTGGAGATGGAAGCAGCAGGAGGAGACCACAAAGTGGCAAGGTGACATAGTTTGGAGGTGGCGATAACATCAGGAGGCCACAGAGTGGCAAGTTGACATAGTGTGGAAATGGCAGTAGCAGCAGCAGCATGAGGAGACCCCAGAGTGGCAAGGTGACATAGTGTGGAGATGGCAGTAGAAGCAGCATAAGGAGGATATCACAGAGTGGCAAGGTGACATAGTGTGGAGATGGCAGTAGCAGCAACAGCAGCATCAGGAGGATACCACAGAGTGGCAAGATGATATAGTGTGGAGATGGAAGCAGCAGGAGGAGACCACAAAGTGGCAAGGTGACATAGTTTGGAGGTGGCAGCAGCATCAGGAGGCCACAGAGTGACATAGTGTGGATATGGCAGCAGCATGAGGAGACCATGGCAACGTGAAATAGTGTGGAGATGGCAGTAGCAGCAGCAGCATCAAGAGACAACATAGTAGCAAGATGACATAATGTGTAGATGGCAGTAGCAGCAGAATTAGCAACAGCACCAGGAGGATACCATAGAGTGGCAAGGTGACATAGTGTGGAGTTGGCAGCAGCATGAGGAGACCACAGAGTGGCAAGGTGACATAATGTGGAGATGGCAGTAGCAGCAGCAGGATACCACAGAGTGACAAGGTGACATAGTGTGGAAATGGCAGTAGCAGCAGCAGCATGAGGCGACCACAGAGTGGCAAGGTGACATAGTGTGGAGATGGCAGTAGCAGCAGCATAAGGAGGATATCACAGAGTGGCAAGGTGATATAGTGTGGAGATGGAAGCAGCAGGAGGAGACCACAAAGTGGCAAGGTGACATAGTTTGGAGGTGGCGGTAACATCAGGAGGCCACAGAGTGGCAAGTTGACATAGTGTGGAAATGGCAGTAGCAGCAGCAGCATGAGGAGACCACAGAGTGGCAAGGTGACATAGTGTGGAGATGGCAGTAGAAGCAGCATAAGGAGGATATCACAGAGTGGCAAGGTGACATAGTGTGGAGATGGCAGTAGCAGCAACAGCAGCATCAGGAGGATACCACAGAGTGGCAAGATGATATAGTGTGGAGATGGAAGCAGCAGGAGGAGACCACAAAGTGGCAAGGTGACATAGTTTGGAGGTGGCAGCAGCATCAGGAGGCCACAGAGTGACATAGTGTGGATATGGCAGCAGCATGAGGAGACCATGGCAACGTGAAATAGTGTGGAGATGGCAGTAGCAGCAACAGCAGCATCATCAGGAGACCACATAGTAGCCAGGTGTCATAGTGGGGCGTTGGGAACATCGGGAGGATACCAAAGAGTGGCAAGGTGACATAGTTTTTTTAGCTGGCGGCAGCATCAGGAGGCCACAGAGTGGCAAAGTGACATAGTGTGGAGATGGCAGTAGCAGCTGCATCCGGAGACCACAGTGTGGCAAGGTGACATAGTGTGGAGATGGCAGTAGCAGCAGCAGCATCAAGAGACAACATAGTAGCAAGATGACATAATGTGTAGATGGCAGTAGCAGCAGAATTAGCAACAGCACCAGGAGGATACCATAGAGTGGCAAGGTGAGATAGTGTGGAGTTGGCAGCAGCATGAGGAGACCACAGAGTGGCAAGGTGACATAATGTGGAGATGGCAGTAGCAGCAGCAGGATACCACAGAGTGACAAGGTGACATAGTGTGGAAATGGCAGCAGCAGCATGAGGCGACCACAGAGTGGCAAGGTGACATAGTGTGGAGATGGCAGTAGCAGCAGCATAAGGAGGATATCACAGAGTGGCAAGGTGACATAGTGTGGAGATGGCAGTAGCAGCAACAGCAGCATCAGGAGGATACCACAGAGTGGCAAGGTGATATAGTGTGGAGATGGAAGCAGCAGGAGGAGACCACAAAGTGGCAAGGTGACATAGTTTGGAGGTGGCAGCAGCATCAGGAGGCCACAGAGTGATTAGTGTGAATATGGCAGCAGCATGAGGAGACCATGGCAACGTGAAATAGTGTGGAGATGGCAGTAGCAGCAGCATAAGGAGGATACCACAGAGTGGAAAGGTGACATAGTGTGGAGATTGCAGTAGCAGCAACAACAGCATCATCAGGAGACCACAGAGTAGCAAGGTGACATAGTGTGGAGTTGGCAGCATCGGGAGGATACCAGAGAGTGGCAAGGTGACATAGTTTGGAGGTGGCGGCAGCATCAGGAGGCCACAGAGTGGCAAGGTGACATAGTGTGGAGATGGCAGTAGCAGCTGCATCCGGAGACCACAGTGTGGCAAGGTGACATAGTGTGGAGATGGCAGTAGCAGCAGCAGCATCAGGAGACAACATAGTAGCAAGATGACATAATGTGTAGATGGCAGTAGCAGCAGCATTAGCAACAGCATCAGGAGAATACCATAGAGTGGCAAGGTGACATAGTGTGGAGTTGGCAGCAGCATGAGGAGACCACAGAGTGGCAAGGTGACATAATGTGGAGATGGCAGTAGCAGCATCAGGATACCACAGAGTGGCAAGGTGACATAGTGTGGAGTTAGCAGCAGCATGATGAAACCACAGAGTGGCAAGGTGACATAGTGTGGAGATGGCAGCAGCATGAGGAGACCACAGAGTGGCAAGGTGACATAGTTTGGAGGTCTAGGCAGCATCAGGAGGCCATCAAGGTGATATAGTGTGGAGATGACAGTAGCAGCAGCATCAGGAGACCACATAGTGGCAAGGTGACATAGTGTGGAGATGGCAGTAGCAGTAGCAGCATCAGGAGGATACGACAGAGTAACAAGGTGACATAATGAGGAGATGGCAGCAGCATGAGGAGACCACAGAGTGGCAAGGTGACATAGTTTGGAGGTGTAGGCAGCATCAGGAGGCCACAGAGTGGCAAGGTGATATAGTGTGGAGATGACAGTAGCAGCAGCATCAGGAGACCACATAGTGGCAAGGTGACATAGTGTGGAGATGGCAGTAGCAGTAGCAGCATCAGGAGGATACCACAGAGTAACAAGGTGACATAGTGAGGAGATGGCAGCAGCATGAGGAGACCACAGAGTGGCAAGGTGACATAGTTTGGAGGTGGCGGTAACATCAGGAGGCCACAGAGTGGCAAGGTGACATAGTGTGGAGATGGCAGTAGCAGCAGCAGCATGAGGAGACCACAGAGTGTCAAGGTGAAATAGTGTGGAAATGGCAGTAGCAGCAGCATAAGGAGGATACCACAGAGTGGCAAGGTGACATAGTGTGGAGATGGCAGTAGCAGCAGCATCAGGAGGATACCACAGAGTGGAAAGGTGACATAGTGTGGAGATGGCAGCAGCAGGAGGAGACCACAGATTGGCAAGGTGACATAGTTTGGAGGTGGCAGCAGCAGGAGGAGACCACAGAGTGGCAAGGTGACATAGTTTGGAGGTGGCAGCAGCATCAGGAGGCCACAGAGTGACATAGAGTGGATATGGCAGCAGCATGAGGAGACCACAGAGTGGCAAGGTGACATAGTGTGAAGATGGCAGTAGCAGCTGCAGCAGCATCAGGAGAATACCACACAGTGGCAAGGTGACATAGTGTGGAGCTGGCAGCAGCATGAGGAGACCACAGAGTGGCAAGGTGACATAGTTTGGAGGTGGCGGCAGGATCAGGAGGCCACAGAGTGGCAATATGAGATTAGGCGGGTTGCAGCATCAGAGTAGTAGCTGAGGCAGGTATCCAGAAGAAACCGGTCTCTTTTATCAAAATGTTGGTGTGGCACCATGGATGATCTAGTCTGATGCATCAGGAATTGGTGGTTGGAAATCCTGGCTGATCCACGCCAGATTCATCTTGACAAAGGTCAGTGTCTCCACATTTTGGGTAAACAGGTGAGTTCTCCTTGGGGTAACTATGGCCCCCGCCGCACTAAAAACCCGCTCTGATACCACACTACTGGCCAGGCAGGACAGCTTTTCCAGGACAAACTCTGCTAGTTGCGGCCACAAATCCAGTTTGGCTACCCAGTAGTCCAGCGGATCTTTAATGTTGGGTGGCAGGGTGCTGTCCAAGTATGCCACCACCTGCTGGTTCAGGTACTGCTCCAGGTCTACCTGCTGTTGCTGCGGTTGAGTAGTTTATTTACTATGTGTGTTAAAAAACGCGACTGTAGACTCAGGCTGCTGCTGATGGAGCTGGTACTGCTCCTGCCACCCCATTCCTCCCCATCAGCCATGGCAGCGGAATGTGAGCACAGAGGGCCCCCCCTAGTCAGACCTGCGAGAGAAAGGACGATGGCGCAGATAAGTAGGGGCCAACTGACTACATAGGATGTCTCTGTAGTAGTTCAGTTTGTCCTCCCTTTCGGTGGGTGTAAAAAAGGCCCCAATTTTTGGACCGGTAGCGAGGGTCCAACAAGGTGGAGAGCCAGAAGTCACCCCTCTGCCGTATGGTGAAAATTTGGCTGTCACTACGCAAGCAAGTGAGCATGCATCGTGCGATTTGTTCAAGTGACTCGGAGGGACTCCCTGCCTCCATCTCCACTGCATACTGCCACAGTGTGTCCGGGTCCTCTGTCTCGTCTTCCTCATCGTCCTGTAGCTCCTCTGGCTGCTCCTGCTCCTCCTCCTCTCCTGTCAGCTGAGTAGAAAAAAACACCCATTTGGCTACACATTGCCTGTGCTCCAATGTCCTCCTCCCCCTCCTCCTCCTCCTCTTCCAGTTCAGCCCCCACAGGGCTCACACGTCTCCTGTCCCCTGACCAGCCATGTACCAGTATCTGTTCCAGGACATGAAGCAGTGGAATGACGTTCATTCCGTAGTCCTGGCGACTGACAAATAACGTGGCCTCCTCAAAGGGCCTGAGTAAACAGCAGGTGTCACGCATGAGCTGCCACTGGCTGACATCGAATTACTCCTATCTGCTTGCATATAAAGAAATTATTAATGGCCTTTCTCTGTTCGTATAGTTGGTCTAACATATGAAGGGTGGAATTCCAATGGGCGGAAATGTCGCATATCAACCTATGTTGGGGGATGCCGTTCTGCCATTGCAGCTAAAGGAGGGTGTGCCTTGCAGTGGACGAGTGGCTGAAGTGCATGCAAAGTTTCCTGCCAATTTTTAGGATGTCTTTCAGATGGAAGGAAGACTTCAGGAACCGCTTGACATCCAGATTGAACACGTGTTATGCTCAGCCTTCCTTGGCGCAGTGCCAACACTGTGTTCTTCCCGTTGTCGGTCAGCATGGTTCTGATTTTCAATTGACATGGAGAAAGCCAGGATTCGATTTCTCGATGCTTCACATGGAGCAGTTCCTCCACTGTGTGATTCCTTTTACCAAGGTAAACCAGATGCAGAACAGTGTGACACTGCCGAGCCCTACACATGTGGTATGCTGGAGGGGCACTGTGACTTGTCCCTGCAGTGGAGGCTCAGGACACGGTGGAGGATGAGGAGGCAGAGGCGGACATTGTCCCAGGACCAAGGGCGTGACAATGTGGAGGCGGAAGCGGCGTGACCTGGGCAAGTTGCTGGTGTGGCTATGCAGGAAGCACATTCACCCAGTTGGCCATAAAGGACATGTACTGTCCCTCACCGTAGTTATAGCTCCACACATCGGCGCTGCCGTGCACATGGGCAGACACTGACACGCTCAAGGACTGGCCCACCTTCTGTTCAACATATTTGTGACGGGCTGGTACTGCCTTTTCGCAAAGAAATGACGGCTTGGGACTCTCCACCTCGGCTTGGCACAAGCCTATACGCTTTCACCAGAAATAACTGCAACAGTGCAGTGCGTATAAATATATATATTTTTTTTTTTACTGAAATACGCCCCTGTACACTTTAAAGGGTTTCTATCACTTCATATGACATAATTAGCTGGCAGACACTAGCGATCTGCTAGTGTCTGCTCTGGCCAACCATCCTACTATAATCACTTGTGGGGCAGCGGTTTTGCTAAAAAACTAACTTTTATAAATATGCTAATGAGCCTCTAGGTGCTATGTGGGCGTCATTAGCACCTAGAGGCTCCGACTACCTTCATACACAGCGGCCGCCCAGCACGTCCCTCCAGCCCGCCCATGTCCTCCTCCGTGTGACGCAGCGGCCGAATTCTCGCGCATGCGCCGTGCGCGGCTGTATTCGGCGCATTAGAGATGTCTGAGCTCGGAGCGGTCAGACATTCAATGCGCCCACATAGCACCTAGAGGCTCATTAGCATATTTATAAAAGTTAGTTTTTTAGCAAAACCGCTGCCCCACAAGTGATTATAGTAGGATGGTTGGCCAGAGCAGACACTAGCAGATCGCTAGTGTCTGCCAGCTAATTATGTCATATGAAGTGATAGAAACCCTTTAAGAAGAAATAACTGCAGTGCGTATATATTTTTCTTGTTATACTGCAGTAGTGCAGTGCATATATACACTGCGTGCAGAATTATTAGGCAAATTAGTATTTTGACCACATCATCCTCTTTATGCATGTTGTCTTACTCCAAGCTGTATAGGCTCGAAAGCCTACTACCAATTAAGCATATTAGGTGATGTGCATCTCTGTAATGAGAAGGGGTGTGGTCTAATGACATCAACACCCTATATTAGGTGTGCATAATTATTAGGCAACTTCCTTTCCTTTGGCAAAATGGGTCAAAAGAAGGACTTGACAGGCTCAGAAAAGTCAAAAATAGTGAGATATCTTGCAGAGGGATGCAGCACTCTTAAAATTGCAAAGCTTCTGAAGCGTGATCATCGAACAATCAAGCGTTTCATTCAAAATAGTCAACAGGGTCGCAAGAAGCGTGTGGAAAAACCAAGGTGCAAAATAACTGCCCATGAACTGAGAAAAGTCAAGTGTGCAGCTGCCAAGATGCCACTTGCCACCAGTTTGGCCATATTTCAGAGCTGCAACATCACTGGAGTGCCCAAAAGCACAAGGTGTGCAATACTCAGAGACATGGCCAAGGTAAGAAAGGCTGAAAGACGACCACCACTGAACAAGACACACAAGCTGAAACGTCAAGACTGGGCCAAGAAATATCTCAAGACTGATTTTTCTAAGGTTTTATGGACTGATGAAATGAGAGTGAGTCTTGATGGGCCAGATGGATGGGCCCGTGGCTGGATTGGTAAAGGGCAGAGAGCTCCAGTCCGACTCAGACGCCAGCAAGGTGGAGGTGGAGTACTGGTTTGGGCTGGTATCAAAGATGAGCTTGTGGGGCCTTTTCGGGTTGAGGATGGAGTCAAGCTCAACTCCCAGTCCTACTGCCAGTTTCTGGAAGACACCTTCTTCAAGCAGTGGTACAGGAAGAAGTCTGCATCCTTCAAGAAAAACATGATTTTCATGCAGGACAATGCTCCATCACACGCGTCCAAGTACTCCACAGCGTGGCTGGCAAGAAAGGGTATAAAAGAAGAAAATCTAATGACATGGCCTCCTTGTTCACCTGATCTGAACCCCATTGAGAACCTGTGGTCCATCATCAAATGTGAGATTTACAAGGAGGGAAAACAGTACACCTCTCTGAACAGTGTCTGGGAGGCTGTGGTTGCTGCTGCACGCAATGTTGATGGTGAACAGATCAAAACACTGACAGAATCCATGGATGGCAGGCTTTTGAGTGTCCTTGCAAAGAAAGGTGGCTATATTGGTCACTGATTTGTTTTTGTTTTGTTTTTGAATGTCAGAAATGTATATTTGTGAATGTTGAGATGTTATATTGGTTTCACTGGTAAAAATAAATAATTGAAATGGGTATATATTTGTTTTTTGTTAAGTTGCCTAATAATTATGCACAGTAATAGTCACCTGCACACACAGATATCCCCCTAAAATAGCTAAAACTAAAAACAAACTAAAAACTACTTCCAAAAATATTCAGCTTTGATATTAATGAGTTTTTTGGGTTCATTGAGAACATGGTTGTTGTTCAATAATAAAATGAATCCTCAAAAATACAACTTGCCTAATAATTCTGCACTCCCTGTATTTTTCTTTTTTTACTGTATACGCTTTAAACATAAATAACTGCTGAAGTGACCTAAGAATATATTTTTCTTGTTCGACTGAAATAGGCCATTATACTCTTTGACCAGAAAACAATTAAAGAATGATGTGAGTATATATTTTTCTTTTAGTACTGAACTATGCACCTACAGTGCGGCAAAAAAGTATTTAGTCAGCCACCAATTGTGCAAGTTCTCCCGCTTAAAAAGATGAGAGAAGTCTGTAATTTTCATCATAGGTATACCTCAACTATGAGAGACATAATGAGAAAAAAAAAATCCAGAAAATCACATTGTCAGATTTTTTTAAGAATTTATTTGCAAATTATGGTGGAAAATAAGTATTTGATTAATAACAAAAGTTCATCTCAATACTTTGTTATATACCCTTTGTTGGCAATAACAGAGGTCAAACGTTTTCTGTAAGTCTTCACAAGGTTTTCACACACTGTTGCTGGTATTTTGGCCCATTCCTCCATGCAGATCTCCTCTAGAGCAGTGATGTTTTGGGGCTGTCGCTGGGCAACACAGACTTTCAACTCCCTCCAAAGGTTTTCTATGGGGTTGAGATCTGGAGACTGGCTAGGCCACTCCAGGACCTTGAAATGCTCCTTATAAAGCCACTCCTTCGTTGCCCGGGCAGTGTGTTTGGGATCATTGTCATGCTGAAAGACGTTTCATCTTCAATGCCCTTGCTGATGGAAGGAGGTTTTCATTTAAAATCTCACGATACATGACCCCATTCATTCTTTCCTTTACACGGATCAGTTGTCCTGGTCCCTTTGCAGAAAAACAGCCCCAAAGCATGATGTTTCCACCCCCATGCTTCACAGTAGGTATGGTGCTCTTTGGATGCAACTCAGCATTCTTTCTCCTCCAAACACGAGGAGTTGAGTTTTTACCAAAAAGTTCTTCTTTGGTTTCATCTGACCATATGACATTCTCCCAATCCTCTTCTGGATCATCCAAATGCTCTCTAGCAAACTTCAGACAGGCCCGGACATGTACTGGTTTAAGCAGCGGGACACATCTGGCACTGTAGGATTTGAGTCTCTGGCGGCGTAGTGTGTTACTGATGGTAGCCTTTGTTACTTTGGTCCCAGCTCTCTGCAGGTCATTCACTAGGTCCCCCAGTGTGGTTCTGGGATTTTTGCATACCGTTCTTGTGATCATTTTCACCCCACGGGGTGATATCTTGCGTGGAGCCCAAGATCGAGGGAGATTATCAGTGGTCTTGTATGTCTTCCATTTTCTAATAATTGCTCCCACAGTTGAATTGTTCACACCAAGCTGCTTGCCTATTGCAGATTCAGTCTACAATTTTGTTTATGGTGTCCTTCGACAGCTTTTTGGTCTAGGCCAGTGATGGCGAACCTTTTAGAGACCGAGTGCCCAAACCGCAACCCCGAAACCCCCTTACTTATCGCAAAGTGCCAACGTGGCAAGTTAACCAGAATCCTACAGTCCAATATAGTATATCTTTCATGTACTTTATCATGTAGTAGCTATAATAGCCTGCCTACATTCAGTGCGCTGCCTGTTCATGGTGCGTCCTGCGCTGATGAATAGCAGGAAAGGTCTAAGGCATATTGGTACAGTCAGACTTTTTCCAGGGTGTGGGTGCCCACAGAGAGGCCTCCGAGTGCCACCTCTGGCACCAGTGCCATAGGTTCGCCACCACTGGTCTAGGCTATAGTGGAGTTTGGAGTGTGACTGTTTGAGGTTGTGGACAGGTGTCTTTTATACTGATAACAAGTATTTGTAACTTAAAGAAGAAGTTACAGGTCTGTGAGAGCCAGAAATCTTGCTTGTTTGTAGGTGACCAAATACTTATTTTACTGAGGAATTTACCAATTAATTCATTAGAAATCCTACAATGTGATTTTGTATATTCTATCCCCCCATTCTGTCTCTCATAGTGGAAGTGTACCTATGATGAAAATTACAGGCCTCTCTCATCTTTTTAAGTGGGAGAACTTGCACAATTGGTGGCTGATTAAATACTTTTTTGCCCCACTGTATACTCTATCACCAGAAATTACTGCAAAAGTGCGTATCTATTTTTCTTGTTGTACTGAAATACGCCCCTATACGCTTTCATCAGAAATAAGTGCAACAGTGCAGTGCATATATATTTTTCTTGTTGGACTGAAATAGGCCTTTATACACTTTGACCAGAAAACAATCAAAGAGTGAAGTGCGTATAAATTTTTCTTTTAGTTCAGAAATACGCCCCTATACGCTTTCACCAGAAATAACTGAAACAGTGCAGTGTGTAAATATTTTTCTTTTTTTTCTGTAATATGCCCATATCTGCTTTCAACAGAAATAACTGCAACAGTGGAGTGCGTATATATATTTCTTTTTTTACTGAAATACGCTCCTATACGCTTTCACCAGAAATAACTGCAACAGTGCAGTGCGTATATATTTTTCTTTTTTTACTGAAATAAACCCTTATACGCTTTCAACAGAAATAACTGCAAAAGTGAACTGAGAATATATTTTTCTTGTTGTACAGAATTATGCCCCTATACGCTTTGACCAGAAATAACTGCTGAAGTGACCTGAGAATATATTTTTCTTGTTCGACTGAAATTGTCCACTATGTGCTTTGACCAGAAAACAATTAAAAAGAAATATGCGCATATATTTTCTTGTAGTACTGAACTACGCACCTATATGCTTTCACCAGATGCAACAGTGCAGTGCGTATATATTTTTCTTTTTTTACTGAAATACGCCCCTTTACACTTTCAGCAGAAATAACTGCAACCGTAAAGTGCGTATATATTTTTCTTGTCAAACTGAACTACGCACCTATACGCTTTCAGGTAGACACTTCTGCAGGTAGTGACGAAACTCCTGGAGAACCTGTACCTGTCCCTTTAAGTGAAGGTCTAAGGGAGCTGCACTTTGACCTGCATGAGGAAAGAATACTGACCATTGGAAACAATGGTGCTGGTAAAGTGCAAAGTGATGGTGACAAGAGTGCGGAAATGCATAAGGAAAATATGATGTCGTATAAAATATGTGGTGACAGTGATATACCTTTTCCGTTGCAGGTTGTGGTCAGGGGAGAAGCGCCCCCTGGTGGTAAAAATGTAAATGATGATGAAACTTTATTTTCTGCATCTGCTATACGACTTGATCAAAGGGTTTGAAGACATGCCTATAAGTAGTGTGGAGCAAAGCCCAGTTCCAGCTCAGTGTTTGAAGGTGCAGGAAAATATGATAGGGTTAGAGGGTGTACCACATGTACCAGAGGTGGAAATGCAGTCTCCACAATGTTGGTTGGTTACTAAGGAAGTGTCCCAGGTGGGGATTAGCTTAGCGGTGCCCCTAGAGGTCAGAATTAATAATGACACGAGCAGTATAGGTGACGTATGTGCTGTGACCGATAGCAACCCAGAGAGTGAAGCTACCATGTCAAGGTCCTGCAAAACAAAGGTGGTTACTAGTAGCGACCAGACAGTTATATCTGACGAGATGAGAATTAAGTTGGGTGAGTCAGCCTAGTGTCTGAGGTCCATGTCCAGGCAGTTATAGCTGACCTGACAAGACAGTACAGCTGCAAACAGGAGGATGATCTCTCTCTCTCCTCACGCTCCCTAGAAACATTAGAGAAGGGACTAGCTGTCTTCACAAAACAACTCAAGAAGGCTTCAGAAAGGGCAAAGCAGGAGAGCCAGAAAGAGAATGGTGATACTCCTACATCTGCTGCAGCAGAGCCGAGCAATGAGCAGCTGGAACCGGAGGCCCAAAAGCTGGGTACTTCCAACAAGCTTGTGCAAAAAGCTGAAAAGAAACTGTTGAAAAACATGGAGTTGATGGTTCAGCGTCTGGAGAAACAGGGTGTGACATACGAAAAGGTGGAGAAAACCAAGAACAAACTTCAGCGAGAGTTGGATGATCTGATGGTGGACCTGGACCACCAGAAGCAAATTATGTCTAATCTAGCGAAGAAACAGGAGAAGTTTGACTGGCTCCTAGCTGAAGAGAAATACATCTCGGCTCGATATGATGAAAAACGTGACCAAGCAGAGACTGATGCTTGGGAAAAGGAGACCAAGGCCCTCTCCTTGGCTAGAGTCCTGGAAGAAGCGCTTGAGGAGCATGCTGAATTGGAGAGGCTGAACAAGCAACTCAGAGCAGAGACGGAAAATCTCATGAGCTTAAAAATTGAGTTGGAGAAATTTAAGTGTGCTCTCGAGCAGCAGGTGGAAGGTGAGAAACCTGAAGAGGAGAGTTCTCTGAAAGACGTCATGAAGCCAGAGCCTGTTAAAAATGGGACGGGAGATGGTGGCACTGTGGCGCAGGCTGTGGCAGAGAAGATGGAAGATGCTTCTGCTGAACCAGTTGTTGGGGCTGATATGGATCCTGAAGACCACAGACCCGTGGTAGTGTGTAGCCCAGGCCTGGAAGACGTCCCCTCTGCATACAAGGCCTTCCAAATAGCCATCGGCCTGCTGGGGAAGAAGTACGAGGAGGTGAACGATCAGTTTTTGGATCCGGGCTGTTACGGTGGTCTGTCTCTCCTGACTCCTCCCCAAAAGGAGAACAGTATCCTGGTGAGCCGCTGGAGAAAATGACAGAAGACGAGGAGTCTGCGGAAGACCCTGGTTCCTCCTGCCTCAATGAGAAAGAGGGGGAGGAGTTAACAGGGCAAGTGTATAGTGCCATGTCCAAGAAGGATGAGAAGGCAGTCAAAGAGACTGGAGACTCCGAGAAGACAAAGGCTGAAAAAGTTAAGGCCGATGTGTTGGTTGACAAAGTGGACCCAGGTGCTGCAGAGACCAAAGTTAAGCCAAAGGGAGCCACGGCCAAAGTGGAAAAAGCCGGTAAAGAAGCAGAGGTCTCTAAAACTGCCATCGTAGCTGTGGTAACTACTGCTGGAAAGAAGGAAGAAGTGACCCAGATGCACGTAAAAGAAGCGAGTAGGGGCAAGCATGCTCTACTGAAGGAGCCCTGCAAAGCAAAGGAGAAAGTGTCGGGACATGACCATGACTGGGAACAGTTCAGGCAAGAGCTGCAGCAGTCCAAGAAAGGACAAGAGGTGCAAGTACGGGAGCCAGAGGATCAAAAAAGAGAGAGGGATCAAAGAGTGCGAGAACGCATCATTATCACCCGGGAAAGAGATAAAAAAGAGTATCTGACCATGAGATGGGCACATGAGGCCTTTAGGCAGATTAGATTGGGCAAGATGCTAGTTTGGGTGGTAAACCAAGCTCTGCTGGCGTGGGTCTGGCAGAACAAGGGGAAGGTATGTGTCACCAAGGTTCCTGGCCTCGGTGAAATAAGAACCAGTAATTTTATGCTCGCTGACACTGTGTTACTTAGTGTGGCTATAAAGCCAAGCTGGGCCTATTCTTATTGGGAGCAGCCAAAGAGCAGGGTGGGTGGCTGTTTCCCACGTCCAGGCCAGGTGGATACCCTCTCACCAGCCTCCCGTGGTTATGCAGGTGTTCACCCTCACAGACTTGAACAAAGGGGGGGGGTATGTGAGACAGTGACATGTCTCACGCAGGTTGGAGGCAAGGAAGGGGTGGATAGTGCGGTCCACGCCCCTATTCCACCACAGGTGAGACCAGCTGGATGTAATCAGGCTGGCATAAAGCACCTCCCAGGGTGTCAGAAGGGGAAGTGTGCTACCTGTACACAGAGGCCTGGGGGCTCTGTCTGTGTGGTCTCAGCTGGGCAAGGCTGAGGGACTACAAGGCTGGGAGATAGCCTGGAGGTGGGGGACAAAGCGACGCCTGGGAGGGTCGCAGGGCTATAGTCAGGCGGACTATTAGGCCCCAATCCCCCACAAGAGACATTGGTCTGGTGGACAGAGGCCTGGAGGCTCTGTCTGGGTGGTCTCAGCTGGGCAAGGCTGAGGGACCACGAGGCTGGGAGATAGCCTGGAGTTGGGGGACGCAGCGATGCCTGGGAGGGTCGCAGGGCTATAGTTAGGCAGACTACTGAGCCCCAATCCCCTACAAGAAACAGTTAACTAGAGACAGTGGGCATACTGTGCTCTGTACAGCCAGGAGGCTGTGGGACATTGGCTGACAAAGCCGCACGAGTTCACAGGGTGTGAACTGTAACTTAGGTGAGTCAGGAAACTCTGTGTTAGTTAGAGCCTAGCCGGGCAAGTGTTTATTATTTTGTCATTTTATTGTTGCTGGTGTTGCACAATAAATGCACTGTTTGGACATTATATCCGTGTCTGGTGAAGTAACCTGTGAGAATGACCCCCGGAGAAGAGCTAACCCCCCACAATGCTTTCAACAGAAATAACTGCAATAGTGCAGTGCATATATATTTTTCTTGTTGGACTGAAATAGGCCACTATACGCTTTGACTATAAAACAATCAATGAGTGAAGTGCATATATTTTTTTCTTGTAGTTTAGAAATACGCCTCTATACGCTTTCACCAGAAATAACTGCAGAAGTGAACTGAGAATATATTTTCTTGTTGTACTGAACTACACACCTATACACTTTCACCGGAAATAACTGGAACAGTGCGGTGCGTATATATTTTTCTTTTTTTACTGAAATACGCCCCTATACACTTTCAGCAGAAATAACTGCAACCGTGCAGTGCGTATATATTTTTCTTGTAAAACTGAACTACTCCCCATACGCTTTCACCATAAATAACTGCAACAGTGCAGTGCGTATATTTTTTTCTTTTTTTACTGTAATACGCCCCTATACGCTTTCAACAGAAATAACTGCAGAAGTGAACTGAGAATATATTTTTCTTGCTGTACTGAACTACGCCCCTATATGCTTTCACCAGAAATAACTGCAGAAGTGAAATGCGTATATATTTTTCTTTTCGTACTGAATAAGATACTAAGATATAAGCCACTAAAAGCTTTTCAACATAACACTTGCAGCCCAATAACAAAAATCTGAAATGACAGAGCTGTCTAATGACTATTTGGATCCCCAAATAATCGTTCCCTGCACTTGTAAATCACTTTCCGATCAAAGTCCCTAGCGCCTTTTGACGTCTCTCCCTGCACTAAGATGCTGTGAAATCATTCCTATCCTTTCCCTGCACTTATAAATAGATTTTTACTGTCTTTTTCTCTGCAATCGTTTTTCCACTTGCTGTCCCTAGCGCCTTCACACATCTGTCCCTGCACTGTGAATGCTGGAAAATGGCAGAATCTAAAATAGCTGCCATATTTATAGGACTTTGACATCACAGGCCTGGCTGGCTGCTGATTGGCTGCATGCAGGCATGTCAATCTGGGTGATCCCAGCTTCCCAGAGTTCCTTGCCCCATGTCCTCAGTCCTCATACGTGTAGCCACCATTTTAGGAAAATTGTGATTCGTTACCACGAAGTGTGAGGAAATTTGCATTCGTTGCGAATCAAATTTTTTCTAAAATTTGGATCGAATTCCACTTTGTCAGCTTCGATTTGCTGATATCTAGTAGTGTTGATCGTGAATATTGGCACTTCGAGAATTTCGCAAAGATGTAGAATATAGTGCTATATATTCATAATCGCAAATATTCTAGATTTGGTTTTCATCAATAACCTCCCTTCATGCTTGTGGGCCAATGAGAAGACTGCAATATCTTTGTCAGAGCTTAGCAACATCCCTATCAACCAATAGGAAAGTTGCCTGTCCATTACTATATAGGAAACTCCCCAGCACCCATTTTCTGCAGTTTTTTTTTTTGCAGTTCTAAGAGAGAGAGCAGTGACATTGCTGTGCTCTGTGCTTTCATCTGGATCCTATTCCTTATTCAATTACATTAGATAATTAGTTGGCTCATATATATAATACAGACAGTTAGTGGGAGATAGTGTGACGGTAATGTACACTACACACAGGGGGAGGATAGTGACCACTGCGCTCCACCCTCACCCCTGGCCCTGCCTACTTGCCTCGCAAGTCCTAATGACAGGGGACAACTAGACGGCAGTCCCTAACTTAGGATACGTGCTGGGAAGACAGACAAGACAAATAACGGAACGTGAATGGACCGGGTCAATACCTAGAGAGCTACGCAGTACTAAGGAAAGAGCAGAGAATAGTCAGGAAAAGCCGAGGTCAAATACCAGGAGAGAAACGAAGTACAACAGGAGTCCGCAAAGAATCGTCAGGTGGAAGCCGGGGTCAGGATACCAGGAGAGATGCGCAGTACAGGAGGAGCAGGCAGAGAATCGTCAGGGAACACACGATCAGGTAAGTATGCAGGAACAAAACAATCACCAGATACCTAAAATTAACAGGCAACCTGTGGCCAGCAGGCTGCCTGTATTTATAGTGGGGAGTGAGGGTCATGTGACGTGGCCAGCATCACATGACCGACAGACCGACCAGTCGAGCACCGAGTGATCAGCTCGGCGCTCAAGGCAGACCTAGGAGCAGGGAGCCTCCCAGCTAGCAAAGCTGCCCTGGGAACAAGGTCAAACACAGATCCTCGCTCCCAAAGCTAAGCAGCAGGTCTGCGGCTGATGGGAGACCGAGTGAGCCTTCGGCACCCCGTTACAGATAGTCAGTGTAGGTTAGATATTGATATAGTGCAGCTGATAGGTTCCAGTGCAGGGTGTTAGGTAGTGTGATAGGAATTACTTTTTTTCTGCTGTCCATACATACAGGTGAAACTCGAAAAATTTGAATATCGTGCAAACTTCATTTATTTCAGTAATGCATATACTAATATATGAGATAGACTCAGTACATGCAAAGCGAGATATTTCAAACCTTTATTTGTTATAATTTGGATGATTATGGCTTACAGTTTATGAAATCCCAAAGTCACAATTTTGAGGTATCCTTTGCTCAGGGGGTATGGACTACTTAGCTGACTAGAGTGTGACACTTTGAGCCTAGAATATTGAACCTTTTCCCAAAAAAATGTTTAAGCTGCATTAATGCAATTCCTTTTCATTTGCATGATATTCGAATTTTTCGAGTTTCACCTATACATGCTACAGACATAGTGCTGTGATGTCACAACTATACCTAGTGCGCCAATCAGTAATATCTACTTAGACCTGATAAAATGTGAAGTTGCATGTATTGCGTGAAAAATATGCGCATCATTAGTGCCGATTTGCGTAATCGCGAAAATAATGACTGAAGATCATGAATTCTAGAATTTGCAGATTTATTGTGAATATTATGCGAAAAATTTGCGAACTATTGTGAAAAACTAATGTTGCCTATGCCGTTCATCACTATTAGTAAGTGATGGCATATTCTAGCGATCTATGTGTTCTCGATAGGGCTTTACCACGTTTTACCAAATCTAGTCAGCACATGGTTTCTGCACAGTGAATTTAAGATGAATTCACAATATCTATATGAGCCTGTATTGTACCGTTGTCTTAAAACAAACAGGAATCTAGATGAATGTGAGAACATTAGCTATAAATCCAGGTCCCTGACAGATGTAGTAGCTAGAGTAGAGCACTGGGGGGTTGTTTCTAGTATTCAGATATTAATAATTCGAACATGTACACTTCCTCCTTTACACCTGCTCCTAATGTAGCTATATAATTATAAATCAACTATAATTATGCACCAAATATATCATCCATTTCTTTGTTTATAACCCCCTCTCCTCAATTCACTTTTACATCTCTAGTATTTATTAATGCTTGCTCCCATTTGTAAATGTCTGCTAATATATCCTGACTTTCATTGCACCCGAGATTTAAGATATATATGTTCCTCTATTTTTTAATTATTACAGAAGGCCATTAAAACTAACTGGATATGCCCCTTAGGAAGTTTAAACAACCATACTATACCTCTATTAAAGTGAATCAGGAAGGAGCAGCTCTCCAAGATAACTTTGCTTTATACTTCCCCCAGCAATCGTGCTACTCTGTCCTGATTTACAAGGTAGACGCATAAACAAAATAAAAACTGCTTCACTTTCATGACACCAGACAAACAAAGAAAAATGAAAGCCAAATCTGAAAACGAGCCACCAAGGAAATTAAACGGCACGCAAGGACCTCCTCGCTGAATATTGCACAGACATTAAAGAGCTTCTGCCATATAAACACTAAGCACTTAAACTGTGATATTTACAATAATTACCTTTATCCTTAATGTTCATTCTGCTCTATGCCTGCCGCACATTCCCTGCTCTGTACCTCATTGAATGTATATGTGTTATTACCAAACCTGTAGTATCTCTGCAACGCCTGAATGTCAGAAGAAGACCTTATAGGTCATAATTAAAATGACAAATGACATTAGGATAAACACACTAAATAACTTCCTTTTTCTACGCAAAAATAGGGCTAATGTTATGGTCACCAGTCACTATGACATTTCTGTCATACTGTATGTGGCATTAGAAAATGTTATATATTTTTATTTCATTTTTTTAGTTTTTTTTTCCGTGCTGAATATTTGTGACTATTCTTCTAAGCATTTAAGAAATCAGTTGAAGGGCTTTTTCAAAAGTAGTAGAATATTGATGTCCTATCCTCATGATAGGTCATTAATATTTGATTGTTGGGAATTATGGTGGTCTAGATATAGAGTATCATGTTTTTTTTTCTCTCTCTCTCTTTATTCAACACTGAGTGTATTGTTAAATAGATCACTAAGGAAGGGCATTAATAGACAGAATCATGTATGAAGAATAAGTTTGTTGTCATTGGAGTTGGAGGGAGAAGGTGTTAAAGAATGTAATGGGTGGTCCAACCTCTGGAGTGCAGGTCAAGAGGGAAATATTCCCTAAGGAAATAATAGGGAATATGTTTCCTTCCCCGTGAGCCACATTTTGATCCTTCATATGGGAACCTAGAGGATTGTAACAGCCTTCTATAACTTTACAAAAAAAAGTTTAGGCCTCTTTAACAACATGTTATGTCTGTGCACTGGTGTATTCAAAATTTTGGCCAATACCATTGTGTGATATTGGGCTTGGTATGCAGTTAGGAGGCCACAGGACTCACCAGAGCTCAGTGGCCTCTTCAAATAGCTGATTAGCCGTGATGCCATGATTTAGACCCCGCTAATCAGATATTGATCACCTATCCTGATGACAGATTACCAAATATTCTGCTCCTGGAAACACCCTTTAAGGAAGATCTGTGATTATACTGTGCTGCACTGACTTAAATGACCTAAAAAGTAAAAAAAAAAAAAAAAGTGTGACAGAGGATGGGCTTGGGAATCAACAAAACCTGGCATCAAAAGATGAGCATTCCTTGGGTACTGCAATTTATTTTTTGTTTTGAACCATAAGTTTGCTTTAAGGGCTGCATAGTATGGAGGCAGGTCTGGTGCAGTAAAAGCCTAAATGGCCCAAAATAAATTGTACATTTTGGTTAATAGCAGCTCTCAAAGACTACAGTGGACTCATGTATATTACATATAAATGTATACATACAGTTGATTAGGGCAGGAAGAAGTGAGGGAGCGGGGGGAAGGGCTTCATGCAGAGCTTTTGCTAGGGATTTTTCTCAGCTGAAGCAAGATTCAGTCTGAACTCAAAGAGGCTTGACTACAGCTGCAATCTGGATTTCCAATAATACATACTGTTTATATTAGTGCCATATCACAAACAAATAAAAAATCACAGAAAAAGATGTAAAACATCCTGCAAGATATGATAAATGAATGCAGATGTACGGTCGTGGTCAAAAGTTTTGAGAATGACACAAATATTAGTTTTCACAAAGTTTGCTGCTAAACTGCTTTTAGATCTTTGTTTCAGTTCTTTCTGTGATGTAGTGAAATATAATTACACGCACTTCATACGTTTCAAAGGCTTTTATCGACAATTACATGACATTTATGCAAAGAGTCAGTATTTGCAGTGTTGGCCCTTCTTTTTTCAGGACCTCTGCAATTCGACTGGGCATGCTCTCAATCAACTTCTGGGCCAATTCCTGACTGATAGCAACCCATTCTTTCATAATCACTTCTTGGAGTTTGTCAGAATTAGTGAGTTTTTGTTTGTCCACCCGCCTCTGGAGGATTGACCACAAGTTCTCAATGGGATTAAGATCTGGGGAGTTTCCAGCCCATGGACCCAAAATGTCAACGTTTTGGTCCCCAAGCCACTTAGTTATCACTTTTGCCTTATGGCACGGTGCTCCATCGTGCTGGAAAATGCATTGTTCTTCACCAAACTGTTGTTGGATTGTTGGAAGAAGTTGCTGTTGGAGGGTGTTTTGGTACCATTCTTTATTCATGGCTGTGTTTTTGGGCAAAATTGTGAGTGAGCCCACTCCCTTGGATGAGAAGCAACCCCACACATGAATGGTCTCAGGATGCTTTACTGTTGACATGACACAGGACTGATGGTAGCGCTCACCTTTTCTTCTCCGGACAAGCCTTTTTCCAGATGCCCCAAACAATCGGAAAGAGGCTTCATCGGAGAATATGACTTTGCCCCAGTCCTCAGCAATCCATTCACCATACTTTCTGCAGAAAATCAATCTGTCCCTGATGGTTTTTTTTGGAGAGAAGTGACTTCTTTGCTGCCCTTTTTGACACCAGGCAATCTTCCAAAAGTCTTCGCCTCACTGTGCGTGCAGATGCGCTCACACCTGCCTGCTGCCATTCCTGAGCAAGCTCTGCACTGGTGGCACTCCGATCCCGCAGCTGAATCCTCTTTAGGAGACGATCCTGGCGCTTGCTGGACTTTCTTGGACGCCCTGAAGCCTTCTTAACAAGAATTGAACCTCTTTCCTTGAAGTTGTTGATCCTATAAATTGTTGATTGAGGTGCAATCTTAATAGCCACAATATCCTTGCCTGTGAAGCCATTTTTATGCAACGCAATGATGGCTGCACGCGTTTCTTTGCAGGTCACCATGGTTAACAATGGAAGAACAATGATTTCAAGCATCACCCTCCTTTTAACATGTCAAGTCTGCCATTTTAACCCAATCAGCCTGACATAATGATCTCCAGCCTTGTGCTCGTCAACATTCTCACCTGAGTTAACAAAACGATTACTGAAATGATCTCAGCAGGTCCTTTATTGACAGCAATGAAATGCAGTGGAAAGGTTTTTTTGGGATTAAGTAAATTTTTATGGCAAAGAAGGACTATGCAATTCATCTGATCACTCTTCATAACATTCTGGAGTATATGGAAATTGCTATTATAAAAACTTAAGCAGCAACTTTTCCAATTTCCAATATTTATGTAATTCTCAAAACTTTTGGCCACGACTGTACATGGCAACATTTATAAAAGAAAAAACACAGAAAATAATGCGCTAGCACAATAGATGCATCTGTGCCCACCTACCAGCGCCTAGGTGGTCTTAGTGTGAATGGCACAAGTGTGAATGAGCTTCTATTTTATCTTGGGAGTAGCACCTTTGTGTGCTTTTGCCCTGCCTATCCCACAGGCGAACTTGATTAGGTGCAGTGGCATACTAAGGGGGAAGGGGGGGTGTGGGGGGCAGTCCTCCCCGGGTGCCGGCTCTCAGGGGGTTGCCAGAAGCAATGAGCGCTTCCATCAATACAAATGGAAGCTCTCATTGCTGGAGCACTGGGAGCTACGGTCCTATCACTCACTGATCAGCTCCTCGCACTCCTCTCTCTTTCAGGCCGGCGGCGCACAGAATTAGTGAAGCAGGAAGACTTCTCCACAACTCAGCCTGCAGACACAGATCGCGCTGCCAGCCTGTGTGGGCATAGCCTGCAGCCCAGAAATCTGCATATTCTCCGCCCACTCAGTGCTGCATAGCAATCTGTGCCTGCAGCAAAGAGAGGTACAGTTGCAAGAAAAAGTATGTGAACCCTTTGGAATGATATGGATTTTTTCACAAATTGGTCATAAAATGTGATCTGATCTTCATCTAAGTCACAACAATAGACAATCACAGTCTGTTTAAACTAATAACACACAAAGAATTAAATGTTACCATGTTTTTATTGAACACACCATGTAAACGTTCACAGTGCAGGTGGAAAAAGTATGTGAACCTTTGGATTTAATAACTGGTTGAACCTCCTTTGGCCGCAATAACTTCAACCAAACGTTTCCTGTAGTTGCAGATCAGACATGCACAGCGGTCAGGAGTAATTCTTGACCATTTCTCTTTACAGAACTGTTTCAGTTCAGCAATATTCTTGGGATGTCTGGTGTGAATCGCTTTCTTGAGGTCATGCCACAGCATCTTAATCGGGTTGAGGTCAGGACTCTGACTGGGCCACTCCAGAAGGTGTATTTTCTTATGTTTAAGCCATTCTGTTGATTTACTTCTATGATTTGGGTCGTTGTCCTGTTGCAACACTTATCTTCTGTTGAGCTTCAGCTGATGGACAGATGGCCTTAAGTTCTCCTGCAAAATGTCTTGATAAACTTGGGAATTCATTTTTCCTTCGATGATAGCAATCCGTCTAAGCCCTGACGCAACAAAGCAGCCCCAAACCCTGATGCCCCCACCACCATACTTCACAGTTGGGATGAGGTTTTGATCTTGGTGTGCTGTGCCTCTTTTTCTCCACACATAGTGTTGTGTGTTTCTTCCAAACAACTCAACTTTGGTTTCATCTGTCCACAGAATATTTTGCCAGTACTGCTGTGGAACATCCAGGTGCTCTTGTGCAAACTGTAAACGTGCAGCAATGTTTTTTTTGGACAGCAGTGGCTTCTCTGTGGTATCCTACTATGAAATCCATTCTTGTTAGTGTTTTACGTATCATAGATTCGCTAACAGGGATGTTAGCATATGCCAGAGACTTTTGTAAGTCTTTAGCTGACACTCTAGGATTCTTCTTCACCTCATTGAGCAGTCTGCGCTGTGCTCTTGCAGTCATCTTTACAGGACGGCCACTCCTAAGGAGAGTAGCAGCAGTGCTGAACTTTCTCCATTTATAGACAATTTGTCTTACCGTGGACTGATGAATAGCAAGGCTTTTGGAGATACTTTTATAACCCTTTCCAGCTTTATGCAAGTCAACAATTCTTAATCGTAGGTCTTCTGAGAGCTCTTTTGTGCGAGGCATCATTCACATCAGGCAATGCTTCTTGTGAAAAGCAAACCCAGAACTGGTGTGTGTTTTTTATAGGGCAGGGCCGCTGTAACCAACACCTCCAATCTCATCTTATTGATTGGACTCCAGTTGGCTGACACCTAGCTCTTGGAGATGTCGTTAGTCTAGGGGTTCACATACTTTTTCCACCTACACTGTGAACGTTTACATGGTGTGTTCAATAAAAACATGTTAACATTTAATTATTTGTGTGTTATTAGTTTAAGAAGACTGTGATTGTCTATTGTTGTGACTTAGATGAAGATCAGATCACATTTTATGATGAATTTGTGCAGAAATCCATATCATTCCAAAGGGTTCACATACTTTTTATTGCAACTGTATGTGAGCTTTAGGAACGGGACAAGGTGAGAAGTGTGTTTTTTGTTTTTTTAATACAGAGGGGGCACAGAGGGCTTTATTACTATGAAGAAGGCACAGAGGACATTAATACTATGGAGGGGGCACAGAGGAATTTATTACTATGGAGGGGGCACAGAGGACTTTATTACAATGGAGGGGGCACAGAGGGCATTACTAGCACAGAGGGCATTACTACTATTGAGGGGGCACAATGGGCATTATTACTGTGAAGGGGGCACAGTGGGCATTATTACTATGAAGGGGACACAATGGGGATTATTACTATGAAGGGGGCACAATGGGAATTATTACTGTGAAGGGGACACAAAAAGGGTATTACAAATGTGAAGGGGGCACAGAGAGGGCATAACTACTGTGAGGGGGCACAATGTGGGCACAACTACTGTGAGGGGGCACACATCTGTACAAAACTACTGTGAAGGTTATACAATGAGGGCAATACTACTGTGAGGGGGTACAAATTTTTTAAAGTAATGGAGGGGGGAGAGAAAGGACCAGCCGCGGGTTACAAACACCATAGGCTTGCCACTGATTAGGTGGTACATATAACTGTGTGCTCCTCCCCTCATCGGTTGCTATATGCACACAGAGGTAACTAGGAGCAGCACACTATATGTGTAGGGTCTGTTCTCCTGAATGTAGATGCCCAACAACATATCTATATGTATATATTTATATCAATAGTTACCTAAATATACACTTACACACACATTCATTTTTATAGAAACACCCACCCAAACCTGGCTATAAACTGTCCCTATGGGATAAAAAGGGGTTAAATCCAAATGCAGGGTAGGGGTGATATTGCAGGGGAGTATTGCAGGGGTTAATGAAATGCAGGGCAGGGGTCAAATGCAGTGCAATGCAGTGAAAGGGTTAGTTGTAGGGGTTATTGGTGGCAGTGGGAATGTAGGGGTTAATATTGCAGGGATCAGGGCAATATAGGGCAGGAATATTGCACGAGTTAATAATATTGATTGGTGGCAGTGGGAATGTAGGGGTTAATATTGCAGGGGTAATTCAGGGGTACAGCAGGGATTAATGATACTGCAGGGGTTAATGCTCGTTGGTTTAGGGGGTAGGGAAAGGGTTACTCAGCCAGTCCAGGGTTCCAGAGGTTAATGCTCATCTTTAGGGGAAGATCCTCGCTTGTGCTCGTCTTTCAGGGGTTAATTCCCGATTGTCTTCTCAATGGGGCTGCTCGACTCAACTGAAGAGCGCAGTGCCGCCGAAGTATTTAATTCCGGCAGAGCTTACTCCTGAGAAGCCCACGCTGCAGGCATGCACGCACGCTTGCAGGCAAGTATACGTCACGCGCTTCCAGGAGGAGGATCGCTTTTATCCACCTGCCAGTGAAGTTACCGCGCACCAACGGCGGTGTAATTACAGCGCCGAAGGTACGTGGCATACAGCGGCAGGGGAGCTCGATGTTCCCCTGTCCCTGTTATGCAAAAATCTCCGGCCCTGCCGGAGGTGTTTTAGCAAAGGGCAGAGGATCTCTTTGATCCTCTGTCTTTTGATGTGCCCGCAACTGGACATAATTGTCCGGTTATCTGGGCGGCATCTCCCCCCTGCAGGTGCGCAAGCATGCGTCTGCAGGAGGATACATCGGGGGGGGGGGCTCACCCGTGATTGGGGACATATATATATACACACATACAGTATATATATATATATATATATACAGTCAGGTCCATAAATATAACCTGTCCTATTATTTTTGCGTAAAACGGTTCGCGGACCCATTCAAGTCAATGGGACCGCTAAAAAACGCGGAGGCACACAAGATTGTCATCCGCGTCCATTTTTTCCCTATCATTTGCATGGCAAACCTATCTTAGACTTTTTTTACATTCCTTTATGTCTGGTGGTCCACACGGAAACAAAAACGGAAACGGATCACGGAACAACGGAACCCCGTTTTGAGGACCACTAAAAAATACTGTCGTGTGCATGAGGCCTAAAGCGAATCTTGTTAGTTTAATTTCAAATCCATTGTGGTGGTGTATAGAGCCAAAAATGTTAGAATTGTGTTGATGTCCCAATATTTATGGACCTGACTGTATATATATACCCATACATACACAACCTGGGGGCATATTAATGTATATATAGACACACATATAACACAAGGTCATACAGATGTAGCAGGGTTAGCACTCCAGCTCTTAACTCAAATTTCTTAACTCATCGCGTTATCTTGAGACAAAAGCCATTGAAAAGCAATTGAAGCTGTTTGCTTAGATTAGATAACACAACTCAGAAATCTCAGAAAACTGGAGTGTTAACTCTACTCCATCGGTATATGCATATCCATATATACATATCTACATGTACTGGGATATATATATATATATATATATATATATATACACTGCTCAAAAAAATAAAGGGAACACTTAAACAACACAATGTAACTCCAAGTCAATCACACTTCTGTGAAATCAAACTGTCCACTTAGGAAGCAACACTGAGGGACAATCAATTTCACATGCTGTTGTGCAAATGGGATAGACAACAGGTGGAAATTATAGGCAATTAGCAAGACACCCCCAATAAAGGAGTGGTTCTGCAGGTGGTGACAACAGACCACTTCTCAGTTCCTATGCTTCCTGGCTGATGTTTTGGTCACTTTTGAATGCTGGCGGTGCTTTCACTCTAGTGGTAGCATGAGACGGAGTCTGCAACCCACACAAGTGGCTCAGGTAGTGCAGCTTATCCAGGATGGCACATCAATGCGAGCTGTGGCAAGAAGGTTTGCTGTGTCTGTCAGCGTAGTGTCCAGAGCATGGAGGCGCTACCAGGAGACAGGCCAGTACATCAGGAGATGTGGAGGAGGCCGTAGGAGGGCAACAACCCAGCAGCAGGACCTCTACCTCCGCCTTTGTGCAAGGAGGAACAGGAGGAGCACTGCCAGAGCCCTGCAAAATGACCTCCAGCAGGCCACAAATGTGCATGTGTCTGCTCAAACGGTCAGAAACAGACTCCATGAGGGTGTTATGAGGGCCCGACGTCCACAGGTGGGGGTTGTGCTTACAGCCCAACACCGTGCAGGACGTTTGGCATTTGCCAGAGAACACCAAGATTGGCAAATTCGCCACTGGCGCCCTGTGCTCTTCACAGATGAAAGCAGGTTCACACTGAGCACATGTGACAGACGTGACAGAGTCTTGAGACGCCGTGGAGAACGTTCTGCTGCCTGCAACATCCTCCAGCATGACCGTTTGGCATTGGGTCAGTAATGGTGTGGGGTGGCATTTCTTTGGAGGGCCGCACAGCCCTCCATGTGCTCGCCAGAGGTAGCCTGACTGCCATTAGGTACCGAGATTAGATACTCAGACCCCTTGTGAGACCATATGCTGGTGCGGTTGGCCCTGGGTTCCTCCTAATGCAAGACAATGCTAGACCTCATGTGGCTGGAGTGTGTCAGCAGTTCCTGCAAGACGAAGGCATTGATGCTATGGACTGGCCCGCCCGTTCCCCAGACCTGAATCCAATTGAGCACATCTGGGACATCATGTCTCGCTCTATCCACCACAGACTGTCCAGGAGTTGGCAGATGCTTTAGTCCAGGTCTGAGAGGAGATCCCTCAGGAGACCGTCCGCCACCTCATCAGGAGCATGCACAGGCGTTGTAGGGAGGTCATACAGGCACGTGGAGGCCACACACACGACTTGTTTTAAGGACATTACATCAAGGTGGGATCAGCCTGTAGTGTGTTTTTCCACTTTAATTTTGAGTGTGACTCCAAATCCAGACCTCCTTGGGTTGAAAAATTTGATTTCCATTTTTTAATTTGTGTGTGATTTTGTTGTCAGCACATTCAACTATGTAAAGAACAAAGTACTTCAGAAGAATATTTAATTAATTCAGATCTAGGATGTGTTATTTTTGTGTTCCCTTTATTTTTTTGAGCAGTGTGTATATATATATATATATATATATATATATATATATAAATCTATACCCCTACTGGCCATTCAGGGTCAATACATATGTATATATGTATATTATATTGGAGACATATATACATATATATTTGAATCTCCCCCTTCCCTCTACAATCCTGAGTACATGACAATAAAGTATGAGGGAAGGTTTGGGATGTATTTGCCTCCTCAACCCCACTCACTGTTGGTAAAAGTTCAGGAAGGACTAAAGTATAATCCGGCCCTTAGGTACCTAGACTTCACCTCTGTGTGGCTGTGATCTCTTCCCTGCCCTTCACCGTAACCAAACATCGCTGTCCACAGAATACACCGTTTTCTTCTCTCTGGATCTTGCTCTGGACATTTCTTGGCTCCAGAATGAAGCTCTTTCATTTCTGCTGTCAGTGTCGATCTTCAGGTATCAGTCGCTCCCACTGTCGTCTTTTATTGGTCAGACTCTGGGATGGCTTCACCCTCACAATCTCTAGGTCGATCCACGTAGCACCTCCTTTTTTTGGGGGTACGGTCAACCGTGGAATGGCCTTTCAGCATAGGCCTGACTTTCATCCGACACTTCTCCTTTTATCTTGATTGAAGAATCTATCATTGAGGTTCTCCCATGGACAGATAAGTAGGTCTTTACAAGGCAGGTCAGAATTACTTAAGTAAGAGGTGATGTCATAGTACCTAAATTCTAACTGCAGGAAAGAACACTGCACTTCTCACATTCAGTCCAACCCTTATGAACTTCACCGTTCTTAGGGTTAAAAGTGGCAAATATCTTGGTAAAGGAGGGGGCCTGTCCCTATGGGATCTACTCTTTTCCCCATTCACACAAAAACAGATCCTCATCCCTCTCCCACCCAACACCCTTAACTCTGTGGACAAATTGTAAGGCTGTTACCAGCCTGCATTTGTGGGAGGGGCGTCTGGCTATTTATTCACCTTCCCTCCGTTCAGCCAGGCGCCCGAGCCTCACGAATCACAGCGTATCGCGCTCCTTCTTCCGACCAGGGTCTTTACTTCCGGTATACTGGATCACGTGCCGCCGACGTCCGCATCGCTACACGCCAGCCTGCCAGGTAATCGGGGCTCAGCTGGCTCCGTTCCAGCTGTGCCTCACGCCCGTCCTGGTCTCCAGCTCCTGGGGTGCGGGGTTGAGATGCCGCTCTCCCTCAGCATGTTCCGCTCTCAGAAGTGCGGGCGGCTGGGTTGGGGGAGCGGCATCTTAGCTTCTGTGATCTGCCGGTCACATGCCGGCTCAGGATGAGTTTTGTGAATGCATAACACGCTCGTTCAGCATGTACTGATTCCTAAATCTTACCTGGAATCCAGTTATGCTCCTAGGGCTTCCAGCACAGGAGGTGTTCTCAATTGTGGTTTTATGATGCAGGCAGTATTCCTGTGTCTCGGGGGGGCGCAGCTTCATTAGTGCTCCCCAACCCACAACAGTTCATCTGCGGGCTAAAAACACCAGCCCTTAATGTACATGCCCATTTAAACTCAGAGCAGCTATACTTAGGCTGTTCAAAAAAAAAAAAAAAAAAGCAGCATCATAATACCAGAATTTGCGGTTTAGGTGCAAGGGATGTTTTCACTTTACTGTTTTGTGACAGCGGGATTTGTCGTCTCAATCTACTTCTGTCTCGCCCAGGTTGTCAGTGTTCCTGGATCGCCCAGGTTGTCAATGTTCCTGGATCGCCCAGGTTGTCAGTGTCCCTGGATCGCCCAGGTTGTCAATGTTCCTGGATCGCCCAGGTTGTCAATGTTCCTGGATCGCCCAGGTTGTCAGTGTTCCTGGATCACCCAGGTTGTCAGTGTTCCTGGATCGCCCAGGTTGTCAGTGTTCCTGGATCGCCCAGGTTGTCAATGTTCCTGGATCGCCCAGGTTGTCAGTGTTCCTGGATCGCCCAGGTTGTCAATGTTCCTGGATCGCCCAGGTTGTCAGTGTCCCTGGATCGCCCAGGTTGTCAGTGTCCCTGGATCGCCCAGGTTGTCAGTGTTCCTGGATCGCCCAGGTTGTCAGTGTTCCTGCATCGCCCAGGTTGTCAATGTTCCTGGATCGCCCAGGTTGTCAGTGTCCCTGGATCGCCCAGGTTGTCAGTGTTCCTGGATCGCCCAGGTTGTCAATGTTCCTGGATCGCCCAGGTTGTCAGTGTCCCTGGATCGCCCAGGTTGTCAATGTTCCTGGATCGCCCAGGTTTTTGTCTGCATTTTCTTAGGGTTTTTACATCTATTCTGATGTCGGTTGTTCCTTCCTTTAGATTGGGCAGTTGTTATTTTTCCTTCCTCTCCTTCGTTTCATCTAGGAATTTCGAGGTAATTCCAGGTAAGTCGGCTCAGAGACGGTCACTGGGGTAGGGTTAACTGTCAGTTTGATACTCAAGTCCGTTCTTTTTATTAGTTTCCACTTAATCGATTGGGGTTTTTTGGAAGTCGTCTTTCCAAATCCGTTCACATTCCGTCAGGTAGGTTCTTTCGTTGGTCACTTTTACACGCTTCAGTCTCTCACTTTCTTTCTGCCGCTATTACCACTTCCGTCTGTGCTTCCTTTTCGATTTTGCCGGTAGACATACAGTGGGGGAAATAATTATTTGACCCCTCACTGATTTTGTAAGTTTGTCCAATGACAAAGAAATGAAAAGTCTCAGAACAGTATCATTTCAATGGTAGGTTTATTGTAACAGTGGCAGATAGCACATCAAAAGGAAAATCGAAAAAATAACTTTAAATAAAAGATAGCAACTGATTTGCATTTCATTGAGTGAAATAAGTATTTGAACCCCTACCAACCATTAAGAGTTCTGGCTCCCACAGAGTGGTTAGACACTTCTACTCAATTAGTCACCCTCATTAAGGACACCTGTCTTAACTAGTCACCTGTATAAAAGACACCTGTCCACAGAATCAATCAATCAAGCAGACTCCAAACTCTCCAACATGGGAAAGACCAAAGAGCTGTCCAAGGATGTCAGAGACAAAATTGTAGACCTGCACAAGGCTGGAATGGGCTACAAAACCATTAGCAAGAAGCTGGGAGAGAAGGTGACAACTGTTGGTGCGATTGTTCGAAAATGGAAGGAGCACAAAATGACCATCAATCGACCTCGCTCTGGGGCTCCACGCAAGATCTCACCTCGTGGGGTGTCAATGGTTCTGAGAAAGGTGAAAAAGCATCCTAGAACTACACGGGAGGAGTTAGTTAATGACCTCAAATTAGCAGGGACCACAGTCACCAAGAAAACCATTGGAAACACATTACACCGCAATGGATTAAAATCCTGCAGGGCTCGCAAGGTCCCCCTGCTCAGGAAGGCACATGTGCAGGCCCGTCTGAAGTTTGCCAATGAACACCTGAATGATTCAGAGAGTGACTTGGAGAAGGTGCTGTGGTCTGATGAGACCAAAATAGAGCTCTTTGGCATTAACTCAACTTGCTGTGTTTGGAGGAAGAAAAATGCTGCCTATGACCCCCAAAACACCGTCCCCACCGTCAAGCATGGGGGTGGAAACATTTTGCTTTGGGGGTGTTTTTCTGCTAAGGGCACAGGACAACTTATTCGCATAAACGGGAAAATGGACGGAGCCATGTATCGTGAAATCCTGAGCGACAACCTCCTTCCCTCTGCCAGGAAACTGAAAATGGGTCGTGGATGGGTGTTCCAGCACGACAATGACCCAAAACATACAGCAAAGGCAACAAAGGAGTGGCTCAAGAAGAAGCACATTAAGGTCATGGAGTGGCCTAGTCAGTCTCCGGACCTTAATCCAATCGAAAACCTATGGAGGGAGCTCAAGCTCAGAGTTGCACAGAGACAGCCTCGAAACCTTAGGGATTTAGAGATGATCTGCAAAGAGGAGTGGACCAACATTCCTCCTAAAATGTGCGCAAACTTGGTCATCAATTACAAGAAACGTTTGACCTCTGTGCTTGCAAACAAGGGTTTTTCCACCAAGTATTAAGTCTTTTTTTGTTAGAGGGTTCAAATACTTATTTCACTCAATGAAATGCAAATCAGTTGCTATCTTTTATTTAAAGTTATTTTTTCGATTTTCCTTTTGATGTGCTATCTGCCACTGTTACAATAAACCTACCATTGAAATGATACTGTTCTGAGACTTTTCATTTCTTTGTCATTGGACAAACTTACAAAATCAGTGAGGGGTCAAATAATTATTTCCCCCACTGTAAGTTCCCCTTTTTTTCCCAGGTCATCATGTCTCACACGTCCGATATGGAGGACAACCTCTCCATGCCAGGATCGTCCGTCTCGGGGCATTATAGCAACACATCACTAAGGAGTTGGACTGTGCCAAAGTTAATCGCCGAACTCAATCGCAGGGGGATTCGGCATCCCGCGACTGCCCTCAAGGCCGAATTATACCGGCTCCTGATGACCACTCCGGGTCCGACAGCTGAGCAGTCCAATAGCGACTCCATCCGGCTGGCTCTAGCTCAGATCCAGTCATCCATCACCGGACTCGTTAGCTCAGTCACGGACATTCAGAATAGGGTCGCGGTTTTAGAATCCAGGCCAGCAGCCTCACCGCAATATCCAGGTTCGGCAGTCATTCCTGCCATTCCTCTGGACGTTGCAGGTAGGCCTTCTGCCACCCCCCAGATTGCTCCTTCCCATTTCGTTCCGGAGCATATTAAGAAGGATATCCTGGCAGGCAAGGATGTAAATTTAGCATCCATTTTGATTGCCTCCCAGGATATTTCCGAAAACCGGGTGATTAATTGCGGAGAGGTTTCCGTGGTGTTGAAGGCCAAGGATGCTCGGTTAAATAGGAAGTTGTCGGTTTCCGAGTTTGTCCTGGTTTTCAGCCTCTACAGGGATGTAATATGCTCCGCCCACCCCAATCGCAGGGAAGAATTAGATACTTACTTGTACCGGATTACGTATTTGGGGCACAAGTACGGCGGCTCTGCATTTTACGACTATCATCGTTCGTTTTCTGCCAAAGCCGCCGCAGCCCTGAATCAATTTCAGTTCATGTCCAACTGGGCAGACTTGGACATGGAGTTATTCTGCCGGCACTTCGCAGGTCTGAAGGCTCCCCTGTGTGCCATCTGCCAATCCATCTTTCATTCCACGGAATGGTGCCCTAATCCGGTGCAAGATCCTCAGTCAGCACCCACTCCAGGTCCGTCCGGGTCCTCCAGGTCTTCCTCGTCATTAGATAAACTGGGTAGGCCCATTGTGTACCTCGGCAGTAGCTCCTGACTAGCCGACCTCAACTTGGAGTTACTGGCTGCACTCCTGCACGGCCACCCAGATCGTTCCTTTGTCACCTTCTTATTGGATGGGTGCAGAGAGGGGTTTCACACCGGCATTATCACGTGCCCTCAGGGCTGCTGGATGGGCCCCAATCTGCTATCCGCCTCCAGTGATCCTGAGGCGGTGACCACTCTCATTCAGGCAGAGGTCGACAAAGGGTTCGTCATTGGTCCCTTCCTTAAGATCCCATTCCAGTCGTGGCGCATCAACCCTATCGGCCTTGTCACGAAGTCGTCATCAAATAAAAAACGTCTCATTTATGATCTCTCCGCACCTAATATGTCCTCCATCCCCAGTCTTAATTCACTCATTCCGTCTGAGGAATATTCCATGCAATATTCCTCAGTTGACGAGGCCATCCAGTACATTCTTCAAGCAGGCGTCGGGGCTTGGTTGGCCAAGGTAGATATTGCCGATGCTTTCAAGCTGCTTCCAATACACCCGCAGCTTTAGAAGTACTACGGCATCCAGTGGGCAGATAAATTTTATTTTGCCAACCGGCTTACTTTTGGCTCCAAGAGCAGCCCTTGGCTTTTTGGCTCCATCACGGTGGCTTATCCATGGTCGTTCACTACTTGGACGACTTTCTCCTCATTGAAAGGCCCAGTCAGGTCCCTTCCATTCCCCATTCACTTCTGGATATTTTTTCCCGACTCCAGGTCCCCGTGGCCACAGCCAAGACTGAGGGTCCGGCCACTACAGTCACCTTCCTGGGCATCATTCTAGATACCGTTAGAATGGAGGATAGCCTCCCCAGCGAGAAGTTGCTCAGGATTCGCTCAGCCATCTCCTGGGCAGTCCAGTCTCACTCACTGACCAGGGCGGAGCTCCAATCCTTGCTGGGGATGCTTAATTTCGCCACCAGAATTATGCCTCAAGGCAGGGCCTTCCTTTCCAGGTTGCTATGTCTCCTGCCCTCGGCCCCGGAGCAAGATTCTGTCGTCCATTTGGACAGCCAGGCCATTACAGATCTCGGCATGTGGTGCAGTTTTCTCTCTGACTGGAATGGCATTTCTTTGTTCGTTCCGCAGTGGGATTCCTCTTCCCCCATGGTTTTCTCCGACGCCGCCGGTTCCTCCGGGTTCGCTGCCATTTTCAGGTCTCATTGGCTGGCTGCCGGATGGCCGCCAGAATTAGCCTCGGACTCTGCAGCTCTAAAATCTTCCCCCATTTTGGAACTGTATCCCATAGTGGCGGCTGCTCAGGCCTGGGGTCACCTCTGGTCTAACTCTTCCGTGACGTTCGTTACAGATAGTCAGACCTTGGTGGACATTGTCAACAAGGGCAGGGCCCAGTCCCTCAGGATCATGGCGTTGTTGCGCAAGTTAGTGTGGTTATCCCTCCATCACAATTTTCACATGCGCTGCGTACACATCTCAGGCGAACAGAATAGGGCTGCGGACGCGCTTTTCCGTGCTAATTTTGCAATTTTCTTTCAGGAAATGCCCGACGCGGATCGGTCAGGCACGCCGGTGCCCCAATTCAGCACCCTCATTCTGGTTTAGATTCACTGGTCGCCAAATCGTTGTCACGCAATACGGCGAGGAATTATCAGGCTGGCCTAAGAGCGTTTGATAAATTCTCTAAGAATCATCCGAGGGGTCAACACTCCGAAATCTCCTACATCATGGCCTTCCTGGCCTATTGTCACTCGCATCTCTCTCTGTCGTATAGTACCATCAGACTTTATTTAGCCGGACTTCAACATCACGCTATGCTGGCCAATCCTCATCACAGGTCCTTTTTTCCATCCAAGCTATTAAAGCCACTCTTCGGGGCATTCAAAAGGAAGGGAAGGGGTCCGTGAGCCATAGGCAACCAGTATCCAGCAAATTGTTCAGGGATCTCTCCTCGTCATTGGATGGTAATCCTTTTGGGCCCTCCACTAGCCTGATTCTGAAAGCGGCCATGTATCTCACCTTTTATGGGTTCCTCCGGCCCGGAGAGGTTCTGGCAGGTCCAAATCGTAAAAACCATCCTCTGAAGCAACATCTGTCATGGGGCCAGGGCCATTACACTCTACTCCTACCCTCCACCAAAACCAATCAGACGGGTCCCCCCTCTGAAATCAAGTTCTACCCGACCTTGAACAATTGGTGCCCAGTTCAAGTGCTGCATCAACTGACAGCACTCATCCGAGGTTCATTGCCCGACAGTCCACTCTTGCCGCATGCAGGCAAGCCTCTCAGCACCTCGCAATTTATCTCTTATATCCGTGCCCTCGCCCAGGGATTAGGCTATGACCCCAAGGTAATTTCAGGGCACTCATTTCGTATAGGGGCAGCCTCCGCTGCTTCTCGTCATCAGGTGCCGACTCACGTCATCCGGTCCATGGGGCGGTGGCGATCCTCCTGCTTTACCAGGTATATACCCAATCCTCAAGCCGAGATATCTCATGCCTTTCGTTCACTGGCTTTGTAATTTGTAAATAAAAGTGTTGTACCTACCTGTTGTTTTTGCCCCCTTTTTCTCACTGGTGTACCCGCGCCCGTGGCTTCCGGCACAATTCAGCCACTATGTTCAGGGCAGGTTTCTCTGCGTACGCCGACGTTGTCCTTGCCCTGACCATAAATTGTAAGGCTGTTACCAGCCTGCATTTGTGGGAGGGGCGTCTGGCTATTTATTCACCTTCCCTCCGTTCAGCCAGGCGCCCGAGCCTCACGCCCCTCCCTCCCGCCCTTTTCTCAGGCTTCCATCAGGTATGCCCCCTTTTTCTCACTGGTGTACCCGCGCCCGTGGCTTCCGGCACAATTCAGCCACTATGTTCAGGGCAGGTTTCTCTGCGTACGCCGACGTTGTCCTAGCCCTGACCATAAATACACAAATACACAATACTATGAGGTTTCAGGATTTCATAGGTTATACATCCAGAACCCTCATAGGAAACAAGGTATTTCCATGTGGTCCCTGGCTTCAGGATTTCACTGGAGTTACATCCTGAGCCTCCTTCTCCGGTTAGCTTTGTGAAGTTGTCTGGTTCTGGTGTAACTGGTCAGCAAATCCCTTGACCCTCCGGTCACAGTCCCACGTAGATGATGATAACCAGAACCAGAAGAACTTTCACCGGGTGTATCAAGAGATTGTAGAGCCTTTGGACTGTAGGCGAATAGACTCTCCAACAATAAAACCTTGGAGTCCTGGGAGATCCGTGTTATCCTGTAATGCTCCCGCTGGATTGTAGCTCAGTTCTCAGTCTCTTGAAGACCTCTGAGAATTTCTTTTTTGAGGAAGTCTAACAAGAGTCCCTGGAGCTGACTGCCAAAACCGAGTGGGATCCTATGGAGCCTCACGAGGGTGTCAGGGTGGCTATCAGTTCTCTTCTACGGCGTCATCCGAATTTTTAATTTTTCTCTATTGTACCCATTCCTAGGACAGAAGAAAATATTCTGCGCTCCTGGGGGGATTCTGCCCTCATGGTGCAATTAGTTGCCAAATACCAGCACCAATAACTTTGACCCTAGTGACGAGAAAGGTATTGTGCTGACCTTCATCTCACAGATCCCCTCGTTATCCCAACACTGGTGTCTGAGCACCCAGCCATCAGAGGATCACATCCTCTGCTGCACATCCATCTGTACCAACAGATAAGGATGGCCACCCTAATAGGTTAGGATATCCGAATGAAGCTGTGGACAAAGCACCATCTTGTAACTGATGGCAATGTATCCTTGCCTTACTCATTTGTACTCAGGCTGATTTCCCCCTGTTGACCTATCCAGTGGAGGTCAGTAGAATCCATGGCATAGGTCATGCCTTGACACTCTGCTGTCAATCACTCTGCTTCCAACCTCAATCAGAGCTGTGTTACCTGTCCAGACCAACAAAAGTGAGTGCAAGAATAAATAAAAAAAAATCGACTGGACTCACAGCTGGGAATGCACACTACAAAAATCAGCTGGGTGAAACACATTCATAAACAAGGACTACCACCAACAACATCAAGAAAAGATATACAAACAGATAACAAAAACACATGACATGAACATACACGGGGAACAAACGGTGTAACAAATAGCACAGGGGTGTCAAATATTATTTTCTAGCCTAGATTGGCCATTCTGCCCCCTCAGTGCCTGGTGAGACGTATGCTGCTGAGAGGTAACCCCTTTATGGCCAAGCTGACTATGCCCCACTGCACAATTTGTTACCTGGCTGCTGCTACTGGACACATTGCAATTCCTTGCACAAGGGCAATTCCTTGCAATATGTCCTTTGTTCCCACACCTGAAACACCTGACTTGGCTTCCTGTCTTGTGTGCTTTGTCCTAACATGCTTTGCAGTGTTTCGCTATATGACCTAAGCCAGCACATGCAAACATCTGATGTTTGCCCTGCATGGCTTAGGTCTGTCTACACTGCCGTCGTGACATTTACTTTTGAATTGTTCTATACTCAGGGATGCACTTTTCACAATATTTCTTTTTCCCAAAGTCATGTAACAATTTCTGTTATTCTGGATAAGCTAAAATTTTGGGAGATTTGGCCTATCACAGACTGATATCCTCCCTTTTTGCCCTAGACAGGGAAACATTTTTGGAGATTCTGGCCCTGACTTTAAGGAAAAAGAAAGGGCCGGCACCATTTTTGAAATTCTTTTGATGACATCTTGCATGCCAGACATTAGCTGGGATCTCACAGCAACCTCATCATTCAATTTGGCTACCATCACGTTAGAAGCCTGGTTGGCGAAACGGCGTCAGGTGGAGGCGGCTACAGAGTCACATTCCCACATTTGGTATGGTTTGATGGTTGTGCTTTATATTACTCCTGATACACTCTATTATATTGGTATGTACTGAGGTGCAATGTGTTTTTACACTGCTGCGTATTACAACAGTTAATTTCTGGGTAGGTTTGCATGGTCCTGTTTTGGGCCTCAAATACCATTTATCGTGTATCATTATGGTGAGAGCCATTGCCTTAAGTGATTATTGAGTGTGGAGGACGGACTCTGCCTTTTCCTCCTTTGAGTTGATATTTGCTGCTATTCTTTTTATGAACTTTTAACATGTGTATGTATATACTCAATAAAGTACTATTCATTTGTAACCTGGTGGTTTATTGATTAATTTTTTGGTGGGTTACCATCACGTCAGTAGAGGCAGCCTGTTCCTTGAAGGTCTTGATCTCAGCATACGACTGAGTCAACTGAGCCTCAATTTCCTCCTTCTGCCTCTGCAGCTCTACTGTGACTCTAATCTAGCCACCTGCATGTCTCAGTCAACCGTAGATTGTACATTATCCAACAGCTGTTCCCGCAATGCTAAAACCTATTTCGAATTGCTGGCACAGCACTTGCAATGAATGTTTGGAGGAATTTTCTCTGTTGACCGAGACACCAGTGCAACATGCTCTGGCTTGCAGATGCTATCCTCAAATGTATACACAAGTGTGGCTAGCATCTGATGCCGTTTGGTTGCCTTATTCAATACCATCCGTTTGTTAATGCAGAGCTTGTCATAACTACAAGGCTGTGCTAACAATTCAGACCACAGCATTTCTGCTGACTTGTACGTGGTGGGGAAGGTGGAATTAAATGTGCTGTGTTTAGCTAAGTGTAGTAGTGTTGAGAAGTCCATGCTCACGTTTTGTTTAGAAAACATCTTCTCTGGTGCTGTCTTTTCCTGTCCTTGGTTTGCTGTTTAGAGGAGGTCCTCTAGTATCCAGAATGCCTTCTCCCGCCCAGCCGGACTTCTCCTGATCAGCTCCAACGATTATGGTTTTCTCAAAGAGAAGGTATGCGACAACTTCTGTGACCCTCGCACGTGTTCAAGGTTCGTGTAAGGCAACAAAAAATTGTTACTACAAAAATCAAAAGATTTAGGTTCTCTGCTGTAGATATTGCTCTGTGTTCAGCTCTGATTGAAGAACCTAGTTACCTGTCCGAACTATCAGGCCCTAGACGCTCAGGATCCACTGACCGCGTCACTCTCGCCTAACTAGTTCACAGAGTAAGTGATTTTCTTCACCAAAGCCAAACACAGAAACAACTTCCTAGCAGTGGGCCTGGCTCGCCAATGTAAAAGGAAATATTAATTATTAATATTTTGGGTTAATATCAATAATTAATATTCATAAATAAGCATGAGTCGTCTATTAATGACTCCGCTTATTTATACTATAAATACAATCTACTTGTTGCTATACCTTTCTGTGAACTACCGTACGTGCAATGGATTGTTACGACGATAAAAGACTATAAACTGTGTTATAACAATAAAGTATTTATTAACAATCAAGTCTGCAGTCCATTATATTTATGCTAAATCTATATATATTTATATCAATGGTTATATAAATATATACATATAGACGCTTAAAGCAATATACTAACAGCACTATAACACAGCTAAACCTATCTGCACTAGCACACCACAATCTATAACTACAATTACAATTCCACCCCAACCACTATCTAAATATACACTTACACACACATTCATGTTATAGCAGCACCTACCCAAACATGGCTATAAACTGTTACTATTTTTGCAGGGGTTAATAATATTGATTGGGGGCAGTGGGAATGTAGGGGTTAATATTGCAGGGGTAATTCAGGGGTACAGCAGGGGTTAATGATAATGCAGGGGTTAATGCTCGTTCGTATGGAGGTAGGGAATAGTGATGAGCGGCAGGGGTCATATTTAAATTCGCAATATTTTTCGTTATATTCTACGATTTTTTACTAAAAAAATCAACAAGGTAATGATCGCATAATATCCGAATTTTCGTAATGCGAAATTTTGTAATGCAAATTTTTATTGCAAATTTTTATCGAATATGTTAGTTTTTTCAAATATTCGTAATATTCTAAAATAAGAATATATAGCAATACAGCGAATATTCGAAAAAAACAAATGTAGAGCAATTTAGCTAATATAGTGCTATAATCTTTTTTTTTAATAGTTGTAATTTTTTTCCAATCTGAACTGCAAATATTAGACAAAGAAGATTATAGCACTATATTAGCTAATTTGCTCAATATTCGGTATATATTCTTGTTTTAGAATATTACGAATATTCGAAAAACAAATACATTCGATATAGTGCTATATATTCGTTTTTTAGAATATTCAGCATTTTTCCCATTTAAAGTCATGATTCTTCCCTGCTTCTTGCTTGTGGGCCAATGAGTCATTGGCCCACAAGCAAGAAGCAGGGAGGAATCATGTTTTTCTCGACAATTGAAAAATTTGCAATGAAAATTCGCATTACAAAAATTTGCTATAAAAAATCTCGAATATTCTAAATTACGAATACATATCACTATATTTAAAATATTTGCGGATTTTCGAAGTACCTATATTCACGATAAAAATTCGCAATTTAAATATTAGTGATCAAAACTAGTAGGGAAAGGGTTACTCAGCCAGTGCATGGTACCAGAGGATAATGCTCGTCTTTAGGGGAAAATCCTCACTTGTGCTCATCTTTCAGGGGTTAATTCCCGCTTGTCTTCTCAATAGGGCTGCTCGGCTCAACTGAAGAGCGCAGTGCCGCTGGACTATTTAAATCCAGCGATGCTCGCTCCTGGGCTGGCACAGTGATAAGACGTCACCGCACCAGCCCGCATGTCCTGTCGCACGCTTCTAGGCGGAGGATTCATTTGAAGTGAACGCGTATACAGGGGCAGGGGAGCTCATTGTTCCCCTGTCCCTGTTATGCAAAACATCTCCTCTTTGATCCAGTTATTTGTCCAGTTATCTGGGCGGCATCACCCCCCTGCAGGCACGCAAGCATATGTCTGCAGGAGGATACATCAGGGGAGGGGGGCACCCGTGATTAGGGGGTATTTTTGGCGGCATTACAGAATAATATATATATATATATATATATATATATATATATATATGTATATAGACGATTGGGGACATATCCATATATATATATAAGTAAAAAAAAAAAAAATATATATATATATATATATATATATATATAATCAATAAAGAAGACCGGCACTCGCTGTTGATAATTTCTTCGTATTTATTCAGTCACATGTACAGGCAATAAGTGACGCGTTTCGGTGCTAACCGCACCTTCCTCAGACTTATCATCATACAAAGAACATTTCATGTTTAAATAGAGCGCCCAAATACAGGGAAATGACATCACACAGAAAACCACACCCACCAATCAGTGTTAAAACGAAAACATATGAGTTCCTTTAAATTCACTTTAGTTTGTTCCTTACTTCTTTCTTCCTTCATTATGTTCGCTATAAATAATACATAGAAAAAAATCATTTATTTTCTTACAAAGGATATTTTTATCAAAAAATTATTATTTTCATTATTTTGTTTTTTATTTTTTATTTTTATTTCTTGTTTTAAAGTTTTTTATTTGTTTTTAATTGCACTATTGCAATACTCAAAAATATAACATTGTAGAAAAATTATTATCCTGGGAAAAATATTATTATACCAAGGTGATCTATCAGAGGAAGCTTTGTACATTATACTCCCGGTTGAGTCCGTGGGGCTCAATCGTTCGTAATCAATGTATCCAATAAGCCTCCCTCTGCAGCAATAACTTGTTCCTATCTCCACCCCGACGTGGAAGGGGTACACTGTCTATAATCTGGTAACGCAACTGTGCCACTGTGTGTCTACGTGCATGGAAGTGGAATGGTACAGGAAATAATAAATTTTGCTTGCGGATGGTGGACTTGTGGTTACTAAGTCTGTCTTTCATCCTAGTGGAAGTCTCTCCCACGTACAATAGACCACAGGGGCACTTTAAAATATATATAACAAAACGATGACATTATTTGCGTATGGCGCGGCGACGTTCGATCCCTTCAACAATTTACTCTTCACCTCAATTCTGTCTGGCCTGAGTTGAAATTCACTCTGCATTTTGATGTACAAAAAATTTCTTTCCTAGACACGTGGGTAATTAAGGGAGATACAGGTGGGTTATACAAGGATTTATTTACAAACAATACAGATCGAAATAGCTTACTCATGTATACTAGCAACCACCCAGCAGCCACAAAAAAATCCCTCCCCTTTTCCCAGTTTCAAAGGGTTAAGCGCATAGTGGGCACAGCTGAATTATGTAAGGAAAGATTAGACGAAATGAGCCAGAAATTTAAGGAGAGAGGTTATCCCGATCACTTATTAAAAGAACAAAGGAACCGAGTCGAGATAAAACAACAGGATAAGCCCCCAAAAGAACCACGGATTCCACTTGTAATTCAGTATCATCCATGGTCTCGGAGATTGAGAGGGATAATAAATAAACATTGGAACGTAGTGTCAAAGTCGTACCCACAAGTAGTGGAGTTTAAACTACCACCTATGATGTGCTTCAAAAGAGCCAGAAACATACGTGATAAGATAGTACGGGCGGACATTGGAAGTAGCAAAACCGGATCTATACAGAGAGTACTGGCTACTCCTAAAATGGGAACTTTTCCCTGTTTAAATTGTGTACACTGTTCTAGTGTAATCAAGGGTACACACTTTACACATCCACAATCTGGCGAACGCATACCTATAAAAAAAAATTTCACCTGTGACAGTCGTTTTGTTATATATATTTTAAAGTGCCCCTGTGGTCTATTGTACGTGGGAGAGACTTCCACTAGGATGAAAGACAGACTTAGTAACCACAAGTCCACCATCCGCAAGCAAAATTTATTATTTCCTGTACCATTCCACTTCCATGCACATAGACACACAGTGGCACAGTTGCGTTACCAGATTATAGACAGTGTACCCCTTCCACGTCGGGGTGGAGATAGGAACAAGTTATTGCTGCAGAGGGAGGCTTATTGGATACATCGATTACGAACGATTGAGCCCCACGGACTCAACCGGGAGTATAATGTACAAAGCTTCCTCTGATAGATCACCTTGGTATAATAATATTTTTCCCAGGATAATAATTTTTCTACAATGTTATATTTTTGAGTATTGCAATAGTGCAATTAAAAACAAATAAAAAACTTTAAAACAAGAAATAAAAATAAAAAATAAAAAACAAAATAATGAAAATAATAATTTTTTGATAAAAATATCCTTTGTAAGAAAATAAATGATTTTTTTCTATGTATTATTTATAGCGAACATGATGAAGGAAGAAAGAAGTAAGGAACAAACTAAAGTGAATTTAAAGGAACTCATATGTTTTCGTTTTAACACTGATTGGTGGGTGTGGTTTTCTGTGTGATGTCATTTCCCTGTATTTGGGCGCTCTATTTAAACATGAAATGTTCTTTGTATGATGATAAGTCTGAGGAAGGTGCGGTTAGCACCGAAACGCGTCACTTATTGCCTGTACATGTGACTGAATAAATACGAAGAAATTATCAACAGCGAGTGCCGGTCTTCTTTATTGATTCTACATTGGGACGCCATCCCATAGACTCGTGCACCGTGAATATACAGCAGTGCCGACCTGTGATTATTATATATATATATATATAAATAGAAAACGGTGGCACTGACTATTTAGTTTATGAAAGGGTGCTATGTCCCAGGGTATAGGCTTGCAACCCAAAAATAGTCAGGAAAATCGAACAGCACTCCAAGATATAAAAAAAAATTAGAAAAATGTATTTACCCATGTGGTACAGTACATCGACGCTTCGGCTTACCCATAGAGCCTTTCTCAAGCAAAGACCTGGGGTCATATTAATGTATATATAGACATGCATTTAATACAGGGGCATATATGCATATATCTATATATACATATAGAAACATAGAAACATAGAATGTGTCAACAGATAAGAACCATTTGGCCCATCTAGTCTGCCCAATATACTGAGTACTATGGATAGCCCCTGGCCCTATCTTATATGAAGGATGGCCTTATGCCTATCCCATGCATGCTTAAACTCCTTCACTGTATTTGCAGCTACCACTTCTGCAGGAAGGCTATTCCATGCATCCACTACTCTCTCAGTAAAGTAATACTTCCTGATATTACTTTTAAACCTTTGCCCCTCTAATTTAAAACGATGTCCTCTTGTAGCAGTTTTTCTTCTTTTAAATATTCTCTCCTCTTTTACCTTGTTGATTCCCTTTATGTATTTAAAAGTTTCTATCATATCCCCTCTGTCTCGTCTTTCTTCCAAGCTATACATGTTAAGGTCCTTTAATCTTTCCTGGTAAGGCTACTTTCACACCTGCGTTCGGGTGTCCGCTCGTGAGCTCCGTTTGAAGGCGCTCACAAGCGGCCCCGAACGCAGCCGTCCAGCCCTAATGCATTCTCAGTGGAGGCGGATCCGCTCAGAATGCATCCGTCTGCCAGCGTTCAGCCTCCGCTCCGCTCAGCGAGCGGACACCTGAACGCTGCTTGCAGCGTTCGGGTGTCAGCCTGGCCGTGCGGAGGCAAGCGGATCCGTCCAGACTTACAATGTAAGTCAATGGGGGCAGATCCGTTTGAAGATGACACCATATGGCTCAATCTTCAAACGGATCCGCCCCCATTGACTTTCAATGTAAAGTCTGGACGGATCCGCTCAGGCTACTTTCACACTTAGAAATTTTTCTAAGTTATAATGCAGACGGATCCGTTCTGAACGGATGCAAACGTCTGCATTATAGGAGCGGACCCGCTCCGAACGCTAGTGTGAAAGTAGCCTAAGTTGTATCCTGCAATCCATGTACTAGTTTAGTAGCTCTTCTCTGAACTCTCTCCAAAGTATCAATATCCTTCTGGAGATAAGGTCTCCAGTACTGAGCACAATACTCCAAATGAGGTCTCACTAGTGCTCTGTAGAGCGGCATGAGCACCTCCCTCTTTCTACTGGTAATGCCTCTCCCTATACACCCAAGCATTCTGCTAGCATTTCCTGCTGCTCTATGACATTGTCTGCCTACCTTTAAGTCTTCTGAAATAATGACCCCTAAATCCCTTTCCTCAGATACTGAGGTTAGGACTGTATCACTGATTTTATATTCTGCTCCTGGGTTTTTACGCCCCAGGTCCATTATCTTGCACTTATCAACATATGTAAATGGATACATATATACATATATACCCCTACTGGCGATTCAGGGCAAATACATATGTACAGTGGATATAAAAAGTCTACACACCCCTGTTAAAATGTCAGGCTTCTGTTATGTAAAAAAATGAGACAAAGATAAATCATTTCAGAAATTTTTCCACCTTTAATGTGACCTATAAACTGTACGAAAAACAAACAAACTGAAATATTTTAGGTGGAGCGAAGAAGACAAAAAAATTTAAATAAAATAATGTGGTTGCATAAGTGTGCACACCCTCTTATAACTGGGGATGTAGCTGTGTTCAGAATTAAGCAATCACATTCAAAATCATGTTAAATAGGAGTCAGCATACACCTGCCATCATTTAAAGTGCCTCTGAATAACCCCATATAAAGTTTAGCTGCTCTAGTTGGTCTTTCCTTAAATTTCTTAGTTGTATCCCACAGCAAAAGCCATGGTCCACAAAGAGCTTCGAAAGCATCAGGGATGTCATTGTTAAAAGGAATCAGTCAGGAGAAGGGTACAAAAGAATTTCCAAGGCATTAGATATACCATGGAACACAGTGAAGACATCATCAAGTGGAGAAAATATGGCACAACAGTGACATTACCAAGAACTGGACATCCCTGCAAAATTGATGAAAAGACGAGAAGAAAACTGGTCTGGGAGGCTACCAAGAGGCCTACAGCAACATTAAAGGAGCTGCAGGAATATCTGGCAAGTAATGGCTTTGTGGTACATGTGACAACAATCTCCCGTATTCTTCATATGTCTGGGCTATGGGGTAGAGTGGCAAGACGAAAGCCTTTTCTTAAGAAGAAAAACATCCAAGCCATTTTGCAAAAACACATATGAAGTCTCCGAAAAGCATGTGGAAAAAGGTGTTATGGTCTGATGAAACCAAGGTTGAACTTCTTGGCCATAATTCCACAAGATATGTTTGGCGCAAAAACAACACTGCGCATCACCAATAGAGCATCATACCCACAGTGAAGCATGGTGGTGGCAGCATTATGCTTTGTTTCTTCAGATGGAAATGGGGCCTTAGTTAAGCTAGAGGGAATTATGAACAGTTCCAAATACCAGTCAATATTGGTACAAAACCTTCAGACTTTTGCTAGAAAGCTGAACATGAAGAGGAACTTCATCTTTCAGGATGACAACGACCCAAAGCATACATCCTAATCAACAAAGGAATGGCTTCACCAGCAGAAGATTAAAGTTTTGGAATGGCCCAACCAGAGCCCAGACCTGCCAAGTCAAAATGTGCCATGCTGATAGACTCATACCCAAAAAGACTGAGTGCTGCAATAAAATCAAAAGGTGCTTCAACAAAGTATTAGTTTAAGGGTGTGCACACTTATACAACCATATTATTTTATTTTTATATTTTTTCTTACCTCTACCTAAAACATTTCTGTTTGTTTTTCAATTGAGTTGTACAGTTTATAGGTCATGTTAAAGGTGGAAAAAGTTCTGAAATGATTTATCTTTGTCTCATTTTTTTACAAACCTGACATATTAACAGGGGTGTGTAGACTTTTTATATCCACTGTACACTGCGTGCAGAATTATTAGGCAAATGAGTATTTTGACCACATCATCCTCTTTATGCATGTTGTCTTACTCCAAGCTGTATAGGCTCGAAAGCCTACTACCAATTAAGCATATTAGGTGATGTGTATCTCTGTAATGAGAAGGGGTGTGGTCTAATGACATCAACACCCTATATTAGGTGTGCATAATTATTAGGCAACTTCCTTTCCTTTGGCAAAATGGGTCAAAAGAAGGACTTGACAGGCTCAGAAAAGTCAGAAATAGTGAGATATCTTGCAGAGGGATGCAGCACTCTTAAAATTGCAAAGCTTCTGAAGCGTGATCATCGAACAATCAAGCGTTTCATTCAAAATAGTCAACAGGGTCGCAAGAAGCGTGTGGAAAAACCAAGGCGCAAAATAACTGCCCATGAACTGAGAAAAGTCAAGCGTGCAGCTGCCAAGATGCCACTTGCCACCAGTTTGGCCATATTTCAGAGCTGCAACATCACTGGAGTGCCCAAAAGCACAAGGTGTGCAATACTCAGATACATGGCCAAGGTAAGAAAGGCTGAAAGACGACCACCACTGAACAAGACACACAAGCTGAAACGTCAAGACTGGACCAAGAAATATCTCAAGACTGATTTTTCTAAGGTTTTATGGACTGATGAAATGAGAGTGAGTCTTGATGGGCCAGATGGATGGGCCCGTGGCTGGATTGGTAAAGGGCAGAGAGCTCCAGTCCGACTCAGACGCCAGCAAGGTGGAGGTGGAGTACTGGTTTGGGCTGGTATCATCAAAGATGAGCTTGTGGGGCCTTTTCGGGTTGAGGATGGAGTCAAGCTGAACTCCCAGTCCTACTGCCAGTTTCTGGAAGACACCTTCTTCAAGCAGTGGTACAGGAAGAAGTCTGCATCCTTCAAGAAAAACATGATTTTCATGCAGGACAATGCTCCATCACACGCGTCCAAGTACTCCACAGCGTGGCTGGCAAGAAAGGGTATAAAAGAAGAAAATCTAATGACATGGCCTCCTTGTTCACCTGATCTGAACCCCATTGAGAACCTGTGGTCCATCAACAAATGTGAGATTTACAAGGAGGGAAAACAGTACACCTCTCTGAACAGTGTCTGGGAGGCTGTGGTTGCTGCTGCACGCAATGTTGATGGTGAACAGATCAAAACACTGACAGAATCCATGGATGGCAGGCTTTTGAGTGTCCTTGCAAAGAAAGGTGGCTATATTGGTCACTGATTTGTTTTTGTTTTGTTTTTGAATGTCAGAAATGTATATTTGTGAATGTTGAGATGTTATATTGGTTTCACTGGTAAAAATAAATAATTGAAATGGGTATATATTTGTTTTTTGTTAAGTTGCCTAATAATTATGCACAGTAAAAGTCACCTGCACACACAGATATCCCCCTAAAATAGCTAAAACTAAAAACAAACTAAAAACTACTTCCAAAAATATTCAGCTTTGATATTAATGAGTTTTTTGGGTTTATTGAGAACATGGTTGTTGTTCAATAATAAAATGAATCCTCAAAAATACAACTTGCCTAATAATTCTGCACTCCCTGTATATATGTATATTACACTGAACAAAAATATAAACGCAACACTTTCAGTTTTGCTCCCATTTTGCATGAGCTGAACTCAAAGATCTGAAACATTTTCTACATACACAAAAGACCCATTACTCTCAAATATTGTTCACGAATCTGACTAAATCTGTGTTAGTGAGCACTTGTGTTTTGCCGAGATAATCCATCCCACCTCACAGGTGTGGCATATCAAGGTGTTGATTAGACAGCATGAATATTGCACAGGTGTGCCTTAGACTGCCCACAATAAAAGACCACTCTGAAATGTGCAGTTTGATCACACAGCACAATGCCACATTTGTCGCAACGTTTGAGGGAGCGTGCAATTGGCATGCTGACTGCAGGAATGTCTACCAGAGCTGTTGCCCGTGCATCTAATGTTCATTTCTCTACCATAAGCTGTCTTCAAAGGCGTTTCAGAGAATTTGGCAGTACTTCCAACCGGCCTCACAGCAGATCACGTGTAACCACACCAGCCCAGGACCTCCACATCAAGCATGTTTACCTCCATGATCGTCTGAGACCAGCCACCCAGACAACTGCAGCAACAATCAGTTTGCATAACCAAAGAATTTCTGCACAAACTGTCAGAAACCATCTCAGGGAAGCTCATCTGCATGTTTGTTCTCCTCCCCGGGGTCTGAAACTGACTACAGTTCGTCATCGTAATTGACTTGAATGGGTAAATGCTCACATTCGATGGCGTCTGGCACGTTGGAGAGGCATTCTGTTCACAGATGAGTCCCGGTTTTCACTGCTCAGGGCAGATGGCAGGCAGCGTGTGTGACGTCGTGTGGGTGAGCGGTTTGCTGACATCAACGTTGTGGATAGATTTGCCCATGGTGACGGTGGGGTTATGGTATGGGCAGGCATATGTTATGGACAACGAACACAGGTGCATTTTATTGATGGCATTTTGAATGCACAAAGATACCGTGATGAGATCCTGAGGCCCATTGTTGTGCCATTCATCCACGACCATCACCTCATGTTGCAGCATGGTAATGCATGGCCCCATATTGCAAGGATCTGTACACAATTCCTGGAAGCTTAAAACATCCCAGTTCTTGCATGGCCAGCATACTCACCGGACATGTCACCCATTGAGCATGTTTGGGATGCTCTGGATCGGCGTATACGACAGCGTGTTCCAGTTCCTGCCAATATTCTGCAACTTCGCACAGCTATTGAAGAGGAGTGGACCAACATTCCACAGGCCACAATCAACAACCTGATCAACTCTATGCGACGGAGATGTGTTGCACTGCGTGAGGCAAATGGTGCCCCCCCCCCCAATATTCATGCTGTGTCTAATCAGCACCTTGATATGCCACACCTGTGAGGATGGATTATCTCGGCAAAGGAGAAGTGCTCACTAACACAGATTGACAGATTTGTGAACAATATTTGAGAGTAATGGGTCTTTTGTGTATGTAGAAAATGTTTCAGATCTTTTAGTTCAGCTCATGCAAAATGGGAGCAAAACCGAAAGTGTTGTGTTTATATTTTTGTTCAGTGTATATTGGAAACATATATACATATATATTTAAATTTCCCCCTTCCCTCTACAAGCTGCTATTAGCCACATGATACAATATTTATTTGTGCATTGGACCCAGAAGCATAATACTGTGACGTAGTATGCATACATAACAATAAACATTGTACTGGAAAGCCATAATATTAATTAGAACTTGAAGCGTACTTACATTTATAATGGGTTTTCCTATGGGCAAATTTGTTTGAATGCAAAAAGAAATACATATGTCCTGCTTCCAGCTATTGTAGTCACAAACATTCCAGCTTCTTCAAAAGTTTTATTACTTTTAATTATATTGAAATCTAGAAAATGAAAGATTCTGGTGGGGAATGGGGGAAGGAGGTACAAGAGGTCACCTCCCAGGTTTTTCCCATGCTTACTGGTACAATTTACCTATGTTAGGTAGAAATGTGAGATCACACTTATATTAGAGATGAACAAAGCAGTGTAAATTTATTTTGGGTCTGGTTCTCCAAATCTTGTAAAAATGTATGTGTGGATCCAAATCGATTCGGGCTAAACTGAACTTTTTTTTGTTTATTTTTTATGATTCCCCCCCCCCCCCCTCTCCAAGCTCTTGCAAACAATCACAGCAATAGTAAATGATGTCGGAGTGACACTGACATATATAGGATCGGGTAAACACACATTTAATGGAGTTAACATACAGCATGTTTAAAAACACACTACGTCGGCACATGTATCATGCTTTTTCATATTCCAAACCATATTCCAAAGATGGTGTTTAACACACACGGTATTATGGGATAAAAGGAAAAGAAAAAAGTGGCTTGGGAAGAACCAATCATCCAAGAATGTATTGTGAACTGCCTCTGGAGGTACACTGTATGGGCTCTACATGTATGTTTGTATGTTAGTTTTATGTCACAATAAAAATTCCATTTTATTAGGTAAACACGTTGTACCGATTCTCTTTGTTGAAACATCCAAGAATTATGCCTTGACAGGGTCAGAATGCCTGCCTGTACGACAAGCACAAGTGTTGATTGTCAGAAGAAAAAGTGGCTCATTTTTAACAAGCCTAAAAAATTCTCCCTTTTAATCGGAAGCAGCAACAATGCAGTGTGGATGTGGAAAGAGTACAGTATGGATATAGTGGCATGTGGCTGCAAGAGAAGCAGCTTCAGGAACAGTATAGCATGAAACATACAAGGCTGTCTATGAATAGTAGTGGCAATAGTAGTGATAGTGGTAGTAGTGGCAGATGCTTTGCGTTAATGGTGGTGGCAGTAGAGGATTAACTGTGAGGAGCAGCAGTAGCTGAGGCAGCGGCGGTGGCTGCAGCAGCAGCCATATGGAACATGTTGGCAGAAAGGCAGCAGCATGATGGAGGCAGCAGGAGCTTTACGGAAGATAATGGTTGGCAGATCGCAGCAGAGGCATGATGGTGGTGGTGGCATGGTGTAGGCGCAGCAACAGCTGTACAGAAAATAATGGTTGGAAAATGACATAAGTTGCATGATGAAGGCCGCAGCTGCAGCAGTACAGAACATGATGGTTGGAAAGAGGCATACATGGTATGATGCAGGCTGCAGAAGCTACCGTACAGAACGTGCAAGTAAACAAACAGACAACAGTGGTATGATGCTGGTGGCAGCTGCAGCCGTACAGAACGTTATGGTTGGAAAGTGGTATAAGTGGCATGATGCAGGTCGCAGCAGCCGTACAGAACATGCAGGTACACAGACATCAGTGGCATGATGCCAGTGGCAGCAAAAGCCATACAGAATGTGATGGTTGGAAAGTGGCAAAAGTGGCATAATGCAGGCGGCAGCAACAGCAGCTGTACAGAACGTGATGGTTGGAAAGTGGCATAAGTGGTATGATGCAGGCCGCAGCAGCAGTCGTACAGAATGTGCAGGTAAACAGACAGCAGGGGTGTGATGCCGGTGGCCAGAGGCGTATCTAGTGAAAATGGCGCCTATGGCAAGCACTGAAACTGCGCCCCTGTCAAAATATTTTAAACCCATCTTTCAGATAACCTTAACAAAAAAAAAAACAGCTGACAAATCTTCAAGTCAAACTCTTCCAATTAAAGTTTTTGTTGCCTAAAATTAATGTTTGTAAGGTAGAAAAACAGAATAGTGTAATGATTCTGTTAAAAAACGAGTAAATACTTATTAAATTCCTTCATCTATATCACCTCCGGCGTTCTAGTTTCTGTTCTCTCATTCACTTCCTGGCTTGCGGCGCTCGTTCATGTAAGAACTACATTTCCCAGTATGCATTGCAGCACGCATAGTAATTCACATCTCCTTGATGTCTCTAACACGTAGAGAGCGTCCTGCCACACAGATGTAGTTCCCAGGAGGGGGTAGGAACAGTGTACACACTGATTCGAAAGCGCCACTGCCCATTGAAATCAATGGGCAGCGCCGCCGAACCGCCAGCAATGCACCGCTGCAAGCTGCATTTTGCGGGCGGTTTTAACCCTTTTTGGGCAGCTAGTGGAAGCTCAAAGTCCTGCGAGCCGCATATTTGAGGCGCCCTGCTAGCGGCTGAATAGCGCCGCAAAAACTACAGTAAAGCGCCGCTCAAATAGCGACGCTTTACCGCCAATAGCGCAACGCCCCAGTGTGACAATAGCCTAAGCCTGGCATCATGACAGTCTCAAACAGAAGCAAGCAGCCCATCCAATATAGTGCTTGCACAATATGGATTAAATTAATTATAATTATGCATAGCCATAGATATAAATAAAGAGATTTGTGCAACAGCAGGTACAACTTGCACAAATCACTTTATTTAGGATATCTATGCATAATTCTAATTTATTTATTCCATATATTTAGCAGCACTATATTAGGTATTTAGCAAGGTTACATTTATTAGGTTGCCTGCAGTGCTTGGCAGATTGCAGAATGTCAGTACATCATTATACAGTGTGATCATGATGTGTGTGTGTACCGTAGCAGACTAGCAGTGCTGCCTGGCTGGGGGTCCGTCCAATCGTCCAACTTCTCACAGTTCTTCTCCTCACTTCACCTCAGTGCAGTCAGTCACGGTGACTGAGTCACCTCACGAGTGACACGCTTGGATAAATGAAGCTACGATACGCAGAGGAGGGTAGGCGGAGCTTGAGGCGGAGCTGGAGGCGGAGCCTCTGCAAGTTAGCAGATACACGGACGGACTGGGCGATCCCATTCATAGAAAATCATGGGGGCGCCTGTCTTTCTCCTACATGCCAGCCCTCAGTCCAGACTGTCCAGCCAAGGTAAAAGTACTTTCCAAGTTAATTTGCGTGCCGCCGCCAGCGCTGGGGCTAAAGGAGGTGGCTGCAGAATGGGTGGGAATTTTTTTTTCATGATATTTTTTTTTTTGTCGCCCCCCCCGCTTGGCGCCTATGGCACTAGCCATGGCTGCCATAGCTTGGATACGCCACTGCCGGTGGCACCAACAGTTGTACAAAACATGATAGTTGGAAAGTGGCAAAAGTGGCATGAGGCAGGTCGCAGCAGCAGTCATACAGAATGTGCACGTAAAAAGACAGACAGACAGCAACTGTGGCAAGATAAGACACCACCAGCAAGGCTAGATCTTTTCATCGGAATCATGCCACATCTTGGCAATAATGTACAGTAATTTTTCCTCCCTTTCTGTGAGAGGAAATAAATCCCCCATTTTGCCTTGATAGTGAGGGTCAAAAAGCATGGCTAGCCAGTAATCATCAGACTGCTTGATGTCACCAATAAGCAAGCAAGTCTAAAGGTCACCATTTTAGTCAGTGTGCCTGAGGAGCTATTTCTTTACACCTCTGCCCATGGCTGGTGTCACCGTAATCATCCTCATCATCATCCTCTTTCTCCTCCAACTCTGACTACTCTTCCTCAAGTGGCAACACCTACTCCTCATGGTAGTTTCTCATTGTGGGTCCCCAACAGCTACAGGGCCACTTGTTGCATAAGCATCAGTGGCTTATCAAAAATATATATGAGGGAGATGAGAAACAATTGCAGCATGAACAGCATGAGCTGCCACTGCCCGACATGGAAACAACATATTCTCCCTACTGAGGCGGTCTGGTGCATGACCAGATCATTCAGGGTTTTCCTCTGCTCATACAGACACTCGAGCATGTGCAATCTTGAATTCAGGCAAGTTGGAATGTCGCAGATTAAGCAATGTTGCAGCATACCATTCTGATGCTGAAAGTCCTGGAGAGCATTCCTTACTATGTGAGAATGGCTGAACAGAGGTACAGTCTCCAGCCTAATTAAATTGAACCCCACAAAAATTACAGCTATGTGGAAACTGAATATGCGTAAACAGACGTTTGAGGCATTAGTGGCATGATTCATGTTGCAGGTAGCAGCAGCAGTACAAAACGTGACGGTAGACAGACAGCAACAGTGGCAAAATGAGGCACCGCTAGCAAGGCGTGGTCTATTCATCGGAATCAGATGGAGAAATGTGAAAATGTGAGTATTGGTGCAGTAATCACTTCTGGAGTTGTTAAGTGTTGGAGTGAGTGGAGGGTTCATTAATCAGAGACAAGCAGACTATATTTATGTTCCCTTTCCTATCACTCCGATATTTCACTCACTCCCGAAAATACATAATCCAGTGTTTCCTCCTTCGATGCGACCAATTGTTGCAGGCATAGGCTCATACTCTGAAAAAATGTCAGAATGGGTAGATAGTCTGTTACAACCATTAGTGCAAACCTTGCCTGGTTTCTTGCTGGACACTAGGTCAGTGTTACAATCCTTTTATGACTTCAAATGGAACCCGGATTTTGTTTGGGTAACAGCCGATGTCACATCACTTTATACAGTCATCCCGCACGATCAGGCTATTGCTGCAACCAAATGGTTTTTAAATGCATACTCAGATTATAGCCTGGATTTCATTGCTTATATTTGTGATGTGATTCGGTTCTTGCTCAAACACAATGTGTTTATGTTCGACCAGAAGCTATACTTACAATGTACTGGAGTTTCGATGGGCGCAAAATTTTCGCCCTCACTGGCGAACATATACATGTCTTGGTGGGAGTCTCGTTTTTTGTTTTCCTGTGATAACCTGTGGTCTTCCTCCCTGCAGTGGTATGGCCGTTACATAGATGACCTGTTGTTCATCTGGTCGTCGGATGTGACGGCCATACCACTGTTTGAGAGATATCTCAATGATAATCAAATGAATCTGAGCTTTACGGTTGATTTTCATGTGCACACTATTTCATTTTTGGATCTTACTCTCCATGGTGATGTGGAAAAATCTGAGATAACCACTTGTACTTATAGAAAAGAGACAGCTGGCAATACCCCTTTATTAGCCCTGTCCTGTCATCCGAAACACGTGGTTAAAAACATCCCTAGGGGTGAATTTATCAGATTAAGGAGGAACTGCTCAGATGATTCCACCTTCCTCAGAGAGGCAGAAAAGTTGACTGCTCGACTGCAAATCAGAGGTTACGGCCAGTCTTTAATAGACACAGCTAAAAAAACAGCTCTTGCATTACCCAGGCGAGACCTGGTTTTTCCTAAATATAAAAAAAACAAAGGTTTAAAACAAGGAGGCCAGACTGCAATGCCATTCTTTATAACTAACTATAGTCTTGAATATCTGGATGTCTGCAAGATTGTCAGAAAGAATCTGACAGTTTTGCGCACAGATGCCGCCTGGAAACCGATTGTGGACAAGGGAATAAAATGTGTTGCCCGCAAGGCGCCAACACTTTCTCAAAAACTCAGTCCGAGTCGGTTTTCAGATGGTACGGTACCACAACAATGTTGGCTTAGGTCTAAAGGGATGTTCAAATGCGGGCACCGCATTTGTACGTGTTGCAGTGTCGTACAAACAGGACGGAATGTGGCCTCTGTTGCAGCCCAGCAGTCATTTGAGATACAACAATACATTAACTGCAATACCACACATGTGGTGTATTGTGTGTCTTGTTCTACATGTCAATTGCAATATGTGGGATGCACGTCCAATGCCCTCAAAGTTCGGATATGCAGACATATCTCAGATATATCTCATGCTTTTGTAAAAAATGTGTCAGCAGTCAGCCAGCATTTTGCCTCCTGCCACCAGGGCAATATTGCTGGCATGAAAGTTCAGGGCATTGAACGAGTTAATTTTCCTAAACGGGGCGGAGACCATAGGAAAGCTCTTCTCAATAGAGAAGCCTATTGGATTTTTAGATTTCAGTCCTGTATGCCTTTGGGCCTTAATCAAAGACAAGATTTAATATTGCATTATTAGATGTATCTTCTTCTCTTGTCCTTTAGGGGCGGTTCTTGCGTGGGAGGAAGAGAGGGGTGAAAATAATTTATTTATTTATTTTTTTTTTTTTTTTTTCCCCCTCTCTTCTTCTCATGCAGTTCTGTTCCTGTGTCTCAGTGGTATATGCTGTGGGTGGGGTGAAAGCAGTCCAATTGCCAATCAATAATCCACAGCTGAATCACTGCTTTTACTCTGTATATAAGATTTGTCAGTCTTATTCTCTGTATCATGAGGAAGGATCTGTAATATATGTTGATCCGAAACATGTTGATGACATGAGCCTGATGTTTGGTTTTTAAGCACGTTTCCTAATAAAACACGCACTGCGAGGTGAAGCTGGACAATATTTTTTTGCTACAAAACGTGACGGTAGACAGACAGCAACAGTGGCAAAATGAGGCACCGCTAGCAAGGCGTGGTCTATTCATCGGAATCAGATGGAGAAATGTGAAAATGTGAGTATTGGTGCAGTAATCACTTATTTATGCTGCTTAATTAGATTGAACACAACACAAAAAATGGTTAATTGAAACTGCGTGGAAATTGAATATACGTAAATGGACAATTGAGACTTGATGCTCAAGTTGACGTTAATACACACAGGTAAATTGCTGCTACACCTTGGGTATTGCTGCAGTAATCACATATACACTCACCTAAAGAATTATTAGGAACACCATACTAATGCGGTGTTGGACCCCCTTTTGCCTTCAGAACTGCCTTAATTCTACGTGGCATTGATTTAACAAGGTGCTGATAGCATTCTTTAGAAATGTTGGCCCATATTGATAGGATAGCATCTTGCAGTTGATGGAGATTTGAGGGATGCACATCCAGGGCACGAAGCTCCCGTTCCACCACATCCCAAAGATGCTCTATTGGGTTGAGATCTGGTGACTGTGGGGGCCATTTTAGTGCAGTGAACTCATTGTCATGTTCAAGAAACCAATTTGAAATGATTCGAGCTTTGTGACATGGTGCATTATCCTGCTGGAAGTAGCCATCAGAGGATGGATACATGTTCTCATTCTGTTTACGCCAAATTCAGACTCTACCATTTGAATGTCTCAACAGAAATGGAGATTCATCAGACCAGGCAACATTTTTCCAGTCTTCAATAGTCCAATTTTGGTGAGCTCGTGCAAATTGTAGCCTCTTTTTCCTATTTGTAGTGGAGATGAGTGGTACCCGGCGGGGTCTTCTGCTGTTGTAGCCCATCCGCCTCAAGGTTGTGCGTGTTGTGGCTTCACAAATGCTTTGCTGCATACCTCGGTTGTAACGAGTGGTTATTTCAGTCAACGTTGCTCTTCTATCAGCTTGAATCAGTCAGCGCATTCTCCTCTGACCTCTAGCATCCACAAGGCATTTTTGCCCACAGGACTGCCGCATACTGGATTGTTTTTCCCTTTTCACACCATTCTTTGTAAACCCTAGAAATGGTTGTGCGTGAAAATCCCAGTAACTGAGCAGATTGTGAAATACTCAGACCGGCCCGTCTGGCACCAACAACCATGCCACGCTCAAAATTGCTTAAATCACCTTTCTTTCCCATTCTGACATTCAGTTTGGAGTTCAGGAGATTGTCTTGACCAGGACCACACCCCTAAATGCATTGAAGCAACTGCCATGTGATTGGTTGACTAGATAATTGCATTAATGAGAAATAGAACAGGTGTTCCTAATAATTCTTTAGGTGAGTGTATATGCTGCTTAATTAAATTTAACCCCACAAAAAATTTAATTTAATTGCAACCATGTGGAAACTAAGTATAAGTAAACAGATCATTGAGGCATTAGTGTCATGATGCAGGCTGCAGCAGCAGCTGTACAGAACATGATGGCAGGCAGACAGGCAGCAACAGAGGCAAGATGGGGCACTGCCAGCAAGGTGAGGTCTGTTCATCGGAATCAGCCAAAGGAGTGTAAAAAAGTGAGTATTGATGCAGTAATCACATATATATGTTGCTTAATTAAATTGAACCCCACAATTTTTTTTTAATTGCAACCGTGTGGAAACTGTATATATGTAAAAGGACAATGGAGGCTTGATGTTCAATTTCACGTTAATACACATAGGTAGATTGCTGCTACACCTTGGGTATTGATTCAGTAATTAGGTATATATGCTGCTTAATTAAATTGAACAACAAAATTTTTTTTTACATTGCAACCGTGTGGAAACCGAATAAACACAAATGGACACCTGTGGCTTGACTCTAAATTTCACATTAATACACATAGGCAGATTGACTATTGCTGCAGTAATCACGTATATATGCTGCTTAATAGTGTTGAGCGAGCACCAAAGTGCTCATGTGCTCTGGCCGAACACATCAGTATGCTCGTGTGTTCTACTGAGCACCCGAGCACAATGGAAGACAATGGGAGAACCCCAGGTACCCCCTGCTCAGAAGAGAAGAGAGTGTCTGGTTCATAAAAAAAGGTTAGAAATTGATGGAAACCCCATCAAAATGGTTTGGAAACGGCATTAAAAGGATAGCTGGATGCGTCTTAGACTCCTATTATGTACAACGTACAATCGATAAACACACAAAGGCTATATGCCAAAAGCCAGGTATGTGCAAGCCATCTATCTATCCATGAGACAGAGGTTGCTTTATTAAATTGAACCCCACAAGAAAAAATATATTAAATTGCAACCATGTGGAAACTGAATATACATAAATGGACGATTGACGCGTAGTGCTCAATTTCACTTTAATACACAGGTAGATTGATGCTACACCTTGGATATTGATGCAGTAACCATGTATATATGCTGATTAATTTAATTGACCCCCTCCCCCCCAAAAAAAGTATTTTTGTGAAAATGGAAGGAAAAAAATGAATTATTTGCTTACAGGTAACTGCTTTTAAGGTCTGTACTGCAGCACCTGCTCTTCTGATAGCAGTTACAGCCAGCCACAGCTCCTGTCCTTTCTCTCCCTGTCTGTCAGCTGCCCTGCTTGTCCCTATTTTACACAACACACAATTCTTCTTTGGAATCCTAGCCTTTACCTTTATTCTATCTGGCAATAAGCTTGATTGTTTTTTGAATGTCTCTGATTGATTTCTGACTCTCCTTGACTTAAGACTGTTTTCCTGGAAGACACTGTCACACCCAACCACCCTCATTCACAGCCCAGCACAGAATGGTTTTCTGCTACTTCTGTTAGGGCACCTCCCTGCCTGCTTGGCTCCCTTGGATTGGCTCATCCAGGCTGTCTGGGAGCCAATCAGGGGAAGCCTTCTCCCCCACTTCCTCTCAGGGTATTATGAGACCCCTTCTACTTCCTCACTTGTGCTTTTTTCCCCATCATGTGCACTAAAATGGCGCTACACACTGTTTTAGTCGCTTCATCCTGAACAAACACGGAAAGATTCGGGTTTGTGTACTATGTGGAAAATACCAAAGGCTGGTCTGAACTGGTTTGCTGATCCTTACACTAAATAACTAAACTCAGGAAGCATATCTAAACTGACTGGTCCACTTAATTTTTTTTTAAGTGTACATTTTGCAGTTATGTTGGAAGCCTGTGCCCACTCACCAGCATACCACTGTCCCCGTGATCCAAATCTGGTACTCTTCCACTGGCTTTTTGCAGTGGGCCTGGCCACCAGGATCATCAGGTCCTCTGCAGTCCTCCGCCTTCCCTCTGTCTGCCAGGCTTCTCCACTCTTCCTGTGGGGCATGCACACATAATCCATGGCTCTTGAAGGGCCAGTGTGTGAGCATTCTAATTTTCCCTAGCCTATGGCTGGTCATATGTGAAAGGTGTGTTGTTTTGTTTATCTGCCTGTGTACTGACGTGTGCCTGATTACTGTACTGCCCCTTTGTAGCCTGCACTAACCTGGGACCTGTTTCACAAACTTGCTCAAACTCTGCCTGCCCTGAACTCGACCTGTTTCTGACTACAAGCTTCAGCTAATTCCTCAGTGCCCCGTACCATAGTCACCGACCCCCGTGGGTCAGCTGTCAGCCACACTCCAACTCCTTCAGGAGGTAGCGGTCTGGTAGTTTCCCTGCAGTGAAGTCCAGATCCCTGTAAATGGTTTAAAGAGTGAATAAGAGAGGACTGCCAGATAATGCCCATAGGTTTAGCCCAAAGTCAAACCGGTTGGTTGACAAAGTTGTTCCACATCCACTAAACGTAACATTTGCTGAAGTTAAATTAAAATGAACATGGCAGTCTTAGTCCAAAAGTTGTAACAGGATAAATATTACACATAAATAAAAAAAATAAAAAAAATCATTTTATAAGGTTTTGAGTTAAGGTAGTCATATCTGTATCTGTTAATAGCAATGAACTATGACTAGAACTTCATAAGGTGATCTTTGAAAAACTCTGGATTAGGTCAAGCATATACTAAATGAAAGAACACTTAACCTATAATGGCGGGGGGGGGGGGAAGAGGCTTAACTTACAGACAGTGAAGTAGAGAAGGAGGGGAGCGGGGGGGCATGACTTCTGAGGATGCAGATAAAACATTTCTTTATATATTTTTCAGTCTTATTTTTTATTTTATTTTTGCACACTAACAAATGCTAAATTTAGCATTTGTGCGGTGTAATCCTTATTTTTTTCCCTCTTTTTTCCCTTTCTTTAACCCCTTCAGGACCCTGCCATTTTTCACCTTAAGGACCAGGCCATTTTTTGCAAATCTGACATGTGTCACTTTATGTGGTGATAACTTTAAAACGCTTTTACTTATCCAGGCCATTCTGATATAGTTTTCTAGTCACATATTGTACTTCATGAAAATGGTAAAATTGACTCAAAAAAATTATTTTTATTTATAAAAAATTACTTTTATAATAGATTATAATACCTCCAAAAATAGTTATTACTTTACATTGCGCATAAGTCTACTTCATGTTTGGATCATTTTGTGAATGCCATTTTATTTTTTGGGGACGTTAGAAGGCTTAGAAGTTAAGAAGCAAATCTTGACATTTTTCATGAAATTTCTAAAACCCACTTATTGAGGCCCAGTTCAGGTCTGAAGTCACTTTGTGAGGCTTACATAATAGAAACCACCCAAAAATAACCCCATTTTACAAACTACACCCCTCAAGGTATTCAAAACTGATTTTACAAACTTTGTTAACCCTTTAGGTGTTCTACAAGAATTAATGGAAGATACTTTTTTCCATTTGAATCCATTTTTTCCACTTACAACGCAAGGGTTAACAGTCAAACAAAACTCAATATTTATCGTCTGATTTTGTAGTTTAGATAAACACACCATATGTGGTCGGAAACTGCTGTACAGGCACACGGTATTGCACAGAAGAAAAGGAACGCCATATGGTTTTTGGAAAGCAAATTTCACTGGGATAATTTTAGACACATTTAAAGACCCCCTGATGCACCCCTAGAGTAGAAGCTCCAAAAAAGTGACCCCATTTTAGAAACTACACCCCTAGGTATACAAAACTGATTTTATACATCCTAGGTATACATTTTAGAAACTACACTACACAAGGTATACAAAACAGATTTTACAAACTTTGTTAACCCTTTAGGTGTTCCACAAGAATTGATGGAAAATAGAGATAACATTTTAGAATTTCACTTTTTTGCAGATTTTCCATTTTATTAAATTTTTTCCAGTTACAAAGCAAGGGTTAACAGCCTAACTAAACTTAATATTTATGGCCCTGATTCAGTAGTTCGTTTTATTATTATATATATTTTTTACAGTATTAACCTAAGGGGTTAGGTCATGTGATATTTTTATAGAGCAGGTTATTAGGGACGCGGCGATACCTAATATGTATACTTTTTTTTACTTATGTAAGTTTTAGACAATGATTTCATTTTTGAAACAAAAAAAAATATGTTTTAGTGTCTCCATAGTCTGAGAGCCATACTTTTTTCCGTTTTCGGGCGATTATCTTAGGTAGGGTATGATTTTTGCGGGATGAGACAACGGTTTTATTGGCACTATTTTGGGTTGCATATGACTTTTTGATCGCTTGCTATTACACTTTTTGTGATGTAAGGTGACAAAAATAGCTTTTTTTAAAACCTTTTTTTTTACGGTATTCACCTGGGGGGATAGGTCATGTGATATTTTTATAAAGCAGGTTATTACAGACGCGGCAATACCTAATATGTCTCCTTTTTTTATTTATGTAAGTTTTACAAAATAATATCATTTTTGAAACAAAAAATAAATCATGTTTTAGTGTCTCCATATTCTGAGAGCCATAGTTTTTCAGTTTTTTGGCGATTGTCTTACGTAGGGTATGATTTTTGTGGGATGAGATGACTCTATTTGGCTCTATTTTGGGGTGCGTATGACTTTTCGATTGCTTGCTATTACACTTTTTGTGATGTAAGGTGGCATAAATGTTCTAAATCTGAGCACCACCTGCATAACCAGGGATCTAAATGCAAAGCACGAGCTGCAGTGGAGTAAACACCTCAAAAACCACAAAAGATCTCAGGCTCCTCCTGGTCCCTCTTCTGCTGCAGTCTCGGCCTCTTCCTCCCACTATGGAGTGACAGTGGCACCTGCCCCCCGCAAACAGAGGATGTGGCAGCAACGCCACCACCTCCGTCACCAAGCATCTCCACAATGTCCTATGGAAGCGTTCAGCTGTCCATCTCCCAAACACTGGAGAGAATGCCAGCATTTCAAAATTCCTGGCCTTTGAAATGCTGTCATTCCGTCTGGTGGAGACAGAGACTTTTAAAAAACTTATGGCGGTGGCTGTTCCACAGTACGTGGTTCCCAGCCGCCACTACTTTTCCAGGCGAGCAATTCCCGCCCTGCACAACCAAGTGGCGGACAAAATTAGATGTGCACTGTGCAATGTCATCTGTGGCGAGGTCCACATAACCACTGATATGTGGACCAGTAAGCACGGGCAGGGTCATTATATCTCCCTAACTGCACACTGGGTAAATGCAGTGGCGGCTGGGCCTGAGGCGGATAGCAGTTTGGCGCATGTCCTTCCACCACCGAGGATTGCAGGACGTTTCTCTTTGCCTATTGTTGCCTCCTCCTCCTACTCCACTTCCTCCTCTACCACCTCCTCATCTGGTCAGAGTACCACCTTCACCACCAACTTCAGCACAACCAGGGGAAAACGACAGCAGGCTGGTTTGAAACTCATCTGTTTGGGGGAAAAAAAACATACCACGCAGGAGCTGTGGACAGGCATGGAACAACAGACTGATGAGTGGTTTGTGCCACTGAGCCTCAAGCCCGGCCTGGTGGTGTGCGATAATGGGCAAAATCTCGTAGAAGCTCTGGGCCTAGCCAGTTTGATGCACATCCCTTGCCTGGCGCATGTGCTGAATTTGGTGGGGCAGTGGTTCCTGAAAAATTACCCCGATATGTCAGAGATGCTGCAGAAAGTGCTGTCCGTCTGTGCGCGCTTTCCGCGTTCTCACCCTGCTGCTGCTCGCCTGTCTGCGCTGCAGCGTAACTTTGGCCTTCCCGCTCAGTGGAGTTTCAGCTGCAGAACGCACGGGGAGTCACGCTGCGGAACAGCACCACTTTACCACCAAAGAGTGGGCCTCCATGCGGGACGTATGTGCCGTGTTGCGCTATTTTGAGTAGTCCACCAACATGGCCAGTGCCGATGATGCAGTCCTCAGCATTACTATCCCACTACTATGTATCCTTGAAAAAATGCTTTGGGCGATGATGGAAGAGGATGTGGCACAGGAGGAAATGGAGGAAGAAGAGGGATCATTTCCACGGTTATCATGCCAGTCATTCACAAGTGGCTCGGAGGGTGGGTTCCTGCACCAACAGAGGCCAGGTACACAATTGTCCAGCCACAGCATTGTTCTGGAGGATGAGGAGGAGGATGATGAGGAGGAGGAACCATGTTCACAGCAGGGTGGCACCCAAAGTAGCTCATGGGCATCACTGGAGCATGGTGGGGGGATACAGAGGACACAGAGGACACATTATTATCGTTGCCTCTGGGCAGCCTGGCACACATGAGCGACGACATGCTGCAGTGCCTGTGCAATGACCGCCGAGTTGCCCACATTCTAAATAGTGCTAATTACTGGGTGTCCACCCTGCTGTATCCCTGCTACAAGGACAACGTACCGTCTTATATTCCGTCACTGGAGTGTGATCGGAAGATGCGTAAGTACAAGCGCACGCTGGTAGACACACTGCTGATGGCATTACCACCTGACACCGGGGGCTCAGTGGAAGCTCAAGGCGAAGGCAGAGGAGGAGGAATAAGTCGCCAACGCAGCTGGGGCACTGCCAGCACCTCAGAAGGGAGGGTTAGCATGGCCAAAATGTGGAAAAGCTTTGTCAGCACGCCACAACAACCAGCCAGTACCACCAGCTGAAACAAAACAGCATTTCAGCAACATGGTGGAACTGTACGTGTGCACATGCCTACACGTACTGACTTATGGGTCTGCCCTATTCAACTTCTTAGTCTCCAAATTGGGCACATGGCCTGAGCTTGCACTTTACGCCTTTGGAGGTGCTGGCCTTCCCCGCGGCCAGTGTATTGTCCGAACGTGTGTTCAGCATGGCAGGGGTGGGGTGATCACAGACGAGCGCAGCCGACTGTCCACAGCCAATGTGGACAAGCTCACGTTCATTAAAATGAACCAGGCATGGATCCCACAGGACTTGTCCATACCTTGTGCAGAATAGACAAGTATACCGGCGGCACCCAGCCATTGTTATACTCCAGCGCACTTTCTCTTTGTTTTCTTTTTTATGTTTCCCAATGTTTTGGGCTTTTCCCAAATTTATAACAAAAAATAAAAAAATAAATAAAATAGTGTTGGCTACCTTCTCCACCACCGCTTCCACCTACACTGCCACGTCCACCGCCTTCTCAACCTCCTACTCCGCTTTGACCTCCGCCTCCTAGTTGAAGATCATTATTTTTTACTTTTTTTTAAATTCTGTTATTTTAATTCATTTCCCTATCCACATTTGTTTGCAGGGCAATTGTCCTGCTCTTACCCCTATTTTGCTTCCTTTTGCAGCCCTCTAGCCCTTTCTATGACTTTTTAGAGCCATTTTAGTGCCCCATAGTTCGGGTCCCCATTGACTTCAATGGGGTTCAGGTTTGGCAAACCCGAACTTCCAGGTGTTCGCTCAACCCTACTGATGACTTATCCAGAGGATAGATCAACAGTTCTTAAGTCTTGGATAACCCTTTTAAGAAGTTACTGCTGCATCCAAATCTGACAATGCAGTGCTTATGTTAGAGCAACTGAACAGTAAATTTGGCATAAATTTGGCACATACATATGAACTTACTGTACTGTATTGTACTTTATTCAACTGTTTAGTCCATTTAGTACTAGGGTAGATGGTAAGTAAACATAAGGCACAAGCCATTGACACTTGCCAGGGATCAGCAACAAAGATAATAGTAAACAGCAACAAAAAAAATAAAAAAAAATACAAAAAGTGTACATTATTAATCATTATCTTTCATCTATATTAAAATGCAATGCACTGTTGACAAATAAAGAGCACTAACAAATGATGTGGCAATGACCATAAGCCAGAGATTTCTTTAAGATGCATCTATCTTCAGCAGATGACTGGTAGACCTTTCTTACACAGATTTTCCCCATTTGTAAAAGTACATGTCTAATATTAGAATTGGTACCCTGCAATTGGCTAAAAGCCTCACTCAGGCAGCATAGTATTTTCAGTAACTATGGAGATCGCTTAGTGCTACTTCATGTTGACTTTGCCATAGCAGCAGAAACCCAGTGTTTCAAAGTTCCTTTTTTTCTTGCTTTTTCTTTTTGTTTCTGTTAGCTTCTGCATATTGATTTATTTGTGGTCTGTGAAGGATGCCATTCTGGATGACTATGACCTAAAGCTGCATTTACACAAGCCAATAATTGTCCAGATTCCCGACAATCTGCCCGTGTAAATGTTCCACCGATCACCCGATGAATGAATGTTTCGCTCATTCGTCGGGTGATCCTGTCGTTCGTGCAGGCACCACAAATCGTTAATTTCTAATGATAATTTGTTTTCCCTTAGTCCTAACAGCAGCACAGATGGGGTTAACTGCCCCCTGTGGACTGGTAGGACCGGCGGAATTTGTAATGAGCCCAAAGAAGAACCAATGAACAAACTCCAGTTCCCCTAAAGGGAGGGGTTCACCCCCCAGCCCACCGTGTCTATAACAAGAATGTACTTAGGGCGGGAAAATTTGTGTGCTGCTGTTAGGACTAAGGGAAAACAAATTATCGTTAGAAATTAACGATTCCCTTACGTCCTACCAGCAGCACAGATGGGGAGATAGCAAGAAGAATCCCCTAGGGAGGGTCCTCATGCCTGGCAGAAGTAAGAACTGTCTGCCCAAAGGCCGAAAACTCTGCTACCTTAGCATCTATTCTATAATGAGAGATGAAGGTTGATTCAGAGCTCCAGGAAGCTGCCTTACAGATCAACTCTAAGGGGAGAAGGCTTCTCTCCGCAACAGAGTTTGCCACAGCCCTAGTAGAATGGGCCCTCACAAACTCCGGAGGATCTAAAGATTGGGACATAAAAGCTTCCCTGATGGCTTCCCTGACCCAGCGACTAATAGTAGTTTTAGACGCTTTACGGCCTTTAGACTTACCGGCAAACAGGATGAAGAGGTTCTCATCTATCCTGAACTCTCTGGATCTAACCACATAGATCTGGAGGCATCTCGAGATGTCCAGTGGATGTCTAACTGGACCATCAGAGGAGGAGGCGGAGAATAATACAGGTAGAGAGATTACCTGGTTGATATTTTGAAAAGTTGGAACCTTAGGTCTAAAATAAGGTAGAAATTTTAGAAGGACTCTGTCCTGTAAAAAAATGATATATGGATGTAAAACAGAGAAAGCTTGCAGCTCGGAGAATCTCTTGGCTAAGGTTATAGCCAGGAGAAAAACCACTTTAAGAGTTAAGAATTTAAAATTTGCCTCCTCCAAAGGTTCAAAGGGGGGAGATGCTAACCCCTTGAGAACTACTGACAGGTCCCATTGGGGAACGGGTTTCAGTATTGTAGGCTTCAATCTTTCAGCTCCCTTAAGGAAGCGTTTGATGAGCGGGTCAGGAGAGTATGGTCTGTTGAGACAGGCCGAGATGGCAAAGATTTGAACCTTCAGGGTAGATGAGGAGAGACCTTTATCTAGCCCATCCTGAAGGAATTGTAATATCGCAGGAAGGGGCGGATCTGCAGACGCCACCTGGTTGGAACTACACCATGACGTGAAGATCCTCATAATCCGGGAGTAGGCCTTCTTCGTAGACTCTGCTCTGTAATGCGACAGGGTTCTCAGGACCGACTCAGAGAGCCCTCCCACTCTGGGAAGGGACTGATCAACCTCCAGGCTGTCAGGTTGAATCTGTGCAGATCTGGGCCGAGATGAATGTCCCACAACACCAGGGTCTGCTCTGGGGGGAGTCTCCAATATTGTCCCCGACTCATCTGAATGAGCTGGGTAAACCAGGATCTCCTGGGCCAAAATGGTATGATGGCTATTACCGAGGCCTGATCCTGACAGATTTTCATCAATACCCTCGGTATCATGGAAAAAGGAGGGAAGATGTAAGCCAGCCTGAACCTCCACGGTATCGTCAGAGTGTCTATCGCCAGGGGGTTGTCCTCCCTGTATAGGGAACAGAACTTCTGCACCTTGGCGTTGAACCTGGTTGCCATGAGATTCACCTCTGGCATGCCCCATCTGTGGACTAACTGCCTGAAGATCTCCGGATGCAGTGACCACTCCATGGTCGGTAAGCCGCGACTTAAGCGATCCGCAATGATGTTGAGGGAGCCTCGGATGTGAGTGGCAGATAGATGGGATAGGTTCAGCTCTGCACACCGCAGAATTACCCCAATCTCTGAAAGAAGAGGTAAGGATCTTGTGCCTCCCTGCTTGTTTATGCAAAGCACTGCAGTCATGTTGTCTGACTGGACTTTCACTGCCTTGCCCCGGATCTGAGGGGCGAAGTGGAGGAGGGCTAGCTGGATAGCACGCATCTCGCGGAGATTCGAAGAAAGATGCCGCTCCTGAGGAGACCAAGATCCCCGAACTGGGGATCCATCTAAATGGGCGCCCCAGCCTACAAGGGACGCGTCTGTTGTCAATATGAGTCAATCTGTTTGGGTCATAGACTTTCCCGCTGGTAGATGGAACCACCATCTGAGGGAATTCCGGGTTTCGTTGGATAGGGAGCACAGGGAATCTATCCCCGCAGGGCTGCCGTTCCATTTGTCTAAGACCTCCAATTGAAGAGGAAGGAGGTGCCATAAAGCCCAAGGGACTCCATCCGCTGACATGAGCCCCAGCATCTTCATGAGAGTCCGGATGGAGACTCGTCGCGGGACAGAAAGGAACCGTGCCAGGTCCTGAATCCGCGCTCCTCTTTCTGGCGTCAACTGGAGGGACATCTCCAGAGAGTCAACCACGAATCCTAAATAATGGATTGAAGTCGATGGGCTCACGTTTGACTTCTGCCAGTTGATGATCCAGCCTAGGCGGAGCAGAAAGGAAATTGCGACATGAAGATGATGAGTAAGTATTGGGACCGAAGAGGCTAGAAGAAGCCAATCGTCCGAGTAGGGAACAATGGTCAGTCCCTGAAATCTCAGAGCTGCCACCACCGACACTACCACCTTGGTAAAGATAAGAGGGGCAGATGAGATTCCGAAAGGGAGGGCGGCAAATTGAAAATGCCTGTGCACTCCTGAAATCTGGACCACGATCCTGAGAAATTTCCGAGAGGAGGGGTGGATCGGGATGTGGAGGTAAGCATCCTTGAGGTCCAGAGTAGCCATCACGTCCCCAGGGCTGAGGATGTGGCTGAATGACCTTATGGTTTCCATCCAGAACCTGGTTCTCCTTACAAATCGATTGAGAAATCTCAAATCTATGATCATCCGGAGATCTCCTGTTTTCTTGGGCACCAGGAATACTGGAGAATAAATCCCTAGACCCCTCTCCCCTGCCGGTACCTCCTCCAGGGCTCCCTTGGAAATGTAGTCCTGGATATAGGACTCTAAGATCTTCTGTTTGGCCGGCAGAAAACTTTGAGTGGCGATGAATCTTTCTGGGGGGAGAGAAACGAGATCTATTAGATAACCGGCAGAGACTATGCTTTGAACCCAGGGGTCTGAAATTTCCTGGGCCCATACATGCTTGAAATGGGAGAGACGACCCCCCACGGGAAGTTGGGGGAGGGGTACGGGAAAATCCAGAGGCGTAACGACAGGGGCAGCAGAGTTTAACCAAGAGCCTCTGAGAGGCCCATAGTCAGGAGGGTTTTGCCTCCTTGGTGGGTTTGCGGGAGCGTCTCGAAAATCTTCTAGACTGCCCCCCCCAATCTCTACGTCTGGCCTGCTGTCCGGATCTGCCTCCTCGATCTTGCCTGCCCCGAGCCCAAAAGGGCTGTTGGGGGAGACTCTTCCCCTTTTTATCGGAGAGTCCCTCCATGATGTTATCTAATTCCGAACAAGCGGTCCGGCTCGAAAGGGAGCCCACACAAGTTATACTTAGAGGCGTTATCCGCAATCCAGGGTTTCAGCCATAGAGGTCTCCTGGCAGCCGACACTAGTGCCATTGTCTTGGCTGTCAACTTCAGCTGTAACTGGGACGTGTCACATAAAAAGTCCATGGCCAAATTAACTGATTTATATGCGGCCAGGATATCGTCCTGGGAGACACTCTGGTCGACATCTGTTTGGATCTGATTCAGCCTAGTACACAAAAAGGAAGTGACCTCCGTGGCTGCAATAGATGTTGAGGCCAAGGCTGCGGCCGCCGAGTAGCTCCTTCTCAGGGTGCACTCTGCCCTCCTATCGAGAGGGTCCTGCAGGCTAGACCCATCGTCCGCAGGGACCAGAGTGCGCCTGGACAATTTGGCTATAGCCATGTCCACCTTAGGAATGGAACCCCATGATTCCACCAAGGGTTTAGCCATCGGGAACATCAGTTTAAACCTTCGGGTGAGGACTGGACCTTTTTCAGTTTTTTTCCATTCTGTGCGCATCACAGAAACAAAGGGTCTCATCCGCCTTAAAGAGCCGCTGAGTCCGACAGGCGGGATGGGAGGACTCCCCTATGTCAACATCATGGTCCCCCGACCTAATGGACTTCAATAACTTCCGCGTCTTTTTGGGTTGGAAAAAACACGAAGTTGATTCTTCCTCCTCAGAGGAAGATGACCCCACTGAGAGGGGCGTGGGTCTGTCAGTAGGGGCGGCAACTTCCATCGGAGTCTGGGGGGGAACCGGTAGCCTCTCATTCAGTAGCCGCACAACCCCCTTGATGGAGTCGTCTACATATGTCTTTGCCCACTGGTACATGTCCTGCATAGTGGGTTCCGTGGCGGTGCCGGAACGGCAACTGTCACACCTGGAGTAGGGGCAACTGTCGTCTAAGGGCGTGCTGCAGTCATAACAGGCCAGGTGTTTCCTCTTGGCCGCAGACTTCCGCTGCTGATCTGACTCTCTAGGAGAAGCCATCACTGTAACGAAAGAAAAGATTAAAACATCCCTAAAGCCCAATGACTCCCAAGGGAGTTTATAACACAAACTTTAACCTAACGGTATGCCGACCAACACTTTGGAAAAATTTGTGGTTGAAGAAATCAATCAGAAAGACAGAGAACTCTCAGTCAAGCACAAAGGATCTCTGGAGCTAGCTTGTTAAAGCAGCGCAACCAGAGACAGAATGATGGGACCAGGGAGCTTAAATGGAAAAAGCTCCGCCCAGGGGAGGGATTTCCTGTAGCAATCCCTCCCCCTGAAACGTCACTGCCACTGTTTATGACAATGCATACTTATACTGTAGTAATAAGAGGAATACCTCACCCCCTTCCCCCTGTGAAAAAAGATCTAGCCAGTAACCTCTCTAGTTTTGTTTAGAAAAAATGCTGCCGGCCAGAACCGAGAGACCGGATGTGATGTCGCTGCCGGCCGTGCGTCACTTCCGGTCATGGCGGCGCCCATGCCACGCCAGCATCAGAGCGCCGGCGAAATAGCGCTGCATCGCCAGCCACAGGAGCACCAAGTAAGGCACCACACTACCCCCAGGTATGCCAGCCAAAAGGTCCGAAGGGGGAAAAAGTAAAAAGAGCGCAATCATAAGCGCTGCCTACAATGGCCTTATTGTAGAAAAAAAGGAGGCAAAATGGGGGATTTAATAAAACCCCAATATAATAATACAGCCTCCAGTTCCCCCAAAGAGAGGGGAGAGAAACTCGCCAGTCCACCTGTCCAAAGGACAGAAAAAAAACACGGTGGGCTGGGGGGTGAACCCCTCCCTTTAGGGGAGCTGGAGTTTGTTCATTGGTTCTTCTTTGGGCTCATTATTCCGCCGGTCCTACCAGTCCACGGGGGGCAGTTAACCCCATCTGTGCTGCTGGTAGGACCTAAGGGAATCATAGTTTCTAGGCAGCAGATCGTGTGGTCTAAACAGTGATCTGCTGCTCAGAAACCATGATTCTGTATGAGGACGAGGGATTGCAATAGCTATCCCTCGTCCTCATACAGTGAAGGAGATTGCTGCATGTAAATGTGTCTCCTTCATTGATCGAGCAGCTGACTGTCAGGAAGGAACACTTCCTTCCAGACAATCGGCTGCAGAATCGTCTCACATAAATCCAACTTACAGTAACAGCTTTCACAGATATTTGCCATCACATTGTAAATGCACATGTTTGTATTAGAAAAAGGCACCTATACCTGGTAGAAAATGTTCTACAGTATATTGACTTTTTCGGCCATGTAAACTCTAGCTTTACTGTACTAGAAACAATATGTACAAAAATATAGAACAAAATAATCCTTTGCCACACATTGGGGGAGATTTATCAAACTAGTGTAAAGTAGAACTGGCTTAGTTGCCCATAGCAACCAATCAGATTCCACCTTTTATTTTCCAAAGAAGCAGTGAAAAATAAAAGGTGGAATCTGATTGGTTGCTATGGGCAACTAAGCCAATTTTCCTTTACACCGGTTTGATATATCTCCCCCATTACATGTTAAACACTAGATGCAGCAGCCAATGAAAGAAAATAAGAAATGTCTACTTCTTAAACATTAATAAGGCTCACCCAACTGCTGTACTATTCTAGTTTCGCTTGCTCTGGAATGCAGGGTTTAATGTTTGAAGTTCATGCATGTCACGGCGGACAGGATACAAGATACACAGAATGTCAACAAACAAGTGTCTAGGCAAGAAGCTGGGGATCAAGGTCACCTCCTGACAAATCCCTACCAGCTCTCCCTAGACTTCTATGCCCACATTCAGACCCTGAAGGTAGGAATGAGCGTGTCCTCGTGCCTAGGCTGAAAATTCCCTAAAATCCCTAAGATGGAGAAAGGGGAAAAGAGGCAGCCTGCTCCCTCAGACCTGGAGGGGGCAGGCGTCTCTCTAACAGACAGACAACCACAAGATAAACAAAACCAACTTATCTTTCTGAGCAGGAACAGCAAATCCTACCTTCCTTCCTTCCTTCCTCTGAGCCAGACAAAAGCTATAACTTGCACAGGACACTGGGAGTGGCCGTAATTTAAACTCAAACCAACGACCCCACCCAGTGCACCTGAAGGGAGGCGGATATAGCTCAACTCCAAAACAAAAACAAAAGGCTACACACGTGCTGCTAACCTGGCAGACCTCCGCACATAGCCTAGGTAGGCATGACAGTACCCCCCCTTCTACGGGTGACCTCCGGACACCCCGGCCCAACTTTATCCGGGTAGGATCTGTAAAAAGCCCTCACCAGTTGGCTGCCACTAACATCCACAGCCAGAACCCACATCCTCTCCTCAGGGCCGTATCCCCTCCAGTGTACCAGGTACTGAAGGGAACCCTGAAGAACTCTTGAGTCGAGAACCCTGGAGATCTCGAACTCTAAATTTCCATCAACCAGAACAGGGGGAGGAGGCAATGGCGATGGTTCCACCGGTTTCACATATTTCTTCAGTAAAGACTTGTGGAACACATCATGGATCCTCCAAGTCTGCGGAAGATCCAGACGAAACGCTACTGGATTGACCACCGCAGATATTTTGTTAGGTCCAATAAATCTTGGACCCAGTTTCCAAGATGGTACTCTCAGTTTAATATTTTTAGTAGATAACCACACCAGATCACCCACACACAGGTCCGGACCAGTCATTTGTCTCTTGTCAGCCATTCGCTTATACCTCTCATCCATCTTCTCCAAATTCACTTGGATTCTCCGCCAGATAGAAAACAAGGCTGAAAAAAATCTCTCCTCCTCTGGCATCCCAGATGAACTAGTCCCAGAAAAGGTACCAAACTGAGGATGAAAACCGTATGCGCCAAAAAATGGCGACTTACCCGTGGACTCCTGCCTACGGTTATTCAAAGCAAACTCTGCTAGGGACAAGAATGAGGACCAGTCCTGATTCTCAGCCACAAAGCACCTCAAGTAGGTCTCCAGGTTTTGATTAGTACGCTCTGTCTGCCCATTCGACTGTGGATGAAAAGCTGAAGAGAACAAAAGTTGAATGCCAAGCCGAGAGCAGAACGCCCTCCAAAACCTGGAGACAAACTGCGTGCCCCTATCGGAAACCACATCCGAGGGAATGCCATGCAATTTCACGATATTATAAACAAAAATCTGAGCAAGAGTCTTGGCAGTGGGCAGACTGGCTAACGATACAAAGTGAGCCATTTTACTAAAACGGTCAACAACCACTAAAATTACTGTTTTCCCGGAGGAACTCAGCAGATCCGTAATAAAGTCCATAGACAAGTGCGTCCAAGGGCGAGACGGAATAGACAAAGGAAGAAGTGAACCAGCAGGTCGAGTATGAGCAACCTTTGACCGTGCACAGGTTTCACAAGCTGCTACGTAATCCTCAACACTCTTACGTAACCCGGGCCACCAGAACCTCTGGGACACAAGATCAAAGGTGGACTTACCACCAAGATGTCCAGCAAGGACAGTATCGTGATGTTCCTTGAATACCTTGTATCGCATCCATCAGGAATAAACAACCTCCCTGGGGGACAAGAACCAGGAGCCCCCTCCTGGGCTCCCAACACCTCCATCTCCAATTCAGGGTACAGAGCGGAGACCACCACCCCATCAGCCAAAATCGGAACAGGATCCTCTGAATCACATCCCCCAGGAAAACTGCGAGACAACGCATCTGCCTTGACGTTTTTAACCCCCGGGCGAAAAGTAACCACAAAATTGAACCTGGTAAAGAACAGTGACCATCTGGCCTGTCTAGGATTCAGACGCTTGGCAGATTGCAGGTAAGCCAAATTCTTATGATCCGTATATACTGTAACGGGATGAGACGCCCCCTCCAACCAGTGACGCGATTCATCAAAGGCCAATTTGATGGCCAGCAATTCCCTATCTCCTACATCATAATTCCTCTCTGCGACCGAGAGCTTCTTGGGAAAAAAAAGCACACGGAACCCATTTGCCAGGAGATGAACCCTGCGACAGCACTGCTCCAACCCCCACTTCTGATGCATCAACCTCAACCACGAATGGCTGATACACATCGGGCTGCACCTGAATGGGAGCAGACGCAAAACATTCCTTAATATCCGAAAAGGCCTGCAATGCCTCATCCGACCAGACAGAGACGTCGGCACCCTTCTTAGTCATATCGGTTAGAGGTTTTACAATGGTAGAATAGTTCAAGATAAATTTTCTATAATAATTATTAAACCCCAAAAACCGCATCAAAGCTTTTTGATTCTCTGGTCGGTCCCATTCCAGAACCGCCCGGACCTTTTCGGGGTCCATACGAAAACCAGAGTCAGAAAGCAGATATCCCAGAAACAGAAGCTCCTGCACAGAAAACACACATTTCTCCAATTTGGCATATAATTTATTCTCCCGAAGGATCGTCAAAACCTGTCTCACGTGATCCTGATTGGTCTTCAGATCAGGAGAGTAAATTAGAATGTCATCCAAGTAAACTACTACGAACCTCCCCACAAAATGATGGAAAATGTAATTGACGAATCGCTGAAATACCGCGTTAGTTAACCCAAATGGCATAACCAGATTCTCAAAATGACCCTCGTGCGTGTTGAAGGCCGTTTTCCACTCATCCCCTTCCTTGATTCTGATCAGATTGTAGGCCCCTCTTAAATCCAACTTGGAGAACACCTTGGCTCCAACAATCTAATCAAAAAGATCGGAGATCAAAGGAAGGGGATACGGATCACGGACTGTAATACGGTTCAATTCCCGGAAATCCAAACAAGGTCTCAGTGATCCATCCTTTTTCTTTACAAAGAATAAACCCACTGCCACCGGAGACTTAGATGGCCTAATATGACCTTTTGCCAAACTCTCGGCAATATACTTCCGCATGACCCCTCTTTCAGGTTGAGAAAGATTGTAAAGCCGAGACTTTGGCAACTTAGCCCCTGGTCAACCAATATTAACCGGACAGATTAATATCAAAAACATCGGACCCCCAAGGAGTCATAATAATCACCAAAAAAATGAATGAAAATAACTTACATATGTATGAAGATCCAAACAACTTTATTGTAAGTATATATAAACATATAAACAATACATACATATATAATAAAACAGGCAGCACAAGGCGAGACACACAGATGAGTAGCAGGACCCAAGGAGAGGCCGGGAGATCGATGCACGAAATAACAGGGAAAAAGAATGCTAGCTGAAAGTGCATACCTCAAAACCTCATAGCAGCAACGCCCCAAACAAAGTGCAAAGGAGGCGATTGTAGAGATTGAGGTTGAAATAAAAAGGACAAAGTATAAACATATCCTGGATGGTGCAGAGATCTCTCGGCCGACTCCTGACCCAACGCCGTTTCGCCAGCAGATCTGGCTTCTTCCGGGGATGAGATTAACTGGACAATCATAGTCACGATGAGGGGGCAATTCCTGAGCCCCACCCTCCAAAAAGACATCCGCAAAATCTGAGAGATACTGAGGTAAAGCCTTAGTAGACACACCAGAGATAGATGTGCCAAGACAATTGTCCGAACAAAATTCACTCCAACCAATGATCTGTCTTGCTTGCCAATCTATTATTGGGTTATGTTTTGTCAACCACTGTAACCCTAAGACTATAGGAGCGGACAAGTCCTTCATGACAAAACAAGACATGATCTCAACATGTGAATCACCCACCCTTAACAGAATACCATGAGCAATATGAGTGAGACTCCTTTGAGAAACAGGGGAAGAATCAATTGCAAAAACCGGAATCTCTCTTTCTAAAGTGCAAGTACTTAGACCCAGATTTTGAAGAAAAAGAAAATCAATAAGGTTTACCCCAGCACCACCATAGCTGGAAGGAGAAAACGAGTATTACAGGGAGCTTGCATACCTGCTTGCTCAAACCACCCAATTCACACTACCAAGAGTCAGGGATGTTTCTTTTTTTTCTTTAAGTAAACCTCTTTGTGATTCTTTCTCATCAACATGTGGTTTAACAAAAGGACAAGCAAAAATAAAATGACCACTTTTTCCACAGTAATAACATAGTTTATGCAACCTCCTAAAGTTACTACTACCAGAACGGAAAGATACCTGTCATGTGTATGGATGTACACTAGCTATCAAAGCTATAAACGAGTCAACAGTAGAAGTCTCATATATTTTTTTTGGGCTTTGCAGCTCTTATAGCTGTGTGGTTAAGTGCCTTACCTCTGATACAGAAGGTCGTGGGTTCGAATCCCAGCAGAAGAAGGAGAGAGGCACTTTATACTGACACATTGGGGGGGAGATGGCGCTATGATACTGGCACATTGGGGGGAGGAGATGGCACTATGATACTGGCACATGGGGGGAAGGAGAGAGGCACTTGATACTGGCACATGGGGGGGTTTGGCACTATGATACTGGCACATGGGGGGGTGTGAAGGAGAGAGGCACTTGATACTGGCACATTGGAGAGGGGAGATGGCACTATGATACTGGCACATTGGGGGGGAGATGGCACTATGATACTGGGACATGGGGGGGAGGAGAGAGGCACTTGATACTGGCACATGGGGGGGTTGGCACTAATATACTGGCACATGGGGGGGAGGAGAGAGGCACTTGATACTGGCACATTGGGAGGGGGGAGATGGCACTATGATACTAGCACATCTGGGGGATGACGACGAGAGAGGCACTTGATACTGGCACATTGGGGGAGATGGCACTATGATACTGGCACATGGGGGAAAGGAGAGAGGCACTTGATACTGGCACATTGGGGGGATGGCACTATGATTCTGTCAAATTGGGGGGATGGCACTATGATACTGGCACATGGGGGGGAGATGGCACTATGATACTGGCACATGGGGGAAGGAGAGAGGCACTTGATACTGGCACTTTGGGGGGCGAGATGGCACTATGATACTGGGACATGTGGGGGGGAGGAGAGAGGCACTTGATACTGGCACATGATGGGGGCATCTATGGGGACACTTACTGGCACATTATTGGGGGGCATTATGGGGGTCCGGAGCCGGAGGATAAAATTGGATGTCTGTCAAGACACTGGACGATCCTCAACCCAAATTAAGGCCCTTACTAGTGCTGACTGCAGCCCCATAACCATTAGACGGCATCTGAGACTGAAGGACTTCAAAAACAAAAAACGTCTTCAAAGACCTTGTCTCCTTGAACGCCACAGAACTGCTCGATTGGACTTTGCAAGAGAGCACCAAACATGGGACATTCAAAGGTGGAAGAAAGTTTTATTCTCTGATGAGAAAAAATGTAACCTTGATGGTCCTGATGGTTTCCAACGTTACTGGCATGACAAGCAGATCCCACCTGAGATGTTTTCTACGCACCACAGTGGAGGGGGCGCCATAATGGTCTGGGGTGCTTTTTCCTTCAGTGGAACAATGGAGCTTCAGGAAGTGCAGGGGTGTCAAACGGCCACTGGCTATGTCCAGATGTTGCAGAGAGCATTCCTCATGACTGAGGGCCCTCGTCTGTGTGGTAACGACTGGGTTTTTCAACAGGACAACGCTACAGTACACAATGCCCGCAGGATAAGGGACTTCTTCCAGGAGAATAACATCACTCTTTTGGCCCATCCTGCGTGTTCCCCTGATCTAAATCCAATTGAGAACCTTTGGGGATGGATGGCAAGGGAAGTTTACAAAAATGGACAACAGTTACAGACAGTAGATGGCCTTCGTGCGGCCGTCTTCACCACTTGGAGAAATGTTCCCACTCACCTCATGGAAACACTTTCATCAAGCATGCCGAAACAAATTTTTGAAGTTATAAACAATAACGGCGGAGCTACTCATTACTGAGTTTATGTTTGGAAGTTGGATTTCTGTTTTGGGGGGGTTTAGTTTTTTTTGGAGGTGTGGTCCTAAACTTTTGATCAGCTGAAAAAAAGCCTGTTTCAGTTTATTCGTTGTTTTCATTAAATTGAATGTTAAAAAAATGTTTTGTCTCACTCCCATTTCTTCTTGTTGTATGTTGAAGCTCTACTTGGAACTTTGTTAAGATCCAGCCATGCTAAATATGATTTTTTTGCCATTTTTTAAGTGGTCTTAAACTTTTGATCAGGACTGAATGTGCGCTGTATTACCCTGTATTTACAATTTTTTTCAAATCCAAATCCGAATACTTTGTTAAAAAAAAGACTCTTTATTTTTTCATATTAAAAGAATATTGAGTTTGGATCACTTTGTTTCTTACACAGTTCACACAATTCTTGTGTACAGGATTCGTAGGATTCGAGATTCGAAAAAAATTGGATTCGTCCCACCTCTACTTTAAAGTAAAGTTCTTTGATTATTCTTAGTTCTGACCCAATTGGATGGGATAATTGTCTACTGTAGTGTTTCCCTACCAGGATGCCTCCAGCTGTTGCAAAACTACATTTCCCAACATGGCCTGACAGCCAAACGCTGTCTTGGCATGCTGAGAGTTGTAGTTTTGCAACAGCTGGAGGCATCCTGGTTGGAAAAGCTGGTCTACGGTGATAATATGAACAATGGGTGTTCTACAAAAGAGCTATTGTGGGACAAAGTTCATATTCGTGTTTACACACGTGTTTTAAAATGAATGCTTTCCCCTTTTATAAACAAGTAAATAATGACGCAATGCTGTGGGGCTGGTATGCAACTTTTTCCAGGGCTGGTTTTTATCCCCAGTCCGGCCCTGGCCGTACAACAGATTGGCCGGGCCTGAACGCCGCATGAACGCCGCCCCTGAATAAAAGTGTTTTTCCGAGAAAATCGTCGATGGACAGCAATATGGAAGGTAGCATTCTAATATGGGGAATGTAATGGAGATCCTGATGTTAATGTTCTATAATGGTGATTTTAGGTGAAAGACTCCTTTTAAAGGAATGTGTCTGCCAGTTAAAACCAGAGAGCAACACATATCCTGTAATCTGTTTTCAATTTCTTATCGCAGATTTCCTGTGCAGAGGTCAGGAGGGAGCCGATAAGCTTTGACAATCATCTATTGTGAATTTTGTACCCTGTGTTGTTTATACACAGAGGTGATATAATAAGGCTGCAATGATAACGAAATAACTGCAGTAAAGGGATCTGCACAGACCTGACACCTATTATTAGGCTTAGTGGCCAGTACAAAAACTGCAGGATGTATGTTTTTTGCTTAAATACAGATATTGAATGAAAAATTAAAAATAACATAATAAAAAATCTTTTAAAAACTTGTTTAACCTTTTCAGGACCAAGCCATTTTTCACCTTTCTACTCAGGCCATTTTTAGCAAATCTGACATGTGTCACTTTATGTGGTAATAACTTTAAAACACTTTTACTTATCCAGGCCATTCTGAGATTGTTTTCTCGTCACATATTGTACTTCATGACAGTTGTAAAATTGAGTCAATAAATACAGAATTTACCCAAAATTTAGAAAAATTTGCAAATTTAAAAATTTCTTTATAATAGATAATAACTCCAAAAATAGTTACTACTTTACATTCCCCATATGTCTACTTCATGTTTGGATCATTTTGTGAATGCCATTTTAGGGTGGGTTCACACTAGCGCTATGGAGTCCGTTATGGTTTTCCATTATAACAGGGTTATAACGGACCATAACGGAATCCATAAGACAGAAGGACGGATCCGTTTTGCTGCCCATAGACTTGCATTATGACGGAATGCAAAACGGACGCCTTTAAAAGGCATTCCGTTTGCTCTCCGTCCTAATAGAAGTCTATGGGAATCAAAACAGATCTGTCTGGGTCCCATTATGCAAGACTGAAAACAAAGTCCTGTCGACAGGATTTTGTTTTCCGTCTTGCATAACGGGACCCAGACGGATCCGTTATCCCATAGACTTCTATTAGGACGGAGCAAAACTGAATGCCTCTTAAAGGCTTCTGTTTTGCATTCCATCCTATGGATTCCGTTATGTTCCGTTATAACCCTGTTATAATGGAAAGCTATAATGGACTCCATAACGCTAGTGTGAACCCACCATTATTTTGGGGGACTTTAGAAGGTTTCGAAGTTTAGAAGCAAATCTTGAGATTTTTCAGAAATTTTAAAAACCCACTTTTTTAGGACCAGTTCAGGTCTGAAGTCACTTTGTGAGGCTTACATAATGGAAACCAACCAAAAATAACCCCATTTTAGAAATTACACCCCTCAAGGTATTCAAAACTTATTTTACAAACTTTGTTAACCCTTTAGGTGTTCCACAAGAATTAATGGAAAATGGAGATAAAATTTCAGAATTTCACTTTTTTGGCAGATTTTCCATTTTAGTAAAAAAAAATTCCACTAACAAAGCAAGGGTTAACAGGCAAACACAACTCAATATTTATTGCCCTGATTCAGTAGTTTACAGAAACACCCCATATGTGGTCGTAAACTGCTGTACGGGCACAAGGCATTGCACAGAAGGAAGGGAACGCCATATGGTTTTTGGAAAACAGATTTCACTGGGAAAATTTTAAGCTGCCATGTCACATTTGAAGACCCCCTGATGCACCCCTAGAGTAGAAACGAAACTCAAAAAAAAATGACCCAATTTTGGAAACTACGGGATAAGGTGGAAGTTTTGTTAGTACTATTTTAGGGTACATATGATTTTTGGTTGCTCTATAAGATAACAAAAAAATTGCTGTTTTTATTTACAATGTTCATCTGACAGGTTAGATCATGTGGAATTTTTATAGAGCAGGTTGTTACAGACGCGTCGTTACCTAATATGTATACTTTTTTATTTATTTATGTTTTACACAATAACAGCATTTTTGAATAAAAATAAAATCATGTTTCAATGTCTCCATATTCTGAGAGCCCTATTTTTTTATATTTTGGGTGATTGTCTTCGGTAGGGTCTCATTTATTTGCGGGATGAGATGACAGTTGGATTGGTATTATTTTGGGGTGCATGTGACTTTTTGATCGCTTGGTATTACACTTTTTTTGATGTAAGGTGACAAAAAATAGCGTTTTTATTTTCTTTTTTTACAGTGTTCACCTGAGGGATTAGGTCATGTGATATTTTTTATAGAGCAGGTCGTTACAGACATGGCAATACCTAATATGTATAAAAAAAAAATCTTTATGTAAGTTTTACACAATGATATCATTTTTGAAACAAAAAAAATATGTTTTAGTGTCTCCATAGTCTGAGAGCCACAGTTTTTTTCAGTTTTTGGGCGATTGTCTTCGGTAGGATATAATTTTTTTGGGTTGAGATGACGGTTTGATTGGAACTATTTTGGGGTGTGTGTGACTTTTTGGTCGCTTGGTATTACATTTTTTGTGATGTAAAGTGACAAAAAATGGCTTTTTTGACACAGATTTATTTTTTATTTTTTTACGCTGTTCATCTGAGGGGTTAGGTCATGTGATATTTATAGTTACGAATGTGTCAATACCTAATATGTATACTTTTTTTATTTATGTAAGTTTTACACAATGATATCATTTTTTAAACCAAAAAAAATGACGTTTTAGTGTCTCCGTAGTCTGAGAGCCATAGTTTTTCAGTTTTTGGGCGATTGTCTTAGGTAGGTTATCATTTTTGTGGGATGAGATGACGGTTTTGTTTGGCACTATTTTGGGGTGCATATGACTTTTTAATCGCTTGCTATTACACTTTTTGTGAAGAAAGGTGACAAAAAATGGCTTTTCTCACCCCGTTTTTAGGTAGAGCTCATTTTTTGTGGGATGAGGCGATGGTTATATTGGTACTATTTTGGCGGGCATATACCTTTTGGATCTCTTGGTGCTGCACTTTTAGTGATTTAAGGTGACAAAAAAATGTTTTTTTAGCACAGTTTTTTTTATTTTTTGACGGTGTTTACCTGAGGTGTTAGGTCATGTGAGATTTTTATAGAGCCGGTCGATACGGACCCGGTGATCCCTAATATGTCTGCTCTTCTTTTTTTCCCTATTTAAAAAAAATAATATTTTACTTTATTTTGGGAAAAATACACTATGTTTTACTTGAAACTTAAATAATAAATCACTTTATTTTTTTTAACTTTTTTTTAACTTTATTTTTTTGTACCACTCTGGGACTTCAACTTTTGGGGGTCTAATCCCCTTTACAATGCATCATAATACTTCTGTATTGTAATGTATTGGCTGTAAGTGTATTACAGACTGTAATACACTTACAGCCTGCTTGTCTGTGAGATCCAAGGGGCTGGATCTCACAGGCTCTCCCGGAAGGCAGCCACGATGCCTAAGGAAGTCATTGGGCTGCCTTCCCTGCCATCTGGTCCCCGTCACAATAGTGCTGTTACCCAATTGCTGCTTCCTCCATGCACAGATATCGCACATGCTGCGGTCAGCGCTTACTGCGGCTGTGCAGGGGTTAATGCACCGGCGAATACAGGAGGAGTCCGGCTATCAGTGACTGCCGGACCACTGCCATGGATCGGGCGGGCACAGCTCCTGCACCCGCCCGATCAGAGCGATGTACGGCGCTGGGCGTTAAGTCACGTCGAGTTGCGCCGTACATGTACGCTGGGCATTAAGGGGTTAACATAAAAATATGCTTTAAACAATAGGTCATTTTCTGATGACAAATTTCCTATAAAGAATGTAATCGATGGTCAAACCTCTGGAGTACAGCTCAAGAGGGAAATATTCCCTAAGGAAATATTAGGGAATTAGGGTTGAGCGAACCTGAACTGCAAAGTTCTGGTTCGTTCCGAACTTTGCGAGTTCGAGTATCCGGACCTGAACTCAGACTTTTTCACTGAAGTTCGGGTTCGGTGTTTGGGTGATTTTATTATTTTCCATTATAACAGCATTCTTAAGACAGAATGCTAAATAAAATGGCCATTGAGGGGTTAAAAATAATGGGGAAAAAACTCACCTCATCCACTTGATTGCGCAGCCGGTATCCTCATATTTCTTCTTTTTGCAGGACCTGCAAATAGACCTGCGGTGACATCACCGTGCTCACCACGTGGTGAGTGCGGTGATGTCATCGCAGGTCCTTTTGCAGGTCCTGCAGAAAGAAGAAAGAAGAGGATACCGGCTGCGCAATCAAGTGGATGAGGTGAGTTTTTTCCCCATTATTTTTAACCGCTCAATGACCATTTTATTTAGCATTCTGTCTTAAGAATGCTATTATTTTCCGCAATAACCTTGTTATAACGGAAAACAATAAAGTGAAGTTAGGGTCTCAATTGACTTTAATGGTTCGGGGTCAAGTTCAGGTCAAGTTCGGGTTCCAAACGAATATTCGAATAACAATTTTTTTTTGCGAATATCGCAACTTCGAGAATTTGCAAATATTTTGAATATAGTGCTATATATTCGCTATATCGAATATTTTTAATTTTTTAACATCTGAAAACATGATTCCTCACTGCTACTTGCTTATGGGCCAATGAGTCATTGGTTCACAAGCAACTTAAAGGGAACCTGTCACCGAGATTTTGTGTATAGAGCTGAGGACATGGGTTGCTAGATGTCCGCTAGCACATCCGTAATATCCAATCCCCATAGCTCTGTGTGCTTTTATTGTGCAAAAAAAACGATTTGATACATATGCAAATTAACTTGAGATAAGTCCTGTACGTGAGATGAGTCAGGGACAGGACTCATCTCAGGTTAATTTGCATATGTATCAAATCGTTTTTTTTACACAATAAAAGCACACAGAGCTATGGGGAGTGGGTATTGCAGATGTGCTAGCGGCCATCCAGCAACCCATGTCATCAGCTCTATACACAAAATCCCGGTGACAGGTTCCCTTTAAGCAGGAAGGAATCATGTTTTCATATGGAAAAAAAATTGACAAATATTCTAAAAAACAAATATATAGCAATATAGCAAATATATTAGTTATTTAGAATAACCTTTTTTCCCCCAATCTGTACAGTTGTTTGCATACTCCTCCCTGGCAACCGTCACCGTCACTATGGGAATGCCTGTGGGTTAGATTATTCTATCGGATCTGAGATTTCCCTGCGATTGTGAAAACTCAGATCCGATGGTATATTCTAACCCACAGGCGTTCCCATGGTGACGGGGACGCTTGTCGGGGAGGAGTTTACTAACAACTGTACAGATTGGGGGAAAAAAAAGGTGAATATTCTGAAATAACGAATATATTCCCTATATTGCTATATATTCTTTTTTTTGAATATTCGTCATATTCTAAAACAAGAATATATAGCAATATAGCGAATATTCGCTAAATACAAATATAGAGCAATTTAGCTAATATAGTGCTATAATCTTTTTTTATAGTCTTATTATTTTTTCTATTCTAAACTTCAGATTTGGAAAAAATTTACAATATTAAAAAAATATATTATAGCACTATATTAGCTTAGTTAAATTGCTCTATTTGTATTTTCTCGAATATTCGCTATATTGCTATATATTCTTGTTTTACAATATGACTAATATTCTTAAAATGAATATATAGCACTATATTTACTGCTATATATTATTTTTTGATCAACTTCGCATTACGCAATTTTTACATTTTAGATTAATCGCAATCGCGAAAATAATCTCGAATATGAATATTCACGAATATTCTAGCGAATATTCACAAAATATCACGAATTCGAATATGGTACCTGCCGCTCATCACTATGTTTCTCCTCTCACTTCAGCCACAATCTGATCCTCCATATAGGAACCTACACATTTATGAATAAAGTTCAGGCCTCTTTCCCAACATATTTGCTCTATGCAATGGTGTAGTCAAAACATTGGCCAATACTGGGGTTTGAAAGGAGTCACGCTGTTAATAGTTACATTTTGTTGTATCATTTTGCGGGAAAAGATTCAGCAGGACCCATTTGTGGATCCATTGAAATGAATGGTTCCGCATGCGGTCCGCAAAAAAATGCAATAGACACAGAAAGCAAATATGTTCGTGTGCATGAGTCCTAACTTTGAATGCAATGATCTAACTTTGCTTGTTCTGGGCTTAGAAGTCCAGTGGACAGTCATGCTCAGTAACTGACCAATTTCTCTGTATCAGTGTGCTTTAGTGATGGACGAACATCGGCCGGGACGGTTCGCGAACGCGATCGAATGTTCGTGGACCACAAGTTTGCGGCGGGCCCCATTCACTTTAATGGCAGGCAAACCTGAAAAACCTGCAGCTCATATTTGCAGCCACCAAATACTTTGTAGAAGTGCACAAATAGTCCCACAACATGGACAGTGACATACTAGAGGGGAATCAATGACAAAAATTACAATATATCTTTGTCAGGGGACATTTTTATGCGTCTTAAAGGAAATCCTCTGAAATGTGCCTAGAAAAATTTATTTTAGGCCACTGGAGTATGAGCCTTAAAAATTAGGCATTCACCTGACATAAAAGAAATTCTGATTATGTGGCTCGAGGTACATTATGCGGTCAATGGTTAAAAATTTTACTGTAGGCCACTGGACTACAGGCCCCAAACATTAGGCATTTACCGGACAAAAAAGATCAAGTGATTATGTGGCCGGAGGTATATTACACGGTCAATGGATATCAATTTTACTGCAGGCCAGTACAAATACAGGTCAAATACATATGTTTAAAAGAACAAAAAATATAAAATTGGATTCAAAACTTTGCTAACGAAATCCCCCTCTTAAAAAACCCCTAATGATAATAGTTGAAATTCGATAACACGTGGTCGTCACTGGTGTTGAATTCCGCCCAGGCCCTAACAATTATTCATTCACTGTACAGAAAAGAACAAGTAAGTATGTGGCTGGAGGTAGATTACATGGTCATTGGATATCAATTTTACAGTAGGCCAGTGGACTACAGGCCCCAAAAATGATGCATTCAGCGTACAGAAAACAATAAGTAAGGGAGCATTCACACGACCGTGTTTTTCTTCCGCGTCCGTTCCGTGTCCGTTCCGCAATTTTTGCGCACAATGCACGGACCCATTCATTTCTATGGGTCCGCAAAAATTGCGGAATGCCTTTTATTGTCATCCATGTGCTGTCCGTTCCGTGTGTCCGTTGCTTTTATTTTATAACATGTCCTATACTTGGCTGCAAATTGCGGTCCGTGGCCCCATAGAAAGTCATTGGGTCCGTGAAAACATTCTAGGAAACCCCATTTCAGTTTTTTGCGGACCGTGAAAAACGGATGACACACGGAAGCACCATGTCCGTATTATACGGACTTAGGGAACGGAAACGGAAAGATAACTGAAGACATACGGAACACACGGATCCGTGATTTGCGGGCCGCAAAACCAACACAGTCGTGTGAATGCTCCCTAAGTATGTGGCTGGAGGTAGATTACATGGTCATTGGATATCAATTTTACAGCAGGCCAGTGGACTACAGGCCCCAAAAATTATGCATTCAGCGTGCAGAAAAGAACAAGTATGTGGCTGGAGGTAGATTACACGGTCATTAGATATCAATTTTATGGCAGGCCAGTTGACTAGAGGCCCCAAAAATTATGCATTCAGCGTGCAGAAAAGAACAAGTATGTGGCTGGAGGTAGATTACACGGTCATTAGATATCAATTTTATGGCAGGCCAGTTGATTAGAGGCCCCAAAAATTATGCATTCAGCGTACAGAAAAGAACAAGTAAGTATGTGGCTGGAGGTAGATTACACGGTCATTGGATATAAACTTTACAGCAGGCCAGTGGACTACAGGCCCCAAAAATTATGCATTCAGCGTGCAGAAAAGAACAAGTATGTGGCTGGAGGTAGATTACATGGTCATTAGATATCAATTTTATGGCAGGCCAGTTGACTAGAGGCCCCAAAAATTATGCATTCAGCGTGCAGAAAAGAACAAGTATGTGGCTGGAGGTAGATTACACGGTCATTAGATATCAATTTTATGGCAGGCCAGTTGACTAGAGGCCCCAAAAATTATGCATTCAGCGTACAGAAAAGAACAAGTAAGTATGTGGCTGGAGGTAGATTACACGGTCATTGGATATAAACTTTACAGCAGGCCAGTGGACTACAGGACCCAAAAATTATGCATTCAGCGTACAGATAAGAACAAGTAAGTATGTGGCTGGAGGTAGGTACACGGTCATTGGATATAAATTTTACAGCAGGCCAGTGGACTACAGGCCCCAAAAATTATGCATTTAGCGGACAGAAAAGAACAAGCATGTGGCTGGAGGTAGATTACACGGTCAATGAATATCAATTTTACTGCAGGCCAGTACAAATACAGGTCAAATACATATGTTCACCGAACTGAAAAGGCCTTTCATGCTGCTGTATTTACCTAAGACAGGGACCATTATTTGTTCTGGGTGGTGGCAGATATTTGTGGGCTGTCATGAGGAAATTCAATTAAACATGGTCGTCACATATGTTGAATTCCTCCGAGATCCATGCCTCATTCATTTTTAGAAATGTGAGGTAGTCCACACTGTTGTGAGCTAGGCGAGTGCACTTTTTGGTCACAATCCCCCCTGCTGCGCTAAACGTCCTTTTGGACAGGACACTGGACAAGGGGAAAGCCAAGATTTCCATGGAAAATGTGCAGCTCTGGTCAAGAGGGTTATCCAGCGTCATCATCTTTTTTAGCTCGAACATTTGGGCCACAGAAGCCTGAGGAGGAGGAGGAGTTTTTTTGGGGGGCAACTGGTATATCACACCAGTAGAAATTATTTGTTCCAATAGCGTTTGTCACTCTGTGTAGCTGCAGCAACGCAGCAAAATCACAAACAAATGCTGCACTACCCAAATACACTATATAGAAAGTATAATATTGGTATATAACACTCCTGCTTCAATCAGTTTTTTTGAGGGGCAACTGGTATATCACACCAGTAGAAATTATTTGTTCCAATAGCGTATGTCACTCTGTGTAGCTGCGGTAACGCAGCGAAACCGCAAACAAATTCTGCACTACCCAAATGCGCTATATAGAAAGTATATTATTGGTATATCACACCCCTGCCTCAATCACTATTTTTGGGGGGCAACTGGTATATCACACCAGTAGAAATTATTTGTTCCAATAGCGTTTGTCACTCTGTGTAGCTGCGGTAACGAAGCAAAACCACAAACAAATGCTGCACTACCCAAATGCACTATATAGAAAGTATATTATTGGTATATAACACCCCTGCCTCAATCACTTTTTTGGGGGGGCAACTGGTATATCACACCAGTTGAAATTATTTGTTCCAAGAGCGCTTGCCCCTCTGTATAGCTGTAGTATAGCAGCAAAAACGCACACAACTGCTGCACAATGCAAATGCACTATAATATACTTTCTATGTTAGAAAGTATATTATAAGTATTTCACACCCCTCAGTAAGTCACACCTATCGATAGCACACCTATACCAGTACTTAAAAGGACTTTTGTGGCCCTATTAGCTAGCGTTTGGTGTCCCTAACAGTCTGTCAATGCTCCACACAGCAACCTCTCCCTACAATGGCAAAAGACTGAATATAAATTGGCGGCCTGATCGGGCTTATTTATATGGTATGGGGTATGTCCATGTGCTGATACGTCTCAATTGGCTGCCCTGTACCACCTGATGGATGTGTCATGGGTCAAAGTTATTCACAATGTAAAAGAATATGGCGCCGGCGGACATTGCCATATGTTCGCCCGTTTGACGAACCGCGAACGAGCATAGTTCGCCCCCGAAACGACCCGAACTTCGCCCCGAACCCGAACCCCATTGAAGTCAATGAACACCCAAACTTTTCGGCACTTAAAAGGCTGTAAAATAGCCCAGGAAAGGGCTAGAGAGCTGCAAAAGGCAGCAAAATGTAGGTAAATCCCCTGCAAACAAATGTGGATAGGGAAATGAATTAAAATTAAAATAAAATAAATTAAAATTAACCAATATCAATTGGAGAGAGGTCTCATGGCAGAGAATCAGGCTTCATGTCACCCACCATTGGAACAGGCCATTGTCAGATATTTAGGCCCCGGCACCCAGACAGAGGAGAGAGGTCCCATAGCAGAGAATCAGGCTTCATGTCATAGCAGAGAATCAGGCTTCAAGTCATAGCAGAGAATCAGGCTTTATGTCATAGCAGAGAATCAGACTTCACGTCACCCACCACTGGAACAGGCCATTGTCAGATATTTAGGCCCCAGCACCCAGACAGAGGAGAGAGGTCCCATAGCAGAGAATCAGGCTTCATGTCACCCACCACTGGAACAGGCCATTGTCAGATATTTTTAGGCCCCGGCACCCAGACAGAGGAGAGAGGTCCCAAAGCAGAGAATCAGGCTTTATGTCATAGCAGAGAATCAGGCTTCAAGTCATAGCAGAGAATCAGGCTTCACGTCACCCACCACTGGAACAGGCAATTGTCAGATATTTAGGCCCCGGCACCCAGACAGAGGAGAGAGGTTTCATAGCAGAGAATCAGGCTTCATGTCATAGCAGAGAATCAGGCTTAAAGTCATAGCAGAGAATCAGGCTTAAAGTCATAGCAGAGAATCAGGCTTCAAGTCATAGCAGAGAATCAGGCTTCATGTCATAGCAGAGAATCAGGCTTCACGTCACCCAACACTGGAACAGGCCATTGTCAGATATTTAGGCCCCGGCACCCAGACAGAGGAGAGAGGTCCCATAGCAGAGAATCAGGCTTCATGTCACCCACCACTGGAACAGGCCACTGTCAGATATTTAGGCCCCGGCACCCAGACAGAGGAGAGAGGTCCCATAGCAGAGAATCAGGCTTCATGTCACCCACCACTGGAACAGGCCATTGTCAGATATTTTTAGGCCCCGGCACCCACACAGAGGAGAGAGGACCCATAGCAGAGAATTAGGCTTCATGGCATAGCAGAGAATCAGGCTTCACGTCACCCACCACTGGAACAGGCCATTGTCAGATATTTAGGCCCCAGCACCCAGACAGAGGAGAGAGGTCCCATAGCAGAGAATCAGGCTTCATGTCATAGCAGAGAATCAGGCTTCGAGTCATAGCAGAGAATAAGGCTTCATGTCATAGCAGAGAATCAGGCTTCACGTCACCCACCACTGGAACAGGCCATTGTCAGATATTTAGGCCCCGGCACCCAGACAGAGGAGAGAGGTCCCATAGCAGAGAATTAGGCTTCATGGCATAGCAGAGAATCAGGCTTCACGTCACCCACCACTGGAACAGGCCATTGTCAGATATTTAGGCCCCGGCACCCAGACAGAGGAGAGAGGTCCCATAGCAGAGAATCAGGCTTCATGTCATAGCAGAGAATCAGGCTTCAAGTCATAGCAGAGAATCAGGCTTTATGTCATAGCAGAGAATCAGGCTTCCCGTCACCCAACACTGGAACAGGCCATTGTCAGATATTTAAGCCCCGGCACCCAGAAAGAGGAGAGAGGTCCCATAGCAGAGAATCAGGCTTCATGTCACCCACCACTGGAACAGACCACTGTCAGATATTTAGGCCCCGGCACCTAGACAGAGGAGAGAGGTCCCATAGCAGAGAATCAGGCTTCATGTCACCCACCACTAGAACAGGCCACTGTCAGATATTTTTAGGCCCCGGCACCCAGACAGAGGAGAGGTCCCATAGCAGAGAATCAGGCTTCATGGCATAGCAGAGAATCAGGCTTCACGTCACCCACCACTGGAACAGGCCATTGTCAGATATTTAGGCCCCGGCACCCAGACAGAGGAGAGAGGTCCCATAGCAGAGAATCAGGCTTCATGTCATAGCAGAGAATCAGGCTTCAAGTCATAGCAGAGAATCAGGCTTCATGTCATAGCAGAGAATCAGGCTTCACGTCACCCACCACTGGAACAGGCCATTGTCAGATATTTAGGCCCCGGCACCCAGACAGAGGAGAGAGGTCCCATAGCAGAGAATCAGGCTTCATGTCATAGCAGAGAATCAGGCTTCAAGTCATAGCAGAGAATCAGGCTTCATGTCATAGCAGAGAATCAGGCTTCACGTCACCCAACACTGGAACAGGCCATTGTCAGATATTTAGGCCCCGGCACCCAGACAGAGGAGAGAGGTCCCATAGCAGAGAATCAGGCTTCATGTCACCCACCACTGGAACAGGCCACTGTCAGATATTTTTAGGCCCCGGCACCCAGACAGAGGAGAGAGGTCCCATATCAGAGATTCAGGCTTCATGTCATAGCAGAGAATCAGGCTTCATGTCACCCAACACTGGAACACGCCACTGTCAGATATTTTTAGGCCCCGGCACCCAGACAGAGGAGAGAGGTCCCATAGCAGAGAATCAGGCTTCATGTCACCCACCACTGGAACAGGCCATTGTCAGATATTTTTAGGCCCCGACACACAGACAGAGGAGAGAGGTCCCATAGCAGAGAATCAGGCTTCAAGTCATAGCAGAGAATCAGGTTTCATGTCATAGCAGAGAATCAGGCTTCACGTCACCCACCACTGGAACAGGCCATTGTCAGATATTTAGGCCCCGGCACCCAGACAGAGGAGAGAGGTTCCATAGCAGAGAATCAGGCTTCATGTCACCCACCACTGGAACAGGCCATTGTCAGATATTTAGGCCCCGTCACCCAGACAGAGGAGAGAGGTCCCATAGCAGAGAATCAGGCTTCATGTCACCCACCACTGGAACAGGCCATTGTCAGATATTTTTAGGCCCCGACACACAGACAGAGGAGAGAGGTCCCATGGCAGAGAATCAGGCTTCAAGTCATAGCAGAGAATCAGGTTTCATGTCATAGCAGAGAATCAGGCTTCACGTCACCCACCACTGGAACAGGCCATTGTCAGATATTTAGGCCCCGGCACCCAGACAGAGGAGAGAGGTTCCATAGCAGAGAATCAGGCTTCATGTCATAGCAGAGAATCAGGCTTCAAGTCATAGCAGAGAATCAGGCTTCATGTCATAGCAGAGAATCAGGCTTCACGTCACCCAACACTGGAACAGGCCATGGTCAGATATTTAGGCCCCGGCACCCAGACAGAGGAGAGAGGTCCCATAGCAGAGAATCAGGCTTCATGTCACCCACCACTGGAACAGGCCACTGTCAGATATTTAGGCCCCGGCACCCAGACAGAGGAGAGAGGTCCCATAGCAGAGAATCAGGCATCATGTCACCCACCACTGGAACAGGCCACTGTCAGATATTTAGGCCCCGGCACCCAGACAGAGGAGAGAGGTCCCATAGCAGAGAATCAGGCTTCATGTCACCCACCACTGGAACAGGCCATTGTCAGATATTTTTAGGCCCCGGCACCCAGACAGAGGAGAGAGGTCCCATAGCAGAGAATTAAGCTTCATGGCATAGCAGAGAATCAGGCTTCACGTCACCCACCACTGGAACAGGCCATTGTCAGATATATTTAGGCCCCGGCACCCAGACAGAGGAGAGAGGTCCCATAGCAGAGAATCAGGCTTCATGTCACCCACCACAGGAACAGGCCACTGTCAGATATTTTTAGGCCCCGGCACCCAGACAGAGTAGAGAGGTCCCATAGCAGAGATTCAGGCTTTATGTCATAGCAGAGAATCAGGCTTCATGTCACCCAACACTGGAATAGGCCACTGTCAGATATTTTTAGGCCCCGGCACCCAGACACAGGAGAGAGGTCCCATAGCAGAGATTCAGGCTTCATGTCATAGCAGAGAATCAGGCTTCATGTCACCCAACACTGGAACAGGCCACTGTCAGATATTTTTATGCCCCGGCACCCAGACAGAGGAGAGAGGTCCCATAGCAGAAAATCAGGCTTCATGTCATAGCAGAGAATCAGGCTTCAAGTCATAGCAGAGAATCAGGCTTCATGTCATAGCAGATAATCAGGCTTCACGTCACCCAACACTGGAGCAGGCCATTGTCAGATATTTAGGCCCCGGCACCCAGACAGAGGAGAGAGGTCCCATAGCAGAGAATCAGGCTTCATGTCACCCACCACTGGAACAGGCCACTGTCAGATATTTTTAGGCCCCGGCACCCAGACAGAGGAGAGAGGTCCCATAGCAGAGATTCAGGCTTCATGTCATAGCAGAGAATCAGGCTTCACGTCACCCACCACTGGAACAGGCCATTGTCAGATATTTAGGCCCCGGCAACCAGACAGAGGACAGAGGTCCCATAGCAGAGAATCAGGCTTCATGTCATAGCAGAGAATCAGGCTTCAAGTCATAGCAGAGAATCAGGCTTCATGTCATAGCAGAGAATCAGGCTTCACGTCACCCAACACTGGAACAGGCCATTGTCAGATATTTAGGCCCCGGCACCCAGACAGAGGAGAGAGGTCCCATAGCAGAGATTCAGGCTTTATGTCAACCACCACTGAAACAGGCCACTGTCAGATATTTTTAGGCCTCGGCACCCAGGCATGGGAGAGAGGCCCCATAGCAGAGATTCAGGCTTCATGTCATAGCAGAGAATCAGGCTTCATGCCACGCAACACTGGAACAGGCCACTGTCAGATATTTTTAGGCCCCTGCACCCAGACAGAGGAGAGAGGTCCCATAGCAGAGATTCAGGCTTCATGTCATAGCAGAGAATCAGGCTTCATGTCACCCAACACTGGAACAGGCCACTGTCAGATATTTTTATGCCCCGGCACCCAGACAGAGGAGAGGTTCATTCAACTTTGGGTTGCCCCGCAATATAATGGTAAAATGAAAATAAAAAAAGGATTGAATGAGGAAGTACCCTGGAGTACAATAATATATGGTTAAGGGGAGGTAGTTATAAATGTCTAATCTGCACAAGGGATGGACAGGTCCTGTCGGAGCCATGCTTGGTTCATTTTTTTGAATGTCAGCTTGTCCACATTGGCTGTAGATAGGCAGCTGCGTTTGTCTGTAATGACGCCCCCTGCCGTGCTGAATACACGTTCAGACAAAACGCTGGCCGCCGGGCAGGCCAGCACCTCCAAGGCATAAAAGGCTAGCTCTGGCCACGTGGACAATTTGGAGACCCAGAAGTTGAATGGGGCCGAACCATCAGTCAGTACGTGGAGGGGTGTGCACACGTACTGTTCCACCATGTTAGTGAAATGTTGCCTCCTGCTAACACGTTCTGTATCAGGTGGTGGTGCAGTTAGCTGTGGCGTGGTGACAAAACTTTTCCACATCTCTGCCATGCTAACCCTGCCCTCAGAGGAGCTGGCCGTGACACAGCTGCGTTGGCGACCTCTTGCTCCTCCTCTGCCTTCGCCTTGGGCTTCCACTGGTTCCCCTGTGACATTTGGGAATGCTCTCAGTAGCGCGTCTACCAACGTGCGCTTGTACTCGCGCATCTTCCTATCACGCTCCAGTGTAGGAAGTAAGGTGGGCACATTGTCTTTGTACCGGGGATCCAGCAGGGTGGCAACCCAGTAGTCCGCACACGTTAAAATGTGGGCAACTCTGCTGTCGTTGCGCAGGCACTGCAGCATGTAGTCGCTCATGTGTGCCAGGCTGCCCAGAGGTAAGGACAAGCTGTCCTCTGTGGGAGGCGTATCGTCATCGTCCTGCGTTTCCCCCCAGCCACGCACCAGTGATGGGCCCGAGCTGCGTTGGGTGCCACCCCGCTGTGAACATGCTTCATCCTTATCCTCCTCCACCTCCTCCTCATCCTCGTCCTCCTCGTCCTCCAGTAGTGGGCCCTGGCTGGCCACATTTGTACCTGGCCTCTGCTGTTGCAAAAAACCTCCCTCTGAGTCACTTCGAAGAGACTGGCCTGAAAGTGCTAAAAATGACCCCTCTTCCTCCTCCTCCTCCTAGGCCACCTCCTCTTCTATCATCGCCCTAAGTGTTTTCTCAAGGAGACATAGAAGTGGTATTGTAACGCTCATAACGGCGTCATCGCCACTGGCCATGTTGGTGGAGTACTCGAAACAGCGCAACAGGGCACACAGGTCTCGCATGGAGGCCCAGTTATTGGTGGTGAAGTGGTGCTGTTCCGCAGTGCGACTGACCCCTGCGTGCTGCAGCTGAAACTCCACTATGGCCTGCTGCTGCTCGCACAGTCTGTCCAGCATGTGCAAGGTGGAGTTCCACCTGGTGGGCACGTCGCATATGAGGCGGTGAGCGGGAAGGCCGAAGCAACGCTGTAGCGCAGACAGGCGAGCAGCGGCAGGATGTGAACGCCGGAAGCGCGCACAGACGGCCCACACTTTATGCAGCAGCTCTGACATGTCGGGGTAGTTGTGAATGAACTTCTGCACCACCAAATTCAGCACATGCGCCAGGCAACGGATATGCGTCAAACCTGCTAGTCCCAGAGCTGCAACGAGATTTCGCCCAATATCGCACACCACCAGGCCGGGCTTGAGGTTTACCGGCAGCAACCACTCATCGGTCTGTTGTTCTATACCCCGCCACAACTCCTTTGCGGTGTGGGGCCTGTACCCCAAACATATAAGATTCAGAATGGCCTGCTGACGTTTACCCCGGGCTGTGCTGAAGTTGGTGGTGAAGGTGTGTGGCTGACTGGATGAGCAGGTGGAAGAAGAGGAGGAGGAAGCCGAGTAGGAGGAGGAGTTAACAGGAGGCAAAGAATGTTGCCCTGCGATCCTTGGCGGCAGAAGGACGTGCGCCAAACAGCTCTCCGCCTGGGGTCCAGCCGCCATTATATTTACCCAGTGTGCAGTTAGGGAGATATAGCGTCCCTGGCCGTGCTTACTGGTCCACGTATCTGTGGTTAGGTGGACCTTGCCACAGATGGCGTTGCGCAGTGCACACTTGATTTTATCGGATACTTGGTTGTACAGGGAAGGCACGGCTCTCTTGGAGAAGTAGTGGCGGCTGGGTACAACATACTGTGGGACAGCAAGCGACATGAGCTGTTTGAAGCTGTCTGTGTCCACCAGCCTGAATGACAGCATTTCATAGGCCAGTAGTTTAGAAATGCTAGCATTCAGGGCCAGGGATCGAGGGTGGCTAGGTAGGAATTTACGCTTTCTCTCAAATGTTTGTGAGATGGAGAGCTGAACGCTGCCGTGTGACATTGTTGAGATGCTTGGTGACGCAGGTGGTGGTGTTGGTGGTACATCCCATGTTTGCTGGGCGGCAGGTGCCAACGTTCCTCCAGAGGCGGAGGAAGAGGCCGAGGCGGCAGCAGCAGAAGAGGTAGCAGGGGGAGCCTGAGTGACTTCCTTGTTTTTAAGGTGTTTACTCCACTGCAGTTCATGCTTTGCATGCAGGTGCCTGGTCATGCAGGTTGTGCTAAGGTTCAGAACGTTAATGCATCGCTTCATGCTCTGATGGCACAGCGTGCAAACCACTTGGGTCTTGTCGTCAGCACATTGTTTGAAGAACTGCCACGCCAGGGAACTCCTTGAAACTGCCTTTGGGGTGCTCGGTCCCAGATGGCGGTGGCCAGTAGCAGAAGGACTCTCTTGGCGGCGGGTGTTCTGCTTTTGCCCACTGCTCCCTCTTTTGCTACGCTGTTGGCTCGGTCTCACGACTGCCTCTTCCTCCGAATTCTGAAAGTCAGTGGCACGACCTTCATTCCATGTAGGGTCTAGGACCTCATCGTCCCCTGCATCGTCTTCCACCCAGTCTTCCTCCCTGACCTCCTGTTCAGTCTGCACACTGCAGAAAGACGCAGCAGTTGGCACCTGTTTTTCGTCATTATCAGAGACGTGCTGAGGTGGTATTCCCATGTCCTCATCATCAGGAAACATAAGTGGTTGTGCGTCAGTGCATTCTATGTCGTCCACCGCTGGGGAAGGGCTAGGTGGATGCCCTTGGGAAACCCCGCCAGCAGAGTCTTCAAACAGCATAAGAGACTTGAGGCTCAGACAGTTTCCCTGATATGTATGGGGGTGATGTGACAGACTGATGGGCTTGGTTTTCATGCGCCATCTGTACGCTTTCTGCAGAAGACTGGGTGGGAGATAATATGAACGTGCTGGATCCACTGTCGGCCACCCAATGGACTAATGCCTGTACCTGCTCAGGCCTTACCATCCTTAGAACGGCATTGGGCCCCACCAAATATCGCTGTAAATTCTGGCGGCTACTGGGACCTGAGGTAGTTGGTTCACTAGGACGTGTGGCTGTGGCAGAATGGCCACGTCCTCTCCCAGCACCAGAGGGTCCACTAACACCACCACGACCATGTCCGCGTCCGCGTCCCTTACTAGATGTTTTCCTCATTGTTACCGTTCACCACAATAAAAAAAAATTATTTGGCCCAATGTATTGATTTCAAATTCAGGCCTTTTTTTTTACAGGCACCTAACACTATCTGGCTATCTATTTAGGTACCGTATTACACTAATACAGGCACAGCAGTAACGACAGATTTAGCTGAATATAAATTGGAGGCCTAGTATTTAGGCCCTGGATGACAGGTATCCCTTTTACGGACAGAATTAGACTTGGAAATGCACGGTAGCGTGTGAAGTCATTGAGGATGACCCTATCCTCACCTTCAATCTAATATACCCTTTTATGGATAGATTTAAACTTGGCCTGATACAGCAGAAACCACTGATTTAGGGAATTGCTAAATTGGGAATTGTATTTCAACCCAGAACAAAAACTGTGCTTTGGCGGACACTAAATAAATTGACCAGCCACAGCAGTAACAACAGATTTAGCTGAATATAAATTGTAGGCCTATTATTTAGGCGCTGGATGACAGGTATACGTTTACGGACAGAATTAGACTTGGTGATAAACGGTAGCGTGTGAAGTTATTAAGGATGACCCTATCAGCACCTTCAATCTAATATACCCTTTTATGGATAGATTTAAACTTGGCCTGATACAGCAGAAAACAATTATTTAGGGAATTGCTAAGTTGGGAATTGTATTCAACCCAGAACAAAAACTGTGCTTCGGCAGACAGCAGACAGTATTACAATTGGCTAGCCACAGCTGAAACACCAGATTTAGGGTACTGCTATTTTGGCAATTGTATTTTACCCCTCAATAAAATAGCAAGCACAGCCAAGCCCCCGATGTAGGATATAGCAAAAAAAAAAAAAAAAACACACTATTGATGGTTAAAAATGGACTTGGTGGCAGCTTGTGCTGGCGCACCACAAGACACAAAATGGCCGCCAATCTCCCCAGAAAAAAGTGACTGAAAAACGCTCTGGGCAGCCTTAAAACAGTGAGCAATTGAATAGCAGAGGTTGTATGATACACAGCTGTATATCGATCACTACAGTAAGTAAATCACTGCCTAATCTGGCCCTAAAAACAGCAGCTGCATCCTATCCCTACACTGATCAGAGCAGAGTGACGTGCGGCGCTACGTGACTCCAGCTTAAATAGAGGCTAGGTCACATGCTGCACTGGCCAATCACAGCCATGCCAATAGTAGTCATGGCTGTGATGGCCTCTTGGGGCAAGTAGTATGACGCTTGTTGATTTTCTGCTTTGTAGCCTTTCAAAAAGCGCCAAGAAAGAGCCGAACACCGAACCCGGACTTTTACGAAAATGTTCGGTTTTGCTCATCCCTATGTGTGACCCATGTGTGCCTTACATTATGTCATAGTAACATAGGGGGGAATTTATTAAGACCGGCGTATTAGACCTTAATAACCCCTATCTGGCTGTGGATCCTCCAAAGTTATGAAGAGGCACCGGCCTCTACATAACTTTGTTGCATCCAGTACCATCTAAAGGTAAGACAGCTTTCTTGCTGTCTTAAATTTTGACCATTTTCTACGCAAAAACAGGCGTAGAAAACTATGAATGAGACGAGCCTGCCAGCCGTTCCCTGCTCACGCCACGCCCACTTTTTTAGACCTGGAGTGGGAAAAGTCCTAGACTGAGGTGCAAATAAACTTTGTGCTGCAATCTTTACCAGAAGTACAACTAATATAGACATACACTCACCTATAGAATTATTAGGAACACCTGTTCTATTTCTCATTAATTATCTAGTCAACCAATCACATGGCAGTTGCTTCAATGCATTTAGGGGTGTGGTCCTGGTCAAGACAATCTCCTGAACTCCAAACTGAATGTCAGAATGGGAAAGAAAGGTGATTTAAGCAATTTTGAGCATGGCATGGTTGTTGATGCCAGATGGGCCGGTCTGAGTATTTCACAATCTGCTCAGTTACTGGGATTTTCACGCACAACCATTTCTAGGGTTTACAAAGAATGGTGTGAAAAGGGAAAAACATCCAGTATGCGGCAGTTCTGTGGGCAAAAATGCCTTGTGGATGCTAGAGGTCAGAGGAGAATGGGCCGACTGATTCAAGCTGATAGAAGAGCAACGTTGACTGAAATAACCACTTGTTACAACCGAGGTATGCAGCAAAGCATTTGTGAAGCCACAACACGCACAACCTTGAGGTGGATGGGCTACAACAGCAGAAGACCCCACCAGGTACCACTTATCTCCACTACAAATAGGAAAAAGAGGCTACAATTTGCATGAGCTCACCAAAATTGGACTGTTGAAGACTGGAAAAATGTTGCCTGGTCTGATGAGTCTCGATTTCTGTTGAGACATTCAAATGGTAGAGTCCGAATTTGGCGTAAACAGAATGAGAACATGTATCCATCCTCTAAAGGCTACTTCCAGCAGGATAATGCACCATGTCACAAAACTCGAATCATTTCAAATTGGTTTCTTGAACATGACAATGAGTTCACTGTACTAAAATGGCCCCACAGTCACCAGATCTCAACCCAATAGAGCATCTTTGGGATGTGGTGGAATGGGAGATTCGTGCCCTGGATGTGCATCCCTCAAATCTCCATCAACTGCAAGATGCTATCCTATCAATATGGGCCAACATTTCTAAAGAATGCTATCAGCACCTTGTTGAATCAATGCCACGTAGTATTAAGGCAGTTCTGAAGGCAAAAGGGGGTCCAACACCGTATTAGTATGGTGTTCCTAATAATTCTTTAGGTGAGTGTATTTCTGGATAATAAATGACCCCCATAATTTCTAAAGCTGAAAAAAGACATCTGTCCATCCAGTTCAGACTGTTATTTTACAAGCTTGCAATTTTCCTCAATTTAGGGGGAAACAATTCCTTCCCGACTCCCATCAGGCTATCAGAATAACTTTTTTCTAAAGTGAATAACCCCAATGTTGATAATATTTCAGGTGACTGTAACCACCCATACCAATTATTACTTTAGTTGCCCTCCTCTGGACCCTCTCCAGCTCTGCTATATCTGCCTTGTTCACAGGAGCCCAGGACTGTATACAATACTCCATCTGTGGTCTAAAGATTTGTAAAGTTGCAGGACTACTCATCACGGGCATCTATGCCCCTTTTGATGCACTCCATAATGTTGGCAGCAGCTGTCTGACATTGGTTTCTACAGTTAAGTTTGCGTCCAATACAATTCCTAAGTCTTTTTCCATGTCAGTATTACCTAGTGTTTTACCGTTTAGCATGTACGGGTGACTTGCATTATTCTTTCCCACGTGCATAACCTTACATTTGTCAGTGTTAAACCTCATCTGCCTCCAATCTATCCAGATCTATCCATAGCAGTATACTGTCCTCTTTCGTGTCAATTACTTTACACAGTTTAGTGTCATCTGCAAAAATTTATATTTTATTGTGCAAGCCTTCTACAAGATCATTAATAAATATATTGAAGAGAATAGGGCCCAATACTGACCCCCTGAGGTACTCCGCTAGTGACAGTGACCCAATCTGAGTGTGTACCGTTAATAACCACCCTCTGTTTTCTATCATTGAGCCAGTTACTTACCCACATACAGACGTTTTCTCCCAGTCCGAGCATTCTCATTTTATTCAGCATACTAGTCTTTTATGTGGCCCTGTATCAAATGTTTTGGAGAAGTCCAGATATACGACATCCATTGACTCACCCATGTCAATCCTAGAACTTACCTCTATCACTTATATCTTTCTGAAGTGTGGGCTTTAGCCAGGACTTTACATAAAGGCAAACCCCTCTCCTCTCCGGTTTTATAAACAGACTAACTTTGTACGTTAACTGCCCAGTCATAGCTATCATCCAGCCATGTCTCAGTTATTCCCACTATGTCATAGTCCTCCTCAGACATTGCTAATTCCATTTCACCAGTTTTATTAGTCAGGCTTCTAGCATTAGTGTACATAAAATTAAGAGGTTTTTGTATATTTTTTTACCCCACACCTTACCTTGTTAACAGTTCTAATCAGTGATTTTTGTAGGATTTTATTTTCTAGTGCAAAAAAATCTTATGTAACAATGGAATTTGAAGCTCCTGGGCGTCAATGCCAAATCTGTAACAGGGCCCCCACCCACAGTGTACCAATTCTAATACTTGACATGGAAGGTAGATAAAAGATGCGCGGCACTCACTCGTGTACGTTCGCTAACCTGTATCTGGCGGTATTCGAAGAGACATATGTTTTCTCTATGCAGAAACCCCTTCTTAGGTATGTCCATCTCTACCTGCGGTATGTGGATGATGTGTTCCTGGTCTGGTCGGGCAGCGAAGGCTTGTGTAGGCAATTTGTGCAATACATGAATGAAACCAATGAAATGAACATGAAGTTCACCCTCAACTTTGGTGGCAATAGTCTAGATTTTCTGGACGTGAAGGTCACCGTCGTTGATGGCACACTGCAAACCACAGATTTCCGCAAGCCTACTGCAACCAATTCGCTGCTCCACCAGACCAGCTTTCACCCCCCAGCCGTTAAGGAGGCCATCCCCTTCGGGCAGTTTATACGCCTTCGCAGGATTAATAGTACTGATGAGAACTATTTTAGGCAGGCCCACCAACTCAAGGACAGGCTACTCGAAAGGGGTTATCCTAGAAGGGACGTGATCGATGCGTTGCATCGAGCAGCTCTTCGTCCCCAGCATAGTCTCCTTGGTGACCAGGTTCAAAATGATAACCAGGACAGGTTCACGTTCATTTTCAAATTTAGTCCAGCTGCAGATATTGTGAAGCGAGCAGTGCTAAACAACTGGGACCTTTTGAAAGGTGATCCAGCTTTGGGGGATTTGATGTCTAGGCGACCCTTGATCGCCTTTAAAAAGTGTCACACCTTAAAAGACAAATTGGTTCATAGTGTGCTGAGGCACACTAAGCAGCCAAACTGGCTCCAGAGTAGGAGACCTCAGGGTAACTTTAAATGTGGGACGTGTTCTTTTTGTTCCCATAACTCGCAGGGGAAGTTCCTGTCTTTAGGGGGCATTACACATAGGGTCAACGACTTCAACACGTGTTGCACCTCTCATGTGGTCTATGTCGTATCATGTACCTGTAGCAGGTTTTACATTGGCAAAACCATTAGGCCCCTGTTTGAGCGAATACGGGAGCATCTTGGTTCAATTAGGACAGGCCGAGGTTCGCCCCGCCTGATCGACCATGTCCATTCGGCCCACAATGATGATCCGTCCAGCCTCTCTTTTGCTGGGATTGAGGCGGTGGGACCCATCCCATGGGGCGGGGATAGCCACCGCCTTTTGCTGCAGCGGGAGGCTCGATGGATCATCAGAACGGGTGCCATGGGACCACATGGCCTGAACGATAAAAATGACATGGCTGTTTTTCTTTAATGTCCCGTCGCTCTTTTATGTCAGGATACCAAGGGGTTTGCCAGTGCTCACTGATCATGCCACATACCCTCGTCCGTTGCCCTTAGTGATTGCTTTCCACGTTCCTCCCCTTGTTCTTGCTTTCTAACGCAGCAGGGCATTAAGGGAATTTATCTCCCTGTGCCCCCACTCCCTGATAGGGGCATAGCCCTCTGCTTCATTTAGTGCAAGGGAAATTGCATATTTATATAACACCTCCATTTGTATCTCCCTTTACTTTCTAGTATTTGCCTGTACGCTAATGTAATTTGTCTCCTCCAGTATTTGATAATGTTTTGCTTTATGTTGCTTCAGTGCCTTGTGGCATGCATGTAATGTTGCAGTGCTCCCTTTCTGTATCTCTTACAGCGCGCACCTGGGGAGCGTCGTTGGTCGTCATTGTGATGACCTACGGTCGCCCTTAAATGCACGTCAGTGCGCTTGTACGTCAATAGCGGTCCGAGGAAGCGTGATTCTGTGCGAAACGGCCGTCACCGCCTGTCCACACCTGGGCCGTCCCGCTCCCCAGCCTGTGCAGCTGATTTTACCTTGCTAGTCAACAATAAAGCTCTTTTGAAGACTCGATCCTGGTGAGTGCCGCGCATCTTTTGTCTACCTTCCATGTCAAGTGTTATTCTTGTCACGCTGAGCACCACACTGTCTGGGTCCGCTTGTGCAGCCGCGGGTCTAGGAGTTCCGGAGTTCAAGGAGGCGTGGGTGACTTTCTTAATGGAGCAGTGCCGCTGTTTTCCTTTTGATCTTGCTTCCCCACCACCAATTCTAATACTGGTGTCTTTCTTGGGAGCAAAGGGGCCTTTGGGCACCCCTAAGTCACCAGCAATAATAGATCTTTGGGCCTCATTAATGAGGCATCTACTTTTGATTAACCCCTAGCCTCAAAATAAAGATACAAAAAATATATATTTTTTTATTGCTTGGCAAGCTTAAGTTCTCTATGGCAAAAATAGATGATATCTAGAAACAATTGCAGAAATTCATCCAGGACCAGAGGCGTGTGATTGCAATTATTCTTTTGGCTATGGTCTATAATCTGTAACATTGTTGCAGCAACAGAGATATACGAAGCATAATCAAAAACATATTCTGACTGTGCTGTGATTTGTTTTCTGCTCAAGTCCTCAGCAGTTAACCAGACCACGAATGCTGTTATTGTGCTTCTGCAATACCCATGACAAGGTGAACAGCTCTAATTACACGTGTACCTGATCTGCATTAAATGTATAGCCTTCCCCTACAGATTTCCTTCTCTTTATCTACCAAATCTTTCTGTTCAACACGGTGGCCTTTAGGTTTTGTCGAAAATAGAAAATGTAGAGGATCTGTACTTGTTTCACAATTTTCATGGTTTTACTGAATAGAATGTGAGCATAATGATTAGTCATAAAGGTCTTTTCTAACACATGTTCAGCTATGTTATTATCTCAGCCCTAGACGCTGGTGAATGAGGATTCTTAGGCTCTAGGCGTTCGGTATAACTTGTCTTCAGTGCTGTCCAGTAATGTTTTTCTCTTTCACCTGAGTTGCATGTTAAGCACTTTGTCTTTCTTGTTGCATTTTAGATGTTTCCTTCAGCAACCTCTTATGTGATTCAATTTCAACCATATTAGCATCACGATAGGAAACAAGACAGAAAGCCTTGCTAAAGTAAATACCAAAAAAATCTATCAATCTTTCGAGAAGACTAACAAGATGCATCTTAAACTCATAGACATGTTTTCTCTTGTTCCTCAGCTATTACAGCATTTGACTACCGTTCTCAGTGCAGCATCCTCTGCCCATTCATTAGGGCAGTGCTGTTGTGACAAACTGCATTTATCTGTGTTCTTTTATAGCAAATGTCTACTACTAGAACACTCTTATGGTATTTGGCTTAACACCAGTAATAGGTCTAGCTTATAGTTGATGGGCTGTTCATGTGTCTCTAACTTACAGTTGTCAAATGCATCTTGAAGTAAAGTGTACTTACACAGAGCTTCCATTTTTCCAGCAACAATTTGCTTAGCTCTGTCAATGTGTTATTAGGTGTGGTTTGCCAAAAGGGAAAATCACTCATCTCCGTGACAAAATTCACCTGTCCTTATATATTCAATAAGCGGCTACATTTCTTCCCATGCGTATTTACATTCCATTCTTGTAAGGCTTAGTGTACCATTAAACTGCTGACCCTGTGGTGTAATGTCATCTTGTACTGCACTGATTTCACTGCACAGTGCATGGATCCATTAAAAATAGATCATGGATGAATTCCTTTCCAATTTGTACAACAGTTGTAATTCTTAAATATTACCAGCAAGTACAGTAAGTTACCGGTACACTGGATACATTCAAATAGGACCTTGATTTGATCTAATGCAACCATTGCAATATACTTACACAATGCATTCTATATGGTAAAACAAATTGTCCCATTTACAGTACATACTGTAAAACAATTCTGATAAAATCTAATATATTTATAATATTCTTTTTCCTGAGGGAGCATCCAGATTTACAATTACTGGGAACAAAGTAATCAAGCATTTAGATGGGGAAAAAAGTAACAGTGGTTCATAAGAACCCAAATTTGACCCAAGTGGAGCCATGTACTCTTTTTACAACTTGTGTAGAGAAAATCCAGCTCACCTGTTACTGCTGCTGCACATACATCTAGAGCAGCACGCAAGTCATCGAGAAGGAAGAACATCCAGCATATACAGTATATGGGGAAAAAATAACAGAGGTTCATAAAAACCCACTTTTGACCCAAGTGGAGCCATGTACTCTTTTCCAACTGTGTAGAGAAAATCCAACTCACATGTTACTGTTTATGCACAGACATCCAGGGCAGCACCAAAGTCATATACAGTCAGGTCCATAAATATTGGGACATCAACACAATTGTAACATTTTTGGCTCTATACACCACCACAATGGATTTGAAATGAAACTAACAAGACGTGCTTTATCTGTAGACTGTCAGCTTTAACTTGAGGGTATTTACATCCAAATCAGGTGAACGGTGTAGGAATTACAACAGTTTGCATATGTGCCTCCCACTTGTTAAGGGGCCAAAAGTAATGGGACAATTGGCTTCTCAGCTGTTCCATGGCCAGGTGTGTGTTATTCCCTTATTATCCCAATTACAATGAGCAGATAAAAGGTACAGAGTTCATTTCAAGTGTGCTATTTGCATTTGGAATCTGTTGCTGTCAACTCTCAAGATGAGATTCAAAGAGCTGTCACTATCAGTGAAGCAAGCCATCATTAGGCTGAAAAAACAAAACAAACCCATCAGAGAGATAGCAAAAACATTAGGCGTGGCCAAAACAACTGTTTGGAACATTCTTAAAAAGAAGGAACGCACCTGTGAGCTCAGCAACACCAAAAGACCCTGAAGACCACGGAAAACAACTGTGGTGGATGACCGAAGAATTCTTTCCCTAGTGAAGAAAACACCTTTCACAACAGTTGGCCAGATCAAGAACACTCTCCAGGAAGTAGGTGTATGTGTGTCAAAGTCAACAATCAAGAGAAGACTTCACCAGAGTGAATACAGAGGTTTCACCACAAGATGTAAACCATTGGTGAGCCTCAAAAACAGGAAGGCCAGATTAGAGTTTGTCAAACGACATCTAAAAAAGCCTTCACAGTTCTGGAACAACATCCTATGGACAGATGAGACCAAGATCAACTTGTAGTAGAGTGATGGGAAGAGAAGAGTATGGAAAAGGAAAGGAACTGCTCATGATCTTAAGCATACCACCTCATCAGTGAAGCATGGTGGTGGTAGTGTCATGGCTTGGGCATGTATGGCTGCCAATGGAACTGGTTCTCTTGTATTTATTGATAATGTGACTGCTGACAAAAGCAGCAGGATGAATTATGAAGTGTTTCAGGCAATATTATCTGCTTATATTCAGCCAAATGCTTCAGAACTCTTGGACGGCGCTTCACAGTGCAGATGGACAATGACCCAAAGCATACTGCAAAAGCAACCAAAGAGTTTTTTAAGGGAAAGAAGTGGAATGTTATGCAATGGCCAAGTCAATCACATGACCTGAATCCGATTGAGCATGCATTTCACTTGCTGAAGACAAAACTGAAGGGAAAATGCCACAAGAACAAGCAAGAACTGAAGACAGTTGCAGTAGAGGCCTGGCAGAGCATCACCAGGGATGAAACCCAGCATCTGGTGATGTCTATGCGTTCTAGACTTCAGGCTGTAATTGACTACAAAGGATTTGCAACCAAGTATTAAAAAGTGAAAGTTTGATTTATGATTATTATTCTGTCCCATTACTTTAGGTTCCTTGACAAGTGGGAGGCACATATGCAAACTGTTATAATTCCTACACCGTTCACCTGATTTGGATGTAAATACCCTCAAATTAAAGCTGACAGTCTGCGGTTAAAGCACATCTTGTGCGTTTCATTTCAAATCCATTGTGGTGGTGTATAGAGCCAAAAATGTTTGAATTGTGTCGATGTCCCAATATTTATGGACCTGACTGTAGAAGGAAGAAAATTCAACATTGCCTTGTTTAGTCAAGTCCAACTCTGGTGGATATGTCCTCTGAAAACCATCACAAGCAGAAAAGGCATGGTTTTTAAAACCTTAGCAGGTCCTTACTCAGAGCGTAAGGTCTGAAAATGCATAAGCCATTCATTTTCTGCTCATTATGGTTTTTAAAGGATACATGCAATAAAGTTTGATGATTTTACTAGTTTAACAAATCAAATGCTGGATTTTCTTCCTTCTTTATAACTTTTTGATACAATAATATTCTGACCCCATAGCTATGTGCTAGTATAGTAGACTATAAGTTCATTTCCAACTGCAAGAGTCACTGTAATATTGGCATCATATCCAAACTCATCAAGGACCACCTTAAATACTACAGATTATGACCATATAAACCTGTATCCTAGTGACTTTGATTGCTTGGACAGGTCCCATACTGTCAACATTCAGAGAGAAGTGCCTTTCTTGCATGCATAAATATGTTTTTTTTTTAAATGGATATAAGGAAATGAACTAAGCATTAAAATGAGAACATCATTACCATAGCACAACAGTGATTTGGAAACTATGACCCAACAGCTATTCCAAGTGTGATGATGAGTCACGTTAGAAGTAGAAAATATGCACATTTTTTGATTCTTCATTTAGATGATAATAAGGACATGACCTAATTTACATGACATTTAATGACTTGAAAATGCTTGAAAAGCTGTTTACTCATTTGACATGGAGAACCCAACTTCAGAAGGCAAATCGCTAGAATAAAGGAACTGGTAAATCCGTTTAGTATTAGTTATTAGAATAATGTTCACTTGCATACATTGCAGGGATTGAAATGTTGAAATTGCAAATAGATACAAAAGGAGGCAACCAGCTGAACCCAAATTCTAAAAATTATGCAGCTTATAATATATATTTTTAGAACCAAAATACAATGTAGAAGGTTAAAATGAGAGATGAGCGCAGTTTGCAAAAATTTGATTCAGACACCGCCAAATTTTACCAATTTTTTTTTATTAGATCCAAATTATTTTGTGACAAAGCACGTAAAAAATCTGCTATTTCCTAGCTGCAGGCAGTCTATATATTGGTGTACAACACTGTGCATTGCAGAAACATGCATAGCTAGTCCACTGTGGTAGTGAAACAGTTACTGTGCATCAGTATGACAGACAGTTGACAGGTGTTACTCTTAGAATCACTTCACACTTGACTTATTTGCCTAGTTTCAGTGCCAAAACTGACCAAATAACTGAATTATGAACTCAGCTTTACAGGTTAATATTAACGTCAGGTGTATAGAAATTATACGTGCAGTGGCCCAAGATTCTACTATAAAATGAAAGACCGCTATTCAAAGGTATCTTGTGACAGCATATTGACACTCTGGGAGTCATACACATTTAGGCAGAATGTGGATGGGTGCTGCACTTATAATGGTGGTAAACTGTATTTTTTAATATGTGAAATGCACTAAATTTACAGTTCAAACTGTGACCTGTTGACAGGAAATGGTTAACTGTCTGAAATGCTGGGAAGACCTGGCACAATGGTCAGAAGAGGGGTTACAAAGTGTCCTCATACTGCTAGCATGTTCCTGAGAATCTACAGTACTGTACATATGAAAGTACAGAAACAGTCTGATATTTAGTAGCACACAAAAAGAAAGAGTGTTCTTGGGAAAAGCTGTTGCTCGAGTCTGGTCCATCAATACTCCTGCATTTAGATCAGCTATCAAGTGGAAGTGTGTGGCATTAGTTAAAAAGTGCACCACCTCAGGGCTTTGGGTCACAGTTGAAGCTAAGCATCACAGTGTAGTGGAAGAGTTGGCGCATCAGGATTGTTAGACACTGTCTAGCCTCTGCACCCTAATAGGAGCTACAGACCTGTGAAGAAAATGACTAATCAAGATCTCAAAGACCAGCCAGTCTGCGACAGAAAAAGTCACATTTGCCTGTGTGTGTTATAAATGAGATATTGTGACCAATTTCAAGACAGTACAGAGTGTGAGCAGTTAGTTTCAATAGAGAAACCGCAACCTAGGAGCACCTGCTTAAATTGTGTGGTGGTGCTCTACGAAGAGAGACTGGCATGATCTATGAAGAAGCTGCAACTGTCTGTGCAACTGTTTTCCTTCGTGCCAAGCTAGATGAAACTTCATCTAGGGTGACAATGGTCAGAGCAATGGGGTACAATACCTGCACAGAGGGGGAAACTGTTGCATCTATAGAAACAATGTTACAGTTAGGTCTCATGCACACAACCGAATCCACAAAATATGGATACCATACATGATGCATTCACATGTTTTGTGGACCGATTGACTTCATTTTGTGGCCAAGTCTAGGACATGTTCTATCCTTTTATAGAACAGTCATATGAATGCGGAAAGCACATGGATCTATCTGCATATGTATGTCCATTTAGCAAAAAGATAGAAAATGTCCTAGATTTGGCCACAAAATGTGGACCACAGGCGGTCCATTACAGATGTGGATGCAACACAGATTGTCTCCATATGCAGACCACAAAACACTTACAGTTGTGTGCATGAGGCTTAAACTTACTCTTTCAAGTCAATGGAGTCTCAAAAGTAATACGGAAGGCACATAGACCATATCCGTATTTTGCGGATCTGCGATTTGGGGACCTCAAAACTGATATGGTTGTGTGCATGAGGCCTTAACCTGTTACCTATGACTAAGACTATGCCATCATTGAGAGACCATAAGATTGTTGCCCTATCTGAGACTAACTATAAAACTATATGCCTCTTATAAGACCATTGTATATGCCTTTTGCCATCCTTGAGCGAAGAGCAATGCACACACCACTCATGGACCAAAAAGATCTTTTGGTAAGGTCTGACCTCCTTAAACTTAACTATAAGACCATCAGAAAAATATGTCAACTTGAAGGTGAATATCTATGATATCAAGAACAGTTTCTTGCGATATAGCACATTTATAAATGCTTATAGGATGGATATGTAACAGTTGAAGAGAGTGCTATTTAATTTGTTGCCTCAGGCAGCAAAATGAGCATAAGTTCTCTTGGGAAGTCAGCACCATATCTATATATATACCTTCAGATAGATGTTTTGTTCTGTGGACAAGTTAAAATAGGTAATAACTTACACAATGGTATTTGCTGAGTTAGAAATATTCATAGAAAACCAAAATTAGGCACCATTTTATGTTATTTTCATATCTCTCTTGCAGTAGACAAAACAGAGAAGAACAGGATTATGCTCACATGAAATTTAGGTTGTCAAGATGAAATGAAGAGATAAAAGTATAAAACAATGAGAAAGGCTGTATAGAACTTAAAATAAGAAATCTGGGGGAAAGTGGCTACATTTCACCAGTATCTAATTAGGCTCTGGAATATTCCTTTCTGGCCACTGCCAGTGAAATGTACTTTCGTTGTGTACAATACCTGAAAAATGGTTAGTATAAAATATATACTACTATACATGATAATGGCCAGGGCCGGATTAAGAGCATCATGGGCCTGGTGCTGAGGATTTTGCTGGGCCTTTTTATGGAACTGCACTCAGTGTCTTAATTACATATATATTTTATCGATACCATTAAAGTATTTTGTTCCTGCAACTACCCCTATATTTGGCGTCTATCTTGGCAACGTGGAGGGGGACCACGGGAGGGGGACCCTGAGGGTGGGGCACCCTCAGGGCACTATAGTGTCAGGAAAACCGCTTTGTTTTCCTGACACTATAGTGATCATTTAACATGACTATGAAGATTACTGTTTTCTAGCTGCTGTGGACTGTGGACAACAGCAGCTAGAAGCAGTAATTTCCATAGAGCTGTGTTCTGATTTATGGACACAGCACTCAGCATGCTTAGCCGGTCAGATAGAAGGCTGGCTAAGCATGCTGAGAGCTGTGTCTAAATAACATAACACATTAAAGGGATTCTGTCACCAGGTTTCACCCCTGTCAGCTAAAAAATATGCTGATGTTCAGGGCGTCTTCACGATTCCTAATGTGGGCTTATAAATGTCATCTGTGGGCTTATTTAGCTAAAAAACAGCTTTTACTAACCTGTCAGTCAAACAAATAAGGTGCCCAAGGGGATGTTAATGAATGCAAGGTGTCGGCCGCACCCGCCGCCGTTCGTGCCCAGCGCCGCCTTTCCGGACTTCTGCGCCGCCTCCTAATCCTCTGTGCCGCCTCTCGCTCTCCCTCCCTCCCCCCTCCTCCTGCTGTAAGATCTCGCGCATACAGGGGTTGAGCGAAGTGCCGGCGCATGCGCACTTCGCTGTAAGAAGCCAAATGGAGAAGTCTGCATGGGCGCATCAGGCAGAGCCCTGTGCGCAAGCACGAGATCTTACAGCAGAAGGAGGGGGGAGGGAGGGAGAGCGAGAGGCAGGCCAGTACATCAGGAGACGTGGAGGAGGCCGTAGGAGGGCAACAACCCAGCAGCAGGACCGCTACCTCCGCCTTTGTGCAAGGAGGAACAGGAGGAGCACTGCCAGAGCCCTGCAAAATGACCTCCAGCAAACAACAAATGTGCATGTGTCTGCTCAAACGGTCAGAAACAGACTCCATGAGGGTGATATGAGGGCCCGACGTCCACAGGTGGGGGTTGTGCTTACAGCCCAACACCGTGCAAGACGTTTGGCATTTGCCACAGAACACCAAGATTGGCAAATTCGCCACTGGCGCCCTGTGCTCTTCACAGATGAAAGCAGGTTCACACTGAGCACATGTGACAGACGTGACAGAGTCTGGAGACCCCGTGGAGAACGTTCTGCTGCCTGCAACATCCTGCAGCATGACCGTTTTGGCATTGGGTAAGTAATGGTGTGGGGTGGCATTTCTTTGGAGGGCCGCACAGCCCTCCATGTGCTCGCCAGAGTTAGCCTGACTGCCATTAGGTACCGAGATGAGATCCTCAGACCCCTTGTGAGACCATATGCTGGTGCGGTTGGCCCTGGGTTCCTCCTAATGCAAGACAATGCTAGACCTCATGTGGCTGGAGTGTGTCAGCAGTTCCTGCAAGACGAAGGCATTGATGCTATGGACTGGCCCGCCCGTTCCCCAGACCTGAATCCAATTGAGCACATCTGGGACATCATGTCTCGCTCTATCCACCAACGTCACGTTGCACCACAGACTGTCCAGGAGTTGGCAGATGCTTTAGTCCAGGTCTGGGAGGAGATCCCTCAGGAGACCGTCCGCCACCTCATCAGGAGCATGCACAGGCGTTGTAGGGAGGTCATACAGGCACGTGGAGGCCACACACACTACTGAGCCTCATTTTGACTTGTTTAAGGACATTACATCCAAGTTGGATCAGCCTGTAGTGTGTTTTTCCACTTTAATTTTGAGGGTGACTCTAAATCCAGACCTCCATGGGTTGAAAAATTTGATTTCCATTTTTTAATTTTTGTGTGATTTTGTTGTCAGCACATTCAACTATGTAAAGAACAAAGTATTTCAGAAGAATATTTAATTAATTCACATCTAAGATGTGTTATTTTTGTGTTCCTTTTATTTTTTTGAGCAGTGTATATATCTCCCGAGAAGCCAATTTGATCCTAAAGGGTTAATTCAACCTGTAATCTAAACTCTGTGTCATCTGTCACTTCTCTTATCTCTCTGCTCCTGTCAAAGGCGTACATAGAAATCACTGGGCCCCATAGCAAGAATCTAAATTGGGCCCCCATTCCCCTTTTATAGCCCCTCCCACTACCCATTCCAGGCCTCTCTCTTTGTTCCATGAACTATGTTCGCTGCTGTTTTATAATTTATGCCATCAGGGCCGGATTGGGATTACAAAACAGGCCTGGCACACAAAAGAGGCATAATAGATACAGTGTGTACAGATGTATAGTGTATACAGCAGTGTACTGATATGTGAGGAACGTGGTATAATATATGCAGTGTGTTCAGGTATATAGTATATACAGCAGTGTACTGATATATGAGGTATAAATTACAGCTCGTACCTCACATATCAAGCCAATACTGTATATACAATATACCTGTACACACCATCTATTATATTTCGTACCTAACATATCAGTACACTGCTGTGTATACTATATATCTGTACACACTGCATCTATTATACCTCGTACCTAACATATCAGTACACTGCTGTATATACAATATATCTATACACACTGCATATATTATACCTTGTACCTCACATATCAGTACACTGCTGTATATACAATATATCTATACACACTGCATATATTATACCTTGTACCTCACATATCAGTACACTGCAATATATATTATATATCTGTACATATTGCATCTATAATACTGTTTAATATATGCAGTGTGTGTGTGTATATATATATATATATATATATAGATGTAAGGCATACAAGGTATAATACTGTAGATGCAGTGTTTATAGAAATATGTGGTCAGTTATGCATTATAGTCGCTGTGTGTGTGAAGTACATGAGGTAGTGGTCACTGTACCTGTCTGAAGTATTATACATGAGTGAGCAATGAGTAAAAACAGGGCATGGAGGGGGGGTAAATGATGAAAAGTGGAGGACCTCCTCTTACCACTCCATTCCAGTCTGTATGGATCAATGCAGAGCTGATTGTGAACTTCTAATACTTGCTGTTAGGGGTTGAAGGACCTGTGATGATGTCATCACAGGTCCTGGCAGATGTACCTTTCAAACCTAGGAACTACACCATTTTTGGTGCAGTTCCTTTGCTAGATTCTGCAGGACATGTGATGCTGAAGATGATGTCATCACAGGTCCTGGCAGATGCACTGTTCTAACCTGGGAACTACACTTTACACCAGGGGTACTCAACTGGCAGACCGCGTTCCAAATACGGACCGCGGGCGCCAGTTGTCCGGACCCCGGCCATCCTTCAGAGCGCTCCTCCTCTCCTGCACACTGTACCATGTCTGAGGAGGAGCTTACCGGCGCACTTCCTCCTGTCCCACTCCTAGAGCGCAGAGCGCAGTGAGACATGTAGCGCTCCTCCTCTCCTGCACACTCTGGTACGTGCAGGAGGAGGAGCTTACCGGCGCACTTCCTCCTTCCCAGGGGCGCAGTGAGAGACGGCTCCCTCCACATGCAGGCACCAGCGCTTTCATCCGGCACCTGCAGGTGGAGGGAGCTTTCTCCCTCAGTGCGCTCACAGGTCCCTCCTCCCCTGCAGCAGCGGCAGCACATAAGGGAGCTTCAAGCTCCAAAGGACACTTACGTGCTGCTGGAGAGGGGAGGGACATCACCACTGCCACCAATGAAATAAATGTCACATTTGGGAAGGAAGGGGGGTGTGGAGAGGGAGGGCTACTGAGAGGCGGGAACAAGTCACTGATTGCAGGAAAGGACTCCAGTCAGTGTCGTGTTCCCATCTCTCCTGGGCCATCTTCTTTAGGTAACCTGAATAAATAAAGTGATTAAGCCCCATCAAACCATGATAGTTTTGTTCCGCATCCAATTCCCATTATTGGGGCATTGGATGCGGACCCCTTAGTTTCAATGGAGCGGAAAAAGATGCAGACAGCACACAGTGTGCTGTCTGCATCTCTTGTGGCCCCATTGTAATTAAGGGGTCCGCATCCAATCCCCCAATAATGGGAATTGGATGCGGAACAAAACTATCATATGTCTGTTCTGTGGCTTGGGTTGCCACCCGGCCAGTAGTTCACCAGCAAGGCTGGTATTTTAGTTCCCTTGCCGGTGCCAGAATTTTCCTGTAAGGACTGTTAAGGTACTTTCACACTTGAGGCAGGACGGATCCAACAGGCTGTTCACCCTGTCAGATCCGTCCTGCCGCTATTTCGCCGGACTGCCACTCCCCATTGACTATAGCGGGAGTGGAGCTACGGCGCAGCATGGCAGTGCACGGCGTGAGGCCGCCAGACGAAAAAGTCGGACATGTAGTACTTTTAGTCTGGCGGCCTCTCACCGTGCTGCGCCGTAGCTCTGCCCCATCCCCATTATAGTCGATGGGCACAGAGCAGCGGCACGGCGAAGTAATGGCAAGATGGATCTGACAGGGAGAGAAGCCTGTCGGATCCGTTCTGCTGCAAGTGTGAAAGTACCCTTACTAATGAGCGCTTCCATCATGGAACGCCCATTAGTACAGCATTTACCTCCACCGCTACTTGTGCTTGTAAAAAAAATATATATATTACGGTACCTCCATCTCCATTTGCTCACGCTGTGGAGAACACTCCCTGCTGACTAGAAGCTCAGGACAGGACCTACAAGACGTCATCACGTTGGAGCACCGGTCCTGAGCTTGCAGTCAGCAGCGAATCTTCACCGCAGCCAGGTGAATGCAATTTTTTTTTTGCAAAAGCAGAGAAGGGGGGCACTAATGGGGGCACTACTCTTACTGGGGGCACTAATGGGGACATTATTCTTACTGGGGGCATTATTCTTACTGGGGCACTAATGTGGCCATTACTAATTCTGGGACTTACCCGGGGCACTCCACTATAACGTCAGAGCGCCCCACGCGCATGGATCACATGATCGCATGGCATCTTTACTGTTGGCGTTCAGCTCGGACCTTCACCTGACTGCAGACCCAGGTATGTGGACCTTTAATAAAACTAGTTGAGTACCCCTGCTTTACACTGTGCAGTTCCCTTACAGGACCTGTGAAGACTCCCTGTACTACTCAGACGACTCAGAGCTGCTAGTGCTTGCCTTGCCTCAGCTCTGATTGGTTGGTGGGCGGGGAGGGGAGGGGCTGGCAGAAGCAGCTTCCACTCTAGGATCATATTACGCTTCTCCCGAGTCCCTCCCTCAGGCTCCCTGCTGCCAGCGTGAGGTGAGCGTCTCTGCATGGTCTGTGTACTATGTGAGGCTGCGCTGTGTACAACAGAGGACTTTTAACCCTCCCGACGGCCTTTTGGCTGGCAGATGGGCCTATTTTATGGTAGGGGCCTGGAGCTGCAGCTCCATCAGCCCCTACGTTAATCCGGCCCTGATAATGGCATATACTGTAGATGTGTCGTGGCCTGGGAAGAGCCGGAGTGGAGGATGGTAGTAGCTCCAGCTGCAACAATTTATCTGTTACGGTTCCCCATTGTTCACAACTGCCTCTGTGCGGCAGCAACATCCGGTTGCTGAGGTAAACAGGAGTTCAGGATGGCCCCCAGAGCCCTGGGCCAATGAGGGTGTACATCGGGGCTCTCGACCGTCAGGGCACATGAGCGGCAGCCCTGCCCAGCACGCAGGCACACATGGATGAGCTGCCTCTGTTCAGTATAAAGGCTGGCATCTGAAGGGTTCAAATGCCGGTGAATTTCTGTTCCTTTTTTGTATTGCATGTACTTTGGCTGTGGACTTCAGGATCTGGTATTGTGACTATGTTTTCTGGCTTCTGATGATTTGCTCTTGTATTGCTCCCCTGGTTTGGACTTTTAGCACATCTGGCTTCCTGTTTGCTTGTCATGTTCTTGGCACTTCGTTGACTGACTGGCTTTTCACCCTAGTACCATACGATTACTCTTTTTGGGTCTGTTTGTTTGTTCCTTGTTTGTGTGTTGCTCCCTCACATACAGATTATATGGACCGACGACCAGTTGTGTGGTCACTGTGTAGGGTGACCACATGCAAGTTGGCAAGGATAGTGGGTCTGGGAAGTTTTAGGGCTACACTATCCCTTTGTGTTACTGTGTAGTTATACCCTGACACTATAATTTTGTTGTTGCTTCCTAGGAGCAGGGTAGTGACAGAAGGGAACAATTTTCTACCTTGGGGCACACCCTGGTTCTGGGTACCCTGGCTCCTGCCTGATGGTAGTTGATGTGCCTTTGATGTTGTAGGTTTGGTGCAGAGAACTGGCAGGAGGTGTCTGGTGCAATGGCCAGTGCATGGTGTAGGAGTCAGAAAATGGTAGTTATAGTACATCCAACAACAATAAAGCACAGTTTTGTCTGTACACAGTGAAAACTCTTACCCCAGATAGTGATAGTGAGGTATGGAAGCTGGAAAAATGGGGAGTTATGGCACTCCTTGTACAATATCTTGATAAAGTCTCTCCCAGTAGAATCTATGGCTGTCAACAGTACCTTGGCGATAATGGCTGTAGTGTCCTCTGTGGATACAGGGTGTTAAAGCCACATCTGGACTTTTCAACTTGTGAAGGGTGTCTTAAGGGTGTCCCTCACTTCAGCAACATCTCAATGGCTGTAGTGGCAGCATACCTAGTTGACTTGCAGGATAACAGGCCGAACTGGATGGCCAAATGTCTTTTTTTGACCTTATGTACTATGTTACTATGTTACTAGTTGACTCTTATGCTTGGCCATGCACATTCTAAGTTCCCATTTTTCTCTCTCTCTCTATCTACCTCTATCTCTTTTTTGTTGATTTTGCAGTAAATCACACAAAGAGCTACTTCTAGAATTGAGGTCTGAGGACAAGGAGCATATGGCAATGCTTCCTCCTTCTTCCCAACTTCAGTCTAGACTAACCTAAGGTTTGGGGTGTGGCCAGTCTACATCTAACCTACTACAAGGGCTGAGCCAGGATTGTTAACCATGGCTGTGCCATCCATGCTATGCTATGCTGGGTGCAATACATGGCACAGCATTTCATACCATTGAGCAAAAAATCATGTGGAGATATTCCATGTTCTGGGGTACAGTAGATGTATTTGTAGAATATTTTAATGACCTTTATAATTATGGATCTAAGAGTACCAGTTCTCACGCTCTAAAATGCAATGCCAAACTAACTACGCAGTTAAAAAGCATGACGTGTGGCAGTTTTTCTACCTCTTATAAATGCTGATTATTACCATCTACCACCAATTCAATAAAAGAAGCAGCTGTGCAGTTCTTCCCTGTATGTTTAATGATTTCTGAGATAATAGGGGTGGTCTTTTTCAACTTTTTATGATGCATAAGGATACAGACACATGTAGCAGTCCATGTCCTGAAAAAACATATGGACGCTAACAATCATTTGAAAACTATGATGATTTGCAGATAGGGGCCACTACATGCATTAGTACTTTAAAGAAAACACTAATAATTACTAGTTGACACCTTGCATGCTGATTATAGTAGCCGACAGATGGGCTGCAATCTGGTTTTCTATGCTTTTGGCTGATTACACCAAAACTCAAATTATTTTTTTTTTAAAACTTTTTTTTTAATTACATTTGATTCGATGTTTGTACTTGTTATGTTCAAGGAAATTCATAAAAATTCTGGTTTTAATTGTTAATTAATGGCTCAATATAGGAAGAAATGGTTCAGTTCTTGCTTACTGGCCAATACAATCTCATGTCTCATGGCAAATGTATGGTTGCATGGTGGCAGACAGTAATAATTTAAAGGTTTTTTTCCTTCCTACAAGTAGTGTAAAAATCTAAGCCAGCATACTACTCTTATTACCCTAGGGCTTCAATCATCAATCTTTACTTCTTTGTCCATTCTTCCTGTCCCTGGTGTATTTCTTTCTGTTCCTTGTCCCGATCCCTAAGCCTGCCTACCTCTCACTGTAGTACAGGTTTTTTGTCTTTCCCTAGCTTATGTTTGATGTGGAACGTGACTTGTAACGCTCATTTCTTCACTACTTGGCTGCTTCACTCATTTCTTTATGTTCCAAGAAAAAGTTGGTAATGAATCCAAAAAAGAGGAGACAAATGATGATTTTATTAATGTATCTCTTTCCATCAGACTCTTCTCTACTTTTGACTATAAAGAAAATTGTGTAAAATCATCAAAATCCAATGTATAACCTAGACCTCTAAGGCCACTATAACTAGCTATATTTTGTGTTCTTTATTTTTCAGTGCTGTATTTATTTGGTTTCTATCATGTTCTGTTCCCTGCTATATTCCTATTTAAGGCTTACCAGGTTTCAGTCTGTACAATATCCATCTGCACACTGGGTCATTATATGTCCTAGCCATGTCACAAATGTAATCCCTCTTGCAGAGGACAATGGTGATCCATAGCTCAAAGGCCTTTGTTCCTACATGGCAATGAAATTTTTGTAGGTTCTTTTTGACACACTCAAGCTGAATATCAGAATCAAACCAGTCATCAAGGTCTATAACATACAGTATGGAAGCCACCATAGGTTTAGTTTGTTACTTTATGGCACTGTCAACAGATGTTTGCAACCATCAAAGTACCTAAAGCAGAGAGAATTGCCAGTGAATTGTGAATAAAAGACCAGTACATATTAAAGTGACTCCATGTTATTAGACGAAACAAGTCTGATATGTTGAGAAGACTACTAACTACTTTGTACAAAACTGATAGTGGTGCAGTAGGTACGAGGTGGTCAAGAGTCTTCCTTTAAAGAAATGTTTGTAGACTGACTCAATTAAACCAAAGACTTTTTTTTCTTCATGGATCAAATAGGTACATTCTTCTATGTGCTTAGCATGAGCTGTGATATGGTCATCATAGCCTAGTTGGGTTTATTCACTGATGTTTCATAACACAATCTTGACTGCAACATGACCATAATATCATTGCTAGCACAACACAAATCGACAGTCATGTTGTCCTTTTTTGTCTTAAAGGGTTTCTGGCAGCAGAAAAATAGGTATTAACCTGGTTGACATTAGTGATGTACTAATGTCAGTTTTACATTACTGTATTAGTGCCATCTCACAGTGTGCCGGCGTTATTGAGAAAAAATAACTTTTATAATATGCAAATGAGCCTCTAGGTGCAGGGGGGCATTTATCCTGCTCCTAGAGGCTTCATTCTCCCACCTCTGGCCGCACCCTACTACACTTGATTGACAGGGCCAGGGTCTCCGCTTGCTGGCCCTGTCTCCTGTGCCATCCCGTTCAGTATTCAGCGCAGTGACTGAAGCCGGCAACCGGCGAGCGTCCTTCACTTACTGCGCCTGCACTGAATACTGAACGGGAAGGCAAAGGCGCGAGATTTCCACAGGAGACAGGGCCGGCAAGCAGAGACCAATGCTGCCAAGCCCTGTCAATCAAGTGTAGCAGGGCGCGGCCATAGGTGGGAGAGCGAAGTCTCTAGGAGCAGGATAAATGCCCCCCTGCACCTAGAGGCTCATTTGCATATTATAATTTTTTTTTTCTCAATAACGCCGGCACGCAGTGAAATGGCACTAATATAGTTATGTAAAGCTGACATTAGTACATCACTAATGTCAGTCAGTTTAATACCCATTTTCCTGCTGACAGAAACCCTTTAAGGCCACCTGCTGCTTTTTGTCTCAGATTCTTGTGTGACAATGTGTGGACATGGCTTCACCATTGTAAAGTCAGTGGGAGAAATACATACGGTATAGGACACAGACAGCAGAGGGCCCCTGTGCAAAGTATGTACCTGGGCCCCCCCCCCCCCCCCCCCAAAAAAAACAAAAAACATACAGATAGAAATATAAACGTGCAAAATAAAAAAAAAATCTTGTTAATATGGGTCAATATGTTTATAGATTTTTTTTCATACTAGGTCACGCCTCTAACTCCTCCCAAGGCCAGCACATAGTAGTAACGCCCACACTATGCCCCCTTCACAGCACTTATGCCCAGATATGTGCCCCCTTTCACAGTAGTTATATCAAGATATGTGTCCCTCACAGTAGTTATGCCAGATATGTGCCCCTTCACAGTAGCTATGCCCAGATATGTGCCCCTCACAGTAGTTATACCAGATATGTGCCCCTTCACAGTAGCTATGCCCAGATATGTGCCCCTCACAGTACTATGCCCTGATATGTGCCCCCTCACACAGACCCATTGAAATGAATGGGTCTGGATTCAGTCTGGATGATATGCATTTGCTGCACACATCGCATCCAGTAGGAAAATTCGCTATTAAAAGAGGATTTAATCTGACATCACACGTGGAGGGACACCGGTGCATGCCATCTGCCGACACCAGACAAAGAGACCATGCGACGCTCAGCAGGTATCGTACGTGGACCCTTCTGATTTGATAATTGTTGGGTGTCGGAAATATTTTTGCTCTTTCTCCGTGTCTGATCAGAAGAACCTGAGGGGGTCATTTATTATCCCGAAATACACCTATATTTCAATCTGCGACTTTGCCCCGCTCACGCCATGTCTAAATGAGTAGACATGGAAGGGGAGGGGCCGACAGGCCCGTCTCATTCACCATTTTCTACGCCTGGTTTAGGGGTAGAAAATGATCTACATCTAGAACTGGGACATCTATAACATGTAGAACTGGCGGAGGATCCACCAAAGTTATGAAGAGGCCGGCGCCTCTCCATAACTTCAGCGGAAGCACCGCCAGATATAGGGGTTATTAAGATCAGGGTCTAAAACGCTGGTCTTAATAAATGACCCCCTGAGTGTCTGAGCAACCCTTTTAACCAATTTACACGACACTAACCATATGCATTTTGTGATCTGCAAATTACGGATGACGTCCATGTGCCATCTACCTTTTTTTTGCAGACCCATTAACGAGCCTGCATGTTGGGGACCAGTATAGGACATGTCACATTTCTATCCTTTGGGGAACAGACATAAGGATGCAGAAAACAAATTACTTCTATATGCTTTCCATATCCGTATGTCCGTTCTGCACAAAACAGAAAATGTGACACGTCCTATACTTCTCTAAGAATGCGGACTGCAGACCCATTTAAGTCAATGGGTCTGCAAAAATATGCGGATCGCACATGGACCACATCCATATCTTGCCGATCCACGGACCGCAAAATACATGTGTGGGCCAGGGCCAGTCACAGGAGGGCCAGAGGGGGGCAGGGGTGATGATGGGTGGAGTAAAAAAAATAACATACCAAGTGTCAAGTTCAGTGTCTTGGCAGGGACAGTGGGCACAGGGGCCACCTCCAGTCCTTACTCACTTTCTCCTGAGTTGCTGGTTTGCTGCAGGCCTCACACATTGAACACCAACTCTGAGGTGCTGAAAAGCTAGGAGAGGATCAGATGTGGGTGAAGCTACCGATGGGGGCTACCACCATCACTAGACAGGGGCGGAGCTACCGTCATCACTAGACGGGGGCGGAGCTACCGTCATCACTAGACGGGGCGGAGCTACCGCCATCACTAGAAGGGGCGGAGCTACCGCCATCACTAGAAGGGGTGCAGCCACCGCCATCACTAGATGGGGCGGAGCTACCATCATCACTAGACGGGGCGGAGCTACCGACACAGTGAAGTGGCTCAGCACAGGTCTGCCACAGGAGGCAGGGCGATCACAGATACAGCTCAGGACGGGCTGCCCAGGACCTGCTGCTCAGAGCTGTGGACGGCACAGCACGTCCTCAGACTCAAGACAGTGAGCCGCAGTTTGCCAGGGGGGGCCTTCTACATGCTGGTCGATGGAGTTATAAATGGTGAAGCTGGGAGCGGGTGGCTCTCTGCTTCACCATTAAAATAATCAGCTGTCTGTGCGTCCTGTGGAGGGCCCCCTCCCCCGCTGGGCCCCTGTGCAGCTGAACCGGCTGCACAGGCGGTATGTCCGCCCCTGATATATATATATATATATATATATATATATAATCCAAATAAATGTAACGCAGCACTCCTTAGATAAAAAGTGAAAAAAGACAAAATTTATTCAACACATGTTGATACAGGCAACGTTTCAGCTCTCTCACAGAGCCATTATCAAGCCAAGTGAAACACACAATAAAGTGACTGTGCATATATAGAGACATTGCAGGAAGTAATCAGTGCTAATTTCCTGTTTAATTCCATACTGGTGCATATAAAAACTCCATACAAAACAATTCATTCTCTTGTGACAATTCATGGTGCAGCAACCATCGGATCCCCTCAGGTATAGTGTATCACATTTCCGTGATTGTCTTCAGTTTCATAGTGCTTCGTGTACTGTATACTCATGTTTTCCCAAATAGTGATAGTGATTAAAACATCCATGGCTTGCTCCAACATAATTCACACCTGTAAGAAAACCGCAACACAGGAATCCATAAAATTCAGTTACCTTATGCTCTCACGGCACTATATCACAGATGGAGCGTTCCCCCTTCTCGGCATGTCTCTCTGTACATTGCGCCTGCACTGCCCTCATACCACTGTGCGTCATCACCCGGTGTTAGAGGCAGGCCAATCTCACAGCATGCTTTCACAGCGCTACATTAAATATGGAGCGTTCCCCCAACTTGGCGTGTTTCCCTGTTCACTACGCCTGCACCACCATCGCATCGCAGCGCATCACGAACCCGGCACCCAGGGCGGACCAACACTGCAACACGCGCATGCCCTGCACCCCACGCCTGCAACAGGGCAACACCGAAGGAGCACCAAAGTTACCAAGTCTGGAAACCTGGTCAACCATCAGTATTACATCGCGCAGCATCTTCATGTCGCCCAAGATTCTCTATACATCAAAGCGCTGTATTCACTAGAAGCAGCAATAAAACCTTGTATTGACCCCAGCCTGAATTACATAATCATTATAATCGTTACCTGTATTTATTGAGGACTATATTAAATATGGTATTGACCACAATCTATGTGACCTCCTGGGAATACTACCCGGTATATTCAACACATGAACATTTGCATACGTATACTCACATATTAAAGTCCCTCTGTAATAATGGCAACGATTAATATTATAAGGTAACTGCATATAAAACATCCAATTTAGCGTGACCTCAGGAATGATCAACTGAGGTATGTAGTGGATGGCGCACAAATTGCTGCTACCCTTGTGTCTGGCGACACTCGAGTCATTGTAGATGATACATTATGATATAAGGATTGTGCAACTTATGTATGATATTTTTTTATATTCCGCAGTTACTTATTGAAAGTTGTGGACACCTGTGGGAGAAATCGCTTACCCAGGTTTTATCCATTTCAGTTACCTTATAATATTAATCGTTGCCATTATTACAGAGGGACTTTAATATGTGAGTATACGTATGCAAATGTTCATGTGTTGAATATACCGGGTAGTATTCCCGGGAGGTCACATAGATTGTGGTCAATACCATATTTATTATAGTCCTCAATAAATACAGGTAACGATTATAATGATTATGTAATTCAGGCTGGGGTCAATACAAGGTTTTATTGCTGCTTCTAGTGAATACAGCGCTTTGATGTATAGAGAATCTTGGGCGACATGAAGATGCTGCGCGATGTAATACTGATGGTTGACCAGGTTTCCAGACTTGGTAACTTTGGTGCTCCTTCGGTGTTGCCCTGTTGCAGGCGTGGGGTGCAGGGCATGCGCGTGTTGCAGTGTTGGTCCGCCCTGGGTGCCGGGTTCGTGATGCGCTGCGATGCGATGGTGGTGCAGGCGTAGTGAACAGGGAAACACGCCAAGTTGGGGGAACGCTCCATATTTAATGTAGCGCTGTGAAAGCATGCTGTGAGATTGGCCTGCCTCTAACACCGGGTGATGACGCACAGTGGTATGAGGGCAGTGCAGGCGCAATGTACAGAGAGACATGCCGAGAAGGGGGAACGCTCCATCTGTGATATAGTGCCGTGAGAGCATAAGGTAACTGAATTTTATGGATTCCTGAGTTGCGGTTTTCTTACAGGTGTGAATTATGTTGGAGCAAGCCATGGATGTTTTAATCACTATCGCTATTTGGGAAAACATGAGTATACAGTACACGAAGCACTATGAAACTGAAGACAATCACGGAAATGTGATACACTATACCTGAGGGGATCCGATGGTTGCTGCACCATGAATTGTCACAAGAGAATGAATTGTTTTGTATGGAGTTTTTATATGCACCAGTATGGAATTAAACAGGAAATTAGCACTGATTACTTCCTGCAATGTTTCTATATATGCACAGTCACTTTATTGTGTGTTTCACTTGGCTTGATAATGGCTCTGTGAGAGAGCTGAAACGTTGCCTGTATCAACATGTGTTGAATAAATTTTGTATTTTTTCACTTTTTATCTAAAGAGTGCTGCGTTACATTTATTTGGATTGTGTTTGGACCCCAGGACCCAGGGGAAAACGCTGTCACCTGAATCATTTGCATCACTTGAAGTGAGGAGAGCTGCCCTGCCATCTTTTGGATATATATATTAGTGTTAAGCGCGAATATTCGAATTGCAAATTTTTTTCTCGAATATCGCAATTTCGAGATTTCGCGAATATTTAGAATATCGTTCTATATATTCGCGAAATCGAATATTCGTTTTTTTTCTTTTTTTTTTTTAATTATATTTTTTTCTTTCCCACTTCCCTAAAGTTGTTCTTACCTGTCCTTTGGATTCCTGGCTTCCTGGCTGCTCCAGTCAGTGGCGTTTTCAACTTACTGCTATATTCCATATTAGCTAAATTACAATCTAATCTATATGTGTATTTTACGAAATTTCGCAATAGTCGCAATTGCGATGCGAGTAATATAACACGAAATATTCGCATGAAGATTTCAACTTTGCACTGCTATACTCCATATTCTAGCCTAATATGGAATATAGCTGTGCTAAGTTAGCACTGCTATATTCCATATTAGGCTAGAATATGGAGTATAGCAGTGCTAAGTTGAAATCTTCATGCGAATATTTCGTGTTATATTAGTCGCATCGCAATTTCGACTTTTTCAAATGTTCTTAATATTGCTCTAACTTCGTCTTTTAGAAATTTCGTAATATTGCTCTAACTTCGTCTCTTAGAATATTACGAATATTCTAAAAGACGAAGTTAGAGCAATATTACGAAATTTCGTAAAATACACATATAGATTGTAATTTAGCTAATATAGTGCTATAATCCCTTTTTTTTCCTGTAATTTTTTTTTGCCTCTTCTGAACTTAAGTTTTGTAAAATATGTACACTATTAAAAAATATTACTATAGCAGTATATTAGCTTAAATACAATCTATGTGTATTTTACGAAATTTCGTAATATTGCTCTAACTTCGTCTTTTAGAATATTACGAATATTCTAAAAGACGAAGTTAGAGCAATATTAAGAACATTTGCAAAAGTCGAAATTGCGATGCGAGTAATATAACACGAAATAGTCGCATGAAGATTTCAACTTAGCACAGCTATATTCCATATTCTAGCCTAATATGGAATATAGCAGTGCTAACTTAGCACAGCTATATTCCATATTAGGCTAGAATATGGAATATAGCAGTGCTAAGTTTAAATCTTCATGCGACTATTTCGTGTTATATTACTCGCATCGCAATTTCGACTTTTGCAAATGTTCTTAATATTGCTCTAACTTCGTCTTTTAGAATATTCGTAATATTCTAAGAGACGAATTTAGAGCAATATTACGAAATTTCGTAAAATACACATATTAGCCTAGCCATAGTCATTAGCATAGGAACGTTGCCTTATACTATCAAGATAAATTTTCGCAATATGCGAAAAAATAATTTCGCGATAATTGGAATAATTGCGAATATTCGATTTCGACGAATATAACACGAATATTCATGCGAATATTCGCGAAATATCGCGAAATCGAATATGGCACCTCCCGCTCATCACTAATATATATATAGAAAAAAGAAAAAAAGTGGCAGCACCGTCTCTGATGCTAACAAGAGGGTGCAACTGGCCGAATGTGGATATAAGCAAATCCAATGGAAAGAGATCAAAAAAATGGGCAGCACTCCATGAAGTAAAAAAGTACAAAAAATCTTTATTTACCCAAGTAGGACATGCAACGTTTCGGCTTTATGCTGGAGCCTTTCTCAAGCCTTGAGAAAGGCTCCAGAATAGATCCGAAACGTTGCATGTCCTACTTGGGTAAATAAAGATTTTTTGTACTTTTTTACTTCATGGAGTGCTGCCCATTTTTTTGATCTCTCTCTCCCTATCTATATATATATATATATATATATTCCAGTTCCTTGACTAGGATTGTGGACGCACTTTGATCATTATACCTGCACGTGTATCTGCATGGTGCCAATTCATTTCAGTGTTCAACAGCTGCAATATTCCACTTCTGCAGAATACTGGGATTTCAATCACCTCTTTCCAGTAGGCTACAATAAAGACCGCTTCTGTATGTATAAACAAATAGGCTAGAGGAAAAAAAATTAATTATTCATTAAAATTGACATATTTCAGCCCAGCCTGCATATTCCTTAGTCGACTCTGCACAGTGCATCTCTCATTTTCTACCGGTGTTGGAGATGATAATTCTGTTGAACACCGAAACCTCTACAAGCCTTCATGGTAATAGCATCCTGTTCTGCAATATCTCTTGGAGGAAACAAACTTCAAACAATGTAGCAAGAAACAAAAGACATTTCAAGTTATTCTCCTTTTCAGGTGCAAATGAGCTACAGCTGGTAACGTTTGCAGTGGGGGTTTTTTTGTATTGTGAGAGAAGAACCCTAGTGCCTGTGGACACTTCAAGCATACAGTTATTTTCATCCCCCAATCTGTCTTCTCCACATTTTCAGGATCATCCTCAGTAGCCATGAGGAATATCACATGACCCCGCAGACAATGCATCTATACACAGTACCATATGGAATTTTCTTGTCCCCGCGCATCCTTCTTTCCTGGCTCCTTACACCTACACTTCACGTCAGACAGGCAGCAGCTGCTGGTGAGATTAATTAAAAGCTACAGGTGGTCATCTAACAAAGAAAGAGCAAGGTGGGGGAAGGAGGAAGAAAGTCATGAGTGAATTTCGAGTCCATCTAGTGTGAGATGATTACTTCGGTGGCTGAAATGGCACAAGTGACTGCTGTAGGAGAGCAATTAAAAAAAAGCACTTCAGCATGAAATCTGCCCAACATCTCAGGGAAGAAAACTACTTGGCACCAATTTACAGCCATGATCTGTGCACCTGTGCAGGAAGAATAGTGACAAAAGAGTCGCTGCTTTCAGGGCACTGCAGGGAGTTCCATTTAACAGCAATTTGGGCTGTAGCCTTCCTTTCTACAGCTGAAAACCTGTGGACTCCTACCTTCAAATGAGTTTCCCTGACCATTAGTTCTCAGTTGGGGTTCAGTGAACTTTTTTTTTTTGAGTTAAATTAATCTCAATAGGCGATTTCAAATTTAGGGTGCTGAATGGCATCCCCACCGGGAAATGTTCTAGCCAAGTTATTGAGCCCTGGAGTGTTAAATGTGACCTTTCCTAGTTAAGTTAGTCAGCCTTGGTCTATTTATCAGTAGGAATCCTCTAAACGCCTGCACTGTGGAGTTAGGGTGCCAATCAGTCATTTTCTAATCAATAAAAATAAAGTAAACTGGCTGGAGTGACAAGTAGCAATTCTCGACTTGCCGAATAATATTAAATTATGTTGGGTTGTCATGGAAACTTTCAATCCAAGACTTAATGGCAAGTCCTGAAAACTGTGATAGGGGCATACCCTTTTTTTTTAAAAAATAAACTGTTATCCTTAATTAGCACAGACAAAGATCTGTAAGGCAGCAATTTGCAATTTGCATGGAATGAAGGTCTGAATTGCGCATTTCTACATGATTTTGGACAGAATAGAGTGACTAAGAATAGAATAAAGTTAGTGCTCATTTGCTTTTTACATTTTGAACATTTTCTATCTGCATCTTTTTAATTTAGCAGCCAGTTACTAGTGAACAGTATTTGACACATTTCTGACCCTAAATACTGACATCTCATATCAACTTGGCTTCTACTGATTTACCACACAGTATACAGTAGTTCTTGATTAATCCTTTTTTAGAAAAGAGTAGCTCCAAAGAGCAGTATTTGTTTTTCTTTTATTCTTCTTTTAGTACTATCACTCTCACCAGCTTCGGCCCTTCTCATAGTGGCTGCTGTTACTCTACTCCCATTCATTACACCTATTCCACTACTCCTACTCTACACCGGCATCCCTGTTCGACGTTCTGCCCAGCACTGGTCCCCTGTGGCTAGGAACTGTGGTGTTGCCTACGTGACGTGCTACGTGGAACGCACGTGTGCGTTCCAAAGGGCGGAAGTCTCGATCAGTGCTATGAGGCACAATAATTCCGGTCACATGACCGGAATTGCCAGTAAACACACTATTTAAACGGCGGCTAGCACCATCGATAGTCCTGTATCCAGCGCCCAGGAATACCTCCACCCACTTTACAGGTAGATAACTGATTCTAATCTTCTTTCCACAGATAGTGCATATGAAGCTCCATCTTCAAGCTACCCTGACCAATCATGAGAATCTATCATGTTGCCACTTCTTTATGTTTGACCTTCATGCCTCCATACCTATATATATATATATATATATATATATATATATATATATGTGTATAGAAAAATCCAAGGCAGCACACAAATAACGGTGAAAAAACAGGGTGTTTATTCCCCCATGTGTACACATGGGGGAATAAACACCGTATTTTTTCACCGTTATTTGTGTGCTGCCTTGGATTTTTCTATACATATACCTAATTGGATCAAGTCCGTGGTCTGCCCAAGGATTTGCACCCCTGTGATTTGTGTGCTGCTCATCTTTTTTCTTTTTATATATATATATATATATGACACCCCCTGTGGGATTTATACCCTGGGTTTTCTCAGTATGTTTTCTCAGCATGTTTTGTCGTATTGGATACTAACGCTATGACCACGTGGTCATACGTCTATGCCTGCCCCCGGAGCCTTTATATGTATGCAAATTGAGCAAGCAATTATATGTATGCAAATTGAGCAAGAAATTTTTTATTAGTATTGGCATATTTGACACAGATGAGATATATTTGGCTGTATTTGATATAGACGATATGACTATGTTTTGTACGATCATGTTCCAAGTCAAATCCTCATAGAATCATGTTCACTATGTCCACCACCACCTTTTCTCTCCCCCCTTTTCATTTGCCTTCCACGGTATTCCTTTATTTAGATCCATATAATCATGCACCATAAACCATCATGTTCGTTCTACTACCATAAGTATATGAATTTCGTTTCACAGGCTCTATGTATTTATATTTATATGTATTTACCAACCTGGTCACCTACCTACCTTGCTGCTATAACTATATTAAATTTTGCTTGGAAATTATTTATCGTTATGTTATATTATTATTAGAAATACGATACTTAAATTCATGCTCTGCCATCTGTAAAAGACCTATTTAAAACATGTATTTAATACTATTCCAGATAACATGACCGCTGATGAAGGTCCATCGTGACCGAAACGTCCGGTCAGAAATAGTCTGTCATTTTTATATATACCACGGGCAAATGGATGATGCATAAAAATGAAATAAAACTATACTTGAAATGCAAAACTTCCAAACTGAGTGCCTCAATATTTTATTACTTTCAACTGTTTAGTAGTGATGAGCGGCAGGGGTCATATTCGAATTTGTGATATTTCACAAATGTTTTGTAGAATATTCGTCATATATTCGTATATTCGTTATATTCTACATTCTTTTTTTTTTTTATGTGAAAATCAGCAAGGTAATGATCGCGTAATATGCGAATATTGCACGCTCAATACAGGAGTGGGTCAAAAAGAATATATAGCACTATAGAATATAGTGCTATATATTTGTTTTTAGAATATTCGTCATATTTTCCATCTGAACACATGATTTCTCCCTGCTTCTTGCTTGTGGGCCAATGATGTCATTGGCCCACAAGCATGAAGCAGGGAGGAATCATGTGTTCAGATGGAAAAAAATGACAAATATTCGTCATTACGAATATATAGCACTATATTCTAAATATTCGAAAATTCTCGAAGAGCCGATATTCGCGATTAAAATTCGGTATTCGAATATTCGCGCTCAACACTACTGTTTAGAGAAACCTTGGCTGTTTCTACAGGAAACTATTCCTGTGTCCAATGTGACATGAGGTTTCCTTACAGTGAGCTGTAGATCAGGAAAGATTAAAGAATTAATTCCAGAGAACCCCTTAAATCACGCTCCCCCCAAAAAATTGTACAAAACTGCTTCATATTAACCAGAGGTGTAACTATAGGGGAAGAAGGGGAAGCCGCTGATTTGGGGCCCAAGCTCAGAAGGGGCCCATCCAGGAGGAGAACTAAAAGATTGTATTGTCAGGGGCCTCTTAACAGTATTATACAATGAAATTATATACTGTACAGAGACACTGTAGGAAGCGGACCGGGCGGCTTCTGGGCCTCGTCTGAGAGAGCGATCTTGACTGATCTGACAAGTGGGCGTTGCACGGGAAGAGAGGGTAGCGAAGAAGTTGCTGGGGAGGTTAGGGGGGCCCATTAAAAAATTTGCTGTGGGGCCCAGTCATTAACCTCACTTAATAGTTATTTTTTCCAACTGTTGTTTTTATCTTTGAAATACCTTTCAAAAACAGGAAAATTACAAAAGGCCCTGCTAACTAGACCCTTGCCCATGATTCAATGAAGGCATTCATTTTTTTATACTTTTTTCCTGTCTCTTTCTTTTAAGAGGTATCCCCTAGTGCCCACACTAAGCAATACTGAAAGTCAGAAATATATCCGTATAAAGATGCAAACCACTTTAGACTGCTGTTATTGAGAGGAAAAAATAGAACTGTTTGTTCTATGCACAATCCTACAAGCCTAGTCATGATGCAGGCTGTAACACAACAGGAGGTCTTCTTGAACTTGTTGCAGTGTTTCCCTTCATAGTACATTACATAACTACAGATGGCTTTGTTTGAGAAGTAATGTAACTTTTCACTTCAATAGATATGATGCATAAGTGATCAAATTATACTATAGATGGTTTCCTGAAACTTAGAATGACGAGACTTCAGAATTTCCATACCCAGCACTATGTAATGTGCAGTGAATGATGCTATGCTGCAATACCAGAAACAGAGCCCAGTATAGATGAGTGAATTGATTCTAAAATTTGGAAATTCTGTCTTAATATTTCACAAAGTTCTTAGCACATATTTTGCGTCACTTGATTTGGGAAAATCAATGAGAGACAATTTTGCTAGCAATCAGAACAGTTTTGATTCAGGTCAAATTTACTGGAACCAAAATGTAATCAGATGGCCTATTGGCAGAACCAGACCCTCATAAAATCACTTTATGTGATTGAACTGTGATTGACAAGTGGTGCTTAGTCAATGATAACAGCACCAAGGTGCTGCATCCTTTATTTTGGGTTCTGCATCAGGGTATATGTTGAGACAGGGTAACATTAACATTGAGTGGCATTTCACCTTGCTGCAATGCAGAATGCTACTCTGGCATGGTAACGGTTATACAGATACTGGATATCCTCCTGTTCTATGTCATTCCAAGCCCTTCATTCTTGGACACGCAGTTCAGCCAATGTGGTTGCAAGATGGCAGTACTGTAGGTGCTCTCCAACCCTCCTGAAAACTGTAACATGGCATTCAGTATTTCCAAGGCAGAGCTCACTTTCATCATTGGACACTATTGTGTGCCATTGATGCCCACATCAGAGTTTGCAGGAAGGCTGGAGAGTGACTACTGCCCTCATGCATAGTGCTGAGACACACAGGACCAACAACAGGTGTCATGGTATAACTACCATGATCATTTCCACCTGATATATGTGGAGGGAACTTCAACCAGCGTTTGTTAGTTCCAGGACATCATGGAACCAGTCCTATTGCATTTGTTGCTCAATTTAAAAGATATTGTGGTAATGCCCACTCACACACTTCCTGCACTACTCAATGTGCTTTTCACAGTAACCAGTAGCCAGATCTCTCCTCCATCAAGAATGTCTGAGACTAGTTGTGGCGATGGATCTCCCATACACAACAGCCAATAACCACCTTGGTTGTACTACTTTGGAATGACATAACACAGGAGGATATCCAGCATCTATATGACCTTTACCATGTCAGAGTGGCAGCCTGTATGACAGAAAGGCAAGATGCCTTAATATTAATGTGACCCTGCCTAAACATATACACTGCTGCAGTATCTGTGATATTCAGTGTAATTTTTTCACCGCTGCTAACAACGACATTACCTGCGCAACATCTCCTCTATAACATTTGAGCATTTGAGCATCCTAAATATCTGTGACATTCAGTGTAATTTTGTCTTAGCCGCTGGTGATAGTGACATTACCTGCGCTACATCTCCTGTATAAAGTTTGCGCTTCCTAAATATCTGTGACATTCAGTGTAATTTTTTCCTAGCCGCTGGTGACAGCGAGGAAAGCCCCCAGTCCCGATGGTGTCACTCCTGCGTGCCTGAAATATTGCTCAGTCCAACTGGCCCCGGCCCTCACCCCAATCTTTGACAGATCCCTTAAGGAGGGACATGTCCCCGCCTGCTTTAAGAACTCAACTATCATCCCTGTGCCGAAGAAACAGGGCGTTTCTGATCTAAACAACTTCCGGCCCGTGGCTCTGACTTCGGGGGTCATGAAGACCCTAGAGAAGGTGGTCCTCTCCATCCTGAAGCCCGCCACTCTGGACCGGCTGGACCCTCTGCAATTCGCCTAGAGGGCAAACAGATCCACTGACGATGCGATTAACATGTGCCTAGAGTACGTGACTGAACACCTCGACAAACCCAACACATATGCGAGAATCCTCCTTCTAGACTTCAGCTCGGCTTTTAATACCATCTCCCCGAGCATCCTGCAGAGGAACCTGACGGCGCTTGATGTCCACCCAACACTACGACATTGGATCATGGACTTTCTCACTAACAGGTCCCAGGTCGTAAGATTAGGCAATCTGACCTCCAAACCGAGGGTCACCAACACTGGTGCCCCTCAGGGATGTGTACTATCGCCGTTCCTGTTCTCTCTGTACACAGGAGGCCTCAGTTAAAGTCATCAAGTTCGCAGATGACACCACACTCGTGGGCCAGATTAGCGACAGCGATGAGCAGGGCTACCGTAAGGAAATCGACAGGGTCAGCAACTGGTGTGGCGCGCACAATCTGGTCCTAAACGCCACAAAGACGGTCGAGCTGGTCGTCGACTTCAGGAAGGGAAGGGTAGTCCCCCCCCGACCTATATTGACGGATCTGAAGGGTACCCAGTGCCCGCCTCCTAGGCACGACAATCTCTGAGGACTTATCCTGGCGTCCCAACATCTCGTCCATCATAAAGAAGGCTCACCAGCGGCTCTTCTTCCTTCGACAACTGAGGAAGTTCGGCATGGCTCAGGACCTACTGAAGTCCTTCTACTCCTGTACCATCGAGTCGGTACTGTGCTCGTCTCTTCTGGTGTGGTATGCCGGCTCATCAGCCAGTGACAAGCGCAAACTACAAAGGGTCATCAGCTCGGCGGAGAGAACTACTCGACTGCCACTACCACCCCTTGACTCTATCTTCTCCACCAGACTGCTCCAGGGCTATTAAAATATCCAATGACCACTCCCATCCGGGCCATCATCTTTTCAGACGTTTAAAGTCTGGCCACAGGTATCAGGCCATCCCTGCAAGGACATCGAGGAGGCTGAACACTTTCTTCCTAACGGCCGTCAGACTGCTGAACTCACCACGCCCCATCTCCCGCCCATAATCCCTCGCCCATGATGTGCCCATTGCATAACCCTACCCCCCCTCCCACCCCTAGTACTATGCCTGTACCTGTGCCTAACCCAATTACGAGCACGATCGACTGTGTCGTGTTTGGCGAATAAAGCTGATTCTGATTACCTGCGCTACATCTCCTGTATAACGTTTGCGTATCAGTGTCATTCAGTGTCATTTTTTTTACAGCTGGTGCCAGCGACATTACCTGCACTAAATCTCCTGTATAACCTTTGCGCATCCTAAATATCTGTGACATTCAGTTTAATTTAATTTATTTGTGCATACACTTACAAAACCTGCACTACTGTACATGTGACATACTTGCAAGTATATATACCATTTAATATGCTCAAGGTGAAACTGTGCCTGCTGCCAGAGCACAAGAAACACACTCATCCACGATACCTAGCTTGATGTCCCAGTTTGCAGGGCAGCGCAGGGCACCACTCTCGAAGTCACACCAGTGTGACCAGGTGGTCAGTTGGATTGCAGCAGATAATGCTTCCAGTCGGTTAAGCACCACCCTGTCTTCCACAAAGTCCAGTCTCAGTAGCCAAGAGTCTGGTCAACAGAATTAACAAGATCCTCCTTCCTTCCACCATGGAGAGTCTTGGCAAACAAGTGATCCCACACTCGGATATTCAGAGTAGCTCTTTTCATCGCCATTCCTTGATTGGGCTTCTCGCCAAGCCCGCTTGAAGAGGGACATGAGGAGATCTTGTGCACTGATTCCCAAACTCTTGAGCATCCACAGTCAGAAGAAGATGACGGTGGGGAATGGCAATTAATGTTTCATGAGGTGGATGATGATGAGACACAGTTGCCAATAAGTCAACGGCAATTAGTGTCTCAAGAGGTTGATGATGAGTATAAGACACAGTTGTCAATAAGTGAGGCTCTTGTTAAGTCAACAAGTCAGGAGGATGACCAGAGTGAGGAAGTGGAAGAGAAGGTGGTGGACGATGAAATTACTGACCCAACCTGGGAAGGTAGCAAGCTGAGTGAGGACAGCAGTACAGAGGAGGAGGGATCCGCAGCACTGCAACAGGCTGGAAGAGGCAGTGGGGTGGAAAATAATGATGAACGAACATCGGCTGGGATGTTTTGTGAACACAAATGCGCGTTCGCGATCAAATGTTCGCGAACCGCGCGTTCGCGGCGGGCCACATTCATTTTAATGGCAGGCGAACCTGAAAAACCATCAGGTCATATTTGCAGCCATCAAATACTTACTAGAAGTGCACAAATAGTCCCTCAACAAGGACAGTGACATACCAGATCAATGGCAAAAATTCCCACAAAAAAATATGTATTTTAATCAGGGGCAATTTTTATTCGACTTAAAGGGAAACTCTCAAAAATGTGCCCTGCTGGAGCGTAGAAATTTTTTATTTTAGGCCATGGGAGTACGGGTCCCAAAAATCTGGCATTCACCTGAAAAGAACAAGTGATTATACCTGACAGAAAAGAACAAGTGATTATGTAGCTGGAGGTATATTAGATGGTCAGTGAATAACAATTTTACTGTAAGCCAGTGGCGTTCAGGCCCCAAGAATTATGCATTCACCTGACAGAAAAGAACAAGTGATTATGTGGCTGGAGGTATATTAGACGGTCAGTGCATAACAATTTTACTGTAGGCCAGTGGAGTATAGGCCCAAAAAATTTGGCATTCACCTGACAGAATAGAACAAGTGATTATGTTGCTGGAGGTATATTAGATGGTCAGTGGATAACAATTTTACTGCAGGCCAATGGAGTACAGGCACAAAACATTAGGCATTCACAGGACAGAAAAGAACAGGCGATTATGTGGCTGGAGGTATATTAGGCGGTCAGTGGAAACATTTTTACTGTAGGCCATTGGAGTTCAGGCCCCAAGAAATATGCATTCACCTGACAGAAAAGAACAAGTGATTATGTGGCTGTAGGTATATTAGACAGTCAGTGCATAACAATTTTACTGCAGGACAGTGGAGTACAGGCCCCAAACATTAGGCATTCACCGGACAGAAAAGAACAAGAGATTATGTGGCTGGAGGTATATTAGATGGTCAGTGCATAAAAATTTTAATGTAGGCCAGTGGAATACAGGCCCTAAAAATTATGCATTCACCTGACAGAAAAGACCTTTTATGCCGCTGTATATGCATAAGACAAGGGCCATTCTTTGTTCTGGGTGGTGGCGAATATGGTGGGCTGGAATGAGGAAATTCAATTACACGTGGTCGTCACAGTTGTTGAATTCTTCCGATATCCATGCCTCATTCATTTTTAGAAATATGAGGTAGTCCACACTGTCGTGATCTAGGCAATGCGCTTATCGGTCATAATCCCCCCCGATGCACTGATTGTCCTTTCGGATAAGACACCGGACGAGGGGCAAGCAAAAAGTTCCATGGCAAATTGTGGCAGCTCTGGCCACAGGTCAAGCCTGCACACCCAGTAGTCCAGGGGTTCATCGCTTCTCAGAGCGTCCACATCAGCCGTTATCCCGATGTAGTCGGACACCTGTAGGTCTAGGTGTTCCCTGAGGCTGGATCCGGAGGGAGGCTCTCGATGGGTTGGCTGCAAGAATGATCTCATATCCAAAGTGACCAACACATCTTCAAACTGCCCTCTTCTTGTAGGCTAGGATTGGTACCCGCACCTGTTTTGCTGTGGTTGGTAATTCCACTGCAGAATGAAGCATCTCTCACAGCAAGGCCTGGAAATGCTGAATTCTGACAGCCCTCTGTGATGCTGGTAACATGTCTGCCATTTTGTGTTTGTACCGGGGGTCTAAGTACATTGCCACCAAGTACTTGCCCTTTATGCTTTTTATATGGGGGTCTCTCTTCAAACAATGGAGCATGAAGGCCCCCATTTGCACTAAATTAGAAGCGGTGGAGCACGCTGGCTCCTGCTAATCTCCCACGAGAATGTCGTCCTCTGTCTTCTTCCCCCAACCAGTGACAACACCAGGGATCCCTGAAAAGTTAAATGTCCCCCTCAAAGCCTTATCTTCTTGCTCCTCCTTCTTCCCCCAGCCACCATCCTCCTCTGACTTCTCTTCAGACTCCTGCTGACTTGTCTCAGATGAAGTAGCCCCCCTGGGAATTCATTCAACATTGTGACTTACTCATCTTCCAGATCCTGCTCCTCGACGGCTTGATCAATGACACGACGCAATGCATGCTCCAGAAAGAAGGCGTAAGGTACTATGTCATTGATGGTGTATTGGCTGAGACTGACGAGTTTGGTGATCTCATCAAATGGCCGCAGAAGTCTGCATGTGTCGCGCATGAGCAGCCACTGGCACAGTGAAAAGAAACTAAGCTCCCCCGAACCTGTCCTGCTGCAGAGTTCAGACAGGTAGTCATTAATGGCACGTTGCTGCGGAGGAGCCTATCAAGCATATACAAGGTGGAGTTCCAGCGCTTCAGACTGTCACAAATCAGACGTCTGACGGGCCTGCCGCAAGACGTCCTGGACCCCGGAATATTTGGCAACGAATCTCTGCACGACTAAGTTCAGGAAGTGTGCCATGCACGGCACGTGTGTCATTTTGCCCTATTTCAGCACACTCAGCGGATTGGCACCGTTGTCGCACACCACTTTACCAACTGTCAAATTGAGCGGGATTAGCCACTGATCGGCCTGTGACTGCAGAGCTGGAAGCAATGCAGGACTGGTGTGACTCTTAGCTTCAGCATGGCAACGTCTCACCTGGCACGTCAAATAGGTTCTGCGGAGCTTGGGGGTTGCAGTAGAAGAGGCGTTAGCAGTGGAAAAGGAGGAGTCAGCCAAGGAGGAGACAGAGGAAGGAGTAGGAGGGGGAGAAGAAGAGGCAGGCCTGCATGCAATCCATGGTGGTAACACCAAATCCACATGGTGCCACGGGTTACATGCATGACGGCCGTCAGAAGGTTCACCCAGAGGGCAGTAAAAGTTATGTACCTTCCCTGCCCGTGTTTGCTAGACCACTTGTCTGTGGACAGATGTATCTTGGCACCAACACTGTGTGCAAGAGATTTATTCAATTGCCGCTGAACGTGGCCATATAGCTCAGGGATGCCTTCTGGAGAAATATTTCCTTCCTTCCATTGCGGTGTGCCAATGGCCACAAATTTTCTAAAGGCCTCTGAGTCCACCAATTTATATGGCAATAGTTGGCGTTCTAGCAGTTCCGACAAATCAGAGGTCAGCTGTTGGGCAAGAGGGTTATCAGGCATCATCAACTTTTTACACTCGAATATTTGGGCCACAGAAGCCTGCCTTCTGCCAGATGAGCGTCACGACGGCACTGTGGAAGGTGGAGTGGAGGGCAAATTGGAGGAGAGAGGAGAAGGAGAAGAGGCAGGACGTGGAGCTCCGGGAGTGTGGCTTTGTGGGTTCTGACGGCGTTGCCCCCACTGGGCTCGGTAATGGGAGGCCAGGTGCCTTTTTAAGGCGGTCATGACTAGGTGAGTTTTGGACTTACCGTGACGTTGACAGTACAGGCTGCAGATAGCAACACTATTATCAGCAGCTGACATGTTAAAAACAGCCCACACTGTTTGTAGCATGTCACCCCCTCCCTAGTGAAGTCTGCTACGGGATGTGTGACACTACTCCCCGTGTGTAGTCAAGCCTCGCAACTATAGCATTATTCAGCTGCATGACCGGCAATAGATGAACCATGCTGCGCACTAAAGGCAGCTGACGAAGAACAACGACAGTAGATGGGGACCATGACAGAGTCATAAATGAGGGGAATGAGAACTGACCCAGGTGGCGGAGACGTGGACACTAACACAACTGGCCCAGGGCAAGCAACTTCTTCACTGACTTCTGGGCTCTGAAGATCAGAGGACGGTGTGGACGTGCACATGTCCTTAGCGCTGGGTGTGGGCAGCGCCAATCGTGTATGGGTCTGGCGATCTGTGTTACACATCCCTCCTCACAGACAAACGGAGGACAACAGAGACACTACTAAACCCTTGCAGTACTTCATCCCTCTGGCTCAGAGGAATCAGAACACGTTGAGTCATGCTGCGTTACCGCAGTGGTCTGCTACAGAATTGATGCGCCTTATATCGAAAATTACAGCTGAATGTTGCTGGCGTAAAGGACACCTTATTGATTAATTAAAAATAGAGTGTGTTTAAAATGTTAAATTGTTTTTCATAAAACAAATTAAAATTTTAATATTTTATATTTTATATATGTTACTACATTACTAGATACATTATAAAAATATAGTAAAAAAATAAAAATATTATTACAGTAAATTTAAAAAATATAGATTACAAATAATATTTTGAACGGACTAATCATTAAATATACACAAAGAAATCGACAATCGAACAATTGAAAAATAATAAAAAGCTAAATTTGTGGTAAAAAACAATTTTTTTTTTCCATAAAATACTAATTTGTAAATCAAGAAAAACATGATTATAAAAAATTCATAAATAAACAAAGACACTTAGACATTACATGATTAGAACAAAGAAACAATTCATAAATAATTAACCCCTTAAGGACACAGCCCTATTTCACCTTAAGGACCAGGGCATTTTTTGCAAATCTGACCACTGTCACTTTAAGTGCTGATAACTTTAAAACGCTTTGACTTACCCAGGCCGTTCTGAGATTGTTTTTTCGTCACATATTGTACTTCATGACACTGCTAAAATTGGGTGAAAAAAGTTAATTTTTTTGCATAAAAAAATACCATATTTACCAAAAATTTTGAAAAATTAGCAAATTTCAAAGTTTCAGTTTCTCTACTTCTGTAATACATAGTAATACCCCCAAAAATTGTGATGACTTTACATTCCCCATATGTCTACTTCATGTTTGTAGCATTTTGGGAATGATATTTTATTTTTTGGGGATGTTACAAGGCTTAGAAGTTTAGAAGCAAATTTTGAAATTTTCAGAAATCTTCAAAATTCCACTTTTTATGGACCAGTTCAGGTTTGAAGTCACTTTGTGAGGCTTACATAATAGAAACCACCCAAAAATGACCCCATTCTAGAAACTACACCCCTCAAGGTATTCAAAACTGTTTTTTACAAACTTTGTTAACCCTTTAGGTCTTCCACAACACTTCATGGCAAATGGACATACATTTTTAGAATTTAGATTTTTTGGAAAATTTTCCAATATAATCAATTTTTTCCAGGAAAAAAAACAAGGGTTAACTGCCAAACAAAACTCAAAATGGGTTGCCCTGATTCTGTAGTTTGCAGAAACACCCCATATGTGGTCGTAAACTACTGTTTGGCCAAACGGGAGGACATAGAAGGAGGGGAACGCCATATAGGTTTTGGAAGGCACATTTTGCAGGACTGGTTTTGTTTATACCATGTCCCATTTGAAGCCCCCCCTTGCACCCCTAGAATAGAAATTCCAAAAAAGTGACTCCATCTAAGAAAGTACACCCCTCAAGGTATTCAAAACTGGGTTTACAAACTTTGTTAACCCTTTAGGTGTTCCACAAGAGTTAATGGCAGATGGAGAAACAATTTGGAAATTTCTATTTTTTGGAACATTTTCCATTTTAACCCATTTTTTCCATCAATAAAGTAAGGGTTAACAGCCAAACAAAACTCAATATGGGTTGCCCTGATTCTGTAGTTTGCAAAAACACCCCATATGTGGTCGTAAACTGCTGTTTGGCCAAAAGGGAGCACGTAGAAAGAGGGGAACGCCATATGGGTTTTGGAAGGCAGATTTTGCAGGACTGGTTTTGTTTATACCATGTCCCATTTGAAGCCCCCTGTTGCACCCCTAGAATAGAAATTTCAAAAAAATGACTCCATCTAAGAAAGTACACCCCTCAAGGTATTCAAAACTGGGTTTACAAACTTTGTTAACCCTTTAGGTGTTCCACAAGAGTTATTGGCAGATGGAGAAACAATTTAGAAATTTCTATGTTTTGGAAAATTTTCCAATATAATCAATTTTTTCCAGGAGTAAAACAAGGGTTAACTGCCAAACAAAACTCAAAATGGGTTGCCCTGATTCTGTAGTTTGCAAAAACACCCCATATGTGGTCGTAAACTGCTGTTTGGCCAAAAGGGAGCACGTAGAAAGAGGGGAACGCCATATGGGTTTTGGAAGGCAGATTTTGCAGGACTGGTTTGTTTATACCATGTCCCATTTGAAGCCCCCTGTTGCACCCCTAGAATAGAAATTTCAAAAAAGTGACTCCATCTAAGAAAGTACACCCCTCAAGGTATTCAAAACTGGGTTTACAAACTTTGTTAACCCTTTAGGTGTTCCACAAGAGTTAATGGCAGATGGAGAAACAATTTAGAAATTTCTATTTTTTGGAAAATTTTCCATTTTAACCCTTACTTTATTACTGAAAAAAATGGGTTTAACAGCCAAACAAAACTCAAATGGGTTGCCCTGATTCTGTAGTTTGCAGAAACACCCCAAATGTGGTCGTAAACTACTATTTGGCTAAACGGCAGGACATAGAAGAAGGGGAACGCCATACGGTTTTTGGAAGGCAGATTTTGCTGGACTGGTTTATTTACACCATGTACCCTTTCAAGCACCCCTAGAGTAGAAACTCCATAAAAGTGACCCCATCTAGGAAACTATGGGATAAGGTGGTTGTTGTTTTGGGACTATTTTAGGGGTAAATATGATTTTTGGTTGCTCTATATTACACTTTTTTGAGGCAAGGTAACAAAAAAATAAAATTCAAAATTTTTTCTACATTTGCTATTTAGTTTTGTGGAACACCTAAAGGGTTAACAAAGTTTATAAAGTAACTTTTGAATACCTTGAGGGGTGTAGTTTCTTAGATGGGGTCACTTTTTTGGAGTTTCTAGTCTAGGCTACATCAGGGGGGGCTTCTAATGGGACATGGTGTCAAAAAAAAAAACTGTCCATCAAAATCTGCCTTCCAGAAACCATATGGAGTTCCCTTCGTTCTATGCCCTGCCGTGCGGCTATATAGCCATTTACGACCACATATGGGGTGTTTCTGCAAACTACAGAATCAGGGCCATAAATATTGAGTTTTTTTTGGCTGTTAACCCTTGCTTTATTACTGGAAAAAAAGGATTCAAATGGAAATTTTGCCCAAAAATGGGTGTTTTGGCACCGTTTTTATTTTATATTTTTAACGCTGTTCATCCGAGAGGTTTGGTCAAATGTTATTTTTATAGCGACGACTTTTACGCATGCGACGATGCCCAATATGTATGGCTCTCAGACTTTGGAGACACTAAGCAGGCACCCTAAAACTGCGGCCCTCCAGATGTTGTAAAACTACAATTCCCACCATGCCCTGCTGATGGCTGTAGGTTGTCTGGGTATGCTGGGAGTTATAGTTTTACAACATCTGGAGGGCCGCAGTTTGAGGATGCCTGCACTAAAACTAATATTTTTTTGGGGAAAAAAAATTGTTTCTGTGTCTCCAAAGTCTGAGAGACATAGTTTTTTATGTTCTCTAGGGGACTGTTGGAGATTATAAAAATTTAGTACTCCATGGAAGTGTGATACTCCCTGAAGCAATCGATAACGCAGAGGCCCGGATGATCGGGGCAAGTGTCACACTGAGTAGTGGTGTCCTTCCGTATCCCCCTCTTGTGACACACTCTGCATCTTTTTTGGGTTCGTCCCTTCCTTCCATTATGGGGGACCACACCTGGAAAGTGTTGGCCAGGGACGATCCGGGCGCCTCCAGTTCCCGAGGTACTCCGGCCTGCTCTTTCCCGGTCCGAAAAGATCAGGTCTTTGAGGACTGCCTCATAGAACTGGAGGAATGTCCCTGTGCTGCCAGCGCTTCGGGATAGTACAAAAGAGTTGTACATGGCAACCTGTACCAAGTAGACCGCAACTTTTTTGTACCATGCCCGGGTTTTGCGCATGGCATTATATGGCTTGAGGACTTGATCAGAGAGATCAACTCCTCCCATATACCGATTGTAGGCGACGATACAATCGGGCTTGAGGACCGGTGCCGCGGTACCTCGCACAGAGACGGGGGTGGTGCTGTTACCGTGGATTGTGGACAGCATAAGGACATCCCTCTTGTCCTTATACCTGACCAGCAACAGGCTTCCACTGGTAAGGGCACGGGTCTCACCCCTGGGGATAGGTACCTGGAGGGGGTGGGCAGGGAGGCCGCGTTGATTTTTCCGCACGGTCCCACAAGCGAACGTGGATCTGGCGGCAAGGGACCTGAACAAGGGAATGCTGGTATAAAAATTGTCCACGTACAAGTGGTAACCCTTATCCAGCAGTGGGTACATAAGGTCCCACACGAGTTTCCCGGTAACACCCAGAGTGGGGGGACATTCTGGTGGTTGAATCCGGGAATCTCGCCCCTCGTACACACAAAATTTGTAAGTGTACCCTGAGGTACTCTCACAAATTTTGTATAGCTTCACGCCATACCTCGCCCGCTTTGTGGGAATGTATTGGCGGAAACTGAGTCTCCCCTTGAACGCAACGAGAGACTCATCAACCGCGACCTCCCTTCCAGGTACGTAGGCCTGCTGAAATGTGGCCCCAAAGTGATCGATGACCGGCCGTATCTTGTACAGCCGGTCATAGGCAGGATCACTTCGGGGGGGACATGCTGCATTATCGGAATAATGCAGACATTTCCGGATGGCCTCAAACCGGGAGCGTGTCATGGCCGTACTGTACAGTGGGGTCTGGTAGAGTATGTCCCCACTCCAGTATTGCCTGACACTGGGTTTTTGCACTAGACCCATATGCAGCATGAGGCCCCAAAATGTCCTCATCTCGGCTGCACTGACCGGCGTCCAGCCACCGGGTCTAGCCAAAAATGAGCCCGGGTTTTGAGCGACGAACTGTTGGGCGTACAGATTCGTCTGCTCCACCATCAGATTCACCAGTGGGTTACTGAAAAAAAAACTAAAAAAGTCAATTTCAGTAAACCCCACTGTGGGAATCTGGATTCCTGGATTGCCAGCAAAATCCGGAATCTCGGGCTCAAAGTCCACTGGGGGACACCAGCTAAGTTCATCGGCAGGGGGCTCCGGTGGGCTTATTTGGTAGGCCGGGAAACCAGTACGAACCCCAGGGCGGCTCGTACTGGGGTGGGCCACAGGATCCCTAGCATGTGGGGCCCCTGGCTCCGCCTGGCGGCGTCTCCGCTGCCTTGGTGGCTCATCGTCATCCGATGATGATGAGGAGGATGCGGATGACAAAAGGAAAGTGGGGTCATCCTCATCCTCACTGGGGCTCTCGGAGTCGGAGGCAATCTGGGCGTATGCCTCCTCCACCGAGAACATCCGGCGGGCCATGGGTGTGTGTGTGTGCGTGTGTATGTGCGTGCGTGTAAACCTTTATTCTATGTGCGTGTGTGTGGGGGCACGGGTGTTCACGTACTAAAAAGTCCAGGCAAAAAAAATGGGCAAGTGTTAGGAAAAAAAAAATAAAAAGTTCAAACTTGCTGATCAGCGGTTCAACGCTGATCAGCGGTCGGTGGTGTGGTGGGGTGGTGGGGCGGGTTATGCGCTAACAGTGGCCGGACGCTAAGAGTGCCGGACAGTCAGCGCACGCAGAAAAAAAAAAAGTGGTGGTGGGGGAAGGGTCTGGTGGGGGGGGGGGGGTTGGGGGGGGGGGTGGGGGGGCTGGTGGTGGGGGGGGGGGTGCTGGTGGTGGGGGGGGTGGGGGGGGGCAAGTGGCAGGGGGGGTCTGGGGTCTGAAAGCTGAAACAAAAAAGTTTAGAATAAATGTGTTTTTTTTTTTTTTTTTTTTTTTTCTAACTTTTCCCTTCTATCCCTGCCTAAAGGTGCCTCTCCCTCACTGACCCTAACCTACCTGGGTGGCGATGGGTGCAGGAGGGTGATGGATGGCGATTAGGGGGACACAGGAGCTGGTGCTGGACGATGCTGCACGGTCAGGGTGCTGGACAGGAAGAGGAGGGGAGAGAGGAGCACAGGAAGTTTGAATCTCGCGCCTCTCTCCCCTGCACCAATCAGCACCCTGGACAGCGGCATTCAGCACCAGGGCCAGCACCGCCTCTCCAAATCCTCGGACTGCGATAGGTGGTGTATAATTACGCCACCGATCGCAGTCTTTTTCCGGTTCATCGGGTCACAGGACACCCGAATGGACCGGAAACGCAGAAAACCGCAGGTCTGAATTGACCTGCGGTTTTCTGCGATCGTCGATGCGGGGGGGTCAAATGACTTCCCCTGCATTGTTACAGGATGCCGGCTGAATGATTTCAGCCGGCATCCCGTTCCGATTAACCCCCGCGGCGCCGGCATCGCTATTTAAAGCCATGACGTACCGGTACGTCATGTGTCCTTAAGGACTCGGGAAACATGCCGTACCGGTACGTCATGTGTCCTTAAGGGGTTAAAATAATAAATAAAAAAATACATGATTTATAAATTTAATTAAATATAGAATAAATAAATAATACGATAATAGGTAAATAAATAATGATAAAAATATTGATTTGTCATAAAAAAAATTAAAAAACTATGGAGTTTTGGAGGGAGTGCAAAGGAGAGGGATGGACAAGGGACCCTTCAGCGCCCTGAACCGACAGCGGGGGCCAAGAAGTCACTGCCGATCCAGGACGATTCATTTTGATGAATGTGATTCTGTCCACGGAGTCAGTGGACAGACGGGTCCTCTTGTCGGTGACCACCCGACCTGCTGCGCTGAAAGTCCGCTCAGACAGTATGCTGGAGAGGGGGCAAGAAAGTAACTCCAGCGCATACTGAGCGAGCTCACGGCAGGTGTCCAGCCTGGCAACCCAGTACTCCATGGGGTCGTCGGTGCTCATGCTGTCGGAAGCACCAACGGACCCCATGTAGTCTGCCACCATGCGGGCCAGCCGCTGGTGGTGACTGATGCTGCTGCTGGTACTGGGTTGCGCAGACTGGTAGAACAGCCTCATCTCATCCATAAGTTCACCTGCTTGGCTGGTGCAGCTGGTTCAAGCCACCTGCTGGGTGAGATGGGCGGGAAGACCTGGAGCGTGAGGCCGAGGGTTTGCCTCCTCCAGCCGGTGGACCAGACAGGCCCGCAATTTTTCAATAAGGGCCTGCCTCCAGCTGGCTGGCAGAAACTGCTCCAGTTTCCCCTTGCAGCGAGGGTCTAAAAGGGTGGCCAACCAAAACTCATCCCTCTCCTTTATTTTCCTGATCCGGGGGTCCCTCCTGAGGCATCACAGCATATGGGCAGCCATGGGGAAGAGCACAGCCCGCTGTGACTCTTCAGGGCTGCCCGGGACCATGACCTCTTGGTCCTCCTGCTGCCGATGCTGCTGCTCCCGGTCGGAGCTGCCCCAACCCCGGACTAACGGTGCCCCCAGCACCGGCTCTCCCTCCTGACCAAGCCCAGACTCCTGGACATCCACTAATTCATCATCATCCTCCTCCTCCTCGTCCTGGGCCTGGTCCTGGTGGAGCATGGTTGACTATTCATGCTCCACCAAGGCACTCTCCCCAGCCTCAAGCAGGCGATCTAGTGTCCTGTCCAGCAGGAACACTAAGGGGAGCACCTCATTGAGGCCGACATGCTCCCTGCTGACCATCTTTGTCGCCTGCTCGAATGGGGCCAACACGTGGCAGACTTGCTGAATCTGCGCATTAGTGACGTAGGGGAGTGGGCGTGATGGCCCTGGAGTGCCTAGCTCCAGCAGATATTCCCTCACCGCCCGTCGCTGCTCCCACAACCTCTCCAGCATGTTGAGGGTGGAGTTCCACCGCGTTTCACTGTCCACAATCAGCCTGTGGGGGGGCAGGCTGTTGTCCCGCTGCAGTTTGGACAGGGACACGGCGGCGGTTGGGGATCGGCGGAAGTGGGTGGCAATCCTACGTACTCTTTGCACAATGTCACTCAACCCTGGGTAAGTGCGGAGGAATTTCTGTACCACAATGTTGAGGACATGTGACATGCAGGGCACGTGTGTTAGACTGCCAGCCTGAAGGGCGGCGAGTAGGTTGCTGCCGTTGTCACAGACAACCATACCTGCCTAGAGCCTTCGGGGTGTCAGCCCCTTCTGGACCTGAGCCTGTAGTGCGACCAGAACATCAGGTCCAGTGTGTCTCTGTTCCCCCAAGCTCACAAGCTGGAGCACGGCCTGGCAGCGGATGTGCCCCACACTTGAGTAGCTACGGGGACGCTTGCTTGGGGGCTCAGCAGCCGTGGAGACAGTGGCTTGCGGGAGAGGAGCATTTCTCCCATGGACACCCCGGGGCGGCACCACAAACTCAGATGCCGCCTTTCCCTCCCCGGAGCCTCGGAGGGAAACCCAATGTTCTGTGAAACTTAGGTCCAAGCATCCATTGTGAGATGCACCCTGTCGCTGACAGAATGATCCAGCGACAGGCATACATTCTGCACAAGGTGCTGGTGTAGGGCAAGGACGCCAGTCCTGGCAAAGTAATGGCGGCTGGGGACACGCCATCTGGTTTGGGCTTGCTCCATCATCTGCTTAAATGGGTTGCTGTCCACAAGATTGTGGCAGATGTTGGGCAATAACCCTTGCCAGGAGCCCATTGAGTGAACACACGCGTCGGTCCCCTGGGGTGTAGGGCACGGTGCGTTCAAAAGCATCAGCAACTGATGGATGGCGCTGGACGGCAGAGGAGGAGGAGATAGAGGAGGGTGCACTGGTTGCAAATGGATGGCTGCCGGTACAAGTACCTCTACTGGAGGGAGCTGGGGGGTGGGAATCAGTAGTTGCAATAGAGAGGGGGAGCTGCTGTACAGTGGCAGGAGCTGCTGTCCCCTGCGCTGCTGCTACTACCACCCTTACTCTGTTACCACTCCCGCTAGTGGTTCAGTCGCATGTGCAGGTTGAGGGCTGTGGTACCCAGCCGAGCAACTGACCTCCCTCTCCTCACCCTGGCATCGCAGAGGTTACAAATGGCAACAGTAACATCATCTTTTGCCAGGGTGAAGAAAGCCCAAACAGGCGACTTCCGCACCAACCTCCTGTCCGATGGGCTCCCTGCCGCACCGTTTGCCTCGGGTGCCTACCTTCTTCAGTGCTGCTGTCACTTGAAAAAGTAGGTGGCACCCATTCCGTGTCACCCTCCTCCTCATCTGCAATGTCAGACCTGGTGCCAAACTGTGGTGGACTGAGGGAAACAACTAACATGGAGCCCCTGACCGGGCTCCGCTGTCCCCTCGCTAACGCCTGGGTCTGACTAGGTGCAGGAGTTGTGTGGTTCAAACCACCCGCACCTGTTGGGAGGGATTTCAAAGGGGTATGTATTGTCGTTACCACCTACTCCTCCTCGTTATCCCCCATCTCTTCCAACAAGTCCTGCCCATCTTGAGGGCTGAACTGTAATTCCGCCTCCTGAATAGCCTCCCCCAGAATGTCGAGCTCAGTGTCCTCGTCTTCGAACATGAGCAGGGACAATTCTGTGGGAGTGGGGGTTGCTTCTACAGGAGGCGTAGATCTGCTGCTACTGCTGCTGCTGCAAACTGGGGCTAAGGACTCCGTGGCACTCGAGTCAGCCACCAGAGCCATCACTGTCTCAGCGTCCTGCAAACTTATGGCCCTTGGACGGCTGCTTAAACTAAAAAATTCACGGATCAGGCGGACACCCCTGCCACCTGCGCCAGCCTGTCTGTGACTAGAGGAGCGGAACTGACTCCTCTATTGGCCGACCGCGGCTGCCTGCATGGCCCGATCCACTCATAGTTTGTTAAATAAAAAAATAAAAAATATAAAGGTGATTTGGGGAAAACTTTATTGGGGTAGGGATGTGTGTTTAAATTTTTTTTTATTTAACTTGTAATGTAAAAAGAAAATTAAATGAAAAAAATTAAAGTAATAAACGTAAAATAAATAAAACCCCTAACTTAAAAACCAAACTAATTCAGAGCAAATATAAAACTTTTTTAGTTTTTTTATGACAATAAACTAAGACAAACACAGAAACACACAGACAATCAGACACAAAGACAAGACAGATAAACCTAACCTATACAGTAAAACTGAACTTTTTTTTATTTTTTATAAAACTTTAACAAAGAAAAATACAGACAATCAGATGCAAAGACAAGACAGATGTAACTAAGCTAAACACAAAAAAACTTTATTTTTTGGAGGGGATTTTTTTTTTCTAACTCTAAAACAGAAAAACGCGGACAATCAGACGCAAAAACAAGACAGATAAAACTAAACAATAAAGTCAAATAATTTTTTTCTAAACTCTAACACAGAAACACACAGACAGTCAGACACAAAGACAAGACAGATAAAACTAACCTAAACAAGAAACGATTAAACAGAACTTTTTAAAGACGGACAGACAGACATAAAATTACCCTAAATCCCTAACTGACCTAACCTAAAATCTGTTATTACTAGCCCTAAACACTAACCTAAACTATTATTCTATATCTATATGTATTTTCCAGTCCCTAACTCCCTATCCCTAATGCCCTACACAGATCCCTGCACTAAAACCTATCAGCTAACTGTATCTTTTACCTAACTAATCTAACCTATCTAATAATTCAGAATTTCAGACCCTAAAAGCTGTTCCCTATCACTACCTAACACTAAATAGCTAAATAAGAGTTTGAATTCGAATTTCTTGAACAATGAAAAACGCACAGCACACAACCACCAGCTCCTATCTCTCCAAAAAGCAACACCACAAAATGGATGACGGGGAGTGCCTCGATTTATATAGTGAGAGGTAGACTACTTTCTGATTAGTTGCTAGGGATGTTGCTAAGCTGTGACAATGCCTTCTCATTGGCTATAAGCGAAATTAGGGAGGGGTTAGTAATCACCTCATATGGAATACAAGAAAAACGTAAAAATTTAAGATTCGTTTTACGAATATTTCGCAATATTCTACTATTCGCCCAAGCAGACTCAATAGCCTAATACCCTTAGACCTCATGCACACAACCGTTTTTTTTTCGGTCCGCAAAAACGGGTTCCGTTTTTCCGTGACCGTTTTTTCGTCCGTGGGTCTACCTTGATTTTTTAGTTAAATCGTGAAACTCAGATCCGACAGTATATTCTAACACAGAGGCGTTCCCATAGTGATGGGGACGCTTCTAGTTAGAATATACTACGAACTGTGTACATGACTGCCCCCTGCTGCCTGGCAGCACCCGATCTCTTACAGGGGGCTGTGATCAGCACAATTAACCCCTCAGGTGCCGCACACTGGCCACCAAAGATATTAATACAATAGAGGGGGGGCCGGGGGGTGCCGCACACTGGCCACCAATGATATTACAATAGAGGGAGGGGGGGTGGCCGGGGGAGGCCGCATACTGGCCACCAATGATATTACAATAGGGGGGCGGGGGGGGGGCGCACACTGGCCACCAATGATATTATAATAGAGGGAGGGGGGGCCGGGGGAGGCCGCACACTGGCCACCAATGATATTCAAACTGGGGAGGGAGGGGGGTCTGCCCCCTGCTGCCTGGCAGCCCCTGTTCTCTTACAGGGGGCTATGATGCGGCACCTGAAGGGTTAATTGTGCTGATCACAGCCCCCTGTAAAAGATCGGGTGCTGCCAGGCAGCAGGGGGCAGTCATGTACACAGTTCGTAGTATATTCTAACTAGAAGCGTCCCCATCACTATGGGAACGCCTCTGTGTTAGAATATACTGTCGGATATGAGTTTTCACTCATATTCTGAAAAAGCTTTTATGCAGACGGATCCGTCTGTATGAAAGTAACCTACGGCCACGGATCACGGACGCGGATGCCAATCTTGTGTGCATCCGTATTCTTTCACGGACCCATTGACTTGAATGGGTCCATGAACCGTTGTCCGTCAAAAAAATAGGACAGGTCATATTTTTTTGACGGACAGGAAACACGGATCACGGATGCGGCTGCAAAACGGTGCATTTTCCGATTTTTCCACAGACCCATTGAAAGTCAATCCGCGAAAAAAAACGGAAAACGGCACAACGGCCACAGATGCACACAACGGTCATGTGCATGAGGCCTTCCACGAATAGAATTCTGCAAATGTTTAATGATCGATTTTTCGCATAACAGGAACCGTTGTTAAATAGGCTACATGGAATGGTATTTTAGGGTAACTCAGTCAGTACACGATAGGATGTCTGGTAATATTTAAGTGCCGATTATTCTCTTAATATACACTATATCTGAAATACTCGCTAACAGTAGTTTAGGCGGGAAAACCATTACACGAAAAGATTTTCTGCGAATGTAATAGCAGCGAATTTTCAAATACAATACAATATATTGAAAGTGTTAAAAGAGTACGGATACTGAATGGTTTTTGACATGTCTAGTGAATTCTTGGCACGGTTGCTTTTCATGGAACATAACTTAGCCTTTGCGAAAAATCGTCTTTACAATATGTGAGTAGAGATGTCGTGAACATAAAATTTTCCGCTCGCGAACGGCGAACGCGAATTTCTGCAAATGTTCGCGAACGGGCGAACCGGGCGAGCCGCCATAGACTTTAATAGGTAGGTGAATTTTAAAACCCACAGGGACTCTTTTCTAGCCACAGTAGTGATAAAAAAGTTGTTTCAAGGGGTCTAACACCTGGACTGGGGCATGCCGGAGGGGGATCCATGGCAAAACTCCTATGGAAAATTACATAGTTGACGCAGAGTTGGGTTTTAATCCATAAAGGGCATAAATCACCTAACAATCCTACATTTTTTTTGAACAACGTGGTTTAAAACATCCAGTGTGTGTATACGATCAGGTATGATGTTGTATCGATCAGGTAGTGTAAGGGATACGCCCGCTTCACAGACATTGACAGACGAAACTCCCCTTTTAATGCACCGCAAACAGTCCATTTGCCCAACCGCAAACTCCCCATTTGCACAAGGTTGGATACCAAGCTAGCCATGTCCCGTTGATGTCATTGAAGATTTCTTCCTCCACCCAGTGTAACGCACCTAGTTGATCAGTTAGGATCTCAACTGCGGAAGCAATGGACATCCACTATCCCACCGCCCTTGTTTTTGGCTGTGGGATTCGCGGTTACTCAGTATGTACCCCAGGCGTCTCTCTCAGTCTTGGGCGGAGAGTTTGGGGTAACAAAATCATTTACCGCTATCCATCTAATTAGTTACTGCTGGAAAGGAAGGTCCCCCAGTATTACAGGAGTCACAAGTTAGTATAAGCTTGTGCACAGTTCAGAGTTAGTATATAGTATGCCCTCAGTTTAGTCTATAGTATGCCATAGGTTCAGGGTTAGTATATAGCATGTCCTCAGTTTTAGTATATAATATGCAGTAGGTTCAGAGTTAGCATAGCATGTCCTCAGTTTTAGTATATAATATGCAGTAGGTTCAGAGTTAGTATAGCATGTCCTCAGTTTAGTATATAATATGCAGCAGGTTCAGAGTTAGTATAGCATGTCCTCAGTTTAGTATATAATATGCAGCAAGTTCAGAGTTAGTATAGCATGTCCTCAGTTTTAGTATATAATATGCAGTAGGTTCAGAGTTAGTATAGCATGTCCTCAGTTTAGTATATAATATGCAGCAGGTTCAGAGTTAGTATAGCATGTCCTCAGTTTAGTATATAATATGCAGCAGGTTCAGAGTTAGTATAGCATGTCCTCAGTTTAGTATATAATATGCAGCAGGTTCAGAGTTAGTATAGCATGTCCTCAGTTTAGTATATAATATGCAGCAGGTTCAGAGTTTGTATAGCATGTCCTGAGTTCAGTGTTGGTTTGGTTATATTGCCTCACACCAGCAGGAACCACCCCACTCTGAGTTCCAGGACCTTAATCAGAGCAGGTAACAGGCATATACTTGCGGTTAGTTGGTCCTGGCTAGGAAGCCAGCAGTGGGGAAGCCAGTGGCAAGAAGGTAGGCAGTCCTTCACAATGTTGTTAGGGATCCAGGTCTGGATATGTGGACAGAGTCCTCAGATGCAATGGAGCTAGCAGGGTGCGCACTCCATTAGTGGAACACCCTGCTTAGCACCTGTCTTCTATTTGAGGCCCGGAGGTAAGTGGGCGGAGTCACAGGGAGCCGCTGCGATCCAGGCGGTACTGTTACAGTACCCGCCCTTAAGGGACCCCTCCGGGGTACCCCACTAGGAGAGGGTCGGTTAGGAAATCTTCTACGGAACAATCTTTGGAGTCTGGGAGCATGAACGTTTTGCACATCTTCCCAAGAGTCATCCTGGGGACCATACCCCTTCCATCTAACGAGATACTGGATCTTCCCCCGTCTTCTTCTGGAATCAATGAGCTGCTCAACTTCAAATTCTTCTTCTCCTTGGACCTCTATCGGCGGCAAGGGTCGAGGATCATTTGATGGGAACGGCCTAGGTCTAAACGGCTTCAGTAGTGACACGTGGAATGTGGGATGTACCTGTAATCGAGGAGGAAGGGTGAGTCTCACCGTGTTGGGGTTAATAATCCTATCTATCGGAAAAGGACCCAGGAATTGTCTTCCCAATTTCTTGGAAGGTACCCCCAACCGAAGGTTTCTTGTTGATAACCAAACCGAGTCTCCGACCTGGTAGGGAGGATTTTCTCTCCTACGACGGTCGTAGTAAAACTTCTGTCTTTCCTTTGCCCGTTGAAGGTTGTCTTTTAGCGTCTTAAGGGTAGTTTGCAAAGTGGTCAGATAATCGTCTGTGGCTGGAACGTTTGTGGGAAGGCTGGTTTGAGGAAGAGACCTAGGGTGAAATCCGTAATTAGCAAAGAATGGAGTATGTAATGTGGAGGAATTCGTAGAATTATTATAGGCGAATTCAGCGAGAGGAAGTAGGCCCTCCCAGTCATCCTGGAGAAATGAGCAGTGACATCTGAGAAACTGTTCCAGACACTGATTCACCCTTTCAGTCTGCCCATTAGTTTGGGGGTGATAGGCGGTAGACATTCTGTGGTCGATTTGAAGTCTGGAACAAAGTGCTCTCCAGAATTTGGATACGAATTGCGAACCCCTGTCTGATATGACCTGGCTAGGAATTCCATGTAACTTAATAATATTAGACAGGAATACCACGGCCGTTTACTTGGAGGAGGGTAACTTCTTGAGGGGTGTGCCATCTTAGTCAGCAAATCCACTACCACCATGATGGTGTTGTTTCCTCTGGAAAGGGGAAGTTCAACTATGAAATCCATCGAGACCCATTCCCAGGGTCTGTTGGCGATGGGAAGACTCATTAGGAGACCATAATGTCGGTTCCTGTCAGTTTTACATGAGGCACAGGTTACGCACGTGGAAACGTATTCCTCAATTTGTTTGGTCATCTTTGGCCACCAGAAGTTCCTGCGTATCAGGGTTGTGGTTTTAGCAATGCCGGGATGTCCCGCGAGGGGTAAATCATGGCAAAGTTTGATCACCTGATTGGTGAGGGAGGGTGGTATATACAGTTGGCTGTCCTTGTAAAGGAGACCCTGTTGGTTCTGCGAAAGACCAGGGGGGGTATTAGCATGGTCATTAATTAGAGCATCCTTGAGCTGGGTTTCCAACGTTATGGTGGCAAGGACGAGTTTCTTCGGTGGAATGATCCATGTGGGGGCCGTGTCTGAGGTGCGAATTTCAGCCAGTCGTGACAAGGCGTCGGCCTTCCCATTTTTTGAGCCTGGTCGGTATGTAATTTGGAAGTTAAACCTGTCGGAAAAAAAACTCCACCGTACTTGGCGGCCTGATAGTGTTTTATTGGTTTTCAGGTATTGTAGATTACGGTGATCCATATAAATTGTGATGGGGTGTATTGATCCTTCAAGTAAATGCCTCCAATTTTCCAGGGAGCATTTTATGGCGAGGAGTTCCTTTTCGCCTATGGGGTAATTGAATTCGGCGGTATTTAGCGTCCGGGAGTAGAACCCGATAGGATGTAACGGAGTTGAAAAAGAGCTTCGCTGGGACAGAACGGCTCCTATGGCTGCCTGGGATGCGTCTACTTCCAGCACGTAGTGATGGTTCGGATTTGGGAGAGTCAGTATCGGTGCCGTAGTGAACCTGTTCTTTAATAACTCAAACGCTGATTGGGCGTCCTTGGACCAAACGAACTTCGTGTTGACACTAGTTAAGCGGGTTAGTGGTTTAGTGGTAGCGGAGAAATCTTTAATAAATTTCCTATAGAAGTTTGAGAACCCCAGGAACCGTTGAAGAGCTTTCCTGGAATCCGGGATCGGCCAATTTTGGATGCAAGTGATTTTTGAGTGATACATCTGGATACCCTTGGGTGAAATTATGTATCCGAGGAAGGGAAGAGAAGTAGTCTCGAACACACATTTTTCCTGTTTGACGTATAAGCGATGAACACTTAACCGTGCAAGAACCCAACGGACATGTTTCCTGTGATCGTGTAAGTTATCGGAATACACTAGTATATCATCAACATAGATGATTACACATACGTCCAGTAGATCCCTAAAGATGTCGTTAATAAAATTTTGGAATGTGGCAGGGGAGTTGCACAACCCAAAGGGCCTCACTGTATACTCGAAGAGTCCATACCGAGTGCGGAAGGCTGTCTTCCATTCATCACCTTTTCTGATCCTAATTAAGTTGTATGCGCCTCTCAAATCCAGCTTGGTGTAGATTGTTGCTGTTTGCAATCTTTCTATGAGTTCGGATATTAGCGGCAAGGGGTACCGATTTTTGATTGTTACTTTGTTCAAGGCTCTGTAATCTATGATGGGCCTTAGGCTTGAGTCTTTGTTTCTCACGAAGAACATCCCTGCTGCTGCCGGGGAGGTTGAAGGATGAATAAAACCTTTTCGTATATTCTCTTCTAGGTACTGTTTGAGGTGAACAAGTTCTGGTTGTGCCAATGGATAAATTCTACCCGTGGGTATCTCACTACCTGGCAGCAAGTCTATGGGGCAATCGTAAGATCTATGGGGCGGAAGAGATTCCGCCTTCTTTGCGCTGAATACCTCAGCAAAGTCTGCGTATTGGCTGGGAACCTGGTTCACTCCCACGTGCATGAGAGATTTGAGAGGAAAGCAGGTCTCCATACAATAAGGTGACGTCAACTGAACTCTCCCCTGTTTCCATAGGAGGGTTAGCTGGTGTATTTGCAAACATGGCAACCCAAGAATCACGGTAAACAATGGAGAGTGTATGATATCAAGGGATAAGAATTCTGTGTGGTTATTTTCACATGTCACCATGAGGGGTTGAGTCTGACTGTGGATAGGACTAGAAGTGGTACCGTCAATGAAACTCACGGATATCGGAACGTTTTTTTCTCATGTGGGGAATTTTATTTCGCTCAACCAGATGCATGTCGATAAAATTCCCCGAAGCTCCCGTGTCCACCATGGCTTCAACGATAATCCGGTTTTGGTCCCACTGTAAGGTGAGAGACGTGTATATGTAACCACCAGTACTATTTTTTGTACTGCCTAAGGTACAAAACGTGCCGCTCTTACCTTCGCACTTCTTACGTATCGCGGGGCATCCATCAACGGTATGGTCAGCAGACGCACAGTATAAACAGAGTTTGAGGTTACGTCTCCTGGCTTTCTCTCTCTCGGTCAGAGGTCCTCGGATCGCCCCAATCTCCATCATCTCTACAGCAGGACCCTGGCTGGACGGTCTTGGGTTGGGTGTGAAGCCTGAGACTCTCTCGGCTCTGCGTTCCCTCAGCCGTCTGTCAATGGTGGTGGCCTTCTACATCAAGGCATTAAGTGTAAGTGGTAATTCTCCTCGGGCTAATTCGTCCTTCAGGGCCTCGGAAAGACCTAGGCGGAACTGATTCCTAAGAGTGAGGTCATTCCATTCAGTCTCCCGGGCCCATCGAGTGTATTCCGCAATAAAGTCCTCTACAGGTTGTCTCCCTTGTTTAAGGCTGCGTATAGCGGTCTCAGCGGTCAGCTGTTTACTATGGTCCTCGTAGAGAAGGGCCATTTTTTCAAGGAACAGAGGGAAGGAATCCAGGACTGGGTCTTCCTTTTCTAAATAAGTATTGGCCCATGCTCTGGGCTCCCCCCTGAGGTAAGAGATCATGGTAAGTACTTTTGTTCTGTCAGTTGGGTAAGTCCGGGGCTGCAGCTCAAACATTAGTTTGCACGCGTTCAGGAAATCCCTGAACTGCCTTCGGTCACCCGAGAATATCTCAGGTGGGCTGACCTTGGGTTCTGGTCCATCACGGGGGTGTCCTGGCCCCTGAGTGACAAGTTGCCGTAGTGCCTGGTTTTCTAGCTGGAGATGTTGTACAGTCACGTTGAGGGTCTCCACCCTCTTAGTGAGGGTGACGAGATGACCTGCAACCTCCGCTGGATCCATGTGGGTTCCACTAATATGTAACGCACCTAGTTGATCAGTTAGGATCTCAACTGCGGAAGCAATGGACATTCACTATTATCCCACCGCCCTTGTTTTTGGCCGTGGGATTCGCGGTTACTCAGTATGTACCCCAGGCGTCTCTCTCAGTCTTGGGCGGAGAGTTTGGGGTAACAAAATCATTTACCGCTATCCATCTAATTAGTTACTGCTGGAAAGGAAGGTCCCCCAGTATTACAGGAGTCACAAGTTAGTATAAGCTTGTGCACAGTTCAGAGTTAGTATATAGTATGCCCTCAGTTTAGTCTATAGTATGCCATAGGTTCAGGGTTAGTATATAGCATGTCCTCATTTTTCGTATATAATATGCAGTAGGTTCAGAGTTAGTATAGCATGTCCTCAGTTTTAGTATATAATATGCAGTAGGTTCAGAGTTAGTATAGCATGTCCTCAGTTTAGTATATAATATGCAGCAGGTTCAGAGTTAGTATAGCATGTCCTCAGTTTAGTATATAATATGCAGCAGGTTCAGAGTTAGTATAGCATGTCCTCAGTTTTAGTATATAATAGGCAGTAGGTTCAGAGTTAGTATAGCATGTCCTCATGTTAGTATATAATATGCAGCAGGTTCAGGGTTAGTATAGCATGTCCTCAGTTTAGTATATAATATGCAGCAGGTTCAGAGTTAGTATAGCATGTCCTCAGTTTAGTATATAATATGCAGCAGGTTCAGAGTTAGTATAGCATGTCCTCAGTTTAGTATATAATATGCAGCAGGTTCAGAGTTTGTATAGCATGTGCTGAGTTCAGTGTTGGTTTGGGAATATCGCCTCACACCAGCAGGAACCACCCCACTCTGAGTTCCAGGACCTTAATCAGAGCAGGTAACAGGCATATACTTGCGGTTAGTTGGTCCTGGCTAGGAAGCCAGCAGTGGGGAAGCCAGTGGCAAGAAGGTAGGCAGTCCTTCACAATGTTGTTAGGGATCGAGGTCTGGATATGTGGACAGAGTCCTCAGATGCAATGGAGCTAGCAGGGTGCGCACTCCATTAGTGGAACACCCTGCTTAGCACCTGTCTTCTATTTAAGGCCCGGAGGTAAGTGGGTGGAGTCACAGGGAGCCGCTGCGATCCAGGCTGTACTGTTACACCCAGCCACGTACAACACCAAGGGTCCCCGAAAGGTGAATTAAATTGATTTTTCGAACGGGGAGATGGTTAAAAAAATGCTGGCTCCCTCCCCTTTGTTTGAATCCACGGTCACTGCGTCTGCGCCGTGCAATTTACTCTCACACCCGATATGAGTGGTATTTTCTGTAGTTCTCTCTTCTCATCAGTTTAATCCCTGTTACGTCCCCAATCTGGGGTCCATTTATTAAATAGATTTTTCTAACAGGGAGATGGTTAAAAAAAACGCTGCTCCCTCCCCTTTGTTTGAATCCACGCCAGGGTCACTGCGTCTGCGCCGTGCAATTTACTCTCACACCCGATATGAGTGGTATTTTCTGTAGTTCTCTCTTCTCATCAGTTTAATCCCTGTTACGTCCCCAATCTGGGGTCCATTTATTAAATAGATTTTTCTAACAGGGAGATGGTTAAAAAAAACGCTGCTCCCTCCCCTTTGTTTGAATCCACGCCACGGTCACTGCGTCTGCGCCGTGCAATTTACTCTCACACCCGATATGAGTGGTATTTTCTGTAGTTCTCTCTTCTCATCAGTTTAATCCCTGCTACCTCCCCTATCTGGGGTCCATTTATTAAATTGATTTTTCGAACGGGGAGATGGTTAAAAAAATGCTGGCTCCCTCCCCTTTGTTTGAATACACGCCACGGTCACTGCGTCTGCGCCGTGCAATTTACTCTCACACCCGATATGAGTGGTATTTTCTGTAGTTCTCTCTTCTCATCAGTTTAATCCCTGTTACGTCCCCAATCTGGGGTCCATTTATTAAATAGATTTTTCGAACGGGGAGATGGTTAAAAAAACACTAGTTCCCTCCCCTTTGTTTGAATCCATGCGACGGTCACTGCGTCTGCGCCGTGCAATTTACTCTCACACCCGATATAAGTGGTATTTTCTGTAGTACTATTCTCATCAGTTTAATCCCTGTTACGTCCAATATCAGGGATTGCCTTTTGTGAAAAAAAATTTAGGCCGGGTACCTTCGACTGCCTTCACAGTGACAGACCAAACTCTGATACACGAAAATGAATTGATTTTAGGAACCAGGAGATGGAAAAAGCAGCTTGGTCGGTCCTCTTACTCCCAAGTTGGGGCACTGCGCGTGCACGGAGCAATGTGCTGTGACACCCTATATGAGTGGTGTCTTAACTAGTACTATTCCTATCAGTTTAATCCCTGTTACGTCCCCTATCCGGGGACGTGTGTCGAATTGATTAACCATTGTTGAATTAACGAACCATTATGACATCCTGGAATAATTTAGTTCTGAGCTTTGTACTTGCTTTGTATTGGAATTGATGGGGATTTTTTAAATTGTCTGCATTATTTCTAATAAACTATTAAGAGACTTTATTATGATTTTTTTATTTTATGTATTAAAAACCCATACAAAAAAAAAATAAAAAATTAATGTTTTTTCTATAAAAAATTATCCAGCCGATCGCTTTTGGTCTGATCATAATGAAGCAACGGCCTTATCATCTGGGGTGTGGCAACATTGCCAACACACTCATAGAGGTGATGATCACTTCATTGTGATACGCAAGCCCCTTCACCACAACAAGGTAACGATCACGAATGGGAATTGACACTTGTATGTGTCTTTTTTGTTTTGTTTTGTTTTTGCAGCCACAGTGCAGCACCAGAGGCCAGAAAAATTAGGCATGTACACATGCCTGAAAAATAATGGTATTATTGCAGCCGCTGTTGTAGCAGCGGCCAGAAAAATTGATGTTTTCAAGGCAGAAAGGTGACTAAAACATTGTGGCTTGAACCCTAGTTGGTGGCGGAGAATTCACGAAAGTCATCCGGTATGCAGACATTAAATACAGCAGCGTGGGGACCATTTTGAGGCCAAGGCATGTCATCAGGCCTTTGGTTAATCAAACGTATCCCCCATTGTCAGTCCCTTCGGGATCCATTCCTCATTCATCTTAATGAAGGTGAGGTAATCAACACTTTTTTGACCGAGGCAACTTCTTCTGTCAGTGACAATGCCTCCTGCTGCACTGAAGGTCCTTTCTGACAGGACACTTGAAGCGGGGCAGGCCAGAAGTTCTATCGCAAACTGGGATAGCTCAGGCCACAGGTCAAGCCTGCACACCCAGTAATCAAGGGGTTCATCGCTCCTCAGAGTGTCGATATCTGCAGTTAAGGCGAGGTAGTCTGCTACCTGTCGGTCGAGTCGTTCTCTAAGACTGGATCCCGAAGGGCTGTGGCGATGTGTAGGACTGAAAAAGCTCTACATGTCCTCCATCAACAACACATCTGTAAAGCGTCCTGTCCTTGCCGCCGTGGTCGTGGTAGGCGGAGGATTACTTTCACCTCTTCCCCAGTTAGATTCCCGTTGTGCTGTGACATCCCCCTTATAAGCTGTGTAAAGCATATTTTTTAGTTTGGTTTTGAACTGCTGCATCCTTTCTGACTTTCGGTAATTTGGTAACATTTCCGCCACTTTCTGCTTATACCGGGGGTCTAGTAGCGTGGCCACCCAGTACAGGTCGTTCTCCTTCATCCTTTTTATACGAGGGTCCCTCAACAGACATGACAGCATGAAAGACCCCATTTGCACAAGGTTGGATGCCGAGCTACTCATTTCCCGTTCCTCGTCCTCACTGATGTTATTGACGGTCTGTTCTTCCCCCCAGCCACGTACAACACCACGGGTCCCAGATAGGTGACAACAACGAGCACCCTGGGATGCCTGCTGTGTTTGGTCTTCCTCCTCCTCAAAGCCACATTCCTCCTCTGACTCCTCTTCCTCATACTCCTCTTGCAGTGTTGCCGCAGGTCCGGCAAGCGATGATGACAAGGCTGTTTCTGGTGGTGATGGTGACCACAACTCTTCCTCTTCACGCTCATCTACAGCCTGATCCAGCACTCTTCGCAGGGCACGCACCAGGAAGAAAACAAATGGGATGAGGTCGCTGATGGTGCCTTCGGTGCGACTGACTAGGTTTGTCACCTCCTCAAAAGGACGCATGAGCCTACAGACATTGCGCATAAGCGTTCAGTAACGTGGCAAAAAAATTCCCAGCTCCGCAGAGGCTGTCCTAGCACCCCGGTCATACAAATACTCGTTGACTGCTTTTTCTTGTTGGAGCAGGCGGTCGAACATTAGGAGTGTTGAATTCCAATGTGTCGCTGGCATGTTTCGGCGCTGAATGTCTGAAAAGTGTGCCATGGCCGTGTAGGAACGCCTGAAATGGCCACACACCTTCCTGGCCTGCTTGAGGACGTCCTGTAAGCCTAGGTACTTAGACACAAAGCGTTGTACGATGAGATTTAACACATGTGCCATGCACGGCACATGTGACAACTTGCCCAAATTCAATGCCGCCAACAAATTGCTTCCATTGTCATACACCACTTTGCCGATCTCCAGTCGGTGCCGGGTCAGCCACTGATCCACCTGTGCGTTCAGGAGTGCTGGTCCGGTGTGGCTCTCTGCTTTCAGGCAAGTCAACCCCAAGACAGCGTGACACTGTCGTATCCGGGATGTGGAATAGCCCCTGGGGAGCTGGGGGGATTCAGTTGATGTGCAGCCAGACGCTGCAGCAGAAGAGGACTCAGCCGAGGAGGTTATCGAAGAGGATGGAGTAGGAGGAGTAGAGGAGGTGGCAGTAGGCCTGCCTGCAAGTCGTGGCAGTGTCACCAACTCCGCTGCAGATCCACGAATTCCATGCTTGTCAGCCGTCAGCAGGTTGACCCAATGCGCAGTGTACGTGATATGCCTGCCCTGACCGTGCTTTGCAGACCAGGTATCAGTGGTCAGATGGACCCTTGCCCCAACACTGTATGCCAGAGATGCCATGACTTCCTTTTCAATCACTGAGTAGAGGTTTGGGATTGCCTTTTTTGAAAAGAAAATTCGTCCCGGTACCTTCCACTGTGGTGTCCCAATAGCGACAAATTTTTTGAAGGCCTCAGACTCCACCAGCTGGTATGGTAAAAGCTGGCGGGCTAAGAGTTCCGTCAAGTCAGCTGTCAGACGCCGGGCAAGGGGTTGACTCTGTGACATTGGCTTCTTACGCTCTAACATTTCCTTGACAGACACCTGACTGTGGGCAGATGAGATGGAACTGCTGAAGGTGAGAGGCGGAGTGGCGGGTGGTTGAGAGGGGGCAAGGAGGACAGCAGTGGTTGACGTGGCTGAAGATGCTGGACCAGGAGCAGGATGGTTGCTTTGAGTTTGTGTGCTGCTTGTACTCATGTGTTGATCCCATAGGCGTTTGTGATGTGCGATCATGTGCCTTCGCAAAGCAGTTGTACCGAGGTGGGTGTTGGACTTCCCACGACTCAGTTTCTTTTGGCACAGGTTGCAAATGGCATTGCTGTTATCAGAAGCAGACACACAAAAAAAAGCCACACTGCTGAGCTTTGCAATGACGGCATTCTGGTGGTGGCAACAGCATTCGTTGATTGGCGTGCTGTCTGGCTGACCCCGGGTGCCAATACATGCTGTCTGACTGTGCCACTAGCTCCTTGCGACGACCTCCCCCTGCTTCCAACTCGTCTCCTCCTTCTCTCTGTCTCCCCTTCTGAACTTTCCCCCTGTTCTTCTTCTCTTCGAGCAGGCACCCACGTGGCATCCACGGACACATCGTCATCATCAACCACTTCACTTGCATCTGACACCTCAGCAAAGGAAGCAGCAGCAGGTACAACATCATCATCATCATCATCACACTGTACGTCCATGTGTGTAATGCTGCCTGACTGAGACATATCCCTGTTATCTACATCCTCTGGCAATAATGGTTGCACATCACTAATTTCATCCAACTGATGTGTAAATAACTCCTCTGAGGGATCCATTGAAGCAGCTGTGGTGGCTGTGGTGGTAGTGGTGGTGGTGGTGGTGGCGGTCGGGAGAGTGGTAACTTGAGAGCAGGTGACCAAAGCTGACCTGGAGGAGGATGGTGCGTCAAGGTTCTTAGCGGAAGCTGTTGAAGATTGGGTGTCCTGTGTAAGCCAGTCAACTATTTTCTCTGAATTTTTTGGGTTCAGGGTACGTGGCCTCTGAACACTGGGCATTATTCCAGGGCCAGTGGAAATCACAGCACCACAACCACGATGGCCCCTGCAGGGTGGCCTGCCTCTGCCTGTCATTTTTTTTTAGATAAGTGGTACTATGCGTGCAAGGTACTGTGCCACCCTATATAAGTGGTGGGCAGTGGGCACAGTACAGTCTGTGGGCCAGACACACACTGGCTTGCAACTGGGATTATATCACAGAAAATTATTAATTTGATTTTTTTTTATCTGCAAGGTATTTGTGAGTGAGTGACACCCTGTAACGGTATGAGTGGTGGGCTAGCCAGTGGCCACAGTACAGTCTGTGGGCCAGACACACACTGGCTTGCAACTGGGATTATATCACAGAAAAATATCAAATTGAATTTTTTTTGTCTGCAAGGTATTTGTGAGTGAGTGACACCCTGTAACGGTATGAGTGGTGGGCTAGCCAGTGGCCACAGTACAGTCTGTGTGGGCCAGACACACACTGGCTTGCAACTGGGATTATATCACCGAAAAATATTAAATTGAATTTTCTTAATCTGCAAGGTATTTGTGAGTGAGTGACACCCTGTAACGGTATGAGTGGTGGGCTAGCCAGTGGCAACAGTACAGTCTGTGTGGGCCAGACACACACTGGCTTGCAACTGGGATTATATCACAGAAAAATATTAAATTGATATTTTTTTTATCTAAAAGGTATGTGTGAGTGACACCCTGTATGAATGGTGTGCACACAGTACTGTCTGTAGGCCAGACAGCCACTCACTGGCTTGCAACTGCTATTATATCACAGAGAAATAATAAATTTAATTTTTTTTATCTGCAAGGTATTTTCTGTCACACCCTGTATGAATGGTGTGCACACAGTACTGTCTGTGACTGAGCCTGCAGCCTCTCACACAACACGGGCAGGCAACTGCAATATATATAAAAAAAATTAAAAAAGCAGACTGATGAACCAGCCCTGGGGCTTTTTGGGGTGCTGTCAGGACGCTGTCCTTACAGCAGATGAGTCTGTGGACACAGAACACTGCCCTAGCTAACGCTTTCCCTATTAGATCAGCAGCAGCACTCTCCCTCCTCTCACTAATGCAGCTTCCGAATGAATCTAAAATGGATGCTGTCCAGGAGGTGGGAGGGTCTGGGAGGGAGGGTCTGCTGCTGATTGGCTGGAATGTGTCTGCTGACTGTGAGGTACAGGGTCAAAGTTTACTCAATGATGATGTATAGGGGCGGACCGAACATCGCATATGTTCACCCGCTGCGGCGAACGCAAACAAGCTATGTTCGCCGGGAACTATTCGCCGGCGAACTATTCGGGACATCTCTATATGTGAGTAGATCGGATTGCACACAAGCTTTAAGCAATAAGCATAGAAATGCTTGACTTTGCTGAAATGACGAATATTTTGAATATATTGCTATATTCGTAAATTACGAATATAGCACTACTGTATATTCAAAAAATACGGATTGGATTGCCATTATGCTATTATATTTAAGCGCATACTTACAGATAACATTTTTAATATCTCATACTTTAAAATTCTTACATATGGAAAACAAATTAGGATGCTTACATTTTAATATATGCGAAAAATTTTAACTATGCGCTTGATTCTAGTTGGAAAAGGCATTTTAGTAATGCAGTACATAGTAATAATCAAGAAGAAGATGTTGAAGGAACTTCGATAGTCAGAATTTTCGAATATGGAGAATATAGTGCTATATTCGTAATTGTCGAATATATCGCTATCTTCGACAAATTCGATTACCAACCCAACAACAGTTGTCAGGTGCGATGCGATTAATGGGCTTATTTAATTGTTATTATTCGTGAACAACACTGACGGGAAAAATAGAAATCGGGAGGTTTTTATTAATTTAAATTTTCTGAAAGACAAAATATATATGTGCGTTCTTCAAAATGCATTTGGCCTAAGCGATTATCTTTCTATGATTTTATTTAGCTTCAGAGAAAACGAATATTCGTTTTAACGAATATAGTGTCACATATTCTACATCTTCGCGAATTCTCGAAGTTACGATATTCGCGATAAATATTCGCTATTCGAATATTCGCGCTCAACACTATGTATTACCCAGAATGCATTTATGATGTTGGTGTAATGTTACTTATTTATGCCTAGGTGGCATTATTGCATAAGCTAGCAGCATTATTACCAGTAAGGGTTAAATGTCCAGGTCTGACTATATCCTCCATATACATAACATATGGAATCCTAAATCAGAGCTACAGGGATTAACTTTGACACATGTACCAATTAAAGCATAGACCTTAAGGTACCAGTTTAGACATCTCCCAACTATCAAATTTATGGTATTGATAAGAATATAATAGACCTTATACTTTCACAGACATGTGTGCCTCCTCTATTACTTTAACGGGTTAAAATAACACCATCTTCCCTGAACGGAGACTCATTAACTAAGTCTATACTTTTTTTTTTTTTATTCAGTTTTTCAGTTTTTTTCCCCCTTCATAGTACAAAGTTTAAGATAACATTTGACAGTGCTGAGTCCGAGTACATCCATACACAGTCTGCCAACACAGCAGATATGACACTTTATATCTCACATTGAACCGGCAATGAAATACATATCAAATACATAGTTTACACTATCCAAAATAATTGACAAACTCCCTGTTCAGTACTACACTTGACTCCGATCCCCCGCTATCTATCCGTACCCCCCCCCCCCATGATGATCATCTTGGTAGAAGTTGCCAATGGTCGTGCCGCTCTCTCTCCCCCCCAGCCCCCCGGGCGGCGGCAGCACTCATTCAGCACCTGCCGCATATTCCTCATACCTCTCAATCCTTTCCAATAGGTTCTTCCACTCCATAATGTTAGGTTCTTCCACTCCATAATGTTAGGTTTTCGTTTTGATCCCTGCTCTCTTGCAATAATAACTTTTGCCACCATAAGGCCTCTTGTCCAGACCGTTTTTTTCTTTTTCTCCCTAATTAATGATGGAAAAGAACCTAGGACGCCACTTCCAGTTTATATGAAAGGGATATTAGGGACTCTGCGCTTAGGAAATCATAGACCTCTCGCCAGTACGATTGCATACTTGGGCAAGTCCATATTATATGCATGTAGTCAGCAGACTCTTCTCTACATTTCCAACATCTTGATTCTCGTTCTCTATACATCTTACTTAGCAATATTGGAGTCAAATATAATCTGTGAATAATATTAAAATAAATAATCCTAAAGTTGCTCGAAATTGTTGTCTTTTTTATATTTTTATATATATTCCCCCATTCTATTGTGTTTGATCCTATATCTTTTGCCCATTTTTCCTCACTGTTAAACTTTAATATTTTCCCCAATCCCTTCCTTATTATCCTGTACACTTGAGAGGTGGTCACCCTTGTTATTGTGTGTTGATAACAAAAGTCTATAAATTCGTGTTTTGTAGTGATAAAGTACTCCCTATTTTGTGTTGTTTCAAATGCATGTTTTAATTGGTAATATTGATATTGACTCATCAAATCTATATTTATTCCAGGGCATAATTCTTTTAGTGCTCTTATTGTCCCGTCCTTTACTAACTGTGATACATATATAATACCGTGATTTTCCCAGTATTTATAATCCGTGATTAATTGGAATTCTACAATATTGCTATTACACCACAGAGGTGAAAAATATAAGGTGTTCAAAATTCCCAATATTCTTTTTATCTTTCCCCAAGACAGGTCCACCTTTCGACATATTGGGCATTTTTTCCCTTTATTTTTAATAAATCCCGTCTCCAATATGCTGAATATGTTATACCTTAGGCCAATAAAACCCCCTTCCAGATATTCTTTCATATTATTTCCCCCTGACTTTATCCACTGGACTAGGGAGGCTAAATAATATTCCTGGAAGAAAGGGACCGATAGTCCTCCATCCTCCTCTGCTAACCAGAGATATTTTTGTTTGAGTTTTACCCTTTTTCTTCCCCAGATTAAGTTATTCAGCAGCCGTTCCAGATGGTTGAAAGACAAAGTCTACAGGGAGTGCAGAATTATTAGGCAAGTTGTATTTTTGAGAAAATTTTTTATTATTGAACAACAACCATGTTCTCAATGAACCCAAAAAACTCATTAATATCAAAGCTGAATATTTTTGGAAGTAGTTTTTAGTTTGTTTTTAGTTTTAGCTATTTGAGGGGGATATCTGTGTGTGCAGGTGATTATTACTGTGCATAATTATTAGGCAACTTAACAAAAAACAAATATATACCCATTTCAATTATTTATTTTTACCAGTGAAACCAATATAACATCTCAACATTCACAAATATACATTTCTGACATTCAAAAACAAAACAAAAACAAATCAGTGACCAATATAGCCACCTTTCTTTGCAAGGACACTCAAAAGCCTGCAATCCATGGATTCTGTCAGTGTTTTGATCTGTTCACCATCAACATTGCGTGCAGCAGCAACCACAGCCTCCCAGACACTGTTCAGAGAGGTGTACTGTTTTCCCTCCTTGTAAATCTCACATTTGATGATGGACCACAGGTTCTCAATGGGGTTCAGATCAGGTGAACAAGGAGGCCATGTCATTAAATTTTCTTCTTTTATACCCTTTCTTGCCAGCCACGCTGTGGAGTACTTGGACGCGTGTGATGGAGCTGTCACGGCTGGGGATGGGGGAAATCCTCAGCCGTGCGATGCCAGAAGATGTAAGGCGGCTCGGCCAGGACGACAGGATTAGGGAGCAGGTCACCTCCTAAACGCATCCCTAACCTGACCCTGACTCCTAGCTACATGAGCCGACCTTGATGGTAGGAGGGCTCATGCACCGGAACCTTGAAGTCCCTGCTAGCCCTCAAGATGGCCCTAACCTAGGAGCAGGGTAAGACAGCCTGTTCCTTCTGGACGTGGAGGAACAGGGGTCTCACTGGCCAAGCTGCAAGGAATGGGGGAACACATACAACATACAGATATGACAGGGGAACTAAACAAGTTCCACACGTACCTGTCACAGCCACGCTGACTGGAACCCATGCATGCACTACTCATGTCCACAGAACACAAAGGGACATAGCACACATAACACACAGGTTACCAGGAGATCCATAGTTGCACTAAACAGGGAACAAAGGGAAACATCAACTGAACATCATGCAAACATAACTTATACTTCACAGATAAACCTATGACCACAAGGGTGGCCCCCACTGGCAGGTGATATACACAGGAGGCTGCTCCAGCTACACATGGCTGAAGCAACCCACTGAGACATGCCAAACACTGAGGCTTTATAGGCCAAGAGGCCACACCCAACAGTCAGACACACCCCGTGACTCACACACACTGAAAGGGAGTTAACCCTTCCAGCACCAGGGAAGGGAAACATAAAAAGGGAAGTGTCCAAACTAAGATCACACTGTGGCTGTTGCCGCAGGCAACGACATGGGTGGCTACCATGTCCTGGGAGTCAGCCCGCAGGCCGGGACACTGCCACCACATGTACACATCCAACCAAACGTTGCCACGGGCAGCCACAGTGAAGGGAAGATTCCTAGTGCACACACAACACAAAACACAGTGCACAACAGACAAACAAACACAACACCCAACATGAAGGTTGTTAGGTGCAACCGCATGCAATGCAGCAAGCTGCCCAGGACCGCACAGGCTGCTCTGCTGAAACTAACACCATACAACTAGTTGCCCGCGGCAACCACAGGTGAGGCCACAAACCAGCGGCCCTCAGCTGTGATTGAAGACCAAAACCAAACCGCAGGCAACCGCATGCGGTTGAGGAGTCACGACCATAACCGTGGCCGTGACAGGAGCATTGTCCTGCATGAAAATCATGTTTTTCTTGAAGGATGCAGACTTCTTCCTGTACCACTGCTTGAAGAAGGTGTCTTCCAGAAACTGGCAGTAGGACTGGGAGTTGAGCTTGACTCCATCCTCAACCCGAAAAGGCCCCACAAGCTCATCTTTGATGATACCAGCCCAAACCAGTACTCCACCTCCACCTTGCTGGCGTCTGAGTCGGACTGGAGCTCTCTGCCCTTTACCAATCCAGCCACGGGCCCATCCATCTGGCCCATCAAGACTCACTCTCATTTCATCAGTCCATAAAACCTTAGAAAAATCAGTCTTGAGATATTTCTTGGCCCAGTCTTGACGTTTCAGCTTGTGTGTCTTGTTCAGTGGTGGTCGTCTTTCAGCCTTTCTTACCTTGGCCATGTCTCTGAGTATTGCACACCTTGTGCTTTTGGGCACTCCAGTGATGTTGCAGCTCTGAAATATGGCCAAACTGGTGGCAAGTGGCATCTTGGCAGCTGCACGCTTGACTTTTCTCAGTTCATGGGCAGTTATTTTGCGCCTTGGTTTTTCCACACGCTTCTTGCGACCCTGTTGACTATTTTGAATGAAACGCTTGATTGTTCGATGATCACGCTTCAGAAGCTTTGCAATTTTAAGAGTGCTGCATCCCTCTGCAAGATATCTCACTATTTTTGACTTTTCTGAGCCTGTCAAGTCCTTCTTTTGACCCATTTTGCCAAAGGAAAGGAAGTTGCCTAATAATTATGCACACCTAATATAGGGTGTTGATGTCATTAGACCACACCCCTTCTCATTACAGAGATGCACATCACCTAATATGCTTAATTGGTAGTAGGCTTTCGAGCCTATACAGCTTGGAGTAAGACAACATGCATAAAGAGGATGATGTGGTCAAAATACTCATTTGCCTAATAATTCTGCACTCCCTGTATACTTAAAATTCTTTTCATCATATTTTAGGAGTACATGCGTTCCTAGTGAGAAATAAATAAGATAATAGATGCATTGACGTCCTTCATAATATTTAACAATATAAAACAATACATATTTCCTATTGATTATCTTATACAAAAAAGAAATAATGTTCATTATATGTGTATACAGACACCACAGATTTTCTGGTTCACCAATAGACATCAACTGTAGGGGTAATTAGTACCAGATACGTCTAGAGAATATCCTTATCTCAGTCATAAATCTATAAGGAGACCAGAATGACTCTTCTCAGACTGGTGCATCTATAGCGAAGAAACCTTATGAACAGTGTCCTTTCCATGAACCTATTTTGGCCAACGTTAAAAATACATAGGAAATGGGGAATAAATCACAATATGGCCTCTTATATATAATCATATCCACTATAATTTTGATATTTAGACATAAAAGTTATATACCTATGAAAGCGCAACATACTTGAGCACCATAGCACCCGAGCACTTTGGTGCTTGATTAATGCTAGTGATAACCTATCCTCAGGATAGGTTACCAGTATCTAATCAGCAGGATTCCAACACTTGGGACCCCCGCTGATCAGCTGTTTGGGGAGACCATAGCTCTCCAGTGGGCACTGCTGCGTCCTCAAACATGCCAAATACAGCGCTGTACATTGTATAACAGTTGTGCTTGGAATTGCAGCCAAGCCCCTTTCGGTAGAATGGGACTGAACTGTGCCTAGACACACATGACCAATGAATGAAATATCACTGGGCTAAGCTTAGCAGCGAGAAGGTCGGGGCACTCACAAGTGATTGGTGGGGGTCCGTTCTCAGACCCCCACCGATCAGATATTAATAGGTTTGAAAACCATTTTTAGTTTCTTGTAGTGTGTACATAAATTTACAGTGTTTTTGTAAAGTCTTCAGACCCTTTCACTTGTTTCATATTTTTTTATTTTGTGAGTTTTTCTCCATCATTCTTGAATCAATTCGCCATAATAACAAAGTGAAAATAAAATGTTTGAAATCTTTGCTAATTTATTGAAAAGGAAAAACTAAAATATTGCATTGACATAAGTATTCAGCCACTTTACTTGGTACTTAGTTGAAGCACTTTGGCAGCGTCCTCCAGCCTTCTTGGGCATGATGCCACAAATTTGCACATCTGGATTTAGGGATTTTCTGCAATTTTTCTTTAACCTCTTAAGCTGCAGGGTGGAGGATCATCAGTGGACAGCCATTTTTAGGTCTTTCCAGAGACGTTAAATTTGGTTCAAGTCAGGGCTCTGACTGGGCCACTCAAGGACATTCACAAAAATTTCACTAAAGGTCCCTTTACACTGGCCAATTTTCTACGTGATTATCGGCGATCTCCTCCATAGTATAATGTTAATGCCATTGCTTGTCCGAATACAGATTCATTGTTTGCCAGTGCTGTTTATAGATGCACTCCAATCAAAGTATAGAAACATAAATTTCAAATGTCATAGCAAAGGGTCTGATTTCTTATGTCCATGCCAGGGTCATAACTACCATAGCGGCAGACCATGTGACTGCTACGGGGCCCAGGGCAGTAGGGGGCTCAGTTGGGATCGTCTCCTCTTCTACTGGGGTGAAAACTTGGTCAGGACTCTACCCGCTAAAGGAACAACTTTTAGCAAATGAGGCAGTGGAAAAAAGGACCAAGGGTCTTTGAAAGGGGTTTAGGCGGAAACCCTACTGTCCCATGTGGCCTGGTTTGATCCTTGCTATGGGGCCCTTACTTCTCTATGTATGCCATGCAACATTTTAGTCCTTTCTTTTATTAGTAAAAATTTCTTAAATTCTGTCTAAACCTTCTCATTATCGGTTATTGAGTGTATGATGATGGAAAACATGATTTATTTTTACGTTTTAGCACAAGGCTGCAACATAAAATAAATAAATAAAAAAAGTGTGAAGAATACATCCTCCTGAAAAAAAAAGTTTTGTAGATGATTCAGTAAACATGATATAGACCTAGTCTTACTGCCATTCTTTTGGTATCAGTCTTGTCCAGTGGTGCTGGGGATATTTCGATGTAGCATGCTTAAAATGTACACACCAAAATACATACTTTGTATTAGGGTATGTACTCAAGTGAGCTTTTTTACTGTATTTGTTGGCGTTTTTGGTAAAAATATTTTTTCTTTTTTGTCTTTCTATCTTTTTAATTTTTCTTTTTTTTTTCATTTCTCTCTCTCTCTCTCTCTCTCTCTCTGTCTCCCTCTTCTCCGCCCTCCTTTTAAACTCTTGTGGACAGGACATTTTTCCGTCAAGTTTAGTTTTGTCCATATACTGTACCAAAACTAGGGATAGATGACTGGTTTTCACAGTTGGGAGGGAAACCTACTATCTTTTGAAGTTTCTGGCAATGCCATGGAAGTTATTGCTATTCATTTTGTCATTCCACTTGCTAATAAAGTGAAATAATATATTAGTATTAGATACTGGAATCCAGTGCAGTAGTTCCAAATGTATGTGTCCTAGAAAATGATAGATTACCTGTTTGGCTTTACCATGCAGAGAGTTTTTAACTTAACTTTTTCTTAATTTAGCAGTTTATAGAATATACATTTTGCTTGAGAATGACCCTTTAATATTGACATACAAAGTGCCTAAGGACCCATTTGTCATCTCTGTCTGTAATATATTGCCAATATGACCTAATTTATCACTTTACATTTTCTTTTGTAGTGCTTTTTCATAATTACTTTTATAATGTTAATGAATATTGATCATACGGTATAGACAGGATCAGAAAGTTATTCTTAAGGCTTTACTTTTTTTAAGATGATTTCAGAATAAGAATCATCAGAAAAAGTTTGTTTTAAAAAAAAACCACAAAAAACAAACAAGCAAAGGAGACCAATATAGTTATACATAAATATAACTCGCAGTCTAATATAAAGTTTTGTCTCAGTATTCTCCATTGCTTCCTCAGAATTAGTGCTAAGATGGGTAAATTTGCTCAAGGTTCCCAAATCCTAGTAAGTGTCTGGGGCTAGGTCCACAGCAGCAAGCAGACTGTAAGCAGAACACCATCTACAGTGAGTATTTCACTTCAACACTCTTTGAAGCAGATTTGTGCCTATGAAACTGACTGACCTGTTGCAAGTGCACTTGGCAGCTAAAGGCATCTGTGTTAGTTCCATGTTCATATGTGCCTAATTTGCTGAGAAAAATAACGTATGCAAATGAGCCTCTAGGCACAACAATCCACCAGTAGGTATTCATTCACCATATGGGATGAATCCTAAATAAATCACAAAATGTATAGCTCAATACGAAAAAGCAAAACACAAGAAGGTAAAGTTTCAGTGCAGAGGGGATCACGTCTATTCACACAATGTCAAAGAATGGACGTAGATAAATCACATCTAGATTTGAGTGAATTTGGTTTCATCTGAATTTATTCTTGGCGAATCATGTTAAAAAACTGCTATTTCCCAACCAGATATACACATTTATTAATGTGTATGCTCCAAATGTCAACCAGGCCACATGGATACATAAGATTCTCCAGACAATTGATCATTTTAGAGAGGGGGTGACCATTTTAGGTGGCGACCTCAATCTTACTCTGATCCCATCTGAGGATTCCTCCTCTAAAAAATCTGCTATCTCAAACAAAGCCTTATGCAAACTGAGAAAGTCTTTCCATGAACGTCGCCTGGTTGACATCTGGAGATCCCTGAACCCCACAGTTAGGGACTATACTTTTTTCTCGAACCCCCATAGTTCATATCAGCGTTTGGACTACTTTCTGATTTCAGCTGACCACATTCAATTATGCTCTAAAGCCCAGATTGGTTCTATCAGCATTTCCGATCATGCCCCTATATGGATTAACATCCTAACACCCGATAGACCTATATCCTCCTATAAATGGAGACTCAATGAGATGTTGATCCAATCCCCTGAAAATAAAGAGAAAGTCCTCAACTGGTTAAAAGACTTCTTCTCATCCAATAATACCCCTGGTATCCACCCCTATATTCTGTGGGATACCCACAAGGCCTTTATCAGAGGTCAACTCATAAGTTTAGGCGCATATACTAAAAAACTGAGACTCGCCCGTGTCGACTCTCTTCTTAAAAGCATTAAAGATATTGAGACCCTCCACAAGAGTTCCCTCCTAGAATCCCACATGACTAAACTTACGCTCCTCAGGACGGAACTAAAAAACCTTTTAAACACTCAATCGGCCAAATTTTTCCTCCACGCGCAATACAAATATTTTGCCCACGGAGACAAAGTATCCAAATTCATGATGTCCAGAATAAAAAAAAGGAAAGCCCAGAATTTCATTAACAAGATTCGCAATAAAGAAGGAGATATACTCATAAATACTGAAGGCATAGCCCGTAGGTTCTCTGAATTCTACAGCTCTCTGTATAACCTTCCTTCCCAGGAAGACCCTACCACCAACACTACACACCAGGATTCAATAAATCTCTTCCTCCGCTCTGTAGGTATGCCCCAGATAAATATCAACCACATTAATACCTTAAACTCCCCTTTTACAAACAAGGAACTACAATTAGCCATAAACCAACTCCCAAAAGGCAAAGCCCCCGGCCCTGATGGTTTTCCAGCCCTATATTACAAATCCTTCCAAAATATATTATCACCTCACCTACTCACTGTATGTAACAGAACTCTGCAAGGCGATCCTCTCTCCCAAGAAATGACAAAAGCCAATATCACCATAATACCTAAAGAGGGGAAGGACCTTACAGACTGTGGCAATTACCGCCCGATCTCTTTGCTAAATCTAGACCTAAAATTGCTAGCCAAAATGCTAGCTAACCGCCTTGCCCCTATTATCCCTCAACTTATACATAGAGATCAAACAGGCTTTATTAAAGGTAGAGAGGGTAAAGATAATACAGCCAGAGTCTTAAATTTGCTATCAAATGCATCAAAATTTTACCACCCTTTGGTGTTGGTCAGCACGGATGCCGAAAAAGCGTTTGACCGAGTACATTGGAACTATATGTATTGCACAATGGAGCAGTTTGGAATCCCAAAGGCCTTTATAAACTCAGTTAAAGCCATGTACACGTATGCTTCGGCGTCCGTGCTGATCAACGACACTATATCCCATCCTTTTTCTATAAAAAATGGAACCAGGCAGGGGTGCCCCCTGTCTCCCTTGATTTTTGTTTTGATTTTAGAGCCCCTCCTTATTTTCATCCGTAATGACAACAATATCAGAGGCCCAAGATTGGGAGATCAGGAACATAAAATTGCGGCCTTTGCCGATGACCTCCTCATAATGTCATCCAACCCTGGTAAATCCTTGCATCACATATACTCTATTCTGGAAAAATTTAGCTACCTTTCCAATTTCAAAATCAACATGAAGAAATCCCACATCTTAAGTGTAGGGATTAGCTTAAAACTTAAAACTGAACTAGCCTCCTCTTCCCCTTTTAACTGGGACTCTCCCTTTATAACATATCTAGGAGTTAAAATCCACCCCGATATTTCCTCTCTATATAAATTAAATTATATCCCACTACTAGATTCTATTAAACGTCAACTTGAAAATCTAAACCCCCCACTACTTTCCTGGTTTGGACGCAAAAATATGGTCATGTCCCTTGTTCTACCTAGATTGACATATCTCCTCCAAGTCCTCCCCATACCGATCCCCAACTCTTTTTTCCAATCTTTGGAGAAATCCATACGCTCATTTATATGGAATGGTAAAAAGGCAAGGATCAATATCAACACCCTCCAGAGGTCCAGAGATCAAGGAGGCATAGGCCTCCCCAACCCTCAATTGTACAACAAAGCGATACTCCTCTCCAGAGCCCTAGACTGGTTTAGGATCCCTGAACAGAAATCCTGGGTTGATATGGAGACCCCTGCTTACATGCCATCATTAAAGACCCTGCTGATAGACCCACACCACAACCTGTCCCCTTCACTTAAACACAATTTGCTAGCCAAATCTACACTCGAGGCATGGAAATGGTTCCAAGACTCGAAATGGGGTTTCCCATCGCCTTCCCCTTTGACACAAATTAGAGATGTAATAGGGTTGGCCCCCCTGGAGCTCAGACAAAGCATCCATAAGTATTTACGTATCTCTAATATACCTTTAATTGACATTCTACCAAAGAATGGGGAGGAACCATTAAGTCGGGAATCCCTGATATCTCATCTACCTGAGATCGAATCCCATCCACACATGCTTCACTTCTTGACGACATATATTAACAAACACATTAAGCTAAGCTCTTTAATGAGACCACTTACATGGTTTGAAAGTCTCATCCAAAACCCTACTCCCCCAAGGAAAGTTATATCCCTACTCTATAAATACCTTAATACAGTAATTATGCCACCCAAACCCAGTTTTATAACCCTGTGGGAAAGAGAATTAAATACCCACTTCACTAATGAGGAACAAATCCTTATGTTTAAAACCCCACACTCATCCTCTAGATGTACCAGAATCCAAGAAAATGGATATAAGGTATTGACCAGATGGTATAAAACACCTGATGTTACCCATCATTATAGCAATGGTGGTTCTGACGCATGTTGGAGGTGCGGAGTAGAACGTGGGACAATGCTACACATCTGGTGGGCCTGCCCCCTAATCTTTGATTGGTGGAGTACCATCTTTAAAAAATGCAATGAAGTTTGCAAATCTAATGTCAAGCCATCACCACTCTTAGCTCTCCTAGGATTGCATCTTAATGGCAAGACAATCATCCCCACCCTGTTCAAGATACTGATTATAGCCGCACGTCTCTTGATTCCTACACACTGGTTATCACCTAATGTCCCATCTGTGGATCACTGGCTCAACAAAGTCGAATCCCTATATAGATTCGAGGAAATAGCAGCCTGGGAAAATAGAGCACACCATAAATTCACAATCCTTTGGAAAGATTGGAGATCCTATAGAGATCCCTAAGACCAAATCCCATCTATGACCTCCTTCTAACCTGCGGACATGTGCATCAAAATATAAAGCTCTGTTTACATACATCCTATTTCTTGTTATTATGTTGATTGATGCTTATTGTTGTAAAACAATTTTGATATAATGGAGTTCACACCTCCTTTTCAAAGTACTCTGTATTTGATAACCATTTTACAATAAAGCTCTTTTGAAAAAAAAAAAAAAAAAAACTGCTATTTCCTGGCTGCAGAGAGCCTGTATAGTGGTGTAGAACACTGTGCCTTGCAGTAACACGCATAGGGAGTCTGCTGTGGTAGTGAAACAATACTCTGAGTCAGTATGACATGCAGGTGACAGGCGTCGCTCTTAGAATCATTGCACACTTCACTTATTTGGGCAGTTACAGGGCCAAAACTGACCAAATAACCCAACTGTGAACTCAGCCTTACAGGTCAATGTCAGCGTCAAGAAAAAGCACACTTTTTTTTTACATCGTCAGCAGCTGGTAAGGAGGGTGGAAGCAGCATGAGGAGACCACAGAGTGGCAAAACGACAGAGTCTGGATGGGGAAGCAGCATCAAGAGGTCACAGAGTGGCACAATGACAGAGTGTGGCGGTAGTGGCAGCAGCAGCATCAGGAGGAGGCACATGGTGGCTCAATGACAGTGTGGAGGTGGCAGCAGCAGAATCAGGAAGCTACAGAGCAGCACAATGAAAAAGTGTGGAGGTGGCGGCAGCAGCATCAGGAGGCGGCCACAGGGTGGCACAATGACAGTGTGGAGGTGGCAGGAGCATCAGCATGAGAAGACCACAGAGAAGCACAATGACAGAGTGTGGAGGTGGCAGCAGCAGCATCAGGAGGAGGCCACAGGGTGACACAATGACAGAGTGTGGAGGTGACAGCAGCATCTTTGGGAGGCCACAGAGTGGCAAAATGACAGAGTGTAGAGGTGGCAGCAGCATCAAGAGGAGGCCACAGGGTGGCACAATGACAAAGTGTGGAGGTGGCAGCAGCAGCATCAGGAGGCCACAGAGTGGCAAAATGACTGAGTGTAGAGGTGGCTGCAGTAGCATCAGGAGGAGGCCACAGGGTGGCACAATAACAGGGTGGAGGTGGCAGCAGCAGCATCAGGAGGCACAGAGTGGCAAGGTCACATAGTGTTCAGGTAACAGCAGCATCAGAAGACCACAGAGCGGCAAGGTGACATCGTGTGGAGGTGGCAGCAGCATCAGAAGACCACAGAGAGGCAATGTGACATAGTGTGGAGGTGGAGACAAAATCAGGAGACCGCAGAGTGGCAAGGTGACATAGTGTGGAGGTGGCAATAGCATCAGGAGACCACAGAGTGGCAAGGTGACATAGTGTGGAGGTGGCAGCAGCATCAGGAGACCACAGAGTGGCAAGGTGATATAGTTTGGAAATGGCAGCAGCATCAGGAGACCACAAAGTGACCCAGTGACAGAGTGGGGAGGTGGGTGCCGATACCAGTACCCACTGAATATGGTGGGTGAAAGAAGGAGCACTTGGAATCAGATGTGTGGCATCAGGCGTGTGGCAGCATCAAAATAGTAGCAGAGGCTGGTAGCCAGAAGAAATCTTTCTCTTTTGTGTTGGTGTGGCACCATGGATAATCTAGTCTTAAGCATTGGTGGGTGGAAATCCTGGCTGATCCATGCCTGATTCATCTTGACAAAGGTCAGTTTCTCCACATTTTGGGTGGACAGGCGAGTTCTTCTTGGGTAGAGTTGAGCGAACACCTGGATGTTCGGGTTCGAGAAGTTCGGCCGAACTACCCGGAAATGTTCGGGTTCGGGATCCGAACCCGACCCGAACTTCGACCCGAACTTTTGGGCACTAAAAAGGCTGTAAAACAGCCCAGGAAAGAGCTAGAGGGCTGCAAAATGCAGCAACATGTAGGTAAATCCCCTGCAAACAAATGTGGATAGGGAAATGAATTAAAATAAAAATAAAAAAAATTAAAATTAACCAATATCAATTGGACAGAGGTCCCATAGCAGAGAATCTGGCTTCACGTCAGCAGAGAATCAGTCTCTTCATGCCATAGCAAAGAATCTGGCTTCATGTCAGCAGAGAATCAGTCTCTTCATGCCATAGCAGAGAATCTGGCTTCATGTCAGCACAGAATCAGTCTTCATGTCATAGCAGAGAATCAGGCTTCACGTCACCCACCACTGGAACAGGCCACTGTCACACATTTAGGCCCCGGCACCCAGACAGAGGAGAGAGGTCCCGTAACAGAGAATCAGGCCTTATGTCAGCGCAGAATCAGTCTTCATGTCATAGCAGAGAATCAGGCTTCACGTCACCCACCACTGGAACAGGCCACTGTCACACATTTAGGCCCCGGCACCCAGACAGAGGAGAGAGGTCCCGTAACAGAGAATCAGGCCTTATGTCAGCGCAGAATCAGTCTTCATGTCATAGCAGAGAATCAAGCTTCACGTCACCCACCACTGGAACAGGCCACTGTCACACATTTAGGCCCCGGCACCATGACAGAGGAGAGGTTCATTCAACTTTGGGTTGCCCCGCAATATAATGGTAAAATGAAAATAAAAATAGGATTGAATGAGGAAGTGCCCTGGAGTAAAATAATATATTGTTAAGGGGAGGTAGTTAATATCTAATCTGCACAAGGGATGGACAGGTCCTGTGGGATCCATGCCTGGTTCATTTTTATGAACGTCAGCTTGTCCACATTGGCTGTAGACAGGCGGCTGCGTTTGTCTGTAATGACGCCCCCTGCCGTGCTGAATACACGTTCAGACAAAACGCTCGCCGCCGGGCAGGCCAGCACCTCCAAGGCATAAAAGGCTAGCTATGGCCACGTGGACAATTTGGAGACCCAGAAGTTGAATGGGGCCGAACCATCAGTCAGTACGTGGAGGGGTGTGCACAGGTACTGTTCCACCATGTTAGTGAAATGTTGCCTCCTGCTAACACGTTCCGTATCAGGTGGTGGTGCAGTTAGCTGTGGCGCGGTGACAAAACTTTTCCACATCTCTGCCATGCTAACCCTGCCCTCAGAGGAGCTGGCCGTGACACAGCTGCGTTGGCGACCTCTTACTCCTCCTCTGCCTTCGCCTTGGGCTTCCACTGGTTCCCCTGTGACATTTGGGAATGCTCTCAGTAGCGCGTCTACCAACGTGCGCTTGTACTCGCGCATCTTCCTATCACGCTCCAGTGTAGGAAGTAAGGTGGGCACATTGTCTTTGTACCGGGGATCCAGCAGGGTGGCAACCCAGTAGTCCGCACACGTTAAAATGTGGGCAACTCTGCTGTCGTTGCGCAGGCACTGCAGCATGTAGTCGCTCATGTGTGCCAGGCTGCCCAGAGGTAAGGACAAGATGTCCTCTGTGGGAGGCGTATCGTCATCGTCCTGTGTTTCCCCCCAGCCATGCACCAGTGATGGGCCCGAGCTGCTTTGGGTGCCACCCCGCTGTGAACATGCTTCATCCTCATCCTCCTCCACTTCCTCCTCATCCTCGTCCTCCTCGTCCTCCAGTAGTGGGCCCTGTCTGGCCACATTTGTACCTGGCCTCTGGTGTTGCAAAAAACCTCCCTCTGAGTCACTTCGAAGAGACTGGCCTGAAAGTGCTAAAAATGACCCCTCTTCCTCCTCTTCCTCCTGGGCCACCTCCTCTTCCATCATCGCCCTAAGTGTTTTCTCAAGGAGACATAGAAGTGGTATTGTAACGCTGATAACGGCGTCATCGCCACTGGCCATGTTGGTGGAGTACTCGAAACAGCGCAACAGGGCACACAGGTCTCGCATGGAGGCCCAGTCATTGGTGGTGAAGTGGTGCTGTTCCGCTGTGCGACTGACCTGTGCGTGCATCAGCTGAAACTCCACTATGGCCTGCTGCTGCTCGCACAGTCTGTCCAGCATGTGCAAGGTGAGCAGGAAGGCCGAAGTTACGCTGTAGCGCAGACAGGCGTGCAGCAGCAGGGTGTGAACGCCGGAAGCACGAACAGACGGCCCGCACTTTATGCAGCAGCTCTTACATGTCGGGGTAGTTGCGAATGAACTTCTGCACCACCAAATTCAGCACATGCGCCAGGCAAGGGATGTACGTCAAACCGGCTAGTCCCAGAGCTGCAACGAGATTTCGCCCATTATCGCACACCACCAGGCCGGGCTTGAGGCTCACCGGCAGCAACCACTCGTCGGTCTGTTGTTCTATACCCCGCCACAACTCCTGTGCGGTGTGGGGCCTGTCCCCCAAACATATGAGTTTCAGAACGGCCTGCTGACGTTTACCCCGGGCTGTGCTGAAGTTGGTGGTGAAGGTGTGTGGCTGACTGGATAAGCAGGTGGAAGAAGAGGAGGAGGAAGCTGAGGAGGAGGAGGAGGAGACAGGAGGCAAAGAATGTTGCCCTGCGATCCTTGGCGGCGGAAGGACGTGCGCCAAACAGCTCTCCGCCTGGGGCCCAGCCGCCACTACATTTACCCAGTGTGCAGTTAGGGAGATATAGCGTCCCTGGCCGTGCTTACTGGTCCACGTATCTGTGGTTAGGTGGACCTTGCCACAGATGGCGTTGCGCAGTGCACACTTCATTTTATCGGACACTTGGTTGTGCAGGGAAGGCACGGCTCTCTTGAAGAAGTAGTGGCGGCTGGGAACAACATACTGTGGGACAGCAAGCGACATGAGCTGTTTGAAGCTGTCTGTGTCTACCAGCCTAAATGACAGCATTTCCTAGGCCAGTAGTTTAGAAATGCTGGCATTCAGGGCCAGGGATCGAGGGTGGCTAGGTGGGAATTTACGCTTTCTCTCAAATGTTTGTGAGATAGAGAGCTGAACACTGCCGTATGACATGGTTGAGATGCTTGGTGACGCAGGTGGTGGTGTTGGTGGTACATCCCATGTTTGCTGGGCGGCAGGTGCCAACGTTCCTCCAGAGGCGGAGGAAGAGGCCGAGGTAGCGGCAGCAGCAGAAGAGGTAGCAGGGGGAGCCTGAGTGACTTCTTTGTTTTTAAGGTGTTTACTCCACTGCAGTTCATGCTTTGCATGCAGGTGCCTGGTCATGCAGGTTGTGCTAAGGTTCAGAACGTTAATGCCTCGCTTCAGGCTCTGATGGCACAGCGTGCAAACCACTCGGGTCTTGTCGTCAGCACATTGTTTAAAGAAGTGCCATGCCAGGGAACTCCTTGAAGCTGCCTTTGGGGTGCTCGGTCCCAGATGGCGGCGGTCAGTAGCAGGCGGAGTCTCTTGGCGGCGGGTGTTCTGATTTTGCCCACTGCTCCCTCTTTTGCTACGCTGTTGGCTCGGTCTCACCACTGCCTCTTCCTCCGAACTGTGAAAGTCAGTGGCACGACCTTCATTCCATGTGGGGTCTAGGACCTCATCGTCCCCTGCATCGTCTTCCACCCAGTCTTGATCCCTGACCTCCTGTTCAGTCTGCACACTGCAGAAAGACGCAGCAGTTGGCACCTGTGTTTTGTCATCATCAGAGACGTGCTGAGGTGGTATTCCCATGTCCTCATCATCAAGAAACATAAGTGGTTGTGCGTTAGTGCATTCTATCTCTTCCACCCCTGGGGAAGGGCTAGGTGGATGCCCTTGGGAAACCCTGGCAGCAGAGTCTTCAAACAGCATAAGAGACTGCTGCAAAACTTGAGGCTCAGACAGTTTCCCTGATATGCATGGGGGTGATGTGACAGACTGATGGGCTTGGTTTTCAGGCGCCATCTGTGCGCTTTCTGCAGAAGACTGGGTGGGAGATAATGTGAACGTGCTGGATGCACTGTCGGCCACCCATTTGACTAATGCCTGTACCTGCTCAGGCCTTACCATTCTTAGAACGGCATTGGGCCCCACCCAAATATCGCTGTAAATTCTGCTGGCTACTGGGACCTGAGGTAGTTGGTTCACTAGGATATGTGGCTGTGGCAGAACGGCCACGTCCTCTCCCAGCACCAGAGGGTCCACTAACACCACCACGACCATGACCACGTCCGCGTCCCTTATTAGATGTTTTCCTCATTGTTCCCGTTCACCACAATTTTGAAAATGGCAAATTTGGGAATAGTTTTTCAACCCAGAACAAAAACTGTGCTTTTACGGTCACTACAAATAACTTGACCAAGTTTTTCTGAATGACACTATCAGCACCTTGAATCTAAGATATCCTTTTTGGGATAGATTTAAAGTAGGCCTGATATAGCATAAACTACTTATTTTGAGAATGGCAAATTTGGGAATAGTTTTTCAACCCAGAACAAAAACTGTGCTTTTACGGTCACTACAAATAACTTGACCAGCTAAAACAGTACAGATTTGGTTGAATAGAAATGTGAGGCCTATTTTTTTTTTTGCGCTGTGTGACAGGTATACGTTTAATCACAGAATTAGACTTGTATCTGCACGGTAGCGTGTGTGTTAAGTTTTTCTGAATGACACTATCAGCACCTTGAATCTAAGATATCCTTTTTGGGATAGATTTCAAGTAGGCCTGATATAGCATAAACTACTTATTTTGAGAATGGCAAATTTGGGAATAGTTTTTAAACCCAGAACAAAAACTGTGCTTTTACAGTCACTACAAATAACTTGACCAGCTAAAACAGTACAGATTTGGTTGAATAGAAATGTCAGGTCTATTTTTTAGGCGCTGGGTGACAGGCTCAACTTGCCCCTGATGTAGTATATGGCCAAAAAATAACCACACTATTGATGGTTAAATGCACTTGGGTGACACAGGCTCAGCCTGCACCTGATTTAGTATATGGACAAAAAATTAACCACACTGTTGATGGTTAAATGCACTTGGGTGACACAGGCTCAGCCTGCACCTGAAGTAGTATATGGCCAAAAAATAACCAGACTGTTGATGGTTAAATGCACTTCGGCGACACAGGCTCAGCCTGCAGCTGATGTAGGATATAGCAAAAAATAACCACACTATTGATGGTTAAAAGCACTTGGTGGTAGCTTGTGCTGGCGCACCACAAGCCACAAAATGGCCGCCGATCACCCCAGAAAAAAGTGATATAAAAACGCTCTGGGCAGACTAAAAAAAATGAGCAATTCGATATTAGCACTTCAATGATTCACAGCTGGATATCGATCACAGAATGAAGTCTTTTGGAGGAGTTAATCTGCCTAATCTCGCCCTAACGTCGCAGCAGCAACTTCTCCCTATGCTTGAATCAGCAGAGTGACGTGCAGCGCTACGTGACACAAGCTTATATAGAGGCTGGGTCACATGCTGCACTGGCCAATCACAGCCATGCCAATAGTAGGCAAGGCTGTGATGGCCTCTTGGGGCAAGTAGTATGACGCTTGTTGATTGGCTGCTTTGCAGCCTTTCAAAAAGCGCCAAGAAAGCGCCGAACACCGAACCCAAACTTTTACGAAAATGTTCGGGTTCGGGTCCGTGTCACGGACACCCCAAAATTCGGTACGAACCCGAACTATACAGTTTGGGTTCGCTCATCCCTATTCTTGGGGTAACTGTGGCCACCGTCGCACTATACACCCACTCTGATGCCACACTACTGGCCGAGCAGGACAGCTTTTCCAGGGCAAACTCTGCTAGTTGCGGCCACAAATCCAGTTTGGCTGCCCATTTGTCCAATGGATCTTCAATGTGGGGTGGCAGGGTGCTGTGCAAGTATGCCACCACCTGCTGGTTCAGGTCCTGCTCCAGGTCTAGCTGCTGTTGCTGCTGGTGAATAGTTTCTTCACTAGGCGGGTGAGGAAAGCTTCTCTTCAGCAACTCTAGAATCAAGTTGCTGCTGATGGAGCTGGAACTGCTCCTCTATCCCCCCCATCCTGCCACAGCAGCAATGGCAGAGGAACGTGAGCGCAGAGGGCCCCCTGGTCAGACCTGCGAGAGGACAGACGATCGTGCAGATAGGCAGCGGCCAAATTACTATATAGGATGTCTCTATAGTAGTTCAGTTTATCCTTCCTCTCAGCTAGTGTAAAAGACGCTCCCATTTTGGACCAGTAGCGTTGGTCTAACAAGGTGGAGAGCCAAAAGTCATACCCCTCTGCCGAATGGTGACAATTCGCCTGTCACTACCCAAGCAAGTGAGCATGCATCGGGCCATTTGTGCAAGGGACTCGGAGGGACTCCCTACTTCCATCTCCACTGCATACTGCCACGGTGTGTCTGGGTCCTCTGCCTTGTCTTCCTCATCACACTGTAGCTCCTCTGGCTGCTCCTGCTCCTCCTCTTCTGTCACCTGTGTGGAAAAAAAAAACATTTTCTCTACACATTGCTTGTGCTCCAATGTCTTCCTCCTCCAGTTCAACCCCCACAGGTCTCATGTGTCTATGAGATCTAGGCGCCACATCTACAGTCCCCTGACAAGCCAGATTTACAATCATCTGTTCCAGGACAAGAAGTAGTGGAAAGACATTGTTCATCCTGTAGTCCTGGCGACTGACAAATAACATGGCCTCCTCAAAGGGCCTGAGCAAATGGCAGGTGTCACGCATGAGCTGCCACTGGCTGACATCGAAGTTACACAGGGGAGTACTTCTGTCTGCTTGGATCATCAAGAAATCGTTTATGGCCTTTCTCTGTTCGTATAGTCGGTCCAACATATGGGGGGTGGAATTCCAGAGGTATTGTACAAATGCAAACCTACCAAAAAATGTCTGATTCTTTTTTTCAGCAGGGACAAGGAATCTGGTCAACTTTGATGGGAAGATAGATGGAGCTAAATACAGGGCAATTCTGGAGGAATACCTTGTAGAGACTGCACAAGACTTCAGACTGGGGCAGATGTTTACCCTCCAGCAGGACAACAACCCTAAACATGCAGCCAGAGCTACAATGGAATGGTGTAAAAGTCGCATATCAGCCTATGTTGGGGGATGCTGTTCTGCCGCTGCAGCTCAAGGAGGGTGTGCTTTGCGGTGTACGAGTAGCTAAAGTGCATGCAAAGTTTCCTGCCCATTTTTAGAATGTCTTGTGGATGGGTGGAAGACTTTATGAAACGCTTGACAACCAGATTGAACACATGTGCCATGCAGGGCGCATGGCTCAGCCCTCCTTGACATAGCGCCGACACCATATTCTTCCTGTTGTCGGTCACCATGTTTCCTATTCTGAGTTTTGGCGGAGAAATCCAGGATTCGATTTCTTGATGAAGGACACGGAGCAGTTCTTCCCCTGTTTGACTCCGTTCACCCAGGCAAACGAGTTGCAGAACAGCATGACACCGCCATGACCTGCACATGTGGTATGCTGGAAGGTTACAGGGAATTGTCCCTGCAGTGGAGGCTAAGGACACAGTGGAAGATGAAGAGGCAGAGGCGAAAATTGTCGCCGGACCAACAGCGTCACAACATGGAGGTGGAAGCGACGTGACCTTGTCAAGTTGCTGGTGTGGCTGTGCAGGAACTACATTCACCTAGTGGGCTGTAAAGGACAAGTATTGTCCCTGACCGTAGTTACAGCTCTACACGTAGTCACTGCCGTGCACTTTGGCAGACACCGACAGGCTCAAGAACTAGCCCACCTTCTGTTCTACATACCTGTGCAGGGCTGGTACTGCCTTTTTGGCAAAGAAATGACGGCTTGGGACTCTCCACCTCGGCTCGGCACAAGCCATCAGTTCTCTGAAAGGTGTAGAGTAAACCTTCTGTCCAGCTTCTTATGTAGTATTTTTAAGTACATTAGTGATCAAACAGCATCATGAAAACCAAAGAACACACCAGACCGGTCAGGGATAAAGTTGTAAAAAAGTGTAAAGCAGGGTTAGGTTATAAAATAATATCCCGAGCTGTGAACATCTCATGGAGCACTGTTCAATCCATTTTCCAAAAATGGAAGAAGTATTGTACAAATGCAAACCTACCAAAAAATGTCTGATTCTTTTTTTCAGCAAGCACATGGAATCTGGTCAACTTTGATGGGAAGATAGATGGAGCTAAATACAGGGCAATTCTGGAGGAATACCTTGTAGAGACTGCACAAGACTTCAGACTGGGGCGGATGTTTACCCTCCAGCAGGACAACAACCCTAAACATGCAGCCAGAGCTACAATGGAATGGTTTAGATTAAAACATACTCATGTGTTAGAATGGCCCTGTCAAAGCCCAGACTTACATCCGATTAAGAATCTATGGCAAGACTTGAAAATTGCTGTTAACAGACGCTCTCCATCCAATCTGACATAACTTTTTTGCAAAGAAGAATGGTAAAATATTTTCAGCTTCTAGATGTGCAAAGCTGGTAGAGAAATACACAAAAAGACTTTTAGCTGTAGTTGCAGCGTAAAGTGGTCCTACAAAATATTGACTCAGGGGGGCTGAATATAAATGCACGCCACATTCTCTAGATTTTTATGCATTAAAAATTTTGAAAATTATGTATCATTTTATCTTTACTTCACACATACAGTACTTGTTACTTTGTGTTGGTCTATCACATGAAATCCCAATAAAATAAATGTAAGTTTGTGGGTGCAACATGAAAAATTTGGAAAAGTCCAGGGTGTATGAATACTTTTTCAAGGCACTCTACAGTATATATAGCACAATAATTTTTTCTTTTTTATCATGGCATGAACAAAGGAGATTTCTGAATACTCAGACTGGTAAAGGTTATAGAACCCTCTCTAAAGAGTTTGGACTCCGAAAGTCCGCAGTCGGCCGTCAGACAGATTGAGTACAAGTGGAGGAAATTCCATTACACCATTATTATTCTCCTCATGAATGGTCGATCAACAAAGATCACACCAAGAATAAGATGCATCCATCTTTTCTAGTGGTAACATAATTTTTTTCCAGACCAGTTTTAATAGTTTGTTTTAGAAATCATTCTGTTGAACTACAATTCAAAAGCAATGTCGGATTTTCATTAGTTGATCTTGAGTACATTTTTATTTATTGTTACTTTTGTTAGTTCCCAGTTATTTTAGTGACCACTGTGGCTTTTTCTTTCTTTAACAGAATGGAACCAACAATTTTGTCCAGGTGAGTATGTCAGTGTCACTCAGACATGATTTGATATTGCTGTTATTGCGTTTAAGAGCTTAGGGAGGAGGAGGAAGAGAGAAAATGCAAAAATGTATAAAAGAATTATGAAATGAGATAACATGTTTTCCTAAAAACTATGAGTCCTAGTACGTGTTATATACCAATTTCCAAGGCAATTGGAGCCAGTTTTGTTCAGGCCAAATCGAATTGGTTCCGAACCAAAATTTTTCAAAATATTTGGCAAATTGAAAACAAAATACATTTCAAAAGGTTCATTCATCTCTTCTCAGCACCCTAAAATCTGCAAATGGCACAGTTGGCACATTGCTTGCCAAATTTCACTAAACAGGTTCTGTGTCTGCCATTTTAAAACAGAAATCCAAAGTTGGCTTCAGTACCAAGGTACCAGTCGAATTTTGCCTCTTCGCAACACTTACATTTTAATGCTGTACAGAGACAGAACAAGCAACTCAGAGCAGAGATAGAGGTGCCTTTTGCAGTGCAAGCGTATGGTGCCATGTCTGAGAAGGATGAGAAGGCTGTCAAAGAGACTGGAGACTCCAAGAAGACAAAGGCTGAATAAGTTAAGGCCGATGTGTTGGTGGACGTGAAGTCCCCAGGTGCTGCAGAGACCAAAGTTAAGACAAAGGGAGCGACAGCCGAAGTGGAAAAAGCCACTAAAGAAGCAGAGGTCTCTGAAACTGCCCTAAGAGAGCAGAGACTAGAGCAATGTAGACAGCAGCTTGCATGGTGAGTAGCATGATAGCGGTGGACCTCTACTTACCTTTAAAAAACGAAAACAAATTAGGTTAGTCTGACAATATCTGTCTTTGTTAAAACTATGCTGTATGTCAGGTAAAATGTTATCACATTCTGATATATATACATATACTGTATATATATATATATATATATATATATATATATAGTGAGACAGTGACAGATCTCACACAGGTTAGAGGCAAGGAAGGGGTGGATAGTGTGGCCCACACCCCTTTTCCACCACAGGTGAGACCAGCTGGAGGTACTCAGGGGGGCATAAAGCACCTCCCAGGGTGTCAGTAAGGGGGGAGTGTGCAAACAGAGGCCTGGTGAGGCTCTGTGAGTGTGGTCTCAGCTGGGCAAGGCTGAGAGACCACGAGGCTGGGAGATATTCTGACTGTGCTGCAGCCTGGGGATTGATGGACTATCGGGCTGAGAAAGCCGCACCTGAAACAGTGTGTGAACTCTGATGTACAGTACAGACCAAAAGTTTGGACACACCTTCTCATTCAAAGAGTTTTCTTTATTTTCATGACTATGAAGGCATCAAAACTATGAATTAACACATGTGGAATTATATACATAACAAACAAGTGTGAAACAACTGAAAATATGTCATATTCTAGGTTCTTCAAAGTAGCCACCTTTTGCTTTGATTACTGCTTTGCACACTCTTGGCATTCTCTTGATGAGCTTCAAGAGCTAGTCCCCTGAAATGGTCTTCCAACAGTCTTGAAGGAGTTCCCAGAGATGCTTAGCACTTGTTGGCCCTTTTGCCTTCACTCTGCGGTCCAGCTCACCCAAAACCATCTCGATTGGGTTCAGGTCCGGTGACTGTGGAGTCCAGGTCACCTGGCGCAGCACCCCATCACTCTCCTTCATGGTCAAATAGCCCTTACTTTCAAAGTTTTCCCAATTTTTCGGCTGACTGACTGACCTTCATTTCTTAAAGTAATGATGGCCACTCGTTTTTCTTTACTTAGCTGCTTCTTTCTTGCCATAATACAAATTCTAACAGTCTATTCAGTAGGACTATTAGCTGTGTATCCACCTGACTTCTCCTCAACGCAACTGATGGTCCCAACCCCATTTATAAGGCAAGAAATCCCACTTATTAAACCTGACAGGGCACACCTGTGAAGTGAAAACCATTTCAGGGGACTACCTCTTGAAGCTCATCAAGAGAATGCCAAGAGTGTGCAAAGCAGTAATCAAAGCAAAAGGTGGCTACTTTGAAGAACCTAGAATATGACATATTTTCAGTTGTTTCACACTTTTTGATGCCTTCATAGTCATGAAAATAAAGAAAACTCTTTGAATGAGAAGGTGTGTCCAAACTTTTGGTCTCTACTGTATACTGTAGGTGAGTCAGAGAGACATGTCTTATGTTTTAGTTAGTGCCCAGATGGGCAGGCTTTTATTTTGTACTGTTTGTGCATTTGCCACAATAAAGCACAGTTTGGCTCCTAAATTCTGGTGTCCGTGTAGAAGTGTGTGGTTACAAACCCCGAAAAAGAGCTAACCCCCCATAATATATGTATATATATATATATATATATAGTGGAGATTCGCTCTGGTAGTTGGGATAAGCGGGTGCATTACAGAAGCAAAGTACAAATTCGTAATTCAAATGTCTGTGTTTATTCACACATTGGCTCAGTTCCACAACAGCGATTGCCAGAGCTCCTCTGTCAGGGAGAGGTAATAATGTTTTTTTTTATAGGCCAGTCAAGACCCGGCCTGGAACGTGGGGAGTAGTCACCCACTCATCATTTTGACTACTCCCAGTAAGAGACGTCCCGGATAAGCTATACAGCCATACTAAAATAACAAACTGTCAATCAGAATTAGCTGCTGCTGACACCTGAAAATACCTGCTCTTACTTCACCGAGGCCAGAAACCTCGGTGACACATACCTTCCGTCAATGACGGACCTTTGTGCCTTCCTACAATAGAAATTTATCAAACTGGTGTAAAATAGAACTGGCTTAGTTGCCCATAGCAGCCAATCAGATTCCACCTTTTTTGACAGCTCCTTTGGAAATTGAAAGGTGGAATCTGATTGGTTGCTATAGGTAACTAAGCCAGTTCTACTTTACAACCAGTTTGATAAATTACCCGAATAGTCCCTTCAGAGTCGCTCAAATATTTTTCCCATAATGGATGCAAATTCTCACATTCATTTTAATTTTTTTTCTCTTTCTCTTTGCCTTCCAAGAGCCATAACTATTTATTTTTTTACTTTTTATTCACATAGGTGTATAAGGGCTTGTTGTTGCAGGACAAGTTGCATTTTTTCATTGGCACAAGTGATGATCGAGCATGCTCGGCCGAACACCTCTTCAGCTCGAGCATCGAGATGCTCGGCACATGGCGGTACTCGTACCGCATGTGCTCAAGTGCCCTGCTCGAGTCTCCTCCCTGCACGTTTCGCGGCTGCTACGCAGCCAATAAACGTGCGGTTAGGTACTGCTCTCACTGTAATGCCAGTAGCCATACAGCACCCGATGGCGCATGTTCGGCTCATTCATAGTCAGGAAAAGCTGAGCATAGGAAGAGACAAAGAGTGTAGGGAGTCTAATTGAATATTTTTTTTTGTACAAAAACGTTTCAGAGACCCAAAAGTCCTTGTAAGCAGCAATACACTGCGTGCATAATTATTAGACAAATGAGTATTTTGACCACATCATCCTCTTTATGCATGTTGTCTTACTCCAAGCTGTATAGGCTCGAAAGCCTACTACCAATTAAGCATATTAGGTGATGTGCATCTCTGTAATGAGAAGGGGTGTGGTCTAATGACATCAACACCCTATATTAGGTGTGCATAATTATTAGGCAACTTCCTTTCCTTTGGCAAAATGGGTCAAAAGAAGGACTTGACAGGCTCAGAAAAGTCAAAAATAGTGAGATATCTTTCAGAGGGATGCAGCACTCTTAAAATTGCAAAGCTTCTGAAGCGTGACCATCGAACAATCAAGCGTTTCATTCAAAATAGTCAACAGGGTCGCAAGAAGCGTGTGGAAAAACCAAGGCGCAAAATAACTGCCCATGAACTGAGAAAAGTCAAGCGTGCAGCTGCCAAGATGCCACTTGCCACCAGTTTGGCCATATTTCAGAGCTGCAACATCACTGGAGTGCCCAAAAGCACAAGGTGTGCAATACTCAGAGACATGGCCAAGGTAAGAAAGGCTGAAAGACGACCACCACTGAACAAGACACACAAGCTGAAACGTCAAGACTGGGCCAAGAAATATCTCAAGACTGATTTTTCTAAGGTTTTATGGACTGATGAAATGAGAGTGAGTCTTGATGGGCCAGATGGATGGGCCCGTGGCTGGATTGGTAAAGGGCAGAGAGCTCCAGTCCGACTCAGACGCCAGCAAGGTGGAGGTGGAGTACTGGTTTGGGCTGGTATCATCAAAGATGAGCTTGTGGGGCCTTTTCGGGTTGAGGATGGAGTCAAGCTCAACTCCCAGTCCTACTGCCAGTTTCTGGAAGACACCTTTTTCAAGCAGTGGTACAGGAAGTAGTCTGCATCCTTCAAGAAAAACATGATTTTCATGCAGGACAATGCTCCATCACACGCGTCCAAGTACTCCACAGCGTGACTGGCAAGAAAGGGTACAAAAGAAGAAAATCTAATGACATGGCCTCCTTGTTCACCTGATCTGAACCCCATTGAGAACCTGTGGTCCATCATCAAATGTGAGATTTACAAGGAGGGAAAACAGTACACCTCTCTGAACAGTGTCTGGGAGGCTGTGGTTGCTGCTGCACGCAATGTTGATGGTGAACAGATCAAAACACTGACAGAATCCATGGATGGCAGGCTTTTGAGTGTCCTTGCAAAGAAAGGTGGCTATATTGGTCACTGATTTGTTTTTGTTTTGTTTTTGAATGTCAGAAATGTATATTTGTGAATGTTGAGATGTTATATTGGTTTCACTGGTAAAAATAAATTATTGAAATGGGTATATATTTGTTTTTTGTTAAGTTGCCTAATAATTATGCACAGTAATAGTCACCTGCACACACACATATCCCCCCTAAAATAGCTAAAACTAAAAACAAACTAAAAACTACTTCCAAAAATATTCAGCTTTGATATTAATGAGTTTTTTGGGTTCATTGAGAACATAGTTGTTGTTCAATAATAAAATTAATCCTCAAAAATACAACTTGCCTAATAATTCTGCACTCCCTGTATATGTTTGTAGCACAACCTGTGCTAAACTGCTCAGTGTTATGGAGAGCTGTGCATAAGAAGGGACAGACAGTGTAGGGAGTGTAATAGGAAGATTTTTATACAAAAAACTTTTCAGAGACCCAAAAGTCCTTTTAAGGACTATTGTGCGTGACAGCAGCAATATATATTTTTAGCGCATCCTGCGCTAAATACCGTGTAATAGGCAGCTGCAGACAGTTAAATTATTTGCACCACATCTCCTGTGTAAAGTGTGCGCATTCCTAAAATATCAGTGACATCCAGTGAACTTTTTCCGTAGATGGTGTCCGCTGCGGACAGTTAAATTACCCACGCCACATCTCCTGTGCAAAGTGTGTGCATCCCTAAAATATCAGTGCCATCCAGTGTACTTTCCCGTAGAAGGTGTCCGCTGAGGAAAGTTAAATTATCCGTGCCACATCTCCTGTGTAAAGTGTGCGCATCCAAAAAATATCTGTGCCATCCAGTGTACTTTTTCAATAGACGGTGTCCGCTGCAGACAGTGAGATTTACTGCGCCACATCTCCTGTGTAAAGTGTGCACATCCCTAAAATATCTGTGACATCCAGTGTACTTTTTCCCGTAGACAGTGTCCGCTGTGGACAGCTAAATTATCCGTGCCACTTCTCCTGTGTAAAGTGTGCGCATCCAAAAAATATCACACATCCAGTGTACTTTTTCAATAGATGGTGTCCGCTGCTGACAGTGACCATACCAGGGCAACATCTGCAGTGTAACGTGTGCGCTTCAAAAATTTGTCTGTGACATACAATGTAATTCTTCCATAGACGGTGTCTGCTTCTGACAGTGACCTTACCAGGGTCACATCTGCAGTGTAACTTGTGCGCTTCAAAAATGTATCTGTGACATGCATTGTAATTTTTGCGTAGACAGTGTCCGCGTCTGACAGTGACCTTACCAGGGCCACATCTGCAGTGTAACGTGTGCGCTTCAAAAATGTATCTGTGAGATAAAGTGTACTTTGTCAGCTTTGAAACCATACTCCCCCTGGAACCCAAAGACTTTCGTTTCCCAGAAGCAGCTCAGCGGGTCATGGGAATAACGCTGCCGAATCCCAGTCGTCATCGTTTATGGTCGGAACTACGTATCTGATCGTCTTCCAACCTCCGACATTCATTTTTGATTAATGAAAACATTCTTGGGTTCACCTTGTGCCGGTCCAAGATTTTCACCTCTAGCGGCGCAATACGGATGCCCCCGGCCGTCCCTCTTAATCATGGTCCCAGTTCAGAAAACCAGCAAAATAGAACCAGAGTCCTATTCCATTATTCCTAGCTGAAGTATTTAGGCGAACTGGCCTGCTTTGAACACAGTACATTTTTTCAATGATCAGCTAAGCAGCAGGCACTCTCCCATAATTTTTTAAATGGTCAGCTCAGCAGCAGGCCCTCAACCATAATGTTTTAGAGGGTCAGCTCAGCAGCAGGCCCTCGCATATAATTTTTTAGAAGGTCAGATCACCTGCAGGCCCTTGCATATAATGTCTTAGAGGGTCAGCTCACCTGCAGGCCCTCACCTACAATCTTTTAGAGGGTCAGCTCACCAGCAGGCCCTCAAATACAATCTTTTACAGGATCAGCTCACCTGCAGGCCCTCACCTAATTATACCTAATAGGTAATTTGTGCGCATGCTGCCTTGCTTGGATGTGGTAGCCATAGCCGTTTCTCAGGCTCCCTCTCCGGAATCGAACACTGATTCCCCCTTTCCCGTGGTCACCGTGGTTGGCACTGAAAATAACATCGAAAGTTGATAGGGCAGACATTTGAATGGATCGTCGCTGTTACGGGGACGTGCGATCAGCCCCAGGTTATCTAGAGTCACCAATGCGGAAGCAGACCCTCGCCCATAATGTTTTAGATGGTCAGATCAGCAGGTGCTTGCCCCAAATGTTTTTGAGGGTCACCAGCAGGCCATCAATCATAATTTTTCAAGGCTGTGTATGATGCCCTCCTTTATGTGTAACAAAGGGTGTATTGGAGTGCCGGTTCCTTGTAGTTTTTGGCAGCTCTTTCACTTAGTGCATAGGCTTTATGAGTATAGGAGTCCCACTACCTGAACAATTGTACCACAATGTGATATACAGGTTGTATCGGAATGCCTCTTCCTTGTAATTTTTGGCAGCACTTGCACTTTATATACAGTCCTGATCAAAAGTTTAAGACCACTTGAAAAATGGCAAAAAATCATATTTTACATTGTTGGATCTTAACAAGGTTCCAAGTAGAGCTTCAACATGCAACAAGAAGAAATGAGAGTGAGATAAAACATTTTTTGAGCATTCAATTAATTGAAAAATAACGATTAAACTGAAACAGGCTGTTTTTCAGCTGATCCAAATTTTAGGACCACATGCCTTTAAAAGGCCAAATCTGTGCAAAGATGTGGATTCATTCTGTCAGGTAGTCACACGTTGTGATGGCAAAGGCAAAAAAAACCTCTCCCTTTTTGAATGTGGTCGGGTTGTTTAACTGCATAAGAAGGGTCTCTCACAGCGCGCCATCGCTGCTTAGATGGGATGCAGTAAGACAGTCATTTGGAATTTCTTAAATGATCCTAAGGGTTATGGAACAAAAAAGTAAAGTGGAAGACCCAAAAAATATTTCATCAGCACTAAGCCGGAGGATCAAATTGGCTGTCCGTCAAGATACTGGACCCAAATTAAGGCCCTGACTGGTGCTGACTGCAGCCCCATAACCATCAGACGGCATCTAAGACTGAAGGGCTTCAAAAACAAAAAACTTCTTCAAAGACCTCGTCTCCTTGAACGCCACAGAACTGCTCATTTGGACTTTGCAAGAGAGCACCAAACATGGGACATTCAAAGGTGGAAGAAAGTTTTATTCTCTGATGAGAAAAAATGTAACCTTGATGGTCCTGATGGTTTCCAACATTACTGGCATGACAAGCAGATCCCACCTGAGATGTTTTCTACGCGCCACAGTGGAGGGGGCACCATAATGGTCTGGGGTGCTTTTTCCTTCAGTGGAACAATGGAGCTTCAGGAAGTGCAGGGGCGTCAAACGGCCGCTGGCTATGTCCAGATGTTGCAGAGAGCATTCCTCATGACTGAGGGCGCTCGTCTGTGTGGTAACAACTGGGTTTTTCAACAGGACAACGCTACAGTACACAATGCCAAGGGACTTCTTCCAGGAGTATAACATCACTCTTTTGGCCCATCCTGCGTGTTCCCCTGATCTAAATCCAATTGAGAACCTTTGGGGATGGATGGCAAGGGAAGTTTTCAAAAATGGACAGACAGTTCCAGACAGTAGATGGCCTTCGTGCGGACGTCTTCACCACTTGGAGAAATGTTCCCACTCACCTCATGGAAACGCTTGCATCAAGCATGCCGAAATGAATTTTTGAAGTGATAAACAAAAACAGCGGAGCTACTCATTACTGAGTTCATGTTTGGAAGTTGGATTTCTGTTTTGGGGGGGGGGGGGTTTGGAGGTGTGGTCCTAAACTTTTGATCAGCTGAAAAACAGCCTGTTTCAGTTTATTCGTTGTTTTCATTAAATTGAATGCTCCAAAATGTTTTGTCTCACTCCCATTTCTTCTTGTTGCATGTTGAAGCTCTACTTGTAACCTTGTTAAGATCCAGCCATGCTAAATATGATTTTTTGGCATTGTTCAAGTGGTCTTAAACTTTTGATCAGGACTGTACAAGTAAATATGCAGGAAAGAAAGTTTCCTAACAATGTTTCCTCTAAAATCGTTTTGTGCGTATTATTGTCAGTCTGTAAAACATTGTAAAGCATCCTCCCCATGCTGTTCCCGAACCATTTTGGTGGTGTTTCCATCAATTTCTGATCTTTTCCTATGAAACAGGCACCTTTCAGAGCAGGGGGTGCCTGGTTTCATGCTCCGGTTTTCCCATTGACTTTACTTATACTCGGGTGCTCGGTAGAGAACCGGAGCATCCCGATGTGTTCGGCCCGAGCACCGGAGCACTGTGGTGCTTGATCAACACTAATTGGCACCATTAAGAATTACATATAATGTATTGGGAGACAGTAAAAAATATTATTGGGTGGAATTGGAAAAAAATTGAATTCTGCCAGTCTTATGCATTTCGTATTTATAGTGTTACTAACGAAAATGACATGCTAGTTTTATTCTGCAAGTCAGCTGGATAACATTCATATTTATTTATATAGTTTTTATGTTTTAAGAGTTTAAAAATAAATAAATAAATTCTTTGAAAAAAAATTCTTTGGATCACCATTTTCTGACACCCATTATATATATTTTTTATATTTCTGTCTACAATGCTTTCAATAGAATAGATGGATCTTTTGTTGTGGGGCAAGTTGTATTTTATTTATACCAGGACTTTGTTTCCGTCCTGCATAATGGAAACCAGACGGATCCGTTATACTTGCCCATAGACTTCTTTTAGGACGGAGCCAAACGAAATGCCTCCTAAAGGCTTCCGTTTTGCATTCCATCTGGCCATTCCGTTATATTCTATTATAAATGGAAACTAGAACTGAATGCCATAACGCTAGTACAAACCCACCCTTAGGGAATCAAATGCTCTATACTAAATGGGTGAATGAATATAAACTTTGCGTTAATTAATATCAACATTAATATCAAGTTAAAAACCACTCATGATATCAAATATTTTAAAAATCCACAACCACACTGGACATGGTAGGATCTCATGGTTACTTACCTATTTCCTATAGACATTTTAGTTGAACACCTGGTGTTAACCCTTCAACTTATTTGCAATAAAATACACCAACATGACTAATCTCCAAATATCTGGTATAATACATGCTTTTAAACTTAATATTAACAAATGTTAAGTTTTATTTTCATTCACCTTCTTTTCTATAGTATACGATTATTGGTGACTAACCCCTTGGAATATTGAGGAGTCTGATATATTCTCCTTCAAACGTAGGGATGCCCCTATTAAGCCCTGCTTGAAGCATGGCCCAATAGGAACATTACTAGGGCAGGCCTGGGAGTCTTTAAAAGGGCTCAGGCTGCCTTAGTAACTGAACATCTCCTGCGATCTCGTCACCAAATAGAACCCTCTTTGTCCAATTGACAGATGGTAGCAATTGACTACAGCATCTGAGGGGTTAAATGTCCGTGATCTGAATTGTCTCTTATCATGGCAGCTGCTGGTGCCTGCTTAGCTTAGCATTATTTAGGAAATCTGCCTGTTCTGATCTTAGGTCCTCTTCAATGTGACACATACATCATAATTTACGGCAGAGATCTTGTGCAGATTATAGCAAAGATCCATGTCAGCCAATTGCAAGTGAAGATGTCAGTTCATCGGGGGAAAGAAAGGTTCATGGACAGTTCAACAAAGATTAGGGATTAGGGTATTTTTACCAATAAAGATAGGAATGTATGTCCTGCTAAATGGCCCTCTCAGTAAATCTGTCCAATAATGTTTTCAGGAGAAATACATATTTTTTTTGCAGCATGCCCTCAGTATGGCCATTTTAATTGGTTGTCTCTGTAAGATTTAAAAAATTTATGAAAAAGACATTTTAAAATGTGTCTGAATAAAAATAAGCAACCTCCCCCCCCAAAAAAAAAAAGATTAATTCACAGAATTTTTACAAAGCAAAAATAAATAAGGCACAAGACTATATGTGAAGAAAACCTTACTGCAAAAAATTGTATTGGCAAATGCTACATAGTTGTATGAGGACTTGACATTACTTTTACACTGTATTTTTATACTGTACATGGTGTAGTGTAATTTTGTGTCATCTCTTTTCTGCTGTTCTTTATGATTATAGCAGTACAGTTGTGTTCAAAATTATTCAACCTTCAATGATGTAAAGGGTTTTAGGGAATTTAGTGTACATTTGTAATTGTGTTCAGAATGAAATCTTACAAGGACTTTTTAAAGAACCAAATGCAACTAAAACGACATCAATTGTTTTTGTAATACAGTATTAAATGTTTTTTTAGGGATTTCTTCATTGACACAATTATTCAACCCCTTAAAGACTACCACTCTTAAGAACAGAGGTTCATTCAAGTGTTTTCGATCAGGTATTGAAAACACCTGTGGATGTCAAGGAGCAGCAATCAAGCAGCTCCTTCTAGACATTTACTGGTGTGTTTACAAACATGGTGAAGTCAAGAGAATGGTCCAGGAAGACAAGAGAATAGGTGATTTCTCTTCACAGGAAGGGCAATGGCTATAAGAAGATTGCAAAGATGTTAAACATACCAAGAGACACCATAGGAAGCATCATTCGCAAATTTAAGGCAAAGGGCACTGTTGAAACGCTACCTGGTCGTGGCAGAAAGAAGATGCTGACTTCGACTGCTGTGCGCTACCTGAAGCGCAAAGTGGAGAAAAGTCCCTGTGTGACTGCTGAGGAACTGAAAAAAGATTTGTCAGATGTGGGTACTGAAGTTTCAGCTCAGACAATAAGGCGCACACTGCGTAATGAAGGCCTCCATGCCAGGCGCACCCCCTTGCTGTCTCCAAAGAATAAGAAGAGTCGACTGCAGTATGCCAAAAGTCATGTGGACAAACCACAAAAGTTTTGGGATAGTGTTCTGTGGACTGATGAAACAAAATTAGAACTGTTTGGGCCCATGGATCAACGCTATGTTTGGAGGAGGAAGAACAAGGTCTATGAAGAAAATAACACCTTGCCTACTGTGAAGCATGGTGGGGGGTCAATCATGCTTTGGGGCTGTTTTGCTTCTACAGGTACAGGGAAGCTTCAGTGTGTGCAAGGTACCATGAATTATCTTCAGTACCAGGAGATATTGGATGAAAATGTGATGCAGTCTGTCACAAACCTGAGGCTTGGGAGACGTTGGACCTTTCAACAGGACAATGATCCCAAGCATACCTCCAAGTCCACTAGAGCATGGTTGCAGATTAAAGGCTGGAACATTTTGAAGTGGCCATCGCAGTCACCAGACTTAAATCCGATTGAGAACCTCTGGTGGGACTTAAAGAAAGCAGTTGCAGCGCGCAAGCCTAAGAATGTGACTGAACTGGAGGCTTTTGCCCATGAAGAATGGGCGAAGATACCCGTAGATCGCTGCAAGACACTTGTGTCAAGCTATGCTTCACGTTTGAAAGCTGTTATAACTGGAAAAGGATGTTGTACTAAGTACTAAGATTGAATGTCACTTGGGGGCTGAATAAAACTGATAATGATGTGAGCACAGAAAATACATTTGTGGTTATTTCATTATAAATGTTATGTTATATTTGTCTGACTTACAAGTGCCTCTTTGATTTAATTGTAAATCATAAAAATCAAATGAAATGATCAAAATCAATGTCAAACTGGCCAAAACACTCAATTTCAGTGGGGGTTGAATAATTTTGAACACAACTGTACCATAGATCTAATATATTTTTCAATTTTTTTGAGGCTATTAGTCGAGTTGAGCGAACACCTGGATGTTCGGGTTCGAGAAGTTCAGCCGAACTTCCCGGAAATGTTCGGGTTCGGGATCAGAACTCGACCCGAACTTCGCCCCGAACCCCATTGAAGTCAATGGGGACCCGAACTTTTCGACACTAAAAAGGCTGTAAAACAGCCAGGGAATGGGCTAGAGGGCTGCAAAAGGCAGCAAAATGTAGGTAAATCCCCTGCAAACAAATGTGGATAGGGAAATGAATAAAAATAAAAATAAAATAAATAAAAATTAACCAATATAAATTGGAGAGAGGTCCCATAGCAGAGAATCAGGCTTCATGTCATAGCAGAGAATCAGGCTTCATGTCACCCACCACTGGAACAGACCATTGTCAGATATTTTTAGGCCCCGGCACCCAGACAGAGGAGAGAGGTCCCATAGCAGAGAATCAGGCTTCATGTCATAGCAGAGAATCATGCTTCATGTCACCCAACGCTGGAACAGGCCACTGTCAGATATGTTTAGGCCCCGGCACCCAGACAGAGGAGAGAGGTCCCATAGCAGAGAATCAGGCTTCATGTCATAGCAGAGAATCATGCTTCATGTCACCCAACACTGGAACAGGCCACTGTCAGATATGTTTAGGCCCCGGCACCCAGACAGAGGAGAGAGGTCCCATAGCAGAGAATCAGGCTTCATGTCATAGCAGAGAATCAGGCTTCATATCACCCACCACTGGAACAGGCCATTGTCAGATATGTTTAGGCCCCGGCACCCAGACAGAGGAGAGAGGTCCCATAGCAGAGAATCAGGCTTCATGTCATAGCAGAGAATCATGCTTCATGTCACCCAACACTGGAACAGGCCACTGTCAGATATTTTTAGGCACCGGCACCCAGACAGAGGAGAGAGGTCCCATAGCAGAGAATCAGACTTCATGTCATAGCAGAGAATCATGCTTCATGTCACCCAACACTGGAACAGGCCACTGTCAGATATGTTTAGGCCCCGGCACCCAGACAGAGGAGAGAGGTCCCATAGCAGAGAATCAAGCTTCATGTCATAGCAGAGAATCAGGCTTCATATCACCCACCACTGGAACAGGCCATTGTCAGATATGTTTAGGCCCCGGCACCCAGACAGAGGAGAGAGGTCCCATAGCAGAGAATCAGGCTTCATGTCATAGCAGAGAATCATGCTTCATGTCACCCAACACTGGAACAGGCCACTGTCAGATATTTTTAGGCACCGGCACCCAGACAGAGGAGAGAGGTCCCATAGCAGAGAATCAGGCTTCATGTCATAGCAGAGAATCATGCTTCATGTCACCCAACACTGGAACAGGCCACTGTCAGATATGTTTAGGCCCCGGCACCCAGACAGAGGAGAGAGGTCCCATAGCAGAGAATCAGGCTTCATGTCATAGCAGAGAATCATGCTTCATGTCACCCAACACTGGAACAGGCCACTGTCAGATATATTTAGGCCCCGGCACCCAGACAGAGGAGAGAGGTCCCATAGCAGCGAATCAGGCTTTATGTCATAGCAGAGAATCATGCTTCATGTCACCCAACACTGGAACAGGCCACTGTCAGATATGTTTAGGCCCCAGCACCCAGACAGAGGAGAGAGGTCCCATAGCAGAGAATCGGGCTTCATGTCATAGCAGAGAATCATGCTTCATGTCACCCAACACTGGAACAGGCCACTGTCAGATATTTTTAGGCCCCGGCACCCAGACAGAGAGAGGTCCCATAGCAGAGAATCAGGCTTCATGTCATAGCAGAGAATCATGCTTCATGTCACCCAACACTGGAACAGGCCACTGTCAGATATGTTTAGGCCCCAGCACCCAGACAGAGGAGAGAGGTCCCATAGCAGAGAATCAGGCTTCATGTCATAGCAGAGAATCAGGTTTCATGTCACCCACCACTGGAAAAGGCCACTGTCAGATATGTTTAGGCCCCGGCAACCAGACAGAGGAGAGAGGTCCCATAGCAGAGAATCAGGCTTCATGTCATAGCAGAGAATCATGCTTCATGTCACCCAACACTGGAACAGGCCACTGTCAGATATTTTTAGGCCCCAGCACCCAGACAGAGGAGAATGGTCCCATTGCAGAGAATCAGGCTTTATGTCACCCACCACTGGAACAGGCCATTGTCAGATATTTAGGCCCCGGCACCCAGACGGAGGAGAGGTTCATTCAACTTTGGGTTGCCCCGCAATATAATGGTAAAATTAAAAAAAGAGGATTGAATGAAGTGCCCTGGAGTATAATAATATATTGTTAAGGGGATGTAGTTATAAATGTCTAATCTGCACAAGGGATGGACAGGTCTTGTGGGATCCATGCCTGGTCCATTTTTATGAACGTCAGCTTGTCCACATTGGCTGTGGACAGGCGGCTGCGTTTGTCTGTAATGACGCCCCCTGCCGTGCTGAATACACGTTCAGACAAAACGCTGGCCGCCGGGCAGGCCAGCACCTCCAAGGCATAAAAGGCTAGCTCTGGCCACGTGGACAATTTGGAGACCCAGAAGTTGAATGGGGCCGAACCATCAGTCAGTACGTGGAGGGGTGTGCACACGTACTGTTCCACCATGTTAGTGAAATGCTGCCTCCTGCTAACACGTTCCGTATCAGGTGGTGCAGTTAGCTGTGGCGTGGTAACAAAACTTTTCCACATCTCTGCCATGCTAACCCTGCCCTCAGAGGAGCTGGCCGTGACACAGCTGCGTTGGCGACCTCTTGCTCCTCCTCTGCCTTCACTTTGGGCTTCCACTTGTTCCCCTGTGACATTTGGGAATGCTCTCAGTAGCGCGTCTACCAACGTGCGCTTGTACTCGCGCATTTTCCTATCACGCTCCAGTGCAGGAAGTAAGGTGGGCACATTGTCTTTGTATCGGGGATCCAGCAGGGTGGCAACCCAGTAGTACGCACACATTAAAATGTGGGCAACTCTGCTGTCGTTGCGCAGGCACTGCAGCATGTAGTCGCTCATGTGTGCAAGGCTGCCCAGAGGTAAGGACAAGCTGTCCTCTGTGGGAGGCGTATCGCCATCGTCCTGCGTTTCCCCCCAGCCATGCACCAGTGATGGGCCCGAGCTGCGTTGGGTGCCACCCCGCTGTGAATATGCCTTATCCTCATCCTCCTCCACCTCCTCCTCATCCTCGTCCTCCTCGTCCTCCAGTAGTGGGCCCTGGCTGGCCACATTTGTACCTGGCCTCTGCTGTTGCAAAAAACCTCCCTCTGAGTCACTTCGAAGAGACTGGCCTGAAAGTGCTAAAAATGACCCCTATTCCTCCTCCTCCTCCTAGGCCACCTCCTCTTCCATCATCGCCCTAAGTGTTTTCTCAAGGAGACATAGAAGTGGTATTGTAACGCTGATAACGGCGTCATCGCCACTGGCCATGTTGGTGAAGTACTCGAAACAGCGCAACAGGGGCCCAGTTATTGGTGGTGAAGTGGTGCTGTTCTGCAGTGCGACTGACCTGTGCGTGCTGCAGCTGAAACTCCACTATGGCCTGCTGCTGCTCGCACAGTCTGTCCAGCATGTGCAAGGTGGAGTTCCACCTGGTGGGCACGTCGCATATGAGGCGGTGAGCGGGAAGGCCGAAGTTACGCTGTAGCGCAGACAGGCGAGCAGCGGCATGATGTGAACGCCGGAAGCGCGCACAGACGTACCGCACTTTATGCAGCAGCTCTGACATGTCGGGGTAGTTGTGAATGAACTTCTGCACCACCAAATTCAGCACATGTGCCAGGCAAGGGATGTGCGTCAAACCGGCTAGTCCCAGAGCTGCGACGAGATTTCGCCCATTATCGCACACCACCAGGCCGGGCTTGAGGCTTACCGTCAGCAGCAACCACTCGTCGGTCTGTTGTTCAATACCCCGCCACAACTCCTGCGCGGTGTGGGGCCTGTCCCCCAAACATTTGAGTTTCAGAATGGCCTGCTGACGTTTACCCCGGGCTGTGCTGAAGTTGGTGGTGAAGGTGTGTGGCTGACTGTATGAGCAGGTGGAAGAAGAGGAGGAGGAAGCCTAGTAGGAGGAGGAGGCTACAGGAGGCTCTCCACCTGGGGCCCAGCCGCCACTACATTTACCCAGTGTGCAGTTAGGGAGATATAGCGTCCCTGGCCGTGCTTACTGGTCCACGTATCTGTGGTTAGGTGGACCTTGCCACAGATGGCGTTGCGCAGTGCACACTTGATTTTATCGGATACTTGGTTGTGCAGGGAAGGCACGGCTCTCTTGAAGAAGTAGTGGCGGCTGGGAACAACATACTGTGGGACAGCAAGCGACATGAGCTGTTTGAAGCTGTCTGTGTCCACCAGCCTGAATGACAGCATTTCATAGGCCAGTAGTTTAGAAATGCTGGCATTCAGGGCCAGGGATCGAGGGTGGCTATGTGGGAATTTACGCTTCCTCTCAAATGTTTGTGAGATGGAGAGCTGAACGCTGCCGTGTGACATGGTTGAGATGTTTGGTGACGGAGGTGGTGGTGTTGGTGCTACATCCTCTGTTTGCTGGGCGGCAGGTGCCAACGTTCCTCCAGAGGCGGAGGAAGAAGCCGAGGCGGCAGCAGCAGAAGAGGTAGCAGGGGGAGCCTGAGTGACTTCCTTGTTTTTAAGGTGTTTACTCCACTGCAGTTCATGATTTGCATGCAGGTGCCTGGTCATGCAGGTTGTGCTAAGGTTCAGAACGTTAATGCCTCGCTTCAGGCTCTGATGGCACAGCGTGCAAACCACTCGGGTCTTGTCGTCAGCACATTGTTTGAAGAACTGTCACGCCAGGGAACTCCTTGAAGCTGCCTTTGGGGTGCTCGGTCCCAGATGGCAGTGGCCAGTAGCAGGTGGACTCTATTGGCGGCGGGTGTTCTACTTTTGCCCACTGCTCCCTCTTTTGCTACGCTGTTGGCTGGGTCTCACCACTGCCTCTTCCTCCGAACTCTGAAAGTCAGTGGCATGACCTCATTCCATGTTTGGTATAGGACCTCATCGTCCCCTGCATCATCTTCCACCCAGTCTTGATCCCTGACCTCCTGTTCAGTCTGCACACTGCAGAAAGACGCAGCAGTTGGCACCTGTGTTTCATTATCAGAGACGTGCTGAGGTGGTATTCCCATGTCCTCATCATCAGGAAACATAAGTGGTTGTGCGTCAGTGCATTCTATGTCTTCCACCGCTGGGGAAGGGCTAGGTGTATGCCCTTGGGAAACCCTGCCAGCAGAGTCTTCAAACAGCATAACAGACTGCTGCATAAGTTGAGGCTCAGACAGTTTCCCTGATATGCATGGGGGTGATGTGACAGACTGATGGGCTTGGTTTTCAGGCGCCATCTGTGCGCTTTCTGCAGAAGACTGGGTGGGAGATAATGTGAACGTGCTGGATCCACTGTCGGCCACCCAATTGACTATTGCCTGTACCTGCTCAGGCCTTACCATCCTTAGAACGGCATTGGGCCCCACCAAATATCGCTGTAAATACTGGCGTCTACTGGGACCTGAGGTAGTTGGTACACTAGGACGTGTGGCTGTGGCAGAATGGCCACGTCCTCTCCCAGCACCAGAGGGTCCACTAACACCATCACGACCATGTCCGCGTCCACGTCCCTTAATAGATGTTTTCCTCATTGTTACCGTTCACCACAATACGAAAAAATTTATTTGGCCCAATGTATTGAATTCAAATTCAGGCCTTTTTTTACAGGCACCTAACACTATCTGGCTATCTACTTAGGTACCGTATTACACTAACACAGGCACAGCAGTAAACACAGATTTAGCTAAATATAAATTGTAGGCCTAGTATTTAGGCGGTGGATGACAGGTATACGTTTACGGACAGAATTAGACTTGGAGATGCACGGTAGCGTTTGAAGTTATTGAGAATGACCCTATCCGCACCTTCAATCTAATATACCCTTTTATGGATAGATTTAAACTTGGCCTGATACAGCAGAAACCACTGATTTAGGGAATTGCTAAGTTGGGAATTGTATTTCAACCCAGAACAAAAACTGTGCTTTGGTGGACACTAAATAACTTTAACAGCCACAGCAGTAAACACAGATTTAGCTGAATATAAATTGTAGGCCTAGTATTTAGGCGCTGGATGACAGGTATACGTTTACGGACAGAATTAGACTTGGAGATGCACGGTCGCGTTTGAAGTTATTGAGAATGACCCTATCCGCACCTTCAATCTAATATACCCTTTTATGGATAGATTTAAACAGCAGAAACCACTGATTTAGGGAATTGCTAAGTTGGGAATTGTATTTCAACCCAGAAAAAAATATATTCTTTGCCAGACAGCAGACAGTATTACAATTGGCTAGCCACATCTGAAACACCAGATTTAGGGTACTGCTATTTTGGCAATTGTATTTTACCCCTCAATAAAATAGCAAGCACAGCCAAGCCCCTGATGTAGGATATAGCAACAAAAAAAAAACACACTATTAATGGTTAAATGGAATTGGTGGCAGCTTGTGCTGGCGCACCACAAGACACAAAATGGCCGCCGATCACCCCAGAAAAAAGTGACAGAAAAACGCTCTGGGCAGCCTAAAAACAGTGAGCAATTAAATAGCAGAGGTTGAATGATACACAGCTGTACATCGATCACTTCAGTAAATAAATCCCTGCCTAATCTCGCCCTAACAGCAGCAGCTGCATCCTATCCCTACACTGATCAGAGCAGAGTGACGTGTGGTGCTACGTGACTCCAGCTTAAATAGAGGCTGGGTCACATGCTGCACTGGCCAATCTTGGGGCAAGTAGTATGACGCTTGTTGATTGGCTGCTTTGCAGCCTTTCAAAAAGCGCCAAGAAAGCGCCGAACACCGAACCCGAACCCAGACTTTTATACAGTTCGGGTTCGCTCATCCCTAGCTATTAGCAATTAATTTATTTTGTATCACCTCTATTATGCTTTGGAACACTTACAATTCCAGTCCAAAGCATTATTAGCTATTAATGAAAAGCTTACAGGTGATCTTTTGACAGGGCATAATAGGCTTTCACCAATGGGAGATCTGGGGACCTTTGTTAGGCCTAATAGTATCAGGATCATTATCTGAATTTATTTTAATATACTGTACGAAGTCTGTGATAAGGAGAACAGGTAAACTCTTCTCCAGGAAGGAAAGTGGAAAGGAAAGAGTAGAACATTAGTCAATGTTAAATGTAAATATTTGCATATTTGAGAAAACACATAGGCATAATCTTGTAATTGAGGTGGTAGTTCAGAAAGAACAGCAGCAGATCTTAGCAGTAAATCCAAGTTACAATACAGTTCAAGAAAACAGGAAGATCCCCAATGAGCAGTTTTGCTGAATATCTTGCCAATGACAGGAGAACATAGTCTGGGGCAGGATAATTACAGAAACACTGCACTCATAGAAAGTTGAGGGACATGTAAAAAGATGTTTTCAGAATGGAACTCTGGAATCACTACTTGAAGCAGGACTGCAATAGTTTAAAGGAAGATTCATACCTGTGGAACAGTATTGGGCGCGAATAATAAAATCACGAAAATTAATCGTGAATATCGGCACTTCGAGAATTTGCGAATATTTAGAATATAGTGATATACACTCACCTAAAAAATTATTAGGAACACAATACTAATACGGTGTTGGACCCCTTTTTGCCTTCAGAACTGCCTTAATTCTACGTGGCATTGATTCAACAAGGTGCTGATAGCATTCTTTAGAAATTTTGGCCCATATTGATAGGATAGCATCTTGCAGTTGATGGAGATTTGAGGGATGCACATCCAGGGCACGAAGCTCCCGTTCCACCACATCCCAAAGATGCTCTATTGGGTTGAGATCTGGTGACTGTGGGGGCCATTTTAGTACAGTGAACTCATTGTCATGTTCAAGAAACCAATTTGAAATGATTCAAGCTTTGTGACATGAAATCGAGACTCATCAGACCAGGCAACATTTTTCCAGTCTTCAACAGTCCAATTTTGGTGAGCTCGTGCAAATTGTAGCCTCTTTTTTCTATTTGTAGTGGAGATGAGTGGTACCCGGTGGGGTCTTCTGCTGTTGTAGCCCATCCGCCTCAAGGTTGAGCGTGTTGTGGCTTCACAAATGCTTTGCTGCATACCTCGGTTGTAACGAGTGGTTATTTCAGTCAACGTTGCTCTTCTATCAGCTTGAATCAGTCGGCCCATTCTCCTCTGACCTCTAGCATCCACAAGGCATTTTTGCCCACAGGACTGCCGCATACTGGATGTTTTTCCCTTTTCACACCATTCTTTGTAAACCCTAGAAATGGTTGTGCGTGAAAATCCCAGTAACTGAGCAGATTGTGAAATACTCAGACCGGCCCGTCTGGCACCAACAACCATGCCACGCTCAAAATTGCTTAAATCACCTTTCTTTCCCATTCTGACATTCAGTTTGGAGTTCAGGAGATTGTCTTGACCAGGACCATACCCCTAAATGCATTGAAGCAACTGCCATGTGATTGGTTGACTAGATAATTGCATTAATGAGAAATAGAACAGGTGTTCCTAATAATTCTTTAGGTGAGTGTATATTCGTATTTTCAAATATTCTAGATTTTTTTTCCGTCTAAACCCATGATCCCTCCCTGCTTCTTGCTTTTGGGCCAATGAGAAGGCTGCAATGTCTTTGAGCCTAGCAACATCCCTAGCAACCAATAGGAAAGTTGCCTGCCCCTTACTAGATAAGAAACTCCCCAGCAGCCATTTTCTACAGTTTTTTTTTAATTCTGAGAGAGACAGCAGTGTCATTGCTGTGATCTGTGCTTTCCACTCATTGCCATAGATAGATAGTTAGATAGTTTACACATATAAATATATATATATATATATATATATATAATACCACAAATAATGCAGCAGCACAGTCAGATGTGGAGCTTGACAAAGGCCTCATTGAGAAGGCAGAAACGTAGCTGGAATAAAGTTTGGGGTCGTCACCCTATCACCTAACAACTGGAAGTGCTGCCTCTTCATTCGTGAATATATATATATATATATATATATATATATACAGTACAGACCAAAAGTTTGGACACACCTTCTCATTCAAAGAGTTTTCTTTATTTTCATGACTATGAAGGCATCAAAACTATGAATTAACACATGTGGAATTATATACATAACAAACAAGTGTGAAACAACTGAAAATATGTCATATTCTAGGTTCTAGCTGGTCAGGTGTGCATGACTGCATGGAGATCGCCACGCCTCCAATATATACTACAAAGAAAAAATGTGGGGGATAGCGATAGCGATGTGCACCTGCATATAGGGTTGTGCTGACTGAATCCCCCACATTTTTTCTTTGTAGTATATATTGGAGGTGTGGCGATCTCCATGCAGTCATGCACACCTGACCAGCTAGTCTGCCCTGCAGGCTGGTTTTAAAGTCAGTATAAAACTGAGTCTACTTCTACAGGGCCTACCAGTAGCCATTTGGCTCCAGGAGAAGTATATAGTGGGCTCAGCATGCATGTTGGTACTTGCATCCCTGGATCTGATGAAAGCTGTAACGGCACCGGACGGGGTTAAAAGCAGAGTGTGCCTGGAGTTTATGCTGTACCTGCGCTTCATGGACTTTGTGTGGCTATCATGGCCCATAAACAGGTAGGAACTAGTGTTAGGGACCACTCATATAGGCGACCTTGACGTGGTGAGTGGCTTATTACGCTTTGGCCAAAATGTACACCAATGCCTCATTCAACATCCAGCATGGAGGCAGGGCGGAGTGCTGGTTGCAGAGTGCTATTGCATTTGTGTACTTTTTTATAGAACATGCGACTTTTTCGTAAAAACGTGTGACTTTTTCGTAAAGATGTGCGACTTTTGTAAAGCTGCTTACTGACGGATAAACTGCTACCGTCAAACCACATTTATTACAGTCTTAAAGGGCCGATCATAAATCTGACTTGGCTAAAACTGACTTTAGCCATATGTGAAAGCGGAGTGAGCTGTCAGAGTAATGATAAATCTGGCCCATAGTGTTGTGATGTCACAAGTTCACAGCAATACTTAGTGCACCAATAAGTAATATGTAGTCAGACCTGCTAAAATGTGAAGTTTCATATATTGCGCCAAAATATTTGCATAATTACTGCCGATTAACACAATCGCGGATATATTGGAGCACTCTTTCTGCATATAAAGCCATTTTTAATGTTCTGCCGTGCCAACCATTTTCTCCAGTCTCAGGAAACTTCTAGCAGCTTAGGAAATTTTGCAAAAGTGACCCACGCCTGTATTACGAGCGCATTACGCGAATATTACATTGACGATTTTTGCAATCAAGAAAATAATTGTGAATTCTTGAATATATGACGAATATTCTACAAAACATTCGCGAAATATAGAAAATTTTTATATTGCCCCTGCTGCTCATCACTACTGTGGAATAAAGGATTCATTAACAACAGTGAGACATATAAGCTCTTGAATAGTCATGAGTAGAATCTGGAGTCTCTGTTCAAAGGAATGCTTGATAATGCGCCCTGCTTTGCTTGAATCCAGAAAGGACTTACTCTACTATACTTGAAGAGCTTGAAAGTCAAGGTAACAAGAACATAGCAAAACTTAGTATGGCTCCCCCCCCCCCACCCAGTTTCGCTTTACCCATGTGTCAATCACTCCTAGACAATGCAAAACGCAATGTCCAAGATTTATGATTAATTTATTTTTTATTGTATTTTGTCCTTTTCAAGCAGATTACATTTTCATGTAAAAATTGTAATAAAAAAGTCACCCTTGGTCTGACTGCTTAATCCTATTTCTATATCAGTAAAGCAGAACAAGTGCTTCATAAACATGGCACTCATTCTGAACATCATATTTCTCAATGTATTCACACGACACTACTGGCATAAATATATTGATAAATCTCTTTTTTGCCATCTATTACAAAGCTGGCGGCTTGCAGACACCACTAGGAAAAGCTCAGTGGATTGGAATTATGCAGTTTAAATTAATCGAAAAGGAAGCTGGAGTCATCTGTTTGCACTGAGCTCTCCCCCAGTGGTGGCTGTATGAAATTGCAGTGTTTTCACATCAGAAAGAGAAGATGGAATTCAGTGCCACGTAGTTTACCTCCATTGAAGGTATACTACTATATCGATGGAAGGAAGTGACAAGTCCTAGGGGATATCCAATCTCTCACCTAGGTCTTGGAGTTTTCTAGCTATGGAGGACATATGGGACAATTGACATAGAAGTGACTTCTTTGTCCACAGTAGAGGAATATGCCTTGACATCATCTTTATTGCTCCACTAATGATGTTGTATGACCCACTTACACTGGCTCTTCGGGGACCAGCAACTGGTGACATATTGAAGGTGTAATATAGATGGAAATAATGCTGGGTCCATTAAATTACAACTGTGGCAGCTAGGGAAATCAGATCATCTAGTGCAGAAGGACAGTAACAAACCGCTAGTACCTTCTTCATATTGTTATATAAACCTTCATAGCAGGCGTGTTGCTAAGCTAAAACATTTGGGGCCTGGGCTTCTCATGTTTTGTCCCAGGCCCCGAATGTACTGCCTGTCAGATAGATACAACTGTATTGCCATCCTCAGGACGGCAATACAATTGAATCTAATGCCCTGCAAGAGCTGAAGGACCTGTGAGGACATCACAGTCCATGTGATCAGTTCTTAATACAGTATCTGACAAGGACCTGCGATGATGTCAACCTCATGTTACCAGTGCAGGAGAGGACAGCACAGCAGTGAAGGGAATTCCTGGGAAGAAGCTGTGGTGAGGTCTGCTACATGAGGAGAGGTAAGTGAAGGGAGAGGCAGAGCAATGCTGGGAGTTGTAGTTATTTAACTGGGACTGTATGTTAGGGCTGAAGGGAGGGAAGTTATTTACATGGGACAGTGGGATGGAGGGATGTTATTTACATGGGACTGAAAGTTGAGGGGTGATGTTATTTACATGGGAATGCATGTTGGAGGTGGCTGGGGCACGGTGATGTTATTTACGTGGGACTATATGTTGAAGGCAGCTGTGTGAGGGTGTGATATTATTTACATGGGACTGAATGTTGAGGGGTACTGTTATTTACACTGGACTGCATGTTGGAGGTGGCTGGGGAGGGGGTGATTTTATTTACATGGGACTGTATGTTGAAGGTGTCTGGCGGAGTGATGTTATTTACATGGGACAGAATATTAAGGGGGTGATGGGACTGTATGTTGACAGTGGCTGGGGAGGGGGTGATGTTCTTTACATGGGACTATATGTTGAAGGTGGCTGGGGAGGAGGTGAGTTTCTTTACACGGGACAGTATGTTGAAGGAGGCTAGGGAGGAGGTGATGTTATTTATGTGGGACTGTATATTGGAGGGGGCAGAAATGATGGTGTGGTGTTATTTACATGGGGCTGTATTTTGGAGGGGGCTGTAGATGTAGAGGGATGTTATTTACATGGGACTGTATATTGGAGGGGGCTGGAGAGATGGTGTGATGGTATTTACATGGGACTCTATGGCGGAGGTAGGGAAATAATGTTATTTACATGGGACTGTATGGTGGAGAGTCTGAGTAATTATAATTTCTGAGGACAGTAAATGTAGGAATATAACTACAGGGGGCACTGCAGGGGGCATTATAAATACTGGGGGCGCTTCAGGGTAAGCATTATAACAGTAGGGGGTGATATAAATACTGAGGGTACTGTAGGGGCATTATAACAGTAGGGGGCAATATAAATACTGTGGCACTTCAGGGTGAGAATTATAACAGTAGGGGGCATTATAAATACTGGGGGAACTGGGGGGGGCAATTTAAATCCAGGTGACATTAGGCGTTCTTATTACTACTGGGGGCTTTATAGGAGGGACTTATAGATCTGCATTATTTCTACTAAGAGCACTATGGGGGCCTTATTACTACTCAGGTGTCTGCAGAGATCTTTATTACCACTAAGGGAACAATAGGGGGCCTTATTTCTACTGGAGGCTCTGTAAGGGCATTATTAATACTGGAGGGCTCTTCTACTAATGGGCGAGCACTATCACTGTTGGGGGCACTGTAGGGGGCAGTATTACTAATGAGGGTATTCTAGAAGGGAATTACTATTGGTGGGATTATGAGGAGCACTATTACTATGGGTAAGATTATCTGTATGGCACAAATTTTTCTTCAGGATAGTATTTCGGGGTACAGAAAAGTGAGGAAGCTAAGATGTCTATGTGTCACACTCTGCAGAGACGAGGCGGCTGAGAGAAGTTGTCCGGACTAAATGGAGAAGATGATGACAGAGAAGATCTACATCAGAGGAGATGTCACCTGGGAGGCACTGGATGTGAGAGGTATGTGCTGCTGTATAGCAAGTACAGTAAAATGTCTTCGGTGCTAGTGTTTGTGTGTGGGGGTGGGGGGTTGGTCGACTTAGAAAATTGGGCCATATGCATTGGGGTTTGGGCCCCAGATCTTTTAAAACCCTAGCAACGCCCTTGCTTCATAGAATGCTGCAACCAGAAGTTCATTTTTTTAGGCTAGTTCAAATGTCAAGATACAAAGCTTGTATTGGCTGACCAAAGTGTATTGGCCAACTGTGGAAGCAAATTGCTTAAGGCATAGACATGCTGGAATAACAGAGGTATAGCAGTCCAAAAGGAAGTCAGTCAGGCAGACAGATTGAACACCACTAGATTATTATATTTACTTACAATAGGGATTGCATCTTCTGCAAACAAGTATATTGCAAACACCACTTTTACTGATACTAATTGCTGAGGACAAAGTTCAAATGTATGGTACACTGGTTGATTAAACAGTCCTTAGAATCTCTATCAAACTGTGGAGATGCAAATGCAGTGATGGTACTGAGATGGCAGGCACAGGAGGGTAGTTAGTTACTATGACTGTCTGCTGGAAAGTGAATGCTGCAAATTTCGCAAAAGGTTCGGGCTGCATAGAGTCTAAGCGCAACAATATTCCCTAGAGTGCATGGTCAATCTCCTGTTGCAAAGTTTATTGATGTCCACTGGTGGAGGTATAGACATTGCAGTGCTTTTGTATACATGGCCTAAAGTTACTGTTTCTCCTAGAAGAACTGTGTCCTTTATGTGACAGTTGGTTTGGTGCTGGCTAGACATTGCCGATGTGGATCCTAAGGAAATTCCCAGGACTTACCTCTTAACCCTTGCAAGTGTGCATGGGTTCTTCCATGCTAGAGTATAAGACAGAACCATATTCATATAAAAATGCCAGGAGTTGTTACCAGGAGAGTAAGCAGGAAGAAAAGCCAGACAAAAATATACCTTAAAGTGTACCTGAGTTTTTAAAAACAAAGTTTGCATAATGGCTATGCTTCTTTGTTCCTTCTTTGTAAAACAGCTATATTAGGGCTTCCCTAAAGTCTCAGCCATATAAAGCCCTGTTTCAGCTGCACAGCTAGATGCATTTCTCTCAGAAGCAGGAGGTGTAGTCGTTCTTCTAGTTCTGTACGCAGTGACCTCAATTCCCTTACTTCACACTATGTTTTTTTTTCTAGAGAGCTAAAAAAGCTAATAAGGAGGGATAAATCACACTTCCCTACTTCCTCTCAGCCGTCTTCTGAGTTTCTGTTACCAGAGATGGATCCTGCCTGACAACAAGCAGTAGACTGCAACTTATGTGGAAGTGAGAATCCTAGTGGACTTTTCAGGTGGATGCAAGAATATTTTTTAAATTAAGTGATTTAGAAATTTGCTAGTTACTGTATACCATTCTCTATTAAATGAAATTAAATTGTGTGAAAGTACAGTGACTCTTTAAAGAGTACCTCTAATTAATATTTTTCACATAAATTGATAACCTTACCTTGTAATAGGAAATACTTATTTCTCCATTTAAATGCCACTTCTTGTTTTCCTCCTGTCCTCTGGACTGATCACTCCTTTTAAATATCAGAATAAATTCATATGCAGAAGTCCATACACAGAGGGATCAAGTTACACACTCCAGTCTATAGAAGTTTATAGAGAGTGGTAAGGGGAGAATGAGTGAGCTGGTGTAACAATAGAGGTTTATGGAAGCAGCTGTTAGGTGCACATACGTAGGTGTCTACTTCCTGTATGTGAATGAAGGCTAGTGTTCATTGTACCTCTCTTTTCAGCATTGCAAGAGTTTTGTCCAATTGCTAATTAGATGCTCCTAGATAACTGTGCTGCTGACCTCACTTCCTTGTCTGTGCAATTGATCTCTGTTGATCTTGTCTCTCTCTAGCTAGCTAATTCCTGTGAAAGTGTTATTATCCATTTGCCTGCTGTGTACCTGATCTGTGCCTGTTCATCGTACTGATCCTGTGCCACCTGTCCTGACCTTTGGACTGTTCCACAGATTCACAAAACTTTGCCAGCCCTGACCTCTTCCTGTTTCTTGACTATATGGGTTATGTATAGCAGACTACTACTGGAGGCATCTTAGCAGAATACAAGTCATATAATGGCCAGATATAGTGTTATTCCTCAAGTGTCCACCCAGCTTATTCTTAAAAGTCACTTGAATTGATACTGTAGGTACTTTAGGTTTGTCAGTGATCAACTTTGAACACTGGTTGCCTAGGCAAGCTGCCACCTCTGGTGAGAAGAGAGTTTTGAGAGAGAAGGTCTGTGGCCCAATGCAATGGGAGACATGGCTGGAATTGATTAGTTGCCTAGCCACCCACATTGACTTTTGACAGGAACCAGAAGAGATGAGTAAGGATCCACTACCCTACACCAGTGGATGGTGCATGCTAATTTTAACCATTTAATTACAGCGTCTGACAGGTTTAATCATGCACTGTATGCCAGTATAATGCCGGACCACATTTAGACCTGTTCTCTGTATGTCTTCTTAGATCTAAAGTAGGAACGGATCCTGGCACAAGGGAGAAGAGGTGGAAGAGCCCTAGTGTTTCATATTGAATGCTTCTCTAACTGCATCTTTTTTGCTAAGGGCCATTTCTACCAGCCGTAATCATCATATGGTTTTGTTATTCATTGTATCATTTCGTCAATGAATTTAAGCAATGTATATTGATATTCCTTAAATGTATGAGACACACTGCTGTCAGCTGCTGTTTTAGTCATAGATTATTAACATTTTCTCATAAGACCTTTATATCAGAAGTAAGAGAGCTCTAAGCTATGGCTAATAATTAATAATAAATAATATCCACCAAGGATATTGCAATGTATTCCTAAGTCATCTTAGAACACCAGAGGTATTATGCTTACAGAGGATATGTCATGTTGACAGGGCTTTTAAATAAAGCATCTATTCATTTATTTTTTATGTGATTGTTGTGTGATCCCCGAACACATCAGTGTTCTGTATGTGTGAATCTGGCTATAGGACTGTATTGCCTTCATGGGTTTTCTTGGCATGTTGTTTAGGTAACATAGCAGGCATATTTGAAATAAAATCAAACAAGAATTGCAGCAACATATTCCACTCACCTTTCTTTTAACTACTGATCCGTAACAAATGCAGTTTTCTTCTGTTTATGTAACGCTGGATATTGATACAGTATATTCACCCTGTAGGACTTGTCATTTAAGCTTCATCTTTGCAACCCAAGGCATGGGCAGATAAAGCGACTTGTCAAAAGGAGCCAGACAAAAATCAATTTTTATTGATGATCCTAGTGCATTATTCCTGCGTGAACTCTGTTCTTTTTGTGTGTATGCACCATGACTTTTTATTGCATTCGTCACTTCTTATATAAATACCAATGTACTGTGTGAATGCATTTTTTATTGGTTTATGCTCAACAAGCAAATGCCTTGCATTTCCTTTAGTCTCAGTAATATTAATGCATGCCGCTCCATGGCAGTGCCACTTCCTGCTGCACAGTAATCGGTCCAAGTGTGAAATACAGGCTCAATAGTAAAAAAAAACTCCTCATCTGACAATGACACTTATTTAGAGCTATAGCAAGTGGTATACCACTGGCAGTTTGAGTTACATAATGTTAATTACTATAATTATATATTATTATATTTTCTATGAAATCTTAGGTTGAAAATGTAGCAAATAGGAAAATGAAACCACAAGAGCTTTCATTACAAGAAGGGACTGTAGAGCTAATGGATCCAGGACTGCAGTGTTCTACTTGCTAGAAGAATTTAGCAAATATACAATAGTTCTAGCTTACAGAGCAGGAAAATACACCCAAGCAAACTCCAGCAGAATTATGGCAGAGATTCCAGGGCACACTGATACTGAAGAATCATAGCTGTGCACATAGAGGATTTTTATGAAAATGCAAAGACATGGCAGGGCTTTAGCCTAGGACTACACAGCGACTTGCCGACTAGCGTCCACATGCCTTAAAATTACAAATTGCTAATAGATAGTGAGTGAATTGATTCTACATTAATCAAATTTGTTAGAAAGTTTCTGCTTGGCAAATCTGAATCTATTGTGATATTTCCGCATGAATTGTTCAACATGGCTGCAACCATTTTAAAGACAGAAGAGAGCCCCTGTCAATTTTTAGATTTTTTTTGTTTAAAAACTTCCAACAGTGCTATTAAATAGACTGTTTATTACCACCAACTGGTGTCTGCTTACCCATAGCCACATATGTCACTGCCATTTTAATATTATTTAATGGCCTGGTGTTAAAGGGTTTGAAAGAGGTTGGATACAGTCGTAAGAAATCTCAGAGTGTCATACAAGACTTTTTAGGGCATTTAGGGCACTCTAGATTTGGATTGAATTTGCAGTATTTGCACCAAATCTAATTTGACAGGCAATTCGACCAAATCAGACTCAAAACGAATTTTGGAAAATTTGTTAATGTTCTAGCTGCGAATTTGATAGTTAATGTTTTTGCGCTGAAGTTTATATAACTTACAGGACACAAGACAACCACATGTAGGCACATAACACGCCAGTCTTAATAAAGCCCAATAGCTGGCGGAGAATCTGCCGAAGTTATGAAGAGGCACAGGCCTCTCTGTAACTTCGGCGCAACCAGCGCCAGTTCTAAATGTGAGACAGCTTCTTAGCTACATTTAGAACATTTTGTACACCTAAAACAGGCGTAGAAAATAATAAATGAGAAGGGCTTGCCGGCCCGTCCCCTTCCAGGCCACACCCCCAAATTTAGACCTGGTGTGAGCAGAGCAAAGTTGCAGAAATACGCCTAATTTAGGCGTATTTCAGATTAGTAAATGACCCCCATAATCCTGGACAAACAGGCAAAGTAAACAGTGGCAGATGGCTCACCACTGGACCATGTGCAATGGTTTGACTTTGGGCCAAACCCTAAGGGCGTTGTCTAAGTGAACCCTCGATCTTCACAGTACCCGTGAGGGTGGGGATAGACTTTCCCGAGGGTTTACCAGTTCGCTACCTCTTGGAATGGTCCCGGTGCACTTGGCCGAAACCTGCAATATAATCGACACTGGTGCAGACCACCAATGGTCCAGTCACAGAAACAAAACAGGAACTGGAACCCAAACAACCGGAAACATAGGACACTCTTCAGACATAAACCACACACTAAACAGAAAACAGGACATAAGGCGAACACAGGCAAACAAAGACAGATGCCTTGACCCCATACGGAATAGGTGCATGGTGGTCACACACGGCTGCTCAGACATGAGACGGACAGATGCCTGCACCACATGCAGAAATGATGCATGGCGATCACAGACAGAGCTGTGCAAACATGACACCAGAACCCATGCGGAACGGATGCGTGGTATTCCCAGTCAGATAAGGCCCAAGACACAGAGACATGGTGACATCAATGAATTACCAGGCGACCACACAGATCAGGGTAGAATGGCAAACACCCAGGTCAGGAACAAACACTCTGCACACAGCCAAGCTGGAAACAGACTGCCTCGGGCTCACAGCTAACAGGTCTAAATAACTTGTTAACTAGAGCACCTGACCAACTGGTAATCAAGCACATACTGGCCAGGAAACATTAACCCTGTGAACACAGAGCATACAGGTCTCAAGAGACAGTTTAAACATAGCCAAAGAACACCTCAGCCAGCACGCACCACACAAGCAACCAGCACACACAGGAATAGTCAACTGCAGCCAGTACATAAGTACAGCCAGCCAGCCTATACAGCAACACAGTGTGACAGTGAACCGTACTGTAATACAAGACAAGGAATACTCAGATACAGAGGACATGGTGTCATATTCCACCACTAACCACAGAACACAAATAAGAGACCAAGACACAATTGATTCAAATACATTTAGCTGTCTTTATTTTTTATTTTTTTTATTTTTATAAATCATTGTTTTGAAAATAATATGGCCACAGTGTTTTACGTTACCTCTCTTAGACAAACAAAATTAGTTAAACACAACTGAACTGATTAAAAACCAAGACCTTGTCTAAGACCCCAACTAGTCCGCTCAAGGAGCGACTATTACCCCGTATAAACACTATGACGATAAGATAAAGGGGAGGGTGGGGAGGGGTATTCTTCGGTATCCAAAACGGTATGAGCAGCAAGTAACTGAATTTTTCTTCTCTTACAGGTAACTTGTGCTGACCGTTTACTGCAAGCCAATCAAGGCCTCCACGTGCCCACAAGGACAAGTACAGCCAAGCACACATCACAGGTAAGCACAATAACTTAACCCTTTCAGACCCAATTCAACCCTTGCCCATACCAAAGGGGGGTGGGGGTGTTCCATGACACCATGTCCCCCCTTTTGTATCCGCAAAAGGTTATCTCACAGTTGACACACAGAAGGCCGCAGCCAGTAGGCACCACCCAAGCAACCAGCATAGACGGGAGACCTCCCATAGCCAATACCCAGGTGCGGAGGCAGCCGCAATACACAGCAACATGTGTCACAGTGAACTGCCCTGTGATAAAAACACAGGAAGTATACATATTCACAGGCCCATGTTCACACACAGAAGGCCGCAGCCAGCACGCAGCACCAAACCAACCAGCATACACGGGTAACAGCCTGCAGCCAGTAATCAGAGCTCATGCAGCCAGCTTACACAGCAACAAGTGTCACAGTGAACTGCACTGTGACAGAAATAGTTTTTTAGGGATACAACCCCTCAACTATGTATAAGACATATGCAGTTGATGCACCCTAGCTATATCCCCAAATGGACTGTTCTGGAACTTAAAATTGCTACCATATGTGGCAGAAGTTAGTGACACCCTATTTTGGACATCATTTAACCTAATGATAGAGGTGTGACTCAAAAATATTCCTAAAACTGCTCGTATGGGAAATCTAAAGGTATGGATGGTCAGGTTTAGGCATGCAGTTTTGGAAGCCAAAAGCAGGAGTGTATCATAAAAGGCGAGAGAGTATAAAGGACAAATATGACTTCTCCTTTTCCCAAAAAACTGCATGCTGAAACCTGACTGACCTTTGACGTATTAGTGCTTCATGATGATTGGCAGGGTGCAGGGGCTGTGCACGCCCGATCAATGCAGGGGCCCGGATGTATACGCCAGCATTTCTATAAACGTCGATGCCGGCGGATTAAACCCTTACTGTATATGTCACAATCAACGCTGACTACGGCATTTAAGAGGATTGCAGAAGGAGGGGGCTCCCTCTGCCTCTCCATCGGCCTCCTGTGCTATGGTGACAAGGGGCCAATGGCTGCCATGGAAACCCCAGGCCTAGCAAAGGTCTCGGGGTCTGCCATGTACAGAAGCCTGTGTCACAGGCACATTGTCAGTGTGAAAATGACAGTTTCAATCATGTAGTACAATACAGCATGTATTGTATTACATTGAAACAAAGATCAGACCCTGAAATGTTAAAGGCTCTGTTTTATATAAAAATAAATAAAAAATTTCCAGTAAAAAAAAAAAAGTGCCCCTTTCCCTTATCAAGCAATTTTAAGTAAATTTTTTTAACATTTTATGAAAATAGACATATTAGATATCTGCGTACATAACGAGCAGCTCTATAGAAATATCACATGATCTACCCACTCTAAAATAAATAAATAACTAAATAAAAACTGTGCCAAAACATTGTAATATTGAACAATCAAAAAATCTTATGTACCCAAAAATGGTACCAATAAAAACATCAACTCTTTCTGTAAGAAATGAGCCCACTAAGACAATTGAGATAAAAATAAAACATATCGCTTTCAGAAAATGGAGACACAAAAGCATGATTTTTCCAAAATGCTTCTTATTGTGTAAATCTAGAAAAAAAAAAATGTTTTGACATATTAGGTATCACTGTGTCTTTAATGACCAGCTCTATAAAAAATCACATGATCTACCCCTTCAGGTGAACGCCTTAAAGAAAATAAGATAAAAACAGAGGGCAGAGCCTGGCCACGGACGCGTGAGCCTGCAGTTCTCTCACGAGTGCACCTCAGACCCAACTTTATAGCATGCTGGAAGCCTTTTCAGAATGGTGAAGACGAGCAGGAAGTGTCCTGGGGAGCAACTGAACACTCCAAAAACGACTGCTGCCCAGATGGACCTACAAAAATGCTGGAAAAAGCAGAACTTCCAGCCCGCCGGAGACTCATCTAAGATGGCGGCTGCTGCTGCGAGTTTGGGAGATCCTGCTGCAGACTCCGACAGAGACAGTGTGGCTGAAAGTTACTGGGGTAATTCTGACTCTGCCCCCATCACAAAAACTTTTCTCAGAAAAACAATTCTCCAGGCCATGAGACCAGTGATGGAGGAGCTGGCGGATATAAAGGCAGTACCTTGTAGATAGAACAAAGTCCAGCTCTCAAGTGGTAAAGGTGCTCTGACTTGCTCTGCATGGATCCGGGCTGTGTTAACACCCAACGTAGATGCAGCAAAAAAGTCCAAGTGGATCCAGTAAGTAAAATCAATAATTCTTTATTTCTTCAGTTAAAAAAATGCATAAACAAATAATCCTCCTGTATAAAATCAACGCGTTTCAACCATAAGACAGGTCTTCTTCATGGATTCATAGTATAAAGTACTTTATACTATGAATCCATGAAGAAGACCTGTCTTTTGGTTGAAAAGCGTTGATTTTATGCAGGAGGATCACTTGTTTATAAAAAATTTTAAATGATGAAATAAAGAATAATTGCTTTTACTCACTGGATCCATTTGGACTTTTTTGCTAGATATAAAGGTAGACCTGCGGCAGATAGGCCAACGAGTAGAGGGCCTTGAAATCGCACAATCCAGCATAGTGGACTTCTCAGAGGCGGTAGCGACACGGTGCTCGTAGCGTACCAAATTTATCAACAAGGCCATGCTGCTCATAAAGGACCAAGAGAACTGGAGCAGAAGGAGGAACCTCAGAATAAAGCGACTCCCTGAACAGTTCAGTGCCAGAGGCCCTCCGGGAGGTAGTCCATGAGACTTTTATTGATTTGCTGGGATCGGACAGGGTCACGAGAGTAGTTATAGAACGCATACATAGGGCATTAAGCCCCAAGCCAAAGCAGGGTGAGCCACCGCGGGATATTATCTGCGGGTTTCTATCTTTCGTGGACACTTCCCAGATATTAACAGCTGCCAGAGAAAAACAACCTGTCCAATATGCTAATGCTACCCTACATTTCTACCAAAATATAGCCCCTTCCACCCTGGCAAAACGCAGTGTATTAAGGCCAGTACTGGAAGTACTATGTACGAAAAACCAACAGTACATATGGCTATTTCCGTTTGGCCTGGCTATCTGGATTAATGGATGGAGGTTGATGGTGCATACTCCCCTCGACCTGGAGAAAGTGTGGGACGCTCTGGAGATTCCGCTGATGGCAATTCAATCTTGGCTGCAGATGCTGGACGACCAGGACCTTCCCCAACTCCCTAAAATCAAGCTGTGGAAAGTGGTACATAAGAACCTGTCCCCGAGGGCTAAGAAGAGACCACCCAAGATGTCGGCTTCATCTTCCTGAACTCCTCGATGCCTCTAGGAACTATATGACTACATCATTGAGAGGGCTCTGAGTGGCATGAGCCTACATGGAGGTAGAAGGGCTATCAGCCCAGGAGCTTTATGGGGCTCACTGTTGTGGACTCTAGTTCTTTGTTAACTCCCTTTTTCATTTTACCTTCTTTTTACTTCCAGCTACAACTGTGTGGTTCTGTTTTGTCCCACAGTTGAGCTACCTTGTGCCACCCCCTTTCAGCAGTGTCAGATTACCCAACCGAGAACTGGGTTTACAGAGATACAAATTGGTGGGCCTATGCCTCCCCGATATGTCCAGAGTCCCTCTCTCTCCTTGTTTTTATGCTTGCAGCTGTCATTTCTTGCAGGGTTTATCACTCGGCTGTTAAGTTAATTTAATATGGTTGTCATCTTTTTATTTTATTTTTTACCCTTAGTTATTTCTCCCTTCTTTTACAACCTTTCACTGCCTTCTCAGGTTGTGCTGGGGTGCATGACATGTTTAGGTGTACTCGAAACCCCCACTCCACCCCCCACCCTTCTTTTGGAGTCAGGAGCAGTGTTCCCTCTAAGCTTTGGCAGCTGCTGAGTGGGGTCGGCTCAGAGCTGGGCACAGCGCCATCAAAGGTGGGCGATAGGAAAACCTAAGATAATTGTCACATCAAGGAGCATGCAGTGTAACCCCTGCGTCATCCCGTACGATACAGTAAAATCCCTGCACCATGCTGTGTAATATACAGTATAATCCTTACACCATGCTGTACAGAATACATTATAATCCCTGCACCATGCCATACAATATATAGTATAGTTCATGCACTATGCTGTACAATATACAGTATAATCCATACAGTGGATCCCACAGTGTAGGTGTTATACTGTATATTGTACGGCATGGTGTATGAACTATACTGTACATTGAACGGCATGGTGTATGGATTATAACGTATACTGTACAGCATGGTGCAAGGATTATACTGTATATTATACATCATGGTGTAGGGATTATAATGTATACTGTACAGCATGGTGCAGGGATTATAATTTATATTATACAGCATGGTGTAGGGATTATAATGTATACTGTACAGCATGGTGCATTAATTATAATGTATATTATACAGCATGGTGTAGGGATTATAATGTATACTGTATAGCATGGTGCAGGGATTATAATCTATACTGTACAGGATGGTGCAGGGATTATAATCTATACTGTACAGGATGGTGCATGGATTATAATGTATATTATACAGCATGGTGTAGGGATTATAACGTATACTGTACAGCATGGTGCATGGATTATAATGTATATTATACAGCATGGTGTAGGGATTATAATGTATACTGTACAGCATGGTGCATTAATTATAATGTATATTATACAGCATGGTGTAGGGATTATAATGTATACTGTATAGCATGGTGCAGGGATTATAATTTATATTATACAGCATGGTGCATGGATTATAATGTATATTAAACAGCATGGTGCATGGATTATAATCTATACTGTACAGCATGGTGTATGGATTATAATCTATACTGTACAGCAAAATTATGGAGGTTACACCATGCCGGACAATATAACCCCTGCGCCATGCTGTACAATACACAGTATAACCCCTACACAGTGTAGAGGTATACTGTATATTGTGTTTATTGCCAGTGTGGGCTTCCCCAGAGTACAGAACAGGCTCTAAACCCCCTTCTTGTTTGGCACCTCCTCTCTGCTCTACACCACCCCCCTGCTCTACACCATCTCCCTGAATAGAACATGTAAAAAAGAAATAAAAGCGTCCAAACTAGAGACCGAGAGATTAATTGCCAAAGAGAGTAAAACTAACCCTAAAATGTTCTTCAATTATATAAATGTTAAAAGGTATAAATCTGAAGGTGTAGGCCCTTTAAAGAGTAATGAGGGGGGAGTCGCAGAGAGCGACGAGGAGAAAGCAAAGCTGTTAAATATTTTTTTCTCCAATGTATTCACTGAGGAAAATAAACTGTCAGATGACATGCAGAATGTAAAAATAAATTCCTCATTAAAAGTGTCCTGTCTGACCCAGGAAGAAGTACATCAGCGACTTAAAATTTATTGATTAAAATAGACAAATCGCCAGGGCCAGATGGCATACACCTCCGTATCCTAAGGGAATTAAGTAATGTCATAGCCAGACCCTTATTTCTGATATTTGCGGACTCTATACTGACAGTGAATGTCCCACAGGATTTGCGCATGGCAAATGGTGTGCCAATATTCAAAAAGGGTCCAAAAACAGAGCCTGAAAACTATAGGCCGGTAATTTTAACATCTGTTGTGGGTGAACTGTTTTAAGTTTTTCGGAGAGATGCTATCTTAGAGCATCTCAACGGAAATAAGCAAATAACACCATATCAGCATGGCTTCGTGAGGGATCGGTCATGCCAAACTAATTTAATCAGTTTCTATGAGGAGGTAAGTTCTAGACTTGACAGCCGCGAATCAATGGATGTCATATATCTGGACTTCTCCAAAGCATTTGACACTGTACCACATAAAAGGTTAGTATATAAAATGAGAATGCTCGGACTGGGAGAAAATGTCTGTATGTGGGTAAGTAACTGGCTCAATGATAGAGAACAGAGGGTGGTTATTAATGGTACACACTCAGATTGGGTCACTGTCACTAGTGGGGTACCTTAGGGGTCAGTATTGGGCCCTATTCTCTTCAATATATTTATTGATGATCTTGTAGAAGGCTTGCATAGTAAAGTATCAATTTTCGCAGATGACACTAAACTGTGTAAAGTAATTAACACTGAAGAGGACAGTATACTACTACAGAGGGATCTGGATAGATTGGAGGCTTGTAAAGTTATGCACATGGGAAGGAATAATGCAAGTCACCGGTACATACTAAATGGTAAAACACTTGGTAACACTAACATGGAAAAGGATCTACGAATTTTAATAAACAGCAAACTAAGCTGCAAAAACCAGTGTCAGGCAGCTGCTGCCAAGGCCAATAAGATAATGGGTTGCATCAAAAGGGGCATAGATGCCCGTGATAAGAACATAGTCCTACCACTTTACAAATCGCTAGTCAGACCACACATGGAGTACTGTGTACAGTTCTGGGCTCCTGTAAACAAGTCAGACATAGCAGAGCTGGAGAGGGTCCAGAGGAGGGCAACTAAAGTAAAAACTGGAATGGGGCAACTACAGTACCCTGAAAGATTATCAACATTAGGGTTATTCACTTTAGAAAAAAGACGACTGAGGGGAGATCTAATTAATATGTATAAACATATCAGGGGTCAGTACAGAGATCTCTCCCATCATCTATTTATCCCCAGGACTGTGACTGTGACGAGGGGACATCCTCTGCGTCTGGAGGAAAGAAGGTTTGTACACAAACATAGAAGAGGATTCTTTACGGTAAGAGCAGTGAGACTATGGAACTCTCTGCCTGAGGAGGTGGTGATGGTGAGAACAATAAAGGAATTCAAGAGGGGCCTGGATGTATTTCTGGAGCGTAATAATATTACAGGCTATCACTACTAGAGAGGGGTCGTTTATCCAGGGAGTTATTCTGATTGCCTGATTGGAGTCGGGAAGGAATTTTTATTCCCCTAAAGTGGGGAAAATTGGCTTCTACCTCACAGGTTTTTTTTTGCCTTCCTCTGGATCAACTTGCAGGATAACAGGCCGAACTGGATGGACAAATGTCTTTTTTCGGGCCTTATGTACTATGTTACTATTTTACTATGTCAGTTTTGCAAAATTAGGCCTGGTCAGGAAGGGGGTAAATGACCCGGTCTGGAAGTGGTTATACTGAAACAAAAAAATAAAAATAGACATATTTGGTATCATCAAGTCCGTATCAATTTGCTTTTTAAAAATAATGCATGATCTGTCCTGTCAGGTGAACACGATAAAAAAAAGTAAAACTAAAAACGGTGCCATAACAGCCATTTTTTGTTTCCTTGCCTCATCAAAAAAGTGTAATATCAAGCGATCAAAAATCTGATGTACCCCAAAATAGTACAAATAAAACTGTCACCTTATCCCATAGTTTCCAAAATTGTACTACAAGAAAATTTAGACTAGCACATTCATATACATAGTCACAGGTGCATATCCATCAAGCAAACATGGTTGATAAAAAAAATGGATGCACAACTTTGCACATGCAAACAATAGAGCTGAGAAATGGGGATCATTCTAAATGGTATTATACCTACTAAAAATAGAAAAATGGAAGCTCTTAGCGCACATTTTTGATCAAACGTGTGTCGGGCCCATCTACCAGGCGTCAAAGTGGCTTCTGCAGATGGGTACCTAACACTAATATACCGCCTCTCTTGGACTTACCTAAGCCTACATTTTCAGGGCAGTGAAGGAACCAGCTACATTTGTACTCTGCTCAGAAGCCCCAGGCAGATTGGCGTTGCTCAGTCTAAGGGCAAATTGCGGTCCGCAGGAGAGGTAAGTTATTTTATTTTATTTGCGCTGATGGCTGACATGGGGGGCATGATTGATGGCGGGCATGATGGCTGACATGGGGGCATGATGGCTAACATGGGGGTATGATGGCTGACATGGGGCATGATGACTGACATGGGGGCATTATGGCTGACATGGGAGCATGATGGCTGACATGGGGGCATGATGGCTGACATGGGGGCATGATGGCTGACATGGGGGCATGATGGCTGACATGGGAGCATGATGGCTGACATGGGGAACTGATGGCTGACATGGGGGGCTTATTGCTGACATGGGGGGCTGATCTGAGGCATTGGAGGTCTGATCTGAGGTCTGATTAACATTGGGGGTCTGATTGCTGGTCTGACCTGAAGTGCAATGAAAAATACGGTCCTCAAACCAGCGATTCCAGGACCACACAGAGGAGAAGCCAGCTGCTGCAGACGGGACCATGGCCAGGTGAGCTGCGAGGGGGGCGCCAAAATGTTGCTTCGCTTGGGTTGGCAAAAATTCTTGCAACTGCCCTGTTCCTACACTGCCCTAAAAATGTAGGCTTAGGTTAGTCCAAGAGAGGCGGTATATTAGTGCTAGGTACCCGTCTGCGGAAGCCAACTTGACGCCTGGTAGATGGGCCCAACACACGTTTAAATAAGAGTAGACATATGATAAATGTAAAGTAATGACTATTTTATGAGGTATCAATATCTGTCTTAAAATCAGAGAAATAATTTTTTTTTAAATTGATAATTTTTCCAACTTTTTGGTACATTTTTGATTTTTTTTATAAATAAAGATGAAATATATCGACTCATTATTATAAAGTACAATGTGTCGCAAAAAAGCAATTTTAGAATGGCTTGGATAAGTAAAAGTGTTCCAAAGTTTTACCACATAGTGATATTTCCAAAACTTGCCCTGGTCCTGAAAGGGTTAAAAGTTAAAAACAAACCACGCTGTCACATGTGTTATGCTTTTTTATATTTTAACAATTGTTGCTTATTGGGGGCAAATGGTGTTTACACACACAGTGTTACGGGATTAAAAAAAATAAAAGAAAATAGCGGCTTGTTGGGGAACCAAGCGTTCAAAAATGATGTCTTAATGGGGTCAGAATGCCTGTCCATATGAGTCCCACCACACAACCCCGGCCAGAGCCCAGAAAAATTAAATGTAGGCGTAAGTGTGGAAGTGCTCCACACTTACCACAAGTAAGTGGTACAGCAGTACAGCAGCAACTGAACTGCCAGCAACTTGGCCAGGTGGGAGTTCAGCTTGCAGATAAGATTATTGTTGGTCAAGAATAGTGCAGAGAGCCCCTGTGGGAGCCATTGTAGAGGATTAGAGTAGTAGTAGCCCGATGAGATGTTGTATCATGGTGTCCTACCTCAGGCAGTTGCTCCTTGGGGTTTGGTGTGTGAAAATTATTGTACTGAAGAATGAGGCCAGAGTTACACATAACCGTCACCTTGTAGCAGTGTCTGTAGAGCTGTATCTTGCCGATCACTCTGATGTCTGTAATCTCAAGGCTTCAATTGAGGATCTACTTAGCTATCATTCTGGCAGGAGAAGGGTATCCCCCATAGGGGAAAAATATATGGTTCATCAGAGTGGGTGCTATATGAGCTACGGTACATCCCAACTTTCCTACTATCAGAACAAGACCTCTCTTGTCCCCTTTCCTCCTAGCACTGACTACTCTGGACTTCCCCTCCTGGCAGGAATTCGGACCAGACCACTTCCACCAAGAGGGGAAGAACGGGGTGGTAACCGTTACCTCTGCTGATAAAATGACATAGTACATGTAAAATAAATAACATTACATAGCATTGCATATAAAATTCAGAAGTTACGGATACAATTGTAGTACTTCCCCAGTCCGGGGTACTACAAAAGTGTTTTCATGGCCATACATTCCGTTATTGATGTTTCATGATGGAGTTGATGATGAGCAGGTGGAATCTGAGCAGGAGAAGAAGCAGCTGATGATGAGGACAAGGACAATGTATCGCTAGGGCATTCAGGCTGGCTACCACAAAGAAGAGCAGGTGAAGGAGGAAAGACTTGGTCTGATTGAGAATGCTGGCCAGTTTTATTTTTCCACAAGATCCGGTAATGCAACGTGTTGTGCCTTTTCATAGGTAAATGCATTAATATCCAATTATTCTAGTCAAGATGGATGTTTGTTGCCCTTTAAGAGCCATGCTCGACTATAGTTACAATTTTGTATGTCTTGAGTAGGCCGAAGTAAGGTTGCACAAAGGTTTCTGCTCTTTAGTGTTATTCTTCTTTTACCAGTCTGAGAAACCTCCTTGTCTACTTATAAATTTATGACAGGAGATAAGATAAGCTACAGTATGCAGCTGGTGATAATTACCTATACAATTAGGTATTTATTAATGAAGCTAAATATATAATATGTATGTATTCATTTAATGAGCCTTAGTTAGTCCTTAGCATAAGACAATCAGTAGGATATATATATATATATATATATATATATATATAAAACTTTATATTATACTGTTATATGTTATGAAGACAACATGTATCCAGTATAATATATATATTTCTCATTAGGAGAATTTTTGTCTCTAAAAGAGAGTCTGTAAAGATGTGTGCTTTGTAACAATTAATCACATCTTTGGTATGATAGAGAAGGTACTGATATCTCTGTGAGAAAACAAGGCCCATACATATAATTACGGTCCATAAATCAACAGTGTGAGAAACATTCAGAGAGACGCCTAGAGGTCTGTCTCTAATTGCGACAAGTGTCAGAATTAATCCCTATAGCTTTGAATTAAAGCTTCTAAGGTCAAATGTATAGAAAACGTTTTAATCATACTTACATAGTTAACCCTTTATACTATGATGCAAACAGCTTACACAGCAGTGCCACCTAGGTATGATTAGGTGACATTACAACAGTAGCAAAAGTGCATTCTGGGTAAGGTTATGATGTCATATTTCTTATCAATAATAATTGCCCATCCGACAATGATTGGAAAATTCCCATGAGATCATAACCTTACCCAGAATGCACTTTTGCTACTGTTGTAATGTCACATACTCATACCTAGGTGGCACTGCTGTGTAAGCTATTTGCATCATAGTATAACTATGTAAGTCTGATTAAAACGTATTCTATACATTTGACCTTAGAAGCTTTAATTCAAAGCTATAGGGATTAATTCTGACACTTGTCGCAATTAGAGACAGACCTCTAGGCGTCTCTCTGAATGTTTCTCACACTGTTGATTTATGGACCGTAATTATATGTATGGGCCTTGTTTTCTCACAGATATTAGTACCTTCTCTATCATACAAAAGATGTGATTAATTGTTATAAAACACTCATCTTTACAGACACTCTTTAGAGACGAATATTCTCCTAATGAGAAATATATATATTATACTGGATACATGTTGTCTTCATAACATATAACAGTATAATATAAAGTTTTATATATACAGTACAGACCAAAAGTTTGGACACACCTTCTCATTCAAAGAGTTTTCTTTATTTTCATGACTATGAAGGCATCAAAACTATGAATTAACACATGTGGAATTATATACATAACAAACAAGTGTGAAACAACTGAAAATATGTCATATTCTAGGTTCTTCAAAGTAGCCACCTTTTGCTTTGATTACTGCTTTGCACACTCTTGGCATTCTCTTAATGAGCTTCAAGAGGTAGTCCCCTGAAATGGTCTTCCAACAGTCTTGAAGGAGTTCCCAGAGATGCTTAGCACTTGTTGGCCCTTTTGCCTTCACTCTGCGGTCCAGCTCACCCCAAACCATCTCGATTAGGTTCAGGTCCGGTGACTGTGGAGGCCAGGTCATCTGGCGCAGCACCCCATCACTCTCCTTCATGGTCAAATAGCCCTTACTTTCAAAGTTTTCCCAATTTTTCGGCTGACTGACTGACCTTCATTTCTTAAAGTAATGATGGCCACTCGTTTTTCTTTACTTAGCTGCTTTTTTCTTGCCATAATACAAATTCTAACAGTCTATTCAGTAGGACTATCAGCTGTGTATCCACCTGACTTCTCCTCAACGCAACTGATGGTCCCAACCCCATTTATAAGGCAAGAAATCCCACTTATTAAACCTGACAGGGCACACCTGTGAAGTGAAAACCATTTCAGGGGACTACCTCTTGAAACTCATCAAGAGAATGCCAAGAGTGTGCAAAGCAGTAATCAAAGCAAAAGGTGGCTACTTTGAAGAACCTAGAATATGACATATTTTCAGTTGTTTCACACTTGTTTGTTATGTATATAATTCCACATGTGTTAATTCATAGTTTGGATGCCTTCAGTATGAATCTACAATTTTCATAGTCATGAAAATAAAGAAAACTCTTTGAATGAGAAGGTGTGTCCAAACTTTTGGTCTGTACTGTATATATATATATATATATATAAATCCAGAAAATGGACGGCACTCCAGTCAGATGAAAAAATAGTGATTCCTTTATTCAACCATCCGGTGCAACGTTTTGGCTCTTAAATGAGCCTTTTTCAAGCAAAAGGCTTGAAAAAGGCTCATTTAAGAGCCGAAACGTTGCACCGGATGGTTGAATAAAGGAATCACTATTTTTTCATCTGACTGGAGTGCCGACCATTTTCTGGATTTACTTGTGGGGTAAGAAGTCGATTCCCTAGGAACGTGCACCCAACTTTTTCCGTTCATAGCCAGTGCCGCCATTTTTCTTCTATATATATATATATATATATATATATATACTACTGATTGTCTTATGCTAAGGACTAACTAAGGCTCATTAAATGAATACATACATATTAGATATTTTACTTCATTAATAAATACCTAATTGTATAGGTAATTATCACCAGCTGCATAGCTTATCTTATCCCCCGTCATAAATTTATAAGTAGACAAGGAGGCTTCTCAGACTGGTACATTCATGAGAAGAATAACACTAAAGAGCAGAAACCTTTGTGCAACCTTACTTCGGCCTACTCAAGACATACAAAATTGTAACTATAGTCGAGCATGGCTCTTAAAGGGCAACAAACATCCATCTTGACTAGAATAATTGGATATGAATGCATTTACCTATGAAAAGGCACAACAAACGTAATGTGCTGCAATAGAACCCTGGTAATGATGTTTGTGTTTGAACACCCACAGCTTATTTTAATCCCGTAGAATTTGCACATGGCTGTGGTTTTGTATGCTGGCAGTGTATATAAAAAATGCCATATGTGAGTTATACAGACAGAGTTAGAAGTACAGATGTAGCAGGGTTAGCACTCCAGCTCTTAACTCAAATTTCTTAACTCATCGCGTTATCTTGAGACAAAAGCCATTGAAAAGCAATTGAAGGTGTCTGCTTAGATTAGATCACACAACTCATAAATCTCAGAAAACAAGAGTGTTAACTCTACTCCATCCGTAGTCGAGTTTGGCAAAGATCTGGCATATTTATCGTCTGCACACACAGTATAGGCATCATCACCAGTTCCAAAGATGACCACAGAAGCCCTGCCAGTTCTTTTGGAGATTTTGGCCGTACAGTGCCTCCACTTTTTATTGCCATCGCAGGCACCACCTTTCTCCTCTGATGTCCCCTCTTCCCCCATAGCACCCTGATACAGTTCCCAGGTCCTGTCCAACACCGAATCATTGTCTTAGTCCTCACCCTCCTCGCCACTTTTATCAGACTGTGATATCTCATGGTGGGCTCTTTGGTCCCCCTCCCAACTCCTGGCTTTGTGTTTGCCCAGAGTGCAATCTCTCGCTACCATTAGCGCTATTGCCACCACTATGACTACAGGTGCTGCTACTACCACCACCAAACACTGCTGTGCATGGGGTCACTCGCCTCCCCCTGAACCTCCTCCTCAGGGCAGTCCAAACATTGACTGCTCTCACAGAAGTCTTCAATAGGAATAGGAAGACTCTCTTGACAATCTGCCAGAGTGTGTGGTGGTATTTTGTTGCCTCTTCTTAGGAAAAAAAAGTGGCCCACTAGGAGGGGGCAATAAAGACAGAGAGGATGGCAATGAAAGACTTCTCTGGGGATTGAAGGAGGAGGAGCAGTAGAAATGCCGCAACCCTTGGCTCCAAGACATGGTGTCAGAGTCAGAAGTCACTTTTGCGTCATCCTGCTGTGACTAAGAGGAGGAGTGAGCCATCCAATGCACAATCTCATCTTTTTTTTCTTCAATGATAATGTTGCACTTTTCAGAAATCAGGAAGAACTGTTGCATAATACTATTGCTATTATTTTGGCTGGATAGCTGGTGCAACTACTAACCACCTTCTGGCTCTAGGAGGACAAGGCCTGGCCCTCAGTCTTTCGCTTGAAACCCTTTTGTATTCCAAACATTTGACCTAATATACACATTCACCCAAAGTATGGAACGGGTTGTCTGTTTTCTGGAACTTAAAGACAGAAAGGCGCAATAAAATATCCTTTTTATTTTTTATTTTTATTTTTTTTACAAACACACTGAAGACACTGTTATTGACTATTTACTTTGGGAATAATGCAGTATGGGCACAACTAGCAGATTTAGACCTAATGTTATGTGTATTCAAATATGCAGGTTCAGAAAAAAAAACTTTCTCAAATATAAAACTCAAGTTGTCAACCTGATATAAGATTATTCCCCTCTCACACCACTTGAACTGTCTGGAGATGTGCTATCCCAGAATTCGATCTACTATTTCAGGTGTTTTCACTCAGAGATTAAAAATGGTACCTGCTGAATTGTAAAACACCTGTTATACACTTGTATTGCTATTTTTTTTAACCCACACCAATATTTGAATTATCTGGAGATGCCCTGTCCCATATTTCACTTTACTATTTCAGGTGTTTTCATTCACAGATGAAAAATGCTACTCTCTGGATTGTAAAACATGTGTTGTACAGTTCTATTGCTATTTTTGCAACCTACACCAACACTTGAATTGTCTTGAGATGCCCTGTCCCAGATTTCAGACTACTATTTCAAGTGTTTTCATTGAGATTTAAAACTGTACCCTCTTGATTTTAAAACACATGTTGTGCACCTATATTGAGATTATTACTCCCACACCTACACTTGAACTATGCAGGGTAGGCAGTTTGATTTCTGTGTACAATGTAATGTACGTTCAATATGGTAGAAATTGGTGCTTTGCTTTGGTACACTACAATGCGTTTTTAAAAACATGATACATTGAAAACAATTACTTAGCAGCAGATAGTATTATTGTCGTAAAATGCTTCTGCTATAATGTAATGTGTTTACCATAGACGGATGTAATGCAGTGAATAGAAAATATACACTGGTTGCTCAGCAGTCAGAACTGCAGCATAGTTGGACTTAAGTACAGATAGAGCAAGTTATACTAAGGCTACTTTCGCACTGGCGTTTCTGGGTCCGCTTGTGAGATCAGTTTCAGGGCTCTCACAAGCGGCCCAAAACAGATCTGTTCAGCCCCCATGCATTCTGAATTGATAAGGATCCGTTCAGAATGCATCAATTTGGCTGCATTTGGTCTCCGTTGTGTTTTATAGGCGGTCACTAAAACGCAATTTGCAGCGTTTTGGTGTCCGCCTGACGATGCGGAGCCAAACGGATCCGTCCTGACTTAAAATGTAAGTCAATTGGGGACGGATCCGTTTTTAACTGACACAATATGATGCAATTGAAAACGGATCTGTCCCCCATTGACTTTTAATGCAAACGGATCCGTTATGAACGGATACAAGCATTTGCATTATCGGTGCGGATCAGTCTGTGCACATACAAGACGGATCTGCACCGAACACCAGTGTGAAAGTAGCCTAAATCTCACATAAACTATATATATAACTCTGCTCGGCTCCATCTGCATTATAACATGCAGAAGTGTTGAAGATCACATCACTTGTTTTTTTTTTTTTTATTAATAAAAATGTACTGTCAGGGGGTAATCTGTTTTGTAGCTGTAAACTATGTCGCCTTTGTCAGACCAGTTATTCCCAGAATCACAGCAGGTTAGGATGAACTTGCAAGCAACTAACCCTCCAGTCAGATAATAAAGATTCCTAAAAAAGTTGTCATACCAAATGTTTTGCTCAGCTCTATTATGTGTCTTATTACAAAACCTGAATCATTACTTTGTATAACTAATCAATAAAAGGGATAAAACATGAGATAGCAAATTTTAATAGAGCAGATGCACATTAAAAACTCTTCTCATAACCATAATAAATATGTCCAATATAGAAAGCATCCTTCAAGCAATATACAGGGATCTGGACTTCGTTGCAGGGGAACCACCAGGCCACTACCTCTAGTCTCTGTTCAAGTGACTTCTGACCTATGGGGGGAGGGGGGTCAAAAGACACCAATGCAGAGCATCAGAGGCAGGCCGAGTACAGGGCAGTGTATGTGAAATCTGACAAACAGTCCAATGTTAGGGGGCTAGCACAGCATCATTATGGAGATCAACAGAGGTCAGGTAAGGCCAAATTGGGAAAACAGGTAGAAATCAGTAAATAGGCAGACAAACATAGATACTTGCAGACTAGAACCTATTACTCAGCCACCCTCCCACAGGGGTAGGTGTCTTAAATACCACATGATGGCCAGCCAGTGGCTAGCAAAGATTACGGTGTGTGCAACCTGGACCTTTAAGAGACCAGTGGGAGCATGCACATACCCTATAGGCAGAGCAAGAAAGGCTTGGCCGGCAAGTGTGAGTGGAGGGACAGAGATACCCTGACGGCTGGGCCCACCAGGAAAGAGGGGAGAGCAGAAGGTGGGTCTGTGCTGCTGGGAACCAAAGTGCTGGAGCAGGTGAGCAGAGCAACGGCAGCCATGCACCACCTCTGTAACAGGCAAAGACTACAAACTGCATGGAAATGCTCATTACTCATATACAAAATAGAATGATGCAACCTTTACTTAAATCCACTTTGATGTGCGCTCATAAGAGCAGTCTGCACTGTTGAATACAAATTGCCACTATTTCAGGAAGATCAGGCAACCCTGTAGAGACTTGAAAAATCAAGATTATGAAGGGAAGTTCATATATATGAAGGAACAAGACACTGCGAAGATTTAATTGTATTTACTGCACTTAATGCAATGAAAAATCCCCTTTTATCCCATTTGGGGTCTTGAACATGTGATTATCTGAGCGCCTCTCCCATAGACTGCAATTAATTACCCATGCCACAAGCGGGGCTCCATAGGGACATTATTGTGGCAAGCCTCAGATTCCTCAGAGCACCTGAGGCTGGCCAGCAACCAAACAGCTCCCTTGATCTCGGCACAAGGGAGCCGTTTAGGTCTTGGGAGTGCAGCATTCCTGGGTTTTCACTGCTCAGATGAGGTGGTCAAAATTGATTGTGGCATCTGAGAAGTTAAATGTCATTGGCAATACCTCTAATCACGAACATTGCCTCCATAACTCTTCTGTTAACAACAACAGAAACCCGGCAGCTATGGCGCCCATTCGCTTCTGAGTGGACTCCATGTGCAAACCCCTGACTTCTGCAGTACATGTATGTCAGTCATCCTTAAAGGCATTGTCTCACTTCAGCGAATGGCATTAAACATGTAGAGAAAGTTAATAGAAGGCACTTACTAATGTATTGTGATTGTCCATATTGCCATCTTTGCTGGCGTGATTCATTTTTCCATCACACTATACACTGCTCGTTTTCATAGTTATGACCACCCTGTAATCCAGCAGCAGTGGCTGTGCTTGCACATTATATAAAAAAGCACCAGCCTATGCATGCTCCCACTGTCCCAGCCACCAGAGAGGCCGACATTTTTTCCTATAGTGTGCAAGCTGCTGGATTGTAGGATGGTTGTAACTAGAGATGAGCAAGGTTATAAAAAATTTGATTCGGCTGCTTTGCCGAATTTTCAGAAGAAATTTAATTTGTTATCAAATATTTTGTCACAAATCGCATTCCATTGTATGTAGAGGGGGCTCCGCTCCCCATCATTGAACCCCTCAGATGCCGTGTTCATCACTGATCACGTTATCTGACATTAAGGGCTCATTCACACGGCCGTTGTTCGGCCATTCTGTGCATTGGGGGTTGCAATTTGCGGTCCGTACCGCAAAAAAATAGAACATGTATCATAAAATTTGGATTGAAGTCAATTTGTTTCACTTCAGTTCGCTCAATACTAGTTGTAACTCTTAGAAACAAGAAGTGTATAATGTGATGGAAAAATGAATCAAGTCAGCAGAGGAAGCAATATGGACAATCACAATACATTAGTAAGTGCCTTGTACTAACCTTGTCTACATGATAAATTTAATTTTCTGAAGTGAGACAACCCCTTTAAGGGGTTAAATGTTAATACAGGCGTTTGATAACCTCTAACAACATAGAGTCATTATAGAGCCTTGTAGCCATTACTATCTGCCTCTTTACTTTATGTACTATACAATTTCATTCGGTTCAAGAACTAATATGCATGTTTGAATGTTCAGGTGCAGAATCCTAGAGGAATATTACAGGTGAATCTTTTCTGTCATATGAATCATTTTGCTTTGTGTATGAAGTATATTTCATTAGTTTGCTAATGGTGGAAAAGAAAAGCTATACAGCATGAACAGTAACACACAATACTGAGCAGCAGTCCATGAGTGCATGTAAATCCTTATCTAACAATATCATTTGTTTCCAGATTACCAGCCCCATTGAAGACAGGTGAATAGGTTCCCAGCTGTGCATGTAGACTACTGCTTGGCTGACAGTATGTGATTCATAGCTGTAGAAACATAGAAACATAGAAACATACAGGGAGTGCAGAATTATTAGGCAAGTTGTATTTTTGAGGATTAATTTTATTATTGAACAACAACCATGTTCTCAATGAACCCAAAAAGCTCATTAATATCAAAGCTGAATATTTTTGGAAGTAGTTTTTAGTTTGTTTTTAGTTTTAGCTATTTTAGGGGGATATCTGTGTGTGCAGGTGACTATTACTGTGCATAATTATTAGGCAACTTAACAAAAAACAAATATATACCCATTTCAATTATTTATTTTTACCAGTGAAACCAATATAACATCTCAACATTCACAAATATACATTTCTGACATTCAAAAACAAAACAAAAACAAATCAGTGACCAATATAGCCACCTTTCTTTGCAAGGACACTCAAAAGCCTGCCATCCATGGATTCTGTCAGTGTTTTGATCTGTTCACCATCAACATTGCGTGCAGCAGCAACCACAGTCTCCTAGACACTGTTCAGAGAGGTGTACTGTTTTCCCTCCTTGTAAATCTCTCATTTGATGATGGACCACAGGTTCTCAATGGGGTTCAGATCAGGTGAACAAGGAGGCCATGTCATTAGATTTTCTTCTTTTATACCCTTTCTTGCCAGCCACGCTGTGGAGTACTTGGACGCGTGTGATGGAGCATTGTCCTGCATGAAAATCATGTTTTTCTTGAAGGATGCAGACTTCTTCCTGTACCATTGCTTGAAGAAGGTGTCTTCCAGAAACTGGCAGTAGGACTGGGAGTTGAGCTTGACTCCATCCTCAACCCGAAAAGGCCCCACAAGCTCATCTTTGATGATACCAGCCCAAACCAGTACTCCACCTCCACCTTGCTGGCGTCTGAGTCGGACTGGAGCTCTCTGCCCTTTACCAATCCAGCCACGGGCCCATCCATCTGGCCCATCAAGACTCACTCTCATTTCATCAGTCCATAAAACCTTAGAAAAATCAGTCTTGAGATATTTCTTGGCCCAGTCTTGACGTTTCAGCTTGTGTGTCTTGTTCAGTGGTGGTCGTCTTTCAGCCTTTCTTACCTGGGCCATGTCTCTGAGTATTGCACACCTTGTGCTTTTGGGCACTCCAGTGATGTTGCAGCTCTGAAATATGGCCAAACTGGTGGCAAGTGGCATCTTGGCAGCTGCACGCTTGACTTTTCTCAGTTCATGGGCAGTTATTTTGCGCCTTGGTTTTTCCACACGCTTCTTGCGACCCTGTTGACTATTTTGAATGAAACGCTTGATTGTTCGATGATCACGCTTCAGAAGCTTTGCAATTTTAAGAGTGCTGCATCCCTCTGCAAGATATCTCACTATTTTTGACTTTTCTGAGCCTGTCAAGTCCTTCTTTTGACCCATTTTGCCAAAGGAAAGGAAGTTGCCTAATAATTATGCACACCTAATATAGGGTGTTGATGTCATTAGACCACACCCCTTCTCATTACAGAGATGCACATCACCTAATATGCTTAATTGGTAGTAGGCTTTCAAGCCTATACAGCTTGGAGTAAGACAACATGCATAAAGAGGATGATGTGGTCAAAATACTCATTTGCCTAATAATTCTGCACGCAGTGTAGAATGTGTCGGCAGATAAGAACCATTTGGCCCATCTAGTCTGCCCAATATACTGAATACTATGGATAGCCCCCGGCCCTATCTTATATGAAGGATGGCCTTATGCCTATCCCATGCATGCTTAAACCCCTTCACTGTATTTGCAGCTACCACTTCTGCAGGAAGGCTATTCCATGCATCCACTACTCTCTCAGTAAAGTAATACTTCCTTATATTACTTTTAAACCTTTGCCCCTCTAATTTAAAACTGTGTCCTCTTGTGGTAGTTTTTCTTCTTTTAAATATGCTCTCTTCCTTTACCGAGTTGATTCCCTTTATGTATTTAAAAGTTTCTATCATATCCCCTCTGTCTCTTCTTTCTTCCAAGCTATACATATTAAGGTCCTTTAACCTTTCCTGGTAAGTTTTATCCTGCAATCCATGTACTAGTTTAGTAGCTCTTCTCTGAACTCTCTCTAGAGTATCTATATCCTTCTGGAGATATGGCCTCCAGTACTGCGCACAATACTCCAAGTGAGGTCTCACCAGTGTTCTGTACAGCGGCATAAGCACTTCACTCTTTCTACTGCTTATACCTCTCCCTATACATCCAAGCATTCTGCTGGCATTTCGTGCTGCTCTATTACATTGTCTTCCCACCTTTAAGTCTTCTGAAATAATTACTCCTAAATCCCTTTCCTCAGATACTGAGGTCAGGACTGTGTCAAATATTCTATATTCTGCCCTTGGGTTTTTACGCCCCAGGTGCATTATCTTGCACTTATCCACATTAAATTTCAGTTTCCAGAGTTCTGACCATTCTTCTAGTTTTCCTAAATCCTTTTCCATTTGGCGTTTCCCTCCAGGAACATCAACCCTGTTACATATCTTTGTGTCATCAGCAAAAAGACAAACCTTACCAGCGAGGCCTTTTGCAATATCACTTATGAAGATATTAAACAAAATCGGTCCCAGTACAGATCCCTGTGGAACCCCACTGGTAACATTACCTTGTTTTGAATGTTCTCCATTGACTACAACCCTCTGTTGTCTGTCACTCAGCCACTGCCTAATCCACTCAACAATATGGGAGTCCATGCTCAATGACTGCAGTTTATTGATAAGTCTTCTATGTGGGACAGTGTCAAAAGCCTTACTAAAATCTAGATATGCGATGTCTACTGCACCTCCACCGTCTATTATTTTTTTCACCCAGTCAAAAAAATCTATAAGATTTGTTTGACATGATCTCCCTGAAGTAAACCCATGTTGTTTTTCATCTTGCAATCCATGGGATTTTAGATGTTCCACAATCCTATCCTTTAATAGGGTTTCCATTAATTTGCCTACTATTGATGTCAGACTCACTGGTCTATAGTTGCTCGATTCCTCCCTACTACCTTTCTTGTGAATGGGCACGACATTTGCCAATTTCCAATCTTCCGGGACGACTCCTGTTACTAATGATTGGTTAAATAAATCTGTTAACGGTTTTGCCAGCTCACCACTAAGCTCTTTTAATAATTTTGGGTGTATCTCATCAGGCCCCTGTGACTTATCTGTCTTCACCTTAGACAGCAAACTTAGAACATCTTCCTCTGTAAAGATACATGCATCAAACGATTTAATAGTCATTCTTTCTAGTGGAGGTCCTTCTCCTTTTTCTTTTGTAAAAACTGAACAGAAGTATTCATTAAGGCAGTCGGCTAGCCCTTTATTCTCTTCTACATACCTTCCGTCCTTTGTTTTTAATTTAGTTATTCCTTGTTTTAATTTCCTTTTTTCATTTATATATCTGAAGAATGTCTTATCCCCTTTTTTCATAGACTGAGCTAGTTTTTCTTCTGCCTGCGCTTTAGAAGTTCTTATAACTTGCTTGGCCTCTCTCTGCCTAATCTTGTAGATTTCCTTATCTTCATTGCTCTGGGTTTTTTTATAATTACAAAATGCTAGCTTTTTATTTTTAATGATTTGGGCCACTTCTGCTGAGTACCACATTGGTCTCCTCCTTTTTTTGCTTTTACTGACGAGTCTAATGCAATTTTCTGTTGCCTTCAATAATGCACCTTTTAAGTAGTCCCATTTCTCCTGGACTCCATGTAATCCGTTCCAGTCTGATAAGGACTCATTTATGACTAATTTCATTTTTGAAAAGTCTGTTTTTCTAAAATCTAAAACTTTTGTTTTTGTGTGGTGGGACTCTTTCACAGTTCTTATATTAAACCACACTGACTGGTGATCACTAGATCCCAAGGTTTCGCCTACAATGACATCATATACCGAATCCCCGTTTGTGAATACCAAATCCAAAATGGCCTCCCTCCGGGTTGGCTCCTCAACCACTTGTTGTAGAGATAACCCCAGTAGGGAATTTAGAATATCTGTACTCCTGGTAGAACTTGCTATTTTGGTTTTCCAGTTTATATCTGGAAGATTGAAATCTCCCATAATGATAACTTCTCCTTTCATTGTCATTTTAGCTATTTCTTCAACTAGTAGATCATCTAGTTCTTTAACTTGACCAGGTGGTCAAGCCTAAAGATAGCCAACTTTTTGCCATTTTGAGTTACAGACTATTCTGATCGTAGCATTAAAGGGGATTTCCGGGATTTTGAGACTGATGACCTATCCTTCAGATAGGTCATCAGTATCTGATCAGTGGGGGGTCTGACAACCGGGGTCCCCCAATGATCAGCTGTTTGAGGAGGCATCGGTTTTCCTGTGAGCACCGCGGCTGTCACGAGTAATGGAGAGGGGATAACACCAAATGACACACAGAAGGAGTAGATCAGAGTCTAGGCCTCAAAGCTAAGGGATGGTGACCTCTTAGGAATCCCTAGACCTCTCCCTGACTCCTGCAAGAATGAGTAGACCCAGAAGGTGGAAATACTCATACACCGGAACCTAGGCCCTGAAGACCCTGGAAGTCCCTAGGAATGATGGCAGGGAATGAGACTACTGGTTCCTTCCCAGATGAAGAAACCAGCGTCTCCCTGAGGCCTAGACAACGACACACACAAGCGAACAACAAAATGCAAGACAAAATGCACTTAGCTTAAAGCAGAATGGAGGAGCAGGAGATCCAAAGGAACAACACACCAGCTTAACCAACTCCAGCAGTAAATATCAACTGCATGGTAAGCAATGTGAGTCAGAACTAAATAGGGCCTCAGTAATGACTCCAAGCTGCACCTGACAAGGGGTGTGGTCATTACCAAACACAACACTGGAAGGAAAAAACATAGAGATTGTCAGATACCCTCACGTGCTGCCAGTCTCTCTGATCTTCTCACCTCCCTGTCATGGGAGGGATCGTGACAGCGGCCTTCTCCGTCCTTACCAAGCACAGTGCCATACTTAGTATGGTTAGTAGCTCGCTCAGCCCCATTGCAGTGAATGAGGCTGAGTGTGATACCAAGCACGGCTGCTATAGAATGTACAGCACTGTGCTACTTATATAATACAAATTATCAATTCTACATTTTCATAATATTTTTGATTTATCAATAACTGTTATACAGAAAAATAGATTAGTCTAGTTTCACACCTTCGTCTGCTTGTTCTGGCCGAGAATTGCCAAGAATCAACCTGAAATAAAAAAATTCTGCTTGCAGAAGTTTTTGCCCGGCCAGTTTATGGCATATTTGCCGGGGGGCAGCGGGATCTCTGCCAGTCACCTTTATAGTCAATAGGGTCTGGCTGGCAGACGGCAGTATCAAGCATTACTGGATCTGGAGCTCTGTCAGGCCGTTCTATGCCTGAACATCCTTTTTGAGAGGGTGCTGCAGGTGTGAAACTAGGTGAGAATTGAAATGGCCACAGTCCTATTAGTACACACAAAATATATCCTAATCACACAGCAGGACAAATTACTTCACAACACTGAGCTAAAGAGCTGTCTCATCCTCCTCCTCCTCTCTACTTGTCAGGGATTATGATCCTGAATACATCTGATAAAATCTTCAGCTGAATCTCTGTAGGAATGGAGTTCATGAGGAGACATGAAGTACAGAGAGGAGGATGGGGATGTGGTAATGTGCAGCAGCACTTGTATGCAGTCTCCATTACCACAGTCTGTCCTGCCCGTCCTCTCTGTACTTCATGTCTCCTCATTAACATGAACTCCATTCCCACAGAGATCAGCTGTATTTTGGGATCATAACAAGTATCTATTTATAATAAAGTAATATTTATATTTATAATAAAGTAATATTTAAGTATTTTAATGTTCTTAATTTCCAGAGAACCCCTTTGCGGACACATTTTTGAACCATTCCTCCTTGCAAATATGTTTCAATTCATCAGTATTTCTCTGGTGCCTTGCATGCACAGCTCACTTCAGGTCATGCCACAGCATCTCGGAATGATTATAGAGGTTGGCCAAGTTAAATACTTACCCAGCAACAATAAATAAAATAAAATAACAAAGTCATATACTTATCACTTTCCTTTCCTGCTTCTTCCAGTGCGGTGCTCCAGTCCTGCAGCATTCATGTCATCTTCCTGGCTGCAACAGTGGAGTTCCATACACACTTGGTTACCATGCAGTCAATCACTGGCCTCAGAAGTATATGGGACATGACTACGGAAGCCAGTGATTGGCTGCAGTAGTAAAGTGATGTGCATGTCTATTTTACTTTTTATGATTTGGGTCATTGTCTTGTGTCACCTGACCCCCTTACATTAAAATATGTTAATACGCCTTACAGTTCATTATTCCCTCACAGACTCCAAGGTGTCCAGAGCCAGAGTGAAACTGCTGTAAACCATGATGCTCCCTCCACCATGCTTTATAATTGGAATAAGATTTAGGTGTTGGTGTGCAGTATTCTTTTTCACCTATTTGATTGTTCCATATGAGATAGATAATAAGGTGATATAAAATAGATAGATAGATATTCAGAAACATTTGAGGTGGGTACCCTTGTCTGGTGTACCCCAGTTATTGCTGAGACATCACTGACAAAGCATTTTGCACACAAGTCATCATATTCTACATAGTCTTTTTTCTAGCTTTACTGATCTCTGGTTTATCTATTAACTGACTTATACTATGCATATTTTAATGTCCTTCTGGATTTAGAAAACAAATTTAATCCAGATAAAATGAGGTAATTTAGAATTTTTGGCATGACAAGGTAAATTAGTTTCAGAAGTTGGTTCTGTGATAATCAACAGATTTTTTTTTAATGGCAAAATAACATATAACTTAACATCAATGAATATGGGGAGGCAGGTAACCAGGTCTCTATAGGACACAGGACTGATGGATCTCATTCATAATGTCACCAAAGTTTAAAGTGTTTCAGTAAACAAGGATCTACATTTTTTCAGAAACAAAAAAGTGACTCTTTTCTGTGGGTTTCACCTGGCATTGCAGTTGATCCCAATTCAAGTGAAGGAGGCCTGGCTGCAGTCTCAGCCCATGAACAAGCATGCAACTATGTCCGGGGACATAAATTCCTTTTTTTCTAGTTAAGGACAGCCCATGTAAATAGTGACTTCATTAGGATTAGTCAATAAATTATTTCTGTGTAGTCCCAAGAACTCCTTTACAGCCACATCACTGAAGTATATGACAGAAGGCCAGTTTGCTAAACTGCCGTATTTGTTATTGTCCAACTTTCCCCCAAGATTACAGAGTTTCTGCTGCACAGAAATGCCAGGTATGGCTGTAACAGTCACTAGTATCATTCAAGTGAAAGGCGCAAGTACTTGTAATTACACTGCACCGCCAAGACTTCCAAGATGACAGGCAATGTAATGAAGAGCAAGTTGCGCTGACATGAAGGCTGAGGAGGCTAAAAAGTCCCTCTACCTTGTAAGAGGAAACCGTTATTTCATTGTCCCAGATGTTTTCTTTGCCTGTCAATCAAAGTGTAGAGGGTGCAGCAGTTGCAGAGAGAGCAGAGCCTCTAGGTGCAATGGTAACACCTCCATTGCTCCTAGAGGCCAATTTGCATGTATTAATACTTAATTTGTCTGAGAAATGTGGACACATACAGGGAGTGCAGAATTATTAGGCAAGTTGTATTTTTGAGGATTAATTTTATTATTGAACAACAACCATGTTCTCAATGAACCCAAAAAACTTATTAATATCAAAGCTGAATATTTTTGGAAGTAGTTTTTAGTTTGTTTTTAGTTTTAGCTATTTTAGGGGGATATCTGTGTGTGCAGGTGACTATTACTGTGCATAATTATTAGGCAACTTAACAAAAAACAAATATATACCCATTTCAATTATTTATTTTTACCAGTGAAACCAATATAACATCTCAACATTCACAAATATACATTTCTGACATTCAAAAACAAAACAAAAACAAATCAGTGACCAATATAGCCACCTTTCTTTGCAAGGACACTCAAAAGCCTGCCATCCATGGATTCTGTCAGTGTTTTGATCTGTTCACCATCAACATTGCGTGCAGCAGCAACCACAGCCTCCCAGACACTGTTTAGAGAGATGTACTGTTTTCCCTCCTTGTAAATCTCACATTTGATGATGGACCACAAGTTCTCAATGGGGTTCAGATCAGGTGAACAAGGAGACCATGTCATTAGATTTTCTTCTTTTATACCCTTTCTTGCCAGCCACGCTGTGGAGTACTTGGACGCGTGTGATGGAGCATTGTCCTGCATGAAAATCATGTTTTTCTTGAAGGATGCAGACTTCTTCCTGTACCACTGCTTGAAGAAGGTGTCTTCCAGAAACTGGCAGTAGGACTGGGAGTTGAGCTTGACTCCATCCTTAACCCGAAAAGGCCCCACAAGCTCATCTTTGATGATACCAGCCCAAACCAGTACTCCACCTCCACCTTGCTGGCGTCTGAGTCGGACTGGAGCTCTCTGCCCTTTACCAATCCAGCCACAGGCCCATCCATCTGGCCCATCAAGACTCACTCTCATTTCATCAGTCCATAAAGCCTTAGAAAATCAGTCTTGAGATATTTCTTGGCCCAGTCTTGACGTTTCAGCTTGTGTGTCTTGTTCAGTGGTGGTCGTCTTTCAGCCTTTCTTACCTTGGCCATGTCTCTGAGTATTGCACACCTTGTGCTTTTGGGCACTCCAGTGATGTTGCAGCTCTGAAATATGGCCAAACTGGTGGCAAGTGGCATCTTGGCAGCTGCACACTTGACTTTTCTCAGTTCATGGGCAGTTATTTTGCGCCTTGGTTTTTCCACACGCTTCTTGCGACCCTGTTGACTATTTTGAATGAAACGCTTGATTGTTCGATGATCACGCTTCAGAAGCTTTGCAATTTTAAGAGCGCTGCATCCCTCTGCAAGATATCTCACTATTTTTGACTTTTCTGAGCCTGTCAAGTCCTTCTTTTGACCCATTTTGCCAAAGGAAAGGAAGTTGCCTAATAATTATGCACACCTAATATAGGGTGCTGATGTCATTAGACCACACCCCTTCTCATTACAGAGATGCACATCACCTAATATGCTTAATTGGTAGTAGGCTTTCGAGCCTATACAGCTTGGAGTAAGACAACATGCATAAAGAGGATGATGTGGTCAAAATACTCATTTGCCTAATAATTCTGCACGCAGTGTATGAACATAGGACCAACACAGATCCCTTCAGCTGCCAAGTGCACATGTATAAATCTGCTGACAGATGCGAAAATTTCTTTTTTTTATGAAAATATGACAGTTATCCTTTAAGACCCCTGGTAAGTACCATCACATATTGAAATGTAATTTAGACTGGAGGAACAGTTTAATTTATGGCAAATAACTTGTATTTAGTAATGTGGAATTTTTGCAGTTGTCCTTTAGTAAATAATATTATTTTATACTCCAACCTTAAACTAATTTGCATTGGAACATAATAAACCTACATTTGCACCACATTTTTGCCATTTTCTGTCTTAAAACCATTTTTCTAACCATTTTTCAAGGTGAGAAAGTTCAAAAATTATGGTGCAAATATGGCATAAACCATAATTTGAGAATTTCCTATGCCATAACATGGCTCAAAGGCCTAATAAATTTCCTTCATTATGTTGGAAGAACATTCTTTTTAGAGCAAGATGTTCTTGAGTGGATAAATCCGCAAACAGTGGGTTCGCAATACACGGGCACATACAGGGATGCGGACCCATTCACTTGAACGAAAGCACGGATAGGTTCCCCACGGAAGCACTATGAAGTGCCTCTGTGGTGTTTCTGTCCGTGCCCTCCATGTTCTATTTTTTTACGGTGGGGACGGATCAAGGAACCCATTCAAGTTGAATGGGTCTCAATCCGTCCCAGCCGCCGCAAATTGCGGTCTCCAATGCACGGAACGGACGCACAACGGCTGTGTATATAAGGCCTTATTTTCACTTTCCACTAATCTTACACAATGAGCAAACACTAGGATTCAAATGATCTCGAAAAACTAAATATTAGCTAACAAACATGGCAATTTAGAACAGTTGCTAAAAATTAATTGAACACATTTGTGATAATTTATTCATGTCACGTCAGATTCTCTGCATTTACAGAATTTTACATAGCTGTTATCTATCTGTCTTTCATTTCTATATTGCTTAATTTTATCGTAAAAAATTGACAATTTATGTGAAACTCACTTTAAAGAAAAAAAAAAAGGCTGGTATAAAAATTTTTATTTTTTATTTTTTATTGGTGCACTTTTTTTTACCAAAAGTCAGAAGTGGATCCAGCAAAGAGAAGTATTAGGCCTCTTGCACACGAGTGTGACGGATTAAGTCCGGATGTGTTCAGTGATAATTGCGCAATTTTGCTTGCGTGTGCCGTCTGTTTTGTATGCGATTGCGGTGTGTTATTGTTTTTTTCCCGAGCGGATGACATGTGGATTGCATGCGTTTTTAACGCACGTAAAAAAAAAAAAAAGATCCATCCTCTAGATCAGGGGTAGGCAACCTCCGGCATTACAGCTGTTGTGAAAGTACAACTCCCAGTGTGCATACTTTCTCTGCTCTTCTCAGAACTCTCACAAAAATGAACGGAGCATGCTGGAAATTGTAGTTTCACAGCTAGAGTGCCGAAGGTTGCTGATCCCTGCTCTAGGTTCACCTGTTACTGAAAGCACATATAAATACAGCATGCATTGGTTTTTTGGACAGCTCCATTTGTTTGGGGAGATTTGTTAATTTAGCTGGTTTGTGTGTTTGGTTTTTGGATTTTCCTTTGCAGGATGTCCACGTTCACGTTATCATTCACTGACCATGTGTTCTTGCACTGGCTGGTCTTCCATTGTTTTGGAGAGCAGCCAGAAATGATTGAGGAGAAACCACGGAGGAAGCGTATGTGGGTGCATCCTATCATTTCGCAGAGGGCCAGCAAAGGTTAATTTGTTGGTTTGTACTCTGACCTCCGTGTGCACCCTGTTAATTTCTTTAATTATTGCCTCATGTCGGTGACTACTTTTGATCGGCTGTTGGGGGAGTTGCGGCCTGCCTTGACTTTCCGGGACACCAACAGTGTGTCACCTGAAGAACGTCTCATTACTACTTTAAGGTAAGACTATATATTATCATACTCATACATGAATGACCCACAGTTTGCCAATACATAGCAGTTTGGTCTATGGCCTGTGTATTCTGAACTTTACCTGTTCTATGTATAAGTACTTAATAGTAGTACACATGTATTGTATATTTTACATTTTCAATAAGAATCTGTGTTTGCTTTTGCCCCGGGCCAATTGTACTACCAAGTCATTTATTAGTCACACCAAGTGATTCAAGTTACGCGGGTGGGGGGGTGTCACTTTATCTAATATTGAATGCACTTTGCTGGCCAAGTGGGGTCTATCATAGTAGTCATTCGCATGATTTTATATATGTGTTTATTGTCATTGTTCCATTGTGCTTCAATAAAATGATGTTTTGTTATATTACATGTGTGGTCTATGTGATTTGGTAACATAGTACATAATAGTACATAAGGCCGAAAAAAGACATTTGTCCATCCAGTTCGGCCTGTCATCCTGCAAGTTGATCCAGAGGAAGGCAAAAAAAAAAACCTGTGAGGTAGAAGCCAATTTTCCTCGCTTTAGGGGAATAAAACATTCCTTCCCGACTCCAATCAGGCAATCAGAATATCTCCCTGGATCAACGATCCCTCTCTAGTAGCTATAGCCTGTAATATTATTACACTCCAGAAATACATCCAGGCCCCCCTTTAATTCCTTTATTGTACTCACCATCACCACCTTCTCAGGTAGAGAGTTCCATAGTCCCCTCGTCACAGTCACAGTCCTGGGGATAAATAGATGATGGGATAGATCTCTATACTGACCCCTGATATATTTATACATAGTAATTAAATCTCCCCTCAGTCGTCTTTTTTCTAACGTGAATAACCCTAATTTTGATAATCTTTCAGGGTACTGTAGTTGCCCCATTCCAGTTATTACTTTAGTTGCCCTCCTCTGGACCCTCTCCAGCCCTGCTATGTCTGCCTTGTTCACTGGAGCCCAGAACTGTACACAGTACTCCATGTGTGGTCTGACTAATGATTTGTAAAGTAGTAGGAATATGTTCTCATCACGGGCATCTATGCCCCTTTTGATGCAACCCATTATCTTATTGGCCTTGGCAGCAGCTGCCTGACACTGGTTTTTGCAGCTTAGTTTGCTGTTTATTAAAATTCCTAGATCGCTTTAGGGGAATAAAACATTCCTTCCCGACTCCAATCAGGCAATCAGAATATCTCCCTGGATCAACGATCCCTCTCTAGTAGCTATAGCCTGTAATATTATTACACTCCAGAAATACATCCAGGCCCCTCTTGAATTCCTTTATTGTACTCACCATCACCACCTCCTCAGGTAGAGAGTTCCATAGTCCCCTCGTCACAGTCACAGTCCTGGGGATAAATAGATGATGGGATAGATCTCTATACTGACCCCTGATATATTTATACATAGTAATTAAATCTCCCCTCAGTCGTCTTTTTTCTAACGTGAATAACCCTAATTTTGATAATCTTTCAGGGTACTGTAGTTGCCCCATTCCAGTTATTACTTTAGTTGCCCTCCTCTGGACCCTCTCCAGCTCTGCTATGTCTGCCTTGTTCACTGGAGCCCAGAACTGTACACAGTACTCCATGTGTGGTCTGACTAATGATTTGTAAAGTAGTAGGAATATGTTCTCATCACGGGCATCTATGCCCCTTTTGATGCAACCCATTATCTTATTGGCCTTGGCAGCAGCTGCCTGACACTGGTTTTTGCAGCTTAGTTTGCTGTTTATTAAAATTCCTAGATCCTTTTCCATGTCAGTGTTACCGAGTGTTTTACCATTTAGTATGTACGGGTGACTTGCATTATTCCTTCCCATGTGCATAACTTTACATTTGTCAGTGTTAAACCTCATCTGCCACTTATCTGCCCAAGCCTCCAATCTATCCAGATCCCTCTGTAGTAGTATACTGTCCTCTTCAGTGTTAATTACTTTACACAGTTTAGTGTCATCTGCGAAAATTGATATTTTACTATGCAAGCCTTCTACAAGATCATTAATAAATATATTGAAGAGAATAGGGCCCAATACTGACCCCTGAGGTACTCCACTAGTGACAGTGACCAAATCTTAGTATGTACCGTTAATAACCACCCTCTGTTTTCTATCATTGAGCCAGTTACTTACCCACTTACAGACGTTTTCTCCCAGTCCGAGCATTCTCATTTTATATACTAACCTTTTATGTGGTACAGTGTCAAATGCTTTGGAGAAGTCCAGATACACGACATCCATTGATTCGCTGCTGTCAAGTCTAGAACTTACCTTCTCATAGAAACTGATTAATTTAGTTTGACATGACCGATCCCTCACAAAGCCATGCTGATATGGCGTTATTTGCTTATTTCCGTTAAGATGCTCTAACATAGCATCTCTCAGAAAACCTTCAAACAGTTTACCCACAACAGATGTTAAACTTACCGGCTTATAGTTTCCAGGCTCTGTTTTTGGACCCTTTTTGAATATTGGCACCACATTTGCCATGCGCCAATCCTGTGGGACATTCCCTGTCAGTATAGAGTCCGCAAATATCAGAAATAAGGGTCTAGCTATGACATTACTTAATTCTCTTAGGATACGGGGGTGTATGCCATCCGGTCCTGGCGATTTGTCTATTTTAATTTTTTTTAAGTCGCTGTTGTACTTCTTCCTGGGTCAGACAGGACACTTTTAATGGGGAATTTATTTCAACATTCAGCATTTCATCTGACAGTTTATTTTCCTCAGTGAATACAGTGGAGAAAAAAATATTTAACAGCTTTGCTTTCTCCTCGTCGCTCTCTGCGACTCCCCCCTCATTACTCTTTAAAGGGCCAACACCTTCAGATTTATACTTTTTAACATTTATATAATTGAAGAACATTTTAGGGTTAGTTTTACTCTCTTTGGCAATTAATCTCTCGGTCTCTAGTTTGGCCGCTTTTATTTGTTTTTTACATGTTCTATTTTTTTCCTTATAGTTTTTCAGTGCTTCCGTGCTACCCTCCTGTTTTAGTGTTTTATATGCTTTCTTTTTGTCATTTATTGCTTTCTTTACAGTTCTGTTTATCCACATTGGTTTCTTTTTGTTCCTTAACCTTTTATTACCATACGGTATGTACCTCTCACAATGAGCTTTTAGGATGCTTTTAAAGATATCCCATTTTGTGGCTGTATTTTTATTTGTGAGGACTTTATCCCATTTAGTTAGGCCTATGGCCTCTCTTAGTTGGCTAAATTTAGCTTTTTTGAAGTTTGGTATTTTTGTTCCTCCCTGTAGAAACGCTCTGTTGAATGATAATTGGAAGGTTATTACTTTATGGTCACTATTTCCCAGGTGTCCCCCAACCTGCACGTCTGTTGTTCTGTCAGGTCATTTGGTTAATACTAAGTCCAGTATGGCTGTCCCTCTAGTCGGGTCCTGAACCAGTTGGGAGAGGTAATTGTCTTTGGTTATTGCCAAGAACCTGTTTCCTTTATGAGATATACAAGTTTCATTTTCCCAGTCTATAACTGGGTAGTTGAAGTCCCCCATAATAACCACCTCATTATGATTTGCCGCCTTGTCTATCTCATTTAGTAGTAGATTTTCTGTGGACTCTGGTATATTAGGTGGTTTATAGTAAACTCCTATTAGTAATTTATTGTTCTTTTTAGCTCCATATATCTCTACCCACAGTGACTCCACATGTTCATGTCCCTCACTTATATCTTCACGGAGTGTGGGCTTTAGACAGGACTTTACATAAAGTCACACCCCTCCCCCTCTCCAGTTTTGACGATCCTTTCTAAACAGACTGTAACCTTGTACATTAACTGCCCAGTCATAGCTATCATCCAGCCATGTCTCAGTTATTCCCACTATGTCATAGTCCTCCTCCCACATCACTAATTCCAGTTCACCAGTTTTATTAGTCAGGCTTCTGGCATTAGTATACATACATTTGAGAGGTTTATATATATTTTTTACCCTACACCTTTCCTTCTGAACTGTTCTAGTCCCTCCTTCCATTCCTCCCCCAGTCCCACTACCTTGCCCCCGGTCTCTATCTGCACTATCTTCCCATCCTGTAACATAATTACCCTCCCCCCCAGTCCCTAGTATAAACACTCCTCCAACCTTCTAGCCATCTTCTTCCCCAACACAGCTGCCCCTTCCCCATTGAGGTGCAGCCCGTCCCTACGATAGAGCTTGTAGCAAATAGAGAAGTCGGCCCAGTTCTCCAGGAACCCAAACCCCTCCTTCCTACACCAGTTCTTGAGCCACTTGTTAATTTCCCTAATCTCCCGCTGCCTTTCTTGTGTGGCCCGTGGTACAGGTAGTATTTCGGAAAATACTACTTTTGAGGTCCTTGCCCTAAGCTTTTGACCTAAATCCCTGAAATCATTTTTTAAGGACTCTCCACCTACCCCTAACTTTGTCATTGGTTCTGATATGGACCATGACCGCTGGATATTCTCCAGCCCCTCCCAGTAATCTGTCAACCCGATCCGCGATGTGTAGAACTCTAGCGCCAGGAAGACAGCTCACTGTTCGGTCTTTGTGACAGATTTCCCTATCTGTTCCCCTAATAATTGAGTCTCTGGTAGAGAAGCTTTTAGGTGTCCACACATGAGTGATAGGGTTATGCTTCTGTTGGCGATATTTTGGTTTTCTGAACTTTCCAGTGGAACAGATAAGGACTTTTGGTCACGTGACAGTTCCTGGTCATCCCAGGTTGATGCGGTATATGCGGGGGGTGCTATGAATGTGGATGATCCAGTCCAGAGGAATGTCAGAGAGCTGAGAGCTAATCGAAAGCAGAAACTACACAAAAAAATGCAAATGTGGTGGAATAGAGCCACTTTGGAGAAATACATAAGTAAAAACCTCATTCCCAGTGTTTTGCGGGTACAAAATTTTCCATCTTATGGCTGTGATGATGAAGACTTTTGTAGAAAATGGGATGTGACCTGTGGATCATGCTCTGGGAGCTTGATGCAACTAATTATTGATTTTAACACTAAGATGCTGACAGAATTGGAAATGGAGATCTCAATGATTGAGACCCAATTCATGTCAATAAGTACCCAAGCAGAACGTGACGACTTCAAAAAAGAAATTAAGGACCTGTTCACCAATTTGGAAAGACGGATCAAAGTAACAAAAACCAAAAAAACGAGACACTCAAGATGTTATTAACAATAGGGTGTACTGTTAGAAAAATATAGAACAATGAAGTCGGTCACGGTCTAGGTCGATTTCATCAACTACCTCCACAGGGGAAGAGGGGAACATGTCAACACAAGGAGCGAGGAGATATCCTAGGAGATTTACAAAATGTAAAGTTGAGGATTTTCAACAACCAATGGGAAAGAGACAGTCGGAAAATAATCAACATACTTTACAGGTATTAAATCTCTCTGAGCATAACTTAACCCAGGATAGAAATTTCAATCCTGGGGAAAGGCTTGTCTTTCTCCCCCACATGTAATTTTTATTGTTTTTCCACAGTAAAAGATCTGCACCTCTTTGCGAGAAAACTTACCTTCAAAAAGATTTTTAATCAAAAACAGGACCCGAAGTTCCCAAGCCCCATTGAGCAAGAAGCACTGGTCACCATTAATTCACTATACGGATGCAATTGGATCAGGTGAATTTCCCAAACAACTGATACTTAAATTAAAAAAGTTACCCCCCTCTGTCTATGTTTCCGAACATTGATTTATTTGTCCGTCTGGTGTGTGGGGAATTATCTAAGATTCCCAAGGCAATTATTTGGGATAATTGTACTAGGGGTGAAAGACGGGCTCTACGTGAAATAGAATCTTTGTCAGATGTAATTATTAAACCCGCAGATAAGGGCGGGAACATAGTAATCTGGCCATGATCCATGTATGAAACTGAAGCTCGTAGACATTTGAATGACTCTAATTATTATAAGAAGCTTACTTTTAACCCTCTGATGAAATTCACTGAGGAATTACAGCGGATACTCTGGTGGGGGACTGACATGGGAGTCATATCATCTAAACAATATACTTACCTTATGTCGGAGCATCCAACAATCCCTACTTTGTACTTTCTACCTAAGGTACATAAAAATAAGCGGAATCCATACTACATCCTCTGGTGGAAGAACTCCCGTCCTATCTAAAAGATACCATGGATATCCTTAGAAAAGTGGTGGAGATACAGTTGGATCATGATATGATTATAGCCACTTGTGACTTGGAGTCATTATACACTTCGATAAGACACCAGGATGGACTAAGGGCTGCAGAGTTCTTTCTTAGGACCACCAGTATAGAAAATAACAAACGTGAGTTTGTCTTATTATTATTGGAATTTATTCTAACTCATAATTTTTCCTGCTTGGGGGACCTATTTCCTACAGCTCCAGGGGACAGCAATGGGGGCGTCTTGTGTTTCCTCCTACACTAACCTGTTCCTGGGGCTGTGGGGAAGGGAGATCCTCATGACTCATCCCCTGCCACTAGCCAGTAGGATCCAATACTGGGGACGATATATAGACGACATCTCGATCATCTGGCAGGGGACAAGTGAGGAATTTGGTACATTTGTCCACCAATTGAACCAGAATGACAGGAATATCAGACTCACGTATAAGACGAGCCATGCTAAGATTGATTTCCTGGATGTTTGCTTTCAGGTAGATGATGTTGGCCACAATGCAATGGATTTATACAGGAAGGATACTTCAGTGAATTCAATACTTCACGCTGGATCAGCACACCCAGGGATCCCAGTGGGACAATTCTTGTTTCTACGCAGAATTTGTTCTGATGAACAAGCATTGGAGGCCCAAGCAGAGAATCTCTGTAGGAGATTTCAGGATAGAGGGTATGGTAAGAGGAGTATTGAGGCAGGATACAAGAGGGCTAGGTAGTCTAAGAGAACAGATCTCCTTTACAAACAGGAAAAGAAAAATGAGACGGAGGAGATACACTTCATTACGGGCTACAACTCACGTTGGAAAGAGGTCCGCAATGCCCTAAGTAAATATTGGGATATTTTATTGATTGACCCACAGTTGAGCAAAATTATCCCACCACTAGAGATGACCTTGCAGTTTGCCCGGCGGTTGTTTCGCGGTGAACTTTGCTCGTTCGCGATTCGCCGAACATGCGAACATATGCGCCATATTGTTTTGCATACGCCGAACTTTGACCCATGACACATCCATCAGATGGGACAGGACAGCCAATTGAGACGTTTCATCACATGGACGCAACCCCTACCCTATAAATGAACCGATCTGCCAGCCATTTTACATCCTGTTTTTTGCCAGTGTAGGGAGAGGTTGCTGTGTGGAGCAGGGACAGACTGTTAGTGACACTAAACGCTAGCTAATAGGGCTACAAAAGTCCTTTTAAGGAATGGTATAGGTGTGCTATCGATAGGTGTGACATACAGAGGGGTGTGATATACTTATAATAAACTTTCTAACATAGAAAGTATACTATAGTGCATTTGTATTGTGCAGCAGTTGTGTGAGGTTCTGCTGTGATACTGCAGCTATATAGAGGGAAAAACGCTATTGGAATAACTAATTGCAACTGGTGTTATATACCTGTTTGCCCCCCAAAAGAAATTTGATATACCTATAATATACCTTCTAACATAGAAAGTATATAATAGTGCATTTGTATTGTGCAGCAGTTGTGTTGGGTTCTGCTGAGAAACCGCAGCTTGATAGAGGGACAAACGCTATTGGAAAAAGTAATTGCAACTGGTGTGATATATCTGTTGCCCCCCCCCCAAAAAAAAAAATGATTAAGGAGTGCGATATACCTGCTTCCACAAAATACTGATTGTGGGGTGTGATACACCGGCTTCCACCAAATATTGATTGAGGGGTGTGATACACCAGCTTCCACCAAATATAGATTGAGACCTGCGATACAACAGCTTCCACCAAATATTGACTAAGTGGTTTGATATACCGGCTTCCAGCAAATACTCATTATTGGGTTCTATATACCTGTTTCCATAAAATACTGATACAGGGTACTGATATACCGGCTTCCACTAAATATTGATTGAGGCCTGCAATACACCGACTTCCACCAAATATTGATTATGGGGTTTGATATACCAGCTTCCAGCAAATACTCATTATTGGGTTCTATATACCTGTTTCCACAAAATACTGATACAGAGTATTGATATATCGGCTTCCACCAAATATTGATTGAGGCCTGCGATACACCAGCTTCCACCAAATATTGATTAAAGGGTTTGATTTACCGGCTTCCAGCAAATACTCATTATTGTGTTCTATATACCTTTTTTCATAAAATACTTATAGAGGGGATTGATATACCAGCTTCCACAAAATATTGATTGAGGCCTGCGATATACCTGCTTCCACAAATACAGCTCTTCTATAGGGACTTTGTCACAGGGTCATTTTGAAAATAACAGGCAGAGGAAAAGGCAGGCCATTCTGCAGGGGTGGTAGGGGTCTGGCAGGTGCACCAGGCCTGAGCCTAAGTGGGAAGTTGGAGAAGGTGGTTGCAATTACGTCAAAGGACGCACCAGAGTTGGTTAAGTGGCTCACTCAGCCTTCCGCTTCTGAACTTTCCTCATCCTCTGTATCAGCACCCTCCTCACTCTCTGCTGTGGGCACCCCTAAAGACACCACCACCACCACCACCGCCACCACCATAGCCCCTCCACTCGAGTCAGAGGAATTGTTTTCCCATCCATTCCCAGACCTTACGGGTGATGATGAGTTGGTAGCAATGGCCGCCACCCAGCGGTCTGATGACAGTACCCAGATCAGCCCAAGGAGGATGGTCCCCGCTGTTAATGCCTACTCCGAGATCTCTAATGTCAGTGGTGGTGAAGGTGACGAGTCGATGGACGTCACGTGGGTGGCCACAAGAGAGGAAGAGGAGGGGAGTTCAGAGGGAGAGACGGAGCAGAAGATAGGGAGGAGAAGGAGGAGAAGCAGGCAGAACTCGCACAGGAGGCAAAAAGCAGACTGCAAATGTATCTGGAGGGAGCCATCCACCATGCACGGTCACATCTAGCGCTCCCAGGATGCTGGCACATGGCTCCTCAGTGTGGGCTTTTATTAACGTGTCACAATAGTGTTGCCATCTGCAGCCTGTGCTGTCAACGCATAAGTCGCAGTAAGTAGAGTTGAGCAGACACCTGGATGTTCGGGTTCGACGGGTTCGGCCGAACTTCACAAAAAAGTTAGAGTTCGGGACCCGAACTTGACCCCGAACCTAAACCCCATTGAAGTAAATGGGGACCCAAACTTTGGAGCACTAAAATGGCTGTAAAAAAGTCATGGAAAAGGGCTAGAGGGCTGCAAATGCCAGCAAAATGTGGTTAAGAGCATGGCAAGTGATCTGCAAACAAATGTGGATAGAGAAATGACTTAAAATAACATAAAATACGTAAAAATAAAAAATAATAATCTTGATCTTGGAGGACAAGGTCCATATGGAGTGGGAGGTTGAGGAGGCGGTGGATGTGGTGGTGTAGGTGGAAGCGGTGGTGGAGGATGAGGAGGTAGCCTACACTGCTTTTTGGTATTATTTTTTATTTGTTTAAATTAGGGTACACCCCAAAACATTGGGAAATATAACGTGTGATAACCCTCTTCAGCCGTGCTAAACAAACGTTTAGACAATACACTGGCTGCAGGGCAGGCCAGCATCTCCAAGGCGTAAAGGGCAAGCTCAGGCCATATGCCCAATTTGAAGACCCAGAAGTTGAAGGGGGCAGACCCATAAGTCAGTACGTGTAGGCTCATGCACACATACTGCTCGACCATGTCGCACGTCCCCGTGATGTCCACGATCCAATTTGATATCTGCTCTATCAACTTTCGATGTTCTTTTCTGCGCCTACCATGTTGATCATGGTTAGCGGCCATTCAGGGTTCCACTCGGAGAGGGAGCGTGAGAAAGGGATACCACATCCAATAGAGGTCAATGTATGAAATTAAATATGATCGAGCAGAAATGTGGGAGAAGTTATCAAAGCGGAAGGATCCAATGAAAGGTGTGGGCGCACGGCAATTTCCCACTCCCGACTCGAAGAGGTAGTAATGATAAATAACAATACAGGACTCTTAAGATGCCCTGTTATTAAAATGATTAATAAAAATTTTTAGGGAATGTCACTGGGGTATTTTGGATTTGGAAACGTTAGACAGGAGAGGCCCTGCTGCCGCTTTGTTAACTCTAGATAACTTCTGCCTGATACCACGTCCACGATCCAATTGGATATCTTCTCTATCAACTTTCGATGTTCTTTTCTGCGCCTACCATGTTGATCACGATTAGCGGCAAATCAGGGTTCCACGCCAGAGAGGGAGCGTGAGAAAGGGAGACCACTTCCAAGGGAGGTCAATGGTTGCAATGTGATCGATCGGAAATGTGGGACAAGTTATTAAAGCAGAAGGATCGAATGAAAGGGCCAATTAAAGACAAATTTTTGAAATTTAAGTCCCTGTCACCTATGCAGAGCAGGGGTTTTTCATTGCCATAAATAGGTTAATGTAACCCACCAATGGAACAGATAATTTTTAAAAGTTTCGGTCCCTGTCACCTATGCAGAGCAGGGGTTTATTCACGGCAAAAATGGAAAAATGTCACCCAAGAATTTAACAGAAAAATTTGTGAAATTTATCAACCTGTCTACTAGGTAGAGCAGGGGTATATCACAGCCAAAAATTGGTGAATGTCACTCAACTATGTAACAGAAAAATTTGTGAAATTTATTAAACTGTCAACTAGGTAGAGCCGGGGTATATCACAGCCAAAAAGTGGTGAATTGACCCGAAAATGTAACAGACAAATTAGTGAATTTTTTTTACCTGTCTAGTAGGTAGAGCAGGGGTATATCACAGGCAAAAATTGGTGAATGTCACCCGGAAATGTAAGAGACAAATTAGTGAAATTTATTTACCTGTCCACTAGGTAGAGCAGGGGTATATCACAGCCAAAAATTTGTGAATTTCACCCAAAAATGTAACAAACAAATTAGTGAAATGACATAAAATGAAATACGTACAAATTAAAAAAAATTATCTTAATGTATGAGGTGGATGTCCATATGGAGTAGGAGGTTGAGGAGGTGGTGGACGTTGCCGTGTAGGTGGAAGCGGCGGTGGAGGAGGACGAGGTAACCAACACTGGTTTTTGGTTTTAATGTTTTTTTTGTATATTTCTTTTTATTAGGGTACACCCCAAAAGAGAGGGAAATATCAAAAATACAACAATGAGCAATTGCGCTCTAGTATAACAATGGCTGGGTAAGGCCGGTATACATGTCTATTCTGCACAAGGTACGGACAAGTTCTGTAGGATCCATGCCTGGTTCATTTTAATGAACGTGAGCTTGTCTACATTGGCTGTGGACAGGCGGCTGTGCTTGTCTGTGATAACGCCCCCTGCCATGCTAAACACACGTTCAGATAATACACTGGCTGCAGGGCAGGCCAGTACCTCCAAGGAGTAAAGGGCAAGCTCAGGCCATGTGCTCAATTTGGGGACCCAGAAGTTGAAGGGGGCAGACCCGTCATTCAGTACATGTAGGTTTGTGCACCCATACTGCTCTACCATGTTGCTGAAATGCTGCCTCCTGCTAAGACGTTCCATTTCAGCTGGTGGTGCTGGTTGTTGTGGCGTGCTGAAAAAGCTTTTCCACATTTCGGCCATGCTAACCCTGCCTTCTGCAATGCTGGTAGTGCCCCAGCTGCATTGGCGACCTCTCCCTCGTCCTCTGCCTTCGCCTTGTGCTTCCACTGTTCCCCCGCTGTCAGGTGGGAATGCCACCAGCAGCGCGTCTAACAGCCTGCGCTTGTACTCGCACATCTTACGATCATGCTCCAGTGACGGAATTAAGGACGTTACGTTGTCCTTGTAACGGGGATCCAGCAGCGTGGCCACCCAATAATCAGCACAGAGGCAACGAAAAGCTGTCCTCAATGGGAGGAATATTGTCTGTGTCCTCTGTATCCCCCCTGGCATGCACCAGTGATGGCCATGAGCTGGTTTGGGTGCCACCCTGCTGTGAACACGGTTCCTACTCCTCCATCTCCTCATCCTCCACCTCATCATCCTCCAGAACTGTGCCCTGGCTGGACAATTGTGTACCTGGCGTTTGTGGGTGCAGGAACCCACCCTCGGAGCCACTTGTGAATGACTGGCCGGAAACCCTATGAAATTATCCCTCTTCCTCCTCCTCCTTTGCCACATCCTCTTCCATCATCGCCAGAAGCGTTTTTTCAAGGAGGCATAGAAGTGGGATAGTAACGCTGAGAACGGCGTTATCGGGACTGGCCATGTTGGTGGAGCACTCGAAACAGTGCAACAAAGAACACAGGTCTCGCATGGAGGCCGTCATTGGTGGTGAAGTGGTGCTGTCGCGCAGAGCGACTCACCTGTGCGTGCTGCAGCTGAAATTCCACTATCGCCTGCTGCTGCTCGCACAGTCTGGCCAACATGTGCAAGGTGGAGTTCCACCTTGTGGGCACGTCGCATATGAGGCGGGAAGACCGAAGTTAAGCTGCAGCGCTGACAGGAGAGCAGCAGCAGGGTGAGAATGCCGAAAGCGCGCACAGACGGCCCGCACTTTCTGCAGCAGCTCTGACATATCGGGGTAATTTTTAAGGAACCTCTGCACCACCAAATTCAGCACATGCGCCAGTCAAGGGATGTGCGTCAAACCGACTAGTCCCAGAGCTTCTACGAGATTTCGCCCATTATCGCACACCACTAGGCCGGGCTTGATGGTCACTGGCTCAAACCACTCATCGGTCTGTAAACCACTCATCGGTCTGTTGCTCCATGCTCATCCACAGCTCCTGCGCTTTGTGGGGTTTGTCCCCCAAACAGATAAGTTTTAAAACTCCCTGCTGTCGTTTGCCCCTGGCTGTGCTGAAGTTGGTGGTGAAGGTGTTACGCTGACCGGATGAGGAGGCGGTAGAGGATGAGGAAGCGGAGTTGAAGGAGGAAGAAACTGAAACGCCCTGCAATCCTCGGTGGTGGAAGGATATACGCCAAACTGCTATCCGCCTCAGGCCCAGCCGCCACTGCATTTACCCATTGTGCTGTTAGGGAGATATAATGTCCCTGACCGTGCTTACTGGTCCACTTATCCGTAGTTAGGTGGACCTTGCCACAGATGGCGTTGCACAGTGCACATCTGATTTTGTCCCCCACTTGGTTGTGCAGGGAAGGGATGGTTAGCCTGGAGAAGTAGTAGCGGCTGGGCACGACGTACTGTGGGACAGCCACCGCCATAAGGCTTTTAAAACTCTCCGTCTCCACCAGACGGAATGACAGCATTTCAAAGGACAGTAATTTTGAAATTCTGGCTTTCAGGGCCAGGGATCGTGGGTGGGTAGGTGTGTACTTCCTCTTCCGCTCCAGTGTTTGGGAGATGGAGAGCTAAATGCTTCCGTGGGACATTGTGGAGATGCTTGGTGACCCAGGTCGTCGTGTTGCTGGCAGATCCTCTGTTTGAGGGATTACAGGGGCCACTGTCACTCCAGAGGTGGATGAAGAGGCCGAGACAGCAGCAGAAGAGAAAGCAGGAGGAGCCAGAGACCTTTCTTGGTTTTTGAGGTGTCTACTTCACTGCATCTCGTGCTTTGCACTTAGATGCCTGGTCATGCAGGTTGTGCTCAGGTTGAGAACGTTTATGCCTCGCTTCAGGCTCTGATTGCACAGCATGCAAACCACTCGTGTCTTGTCGTCAGCACATTGTCTGAAGAATTGCCACGCCAGGGAGCTCCTTGGAGCTGGCTTTGGTGTGCTTGGTCCCTTGCTACGGTGGGCAGTAGGAGGCGTACTGTCTAGAGGACGGCCGCTCCGCTTTTGCACCCTGCTCCCTCTTCTGCTGTGCTGGTGGCTCTATGCGACCACCGCCTCTTTCTCCGAACTACACAGGTCATTCGCATGACCTTGATTCGCATGACCTTGATTCCATGTGGGGTCGAGGACCTCATCGTCCTCCACATCATCTTCCACCCGGTCTTCACCCCTGCCCTCCTTGTTGGTCTGCACACTTTCGAAAGCCCCAGCAATTGGCACCTGTGTTTCGTCTTCATCCGAGACGTGCTGCGATGGTCCTCCCATGTACTCATGAAACATAAGTGGTTGGGCATCGGTGCACTCAATCTCTTCCACTTCTGGGGCAGGGCTAGGTGGATGGCCCTGGGAAACCCTGCTAGCAGAGTCATCAAAAAGCAGAAGAGACTGCTGCATGACTTGGGGCTCAGACTGCTTGGCTGATTTGCAAGGGGGTGAGGTGAAAGGAGACTAGGTGGGAGACAATGTGAAGGAACTAGAGGCACTGTTAGCAACCCAATCTACTATCGCCTGTACTTGCTCTGGCCTTACGTAGAGCCGCATTAGGCCCGACCAAATACCGCTGAAGGTTCTGTCGCCTACTCGCACCTGGGGAAGGTGTTTCACTTGTGCGTGTAGCTGGCACAGATCGACCACGTCCTCTTCCTGCAACAGGAGTTCCACCAGCAGCAACACGACCGGGGCCACATCCCTTATTCGACGTTCTACTCATTCTCCCCAAATTTAGCATCTTGGGCAAAATTTTTATTTATTTTTTATTACAGAATATAACAGCAGTATCTAACGCGTGTATTTCACACTGAAAGATGCAGCAAAGGCTGCAAATTTAGTATTTGGCCCAAAATGGGTGTTTTTTTTTTAAATAACAGAACATGACAGCAGTATCTAACGCGTGTATTTCACACTGACAGATGCACCAAAGACTGCAAATTCAGTATTTGGCCCAAAATGGGTGTATTTTTAATAATAGAAGATAGCAGCAGTATCAGTAACAGATTATAACAGTAGTATCTAACGCCTGTATTTCACACTGAAGATGCAGCAAAGGCTGCAAATTTAGTTTTTGGCCCAAAATGGGTGTTTTTTTAAATTAACAAAATATAACAGCAGTATCTAACGCGTGTATTTCACACTGACAGATGCAGCAAAGGCTGCAAATTTTGTATTTTGCCCAAAATGGGTGTTTTTTTTAATAACAGAAGATAACAGCAGTATCTAACGCGTGTATTTCACAGTGACAGATGCAGCAAAGGCTGCAAATTTTGTATTTTGCCCAAAATGGGTGTTTTTTTTAATAACAGAAGAGAACAGCAGTATCTAACTCGTGTATTTCACACTGACAGATGCAGCAAAGGCTGCAAATTTAGTATTTTGCCCAAAAAAGGTGTTTTTTAAAACCCAGAAAATTATTGCAGTATTTCAAGCTTAAATTTCACACTGACAAATGCTGCATAGGCCCCAGATTTAGGGTATTGCCAAAAAGGGGTACTTTTTAAACCCCAAAAATTATTGCAGTCTTTCAAACTTGTATTTAACAATGACAGATGCAGCAAACGCGGCAAAATTAGAATTTTGCCCAAAATGGGTGTTTTTTTAATAACAGAATATGACAGTAGTATCTAACGCTTGTATTTCACACTGACAGATGCAGCAAGGGCTGTAAAATTTAGTATTTTGCCCAAAAAGGGTGTTCTTTAAAACCCCAAAAATTATTACAATATTTTAAGCTTAAATTTCACACTGACAAATGCTGCAAAGGCCCCATATGGAGGGTATTGCCAAAAATGGGTGCTTTTTTAAACCCAGAAAATTATTGCAGTATTTCAAGCTTGTATTTAAAAATGCTGCAAAGGCCAAAGATGTAGGGTCTTGCCAAAAATGGGTGATTTTTTTAAACCCAGAATATAATTGTATTATTTCAAGCTTCTATTTGACTGTCACAAATGCACATATGCTGTGCTGGTGCACTGAACTTGCATAAAATGGCCACCGCCCTCCACCTAACTAACAGATGGATAAAAGTTATTTTTCTGTGTCAATGGGCTCAGGGCAGACTAAAAAGATTGTGCACTACACCCACAAAACAAAATCTAGGTAGATCGCTCAGTTAACAAGCACTTCAGATTAAAGATTCTTTCCTATTCTCTCCCTCACAGCAGCAGCATCCTATCCTTACACTAATCAGAGCAGAGTGACGTGCAGTGCTACGTGACTCCAGCTTATATAGAGGCTGGGTCACATGCTGCACTGGCTAATTACAGCCATGCCATTAGTAGGCATGGCTGTGATGGCTTTCAAGAGCACACAGGTAAAACGCTTGTTGATTGGCTGCTCTGCAGCTTTTCAAAAAGCGTAATTAACTCGCCGAACACCGAACCCAAACCTGAACTTTCACAGAAAAGTTCGGGGTCGGGTCCGGGGTCCAAAAATCCAAAAGTTCGTGTTCGCTCAACCCTAGCGTTAAGCCCAAAATTCACCTAGGGACGACCGCCTTAAGAAGGCACCTGGCCTTCCATCACCAAGCCAAGTGGGAACAAAACCGTCAGAACCCACAAAGCCATACTCCCAGTGCTCCACGTCATGCCTCTTCTCCTTCTCCTCTCTCCTCCCATTTGTCCTCCAGTCCACATTCCACCGTGTCATCGTCGCGTTCATCTGGCAAAAGGCAGGCTTCTGTGGCCCAAATGCCACGCAAAAAGTTGATGACCGGATAACCCTTTTGCCCAACGGCTGACCGCCGGCTTGTCGGAACTGCTAGCCCACCAACTACTGCCATATAAACTGGTGGACTCAGAGGCCTTTAGAAAACTTGTGGCTATTGGCACACCACAATGGAAGGTCCCCGGAAGGAAATATTTCTCTCAGAAGGGCATCCTAGAGCTATATGGCCATGTTCATCGACAAGTGAATGTATCTCTGGCACACAGTGTCGGTGCCAAGATACATCTGACCACAGGCACGTGATCTAGCAAGCACGGGCAGGGAAGATACATAACTTTTACTGCCCACTGGTTGAACTTTCTGATGGCTGTCAAACATGCAACCCGTGTGGATTTGGTGTTACCGCCACGGATCGCATGCAGGCCTGCCTCTTCTTCTCCTCCTTCCTACTCCATCCGCCATCTCCTCCTCGGCTGACTCCTCTTGCACCCCCCCAGTTCCCCAGAACCTATTCGATGTGCCAGGTGAGACTTTGCCATGCTGTGTGCCTGGAAGCCAAGAGCTGTTGCAGCTGTTGTGCCTGGAAGCCAAGAGCCACACCGGTCCTGCACTCTTTCAGCTCTGCGGTCACAGGCCGATCAGTAGCTAACCCCGCTCAATTTGACAGTTGGTAAAGTGGTGTGCGACAACAGTGCCAATCTTCTAAGCGCACTGAAACAGGGCAAAATGAGACACCTGCCGTGCATTGCACACGTCCTGAACGTAGTCGTGCAGCGATTCATTGCCAAATACCCAGGAGTCCAGGACATCTTGCAGCAGGCCAGGAAAATCTCTGGCCATTTTATAGGAGTTTACACGGCCATGGCTCGCCTTGCTGACGTTCAGACGTCTGATTTGTGACTGCCCAACGCGCTGGAACTCCACCTTGTATATGCTTGAGAAACGTGCAGTTAACGACTACCTGTACGAACTCTGCGGCAGGACAGGTTCTGGGGAGCTTGATTCTTTTTCACCACGCCAGTGGCTGGTGATGCGCGACACATGCAGACTTTTGCGGCCCATTTGCTGAGATCACCAAACTGGTCAGTTGCAGCCGGGGCCCCATCAGTGACATCGTACCTTACGCCTTCCTTCTGGAGCCTGCATTGCGTCGTATCATTGATCAAGCCGTTGAGGAGCAGGAGCAGGAAGGTGAGGAAGTCGCAATGCTGAATGAATTCCCAGGGAGGCTACTCCATCTGAGACAAGTCAGCAGGAGTCTGAAGAGGAGTCATAGGAGGAAGGTGCCTGGGGGGAGGAAGGGGAGGAGCAAGAAGAGCAGGCTTTAAATTTTTCTGGGATCCTTGGTGTTGTCCATGGATGGGGGAGGAGAATGAGGACGACATTCTCCTGGGCGATGAGCAGGAACCAGGTCGCTCCACCGCTTCCAATTTAGTGAAAATGGGGGCCTTCATGCTCCAGTGTTTGAAGAGGGACCCCGTATAAAAAGCATAAAGGGCAAGGACCAGTACTTAGAGTGAACACATTGATAACATGTAGAAGTCGTTTTGTTGTTTATTTAGTACTATGTGTGTGCAGTAGGTTTTATATTGGTAAGACCATACGCTGTCTATTTGAAAGGTTCTGTGAACACGTGTGATCAAGTGCCTCAGGTAAAGGAGCACCACTATTAATAGAACATGTCCGCACGGTACACGGTGGAGACAGTAGAGTTCTACGGTTTGCAGGTCTGGAGGTTGTCCCAACACCTAAGAGGGGAGGGGACAGGGATCATGAACTTCTTAGAAGGGAAGGCAGGTGGATCCTACGGTCTAATGCTATGGGCCCCCTTGGGCTAAATAAAAAAATAGATTTAAGCGTATTTTTGTAATTATTTACTAGGGATTTGCTCAATGTTCATTTTTGTTTTTATTATCACCTGATGTATGTCCTGATGTCTTTTATATACAGTGCAGACCAAAAGTTTGGACACACCTTCTCATTCAGAGAGTTTTCTTTATTTTCATGACTATGAAAATTGTAGATTCACACTGAAGGCATCAAAACTATGAATTAACACATGTGGAATTATATACATAAAAAACAAGTGTGAAACAACTGAAAATATGTCATATTCTAGGTTCTTCAAAGTAGCCACCTTTTGCTTTGATTACTGCTTTGCACACTCTTGGCATTCTCTTGATAAGCTTCAAGAGGTAGTCCCCTGAAATGGTTTTCACTTCACAGGTGTGCCCTGTCAGGTTTAATAAGTGGGATTTCTTGCCTTATAAAGGGGGTTGGGACCATCAGTTGCGTTGAGGAGAAGTCAGGTGGATACACAGCTGATAGTCCTACTAAATAGACTGTTAGAATTTGTATTATGGCAAGAATAAAGCAGCTAAGTAAAGAAAAACGAGTGGCCATCATTACTTTAAGAAATGAAAGTCAGTCAGTCAGCCGAAAAATTGGGAAAACTTTGAAAGTAAGGGTTATTTGACCATGAAGGAGAGTGATGGGGTGCTGCGCCAGATGACCTGGCCTCCACAGTCACCGGACCTGAACCCAATCAAGATAGTTTGGGGGGAGCTGGACCGCAGAGTGAAGGCAAAAGGGCCAACAAGTGCTAAGCATCTCTGGGAACTCCTTCAAGACTGTTGGAAGACCATTTCAGGGGACTACCTCTTGAAGCTCATCAAGAGAATGCCAAGAGTGTGCAAAGCAGTAATCAAAGCAAAAGGTAACTACTTTGAAGAACCTAGAGTATGACATATTTTCAGTTGTTTCACACTTGTTTGTTATGTATATAATTCCACATGTGTTAATTCATAGTTTTGATGCCTTCATAGTCATGAAAATAAAGAAAACTCATTGAATGAGAAGGTGTGTCCAAACTTTTGGTCTGTACTGTAAATATACTGCTTGATCGCAGAGTGATGGGCAGATGGCACGGCAGGGGATTGACCCCACCAATATGCAGTGTCTGGTGATCCGGTAAGTTAGCGATCGCACCACCACTAAAGCACACACTTTCAATTTGATCATGTGTGATGGAGGTGGGTGAGCGCGATCGCAACAGCACCGCACACCTGAGCTGTGTTATGGACGGGAAGATATGTAGTGGGTATACGCCCCTAGTGCATTTACCTATAAAAGGTGATAGGTGTGCTTGACTTGTGAGCTGTGGCCAGAGGAAGCGCTTTGTGCGCGAAACGGCCGTCGCTGCTTACTTTGTGTTTGGTTGCATTGTATCGTGTCTGCTCCTGACCCATGGTGAATAAATTAAATGAAAACGTTGATTGGTGAGTGCCGCTGGATTATTTTCTTATGTTGCACGTGAATTATTAATGCCTGACACCAGCTGAGCACCGCCTGGCCAGGGGATACGCTGAACATTGTCCGTAGCTGTACTTGCAGGAGGAAGCGGGGTTATGTGCAGTGCCATCGGATCTGTTGTTTAAAGAGGACCTTTCACTAGTGTACAAACTAAAAACTAGCGCTGCAGCAAGGGACACGCCTCATACAAAAAATCAGTCCAGTACAACAGACGGAGCTGCAGACACCGGAGCCTATACCGGGCGAACGGAGCGGCGCCCGGACATATTAGTAAGTGCAGGGGGACCCCTGGGCGCCGCTCTGCCCACAGATATAGTTAGTTTTTAGTTTGTACACTAGTGAAAGGTCCTCTTTAACTCCATTTACTAATCCTACAGCGCATGCAATAAAAGGGCGGTTTGAATATGTGTTGGTCACTTTGGATATAAGATCATTCTTGCAAGCAACCCATCGTGAGCCGCTCTCCGGATCCAGCCTCAGGGAACGCCTAGACCGACAGGTGTCCGACTACATCGGATTAACGGCCGATGTGGATGCTCTGAGAAGCGAGGAACCCCTTGACTACTGGGTGTGCAGGCTTGACCTGTGGCCAGAGCTGGCACAATTTGCCATGGAAATTTTTGGCTTGCCCCTCGTCCAGTGTCCTGTCCGAAAGGACGTTTCGCACAGCAGGAAGGATTGTGACCGATAAGTGCACTCGCCTAGCTCACGACAGTGTGGACTACATCGCATTTCTAAAAATGAATGAGGCATGGATCTCAGAGGAATTCAACACCTGTAACGACCACGTTTACATGAATTTTCTCATGCCAGCCCACACATTTCCGTCCCCACTCAAACAAATAATGGTCCCTGTCTTATGTAAATACAGCGACATAAAATACCTTTTCTGTCCGGTGAATACTTAATGTTTGGGGCCACAGAGGAATTCAACACCTATGATGACCACGTGTTATAGAATTTCAACTATGATTATTAGTTTTTTTTTCAAGAGGGGGGATTTTGTTAGCCATGTTTTTAATCCAAATTTATATTTTTTGTTCTTTTAAACATACTGTATGTATTTGACATGTATTTGTACTGGCCTGCAGTAAAATTGATATCCAATGACCGTCTAATATACCTCCAGCCACATAATCACTTGATGTTTTCTGTCCGGTGAGTTGATAATTTTTGGGGCCTGTATTCCACTGGCCTGCAGTAAAATTGTTATACAGTGACCGCCTAATGTACATCTAGCTACATAATCACTTGATGTTTTCTGTCCGGTGAATGAATAATTTTTGGGGCCTGTAGTACACTGGCCTGCAGTAAAATTGATATCCAATGACTGTCTAATATACCTCCAGCCACATAATCACTTGATGTTTTCTGTCCGGTGAATGCATACCTTTTGGGGCCTGTAATTTAACTGGCCAACAGTAAAATTGTTATTCGGTGACTGCATAATGTACCTTCAGCCACAGTAAGAATTGTTCTTTTCTGTACGGTGAATGAATAATTTTTGGGGCCTGTAGTCCACTGGCCTGCGGTAAAATATATACTCCAGCCACATAATCACTTGTACAGTGAATGCAGTAAAATATATACCTCCAGCCTCATAATCACTTGTACGGTGAATGCATAAGTTTTTGGGCCTGTGATCTAACTGGCCAACAGTAAAATTGTTATATGGTGACCGCCTAATGTTCCTCCAGCCACATTATCAATTGTTCATTTCTGTACAGTGAATGAATAATTTTTGTGGCATGTAGTCCACTGGCCTGCAGTAAAATTGATAAACATCGACCGTCTAATATACCTCCAGCCACATAATCACTTGATCTTTTATGTACGGTGAATGCATAATTTTTGGGGCCTGTAGTCCACTAGCCTGCAGTAAAATTGATATCCATCGACAGTCTAATATACCTCCAGCCACATAATCACTTGAAGTTTTCTGTCCGGTGAATGCCTAATGTTTGGGGCCTGTACTCCACTGGCCTGCAGAAAAATTGATATCCATCGACGGTCTAATATACCTCCAGCCACATAATTACTTAATCTTTTATGTACAATGAATGCATAAGTTTTGGGGCCTGTAATCTAACTGGCCAACAGTAAAATTGTTATACGGTGACCGCCTAATGTACTTCCAGCCACATTATCAATTGTTCTTTTCTGTACAGTGAATGAATAATTTTTGTGGCATGTAGTCCACTGGCCTGCAGTAAAATTGATATCCATTGACCGTCTAATATACCTCCAGCCACATAATCACTTGATGTTTTCTGTCCAGTGAATGCCTAATGTTTGGGGCCTGTACTCCACTGGCCTGCAGTAAAATTGATATCCAGTGACCGTCTAATATACCTCCAGCCACATAATCACTTGATGTTTTCTGTCCGGTTAATGCCTAATGTTTTAATTTAAAATTTCTAGGCTTCAACAGGGCACATTTTTGAGAGTTTCCATTTAAGACGCATAAAAATGGAAATTTTTTGCCATTGATCCCCCTCTGGCGAGGCGAAAAGCGCGTCAGGGAAACTGCTTCTTTTCCTCCCGGGTTAGTATGGCACATCAATTTATGTCTATTTATGTATTTATGCATTGATTATGACTGCAACTTGAATATGGGCCAACTAATGTGGGTTAACCCTTTTATTCAGTTGGTAGTCTGAGTTTTCCCTACAGTAGTTCCTGGTTCTTGCCATTTTGCACTGGTCACTTTATCTAATATTGGATGCACTTTACTGGCCAAGTGGGGTCTCTATCACAGTACTCATCCGCATGATTTTATATATGTGTTTATTGTCATTGTTACATTGTGTTTCAATAAAGTGATGTTTTGTTATATTATATGTGTGGTGTATGTGATTTGGTAGAGAGGCTTTTATGTGTCCACACATAAGTGATAGGGTTATGCTTCTGTTGGCGATATTTTGGTTTTCTCTCATTCTGAATTAATAAAAACTATCATTACATGTGTCAACTCCATCTGTATTGTGTTTACTATCGTGTGCATAATGGACATGATATTTTTTAGGACATGTTTTGTAGATATGTATTCTACATAAAAATATGTTGAATAAAGTGTATAAATTTGTAGATATTGTTTATAACCACATTAATATTAGTGTCTGTAACTGATTGAGAAATCAAGTTTATATAGTAAGTGTATTTGGCTGATATTAATGTATAGTAAATGTTTACAATTATTAATGTGGTGCTATATAAATATAATTAAAATATATTATAAAAATCTTGAAAATAGTCAACTTTACATTTTTTCCCCAACAAATAACATAAAAAAATAATATAAAAGACAATTTACTAATTAAAAAAACACCTAGGTGGCAACCCTGAAACAGAGGGCCATGGTAGGGTTGTGAAGGGGGGCCTAAATGGTAAGATGGGCCAGCTTGAGATGAGGAGGGGACAGGCTGGCCATACAAAGTTTCCCCCTGATATTGTTGGCAATATGGTCGACTATGTTGCCTATAATGATCCCTTGGAGGAGGGAACTGTGGGGGACCCTGTGAACCCTGGGGAACTGGCATTGGGCGGGGGCCATACATGTGCCCATGGGTGCACCAATTCTCCAGGGCCACAAACATCACTGTGGGATCTTTCAGTGGAGTGGCTGCATTCAGAACAATTCAGAGAGCCTCTTTGGTTCTCAGTAATCGTTCTGGAGGCAGCCTCTGCAAATAATGTGCCAGACTATGGGCATACAGATCTAAATGGTTGTCCTGCCAGGCTCTAGACAAATAGTCCAGTACCTGGGTATTGACTAGAGCTTCGGCAGGAGGCATGGCCCGTCTTCTGGCCCGGCTGGGTAGAGCCAAAGTGGGGGGGGATTCCACTCCGGAAGCAGCAGGACGGCCGGATGCTGATGTGCGGGGTCCTTCTGCGCTCTCGGTCGGAGCTGGCCCAGAGGGAGTGTTCTCGCAGGGGCTCGACTGCTGGGGAGTGGACTCTTCGCCTTCCTCCTCTAGGTTGTCCTCCGTTCTTCACAAATTAAGAAAAACAGAACATGTAAATTAATATATGAACACACTTTTTTATTCTAAATATTCACATCGCATATTACTATCATCAGCAAAGTACATTTAGCACATAGTAGTACATGAACTAACCAATATATTACATATGTGGTAATTTCGCTACATTGGAGAAATTATAAGTGGCATAGCTGGCCATAGCAAAAAATCTGAATCCACTTGTAATGTTGTTAACCTACTTTTGCTAACGAAAGGAGGAATCTGCTTGGTTGCTATTGGCAACTATGACATTTCTAATTTACCAATTGTTAAAAATCACATTACCAACATAGTCAACATACAGTGTGTATCGATAAACATTTAGTGGTCAGTGTTTAGGCTACTTTCACACTGGCGTTTCTGGGTCCGCTTGTGAGATCCGTTTCAGGGCTCTCACAAGCAGCCCAAAACGGATCAGTTCAGACACAATGCATTCTGAATGGATAAGGATCCGTTCAGAATGCATCATTTTGGCTGCGTTTGGTCTCCGTTGCGTTTTTTAGACGGTCACTAAAAAGCAGCTTGCAGCGTTTTGGTGACCATCTGACTATTCGGAGCCAAAAGGATCCAATGTAAGTCAATGGGGATGGATCCAATTTTCACTGACACAATATGGTGCAATTGAATACGGATCCGTCCCCCATTGACTTTTTTTTGAATGAATAATGCAAACGGATCCGTTATTAACGGATACAAGCGTTTGCATTATTGGTGTGGATCCATCTGTGCAGATACAAGACGGATCCACGCAAAACGCAAGTGTAGAAGTAGCCTTAGAATTAACTTACGGAAGCAACTCCATGAACTAACACAGGGCCCAGAACCACTACGTCCTTGGTGCTGGATCTCTTTGTGGAATTGGTCCCTGCAGCTCCGCCACCGATTCTTAACTTCATCCACTTTTAATAAAATGATAAGGAAGGAACATTTAGCCAAATATACAATACTACAGAGGATAACGTATGACATTTGCTATGCTAGGGAGGATAACGTATGACATGTGCTATGCTAGGGAGGATAATGTATGACATGTGCTATGATAGGGAGGACACGTCTGACATGTGCAATGCTAGGGAGGACAACATATGACATGTGCTATGCTAGGGAGGACAACGTATGACATGTGCTATGCTAGGGAGGACAACGTATGACATGTGCTATGCTAGGGAGAAAGACGTATGACATGTGCTATGCTAGGGAGGACTACGTATGACATGTGCTATGCTAGGGAGGACAACGTATGACGTGCTATGCTAGGGAGAACAACGTATGACATGTGCTATGCTAGGGAGGACAACGTATGACATGTGCTATGCTAGGGAGGACAACGTATGACATGTGCTATGCTAGGGAGGACAACGTATGACATGTGCTATGATAGGGAGGATAACGTATGACATGTGCTATGCTAGGGAGGCTAACGTATGACATGTGCTATGCTAAGGAGGATAACGTATGACATGTGCTATGCTAGGGAGGATAACGTATGACATGTGCTATGCTAGGGAGGCTAACGTATGACATGTGCTATGCTAGGGAGGATAACGTATGACATATGCTATGCTAAGGAGAACAACGTATGACATGTGCTATGCTAGGGAGGACAGCAAGGATCACACATGTATAGATTGGCTACTTACCCAAACTCTGGCGACTCTGGCCTTTGGTTTCCTCCCACATGGTGGCAAACAGCTCCTGGGTTATCTCCGCCCAGACTGTGTCCTTTTTGCACCGGGCATGGTACTCCCCCGACCTGGTATCCCAAATGCAGGGCCTCTCCTGCACAAGGTCAATGAACTGCAAGGGCAGGAGACTCACAAACCAACTCCTCTCTCATGTGCTGCCTGGAGCCAGATGCTGAGAAACTCAACCTCCTGCCTGTTTAAAATACCTTCCCTGTTACTGAGTTACTTGCGTTTACCACTTCTATGGGGCCAGAATATAGAACATGCTGCGATTTTCACGCAACACACAAGGGATGCGTGTAAAACAAAGCTCATGTACACAGACCCATTGAAATGAATGGGTCCGGATTCAGTGCGGGTGCAATGCATTTGCATCACTCATTGCACCTGTGCGGAAAACTCGCTCGTGTGAAAGGGGCCTTAGTCCTATAATCCTTATTTCCTTATAACCCACTTCTGATTTTGGATCAAAGTATTTAACCAAAAACTAGCATAAAACCAGCAGCTTTAAAAAAAAAAAAAAAAAGTGAAACTACTCATATGTGCTTGTTTTATATGGCATTTTAAGTGGCCTTTTTATATCCACATACAGTATGTAGGAACTGAGCTTTTTTCAGCCATTTTTTCTCTATATAGAATGGAAAAACACCTGAAAACACTATTGCTAAACCATGCTACATTTTTAAGGGGTATTCCCATCTCAGACAATGGTACCATATCGCTAGAATATACTACCAATGTCAGATTGGTGTGGATCCCACCCTTGGGACCCTCTCATATCTTCAGAACAGACCCTCCAAGGGGAAATAGAGCGCCCACTCTCCATTTACCACTATTTTCGTTAGTCCCATAACGATGAATGACGTGGTGGTCTTGCATGTACAGTTCGCTCTCTATTCACCGCTATGGAACTTCCAAAAAAGAAAGTGTGTTTGCTCTTCTATTTTTGGAACTTTCAAAGAAGTGAATAAAGTGCATGCTGCTCATACGCGATGCAATCTCCTTCACTTCAGGGGCCCTGTTCTGGAGATAGAAGCGGGTTCCAAAACAGAGACATTTGGTTATGTAACAAGACAATGACCTAAAACACGCAAGTAAGTTAACTTAAAGGTGTTATCTGAGAGTATAAAATTCCCCCCGTATGCCCGGGCCCCCATCTTGAATATACGTACCCCACTCATTGAACCGCTCCTGGTCCCCGCACCGCCGCTGATGCTTCTCCCCATGCACAGATGAAGCAACAGCGGTGGTTTGGGGACCAGGAGCGGTGCAGGGAGCGGGGAGTGGGGTAAGTATATTCAGTGTGGGGGTCCCGGGCATATGAAGGGAATTTTATACTCTCGGATAACCCCTTTAACAGTGGTTGAAAAAGAAGATTTGTGTGTTGGAATAGCCAATAAAAGTTACAATCCTGACATTAAAGGCTAGGTACACCTTTGGGGGCATTTTTTTTATTAGTGTATTGCACTCATTACAAGCTGAAAATCATTTTTGCAGTTGGCCTTTGTAAAAAATTTCCTCTCTGCTCCTTATCTCTGCTCTCTGACCTTATAAACACTCATCAATATAAGTGTTTATGACCTCTTAGTAATTTAGAGATAAGGGTTATTAGATGACTGGCACAAAGTGAAAGCAGGATGCACACAGCTAAAAAAAAAACTGTTAACCCTTTGTGACAGAACGGCTCAATATTTTTAATAAAGACCAATTTAAAAAAATTCTTTTCAGCTCCAAATGAGTAAAATGCAGTCATAAAAAATTGCCCCTGAAGGTGTACCACAGCCTTTAAAGCTATCAAGATGCTTTAGCATGACTTGACGAAGACTGTGCTCACAAAGCTTCACAGAAATATTGATGAACTGAAACATTTTCAGAAAGGAATGGTCCAAAATTCCTTCTTAACATTATGCAATGCCATCGCTCATTCCCATACAGACTCGTTGTTTACCGGCAGCAGACGCACATACAATCTGCTGCTGGCAAACAACGATTTTTGAATGTTGCGATTGCCTGTTTTGCTCGTTCATCGGATAATGGACGCCACTTTTACACTACCGTATAATCAATAACAAGAGTTCCTATGAACATTTGTTAGCAATCGTCTGGCCAAGAATTAGTCTGTGTAAAGGCCCCTTAAGAGGGATCTAGAGGTTATCAAATTGAAGATCTCACTTACTTTCCCTCCCTGTGCTGTTTCCTCAATGTGCTCAAGACATGAACGGTACAACTGCTTGTTGCTTATTTGTTTAGTTATACAGAAATCTTCACTTACTTTTTCTTGCAACTTTATAATCACTTTTAAAACATTTTTTTCGGAAGATCTCGCTACATTATGCATTACATGCTCATTGGACTATATTTTAGCTGTGTGTAATGAAATATCCACCCCCCCTCCCATAATTACAAGGCTACCTTAAATAACTCCATCTCTCATAAATCCATGAAATGTTTGCACAGATATTTGTGAATGTCATTAGCAGTCCCTTTATAGAAGCCAACTATAGCATATCAGTTTGTTTTTCCAAAGCCGTAAAAATTACTGTTCCATCATCGGTTTCATGTGCCTTCTTAATTGCACAATATCTAGACACAGAAAATAAAAGAGTGCAAAAGAAGAAACTGCTTGATATAATCACTTCTCAAAACTTGCTTCTTCAGAAATATCTTCTATTACAGCGCCAAGATCTTCATTAGAACTAGACAAGGTCTACATCACAATCTGGAGGTGATGCTAAGTTATAAGGCGGTAATATAGACCCTGACAGATCAAGGCCCCCCAGCACACAAATCTGATTGCAAGCTCTTTGCAATGGTTATTGATTGTGTTTGCTGCTTTGCTTTTAATAGCACAACATTCCCCTCTAACTGCTATATAAAAATCAATTATTTTTATTATGTTATTAATGGAACTGGTAATGAAGCAAGGAAATGAGTCAGAGGAGGAAGGTAACTATATTTAACCCTCGGTGCTACAAAAAGCGGACACCTTCCTAGCAGAGAACAATAAACTAGGAGAAAGCCTTTTTATGGCACCATTGGGATAATCGGGTGTTCTACTCTTTGTCTATTGTTCTAACAACCTTGAACATATTAACTTCATTTCATCCTTTGCATTTTTTAATTGTTTAATCAATTGTTCAAAGTGGTTAGGATAAAAGTGCCATAGTCTATTAACCCATGTACGGCCCCGGGGTTGGGAGGTGGTGCACACTGTGTGAGCAAACGTCAATGGCTATTATGTATAGATAATAGACTACGCAGCGTTAACAAGCTGATTTTTTTTTGCTAACTAACAACATTTTGGGTAGAAAGCAAGAAATGTATAATTACCCTCAATATTTTGTTCTTTAGATAGCGATTACAATATCCCTTACTTTTCCTTTCACTGATAATACTTTACAGCCGTTAAATTATATGATTATAGGTATCCGATGATTTCCACACTACCCACAGGCAGGAAAAAGTGCGTCTCTCATTAGAAATGCAAAGGAAAAAATATATATCTACTGCTGGGAGACAGCTTTTAGGTGAATGCTGCTTGTGTTTAACGCTTTTTACTTGTTTGCTTGTTTTTGTCTACTCGCTACACATGACGGCTATATTGCCCTATTTACTGTACTGGCAGCCTGCAGAACTAGGACAATAGCCATAAAAACAGCAGCATTGTTATTGCCAGCCTTAAGTGCCATGGACAACAGCTGTGATTTCCCTCCTTTAAGAAATCTACTGCGGCTTCTTTGAGCATTTGTCACAGTTTGCAGCACAATTAGGGTCTTCAAAGAAGCACCGTGTAAAGTAGGTTGTACATTGGGTTTTGCCCTATACGGACTGTATATCTTAATATTGATATAGTGGCAGCACTGGTACAAATTAAATATATACAGTATATATATATATATTTTTTTTTAATACCAACACAATGTACAGAACGCTGCTGCCTCTGTGATGTGTGCTCTGAAAAGGAAATAGTTAAAACAACATATCCATGGAGTCACCTAACGCATTAAGGGATCGTCATGTCACTTATGTGACATGGCCACGCTATGGTCACTTAACGCATGGCTGTGTAAGCCTCAGCGGGCATTGAATAAACTAATTTTGACAGCACAGTTTAGGTGGTCTATATTATTAATGTCCATGCGGTATTCAAATGCAACTCGACTGAATCACAACCGTGTGGTTGTACCCCATGGAATGGCATGGAGCTTGTATGGCAGTACATAGAGGTCTTACTGCTCCAAAGTAGCACAGCCTCCATTGAGCACCATTTGGACACTGATATCCTAACCTAGAAGCAATGCTACTTGTACGTTCACATGTGGATGTGGTGTGTTTTTTTCCGTTCCGGACTTGTGGACATATTAAAGTACTATTCACCTAAACAAATTGTGCCTAATGCTGTGCGACTAATATTAAACTATTATTCTTATAAAAAATGACACAACATTCCAATTTAATAATAATAATAATAATAAAAGAACATTATGTATTTGTGATATAAAACTAGAATTCCGTGCCATTGTTTGTAGGAGTAATAGCATTATAGTAGTAGCAATGTGGAAGAAATTTTATCAAATCTTCATGTAGCTAACACAAATAGGATTGATATTACAAAATGCCCACACAACATTTCACATACAAACAATAGAGCTGAGAAATGGGGATCATTCTAAATTAAAGTGGTATTATACCTACCGTACTATAAATGGAAAAATAGAAGCTCTTTGCGCACATTATTGATCAAACGTGTGTCGGGCTAACACAAATTTGCCATGAATTTGGCCATATCCTTTAGGGAGAATGTCACCTTCCATAATAAATATGGATTCAGGATTCATGGTAGCCCAATAAAACAGAGCCATAATATGGCTCTAGGAAAGGATTTTGGTGGGAAATCCACTGCAAAAATGTGGCACAAATATGCCACATATATAGTGTAATGTCAATTGTAAAATCCATGGCCTGCCCTACAATATGACCCTATTTTTTCCTCAGCATGTGAATGGGGTTTATTAAAAGTTAATTCAGTTGTATTGTACTGTACATTGTTGGGGTCGCCGCACTCAATATGTGACCCTAGCCTAATGCCATTAGTGCATTTTTGCATTGCTATGATGCTGTCACTTTAGGTCATTAGACCCATGTTCAGATTGGGACTTTAACATGGGCCCACAAATGATTCTGTATCACACTGCTGTCACACATAGGTTAATTTTATGTTTTTGTGGCATTTTATGGTTTTTGGTGCATTTTTCTGACTTTTTTGCTTCATTTTTAGGAAAAACTGAATGAGAGTGTTGATAACACAAAAAAATAGTCCCCCTTATTGGGATAAAAAAGGAACTTTTACTATTTATGCTAAAAGAAATAACAAGGGTCATTGATTAAAACTATCGGGGTACCGCTATCACTCTATTATGTTATGGTGTACAGATCATATCTATCATCTGATAAAATATTACATTTGAGATGTTGGCTCAAAGTGCAAATGAAATTCTGGTGGGGGGGGGGGGTTGATCAACCAGTATTTTGGAGTGAATCTATAGGTATCTGGATTACCCAATATATCCCAGGTCTAGTGTTCTTAGTGTGGTCTGGCTGCAGGCTACTTTTTGGATTCTTCCGAAGTAGCAGAGGAGTGCTCGATTTTGTGAGTACTCGCTTTAGTTAGCAGTCATACATAGGTGTGGAGGGAGACCTCTTCCACTCTTGAGGTCTCCCCTTACTCCTTTCTTACACCCCTAAGCGGGGGAAGGAGAGAGGGGGAGAAGGTACGTTCAGGTCACACATACACATTCCTATCAGAACTTAGGTGTGGAAAGAGACCTCTTCCACTGCTGTGGTCTCCCCTTGCTCTTTTCTTACACCCCTAAGCTGGGGAAAGAAGGAGTAGAAATCACAATAAAGTTGCCCACACACACTTCTTTCAAGAGGTAGATTCTGTAGGTCTGTTAGTTAGCAAGAACTATTCCATGCCAGAGGTAAAATAGCGGTTCCCTGCCTAAAAAAGGGGCACGGGCTTATGAGCATCCTCTGTCAAAATCCCCATGAGCTTCACCTTCTAGGGACCTCTTTTTGTTAATTTTTAGGAATAAAAAACACAATCTCCAGATATTGCATAGAAGTCCATCGGAAATATGAAACATAGGACCTGATGTATTTCTCCCATAGATATTCATTGTTTTTTTTTTGCTGCTTGTGTGTTGGCATTTTTGCATGACTTTTTATATTACGGGGGGTGGACATATTTTATTTAAAAAAAAACACCAGACATGCAAAAAGTGCCAGGTTTTAAAACACACTATATGGACAAAAAAAAGTCAGGTGATTTTTTCTTGGACCAAAAATAATGCCAGATGCAGGAGCCCAAAAGGACTACTGCAAAGCGTTAATGTAATGTGTCTTTTTTTAAAGTTAAATGTTTTTTCTTATGTATATGCACTTAATAGCACTTAAACACACATCATATAGCTATCAGCTTGGCAAACTATGTTAGGTTATCAGGGTCATGGACTAGGACTGCCCTTTGGCTAGTTAGAGACAGAGAGAAAGTCTAGTTTGAAGCAGTTTGGAGGAAAGACATGTGTGAAAGATCTCCTGCATAACTAGAACCAAGTTCAGAGAACACTAGTCTCTAAGCCTAAAACTGCACTGGATGCAGCCATACTAACAGAGTACTCCATAGAGAAAGAGATTACAAGGTCTACAACAAGGCCTTCTATGGGACTTAATGCATATGTGTTAGATTTTTACCCTGCCATTTTTCACCTTAAGGACCAGGCCATTTTCTTTGCAAATCTGACATGTGTCACTTTATGTGGTGATAACTTTAAAACGCTTTTACTTATCCAAGCCATTCTGAGATTGTTTTCTCATCACTTATAGTACTTCATGACAGTGGTAAATTTGAGTCAAAATATTTCATTTTTATTTGGAATTTTCAAAATTTTAATTTCTCTGCTTTCAAAACAGATAGTGATACCTCCTAAAATAGTTACTACTTTACATTTTCCATATGTCTACTTCAAGTTTGGATCCTTTTGTAAATGACATTTTCTTTTTTTGGGATGTTAGAAGGCTTAGAAGTTTAGAAGCAAATCTTAAAATTTATAAGAAAATTTCCAACCACCATTTTTTTGTGGGGCTTACATAATATAAATCACCCATAAATGGCCCCATTTTAGAAACTACACCCCTCAGTGAATTCAAAACTGACTTTACAAACTTTTTTTTAACCCTTTAGGTGTTCCACAAGAATTTAAGGAAAATGGAGATGACATTTCAGAATTTCACTTTTTTGGCAGATTTTACATTTTAATCCATTTTTTACAGTAACAAAGCAAGGGTTAACAGCCAAACAAAACTCAATAGTTATTACCCTGATTCTGTAGTTTACAGAAACACCCCATATGTGATCGTAAACTGCTGTATGGACACACGGCAGGGCGCAGAAGGAAAGGAGCGCCGTATGGTTTTTGGAAGGCAGATTTCACTGGGATAACTTTAAGTTGCCATGTCACATTTGAAGACCCCCTGATGCACCCCTAGAGTAGACACTCCCAAAAAATGACCCCATTTTGGAGACTACAGGATAAGGTGGCAGTTTTGTAGGTACTATTTTAGGGTACATATGATTTTTGGTTGCTCTATATTATACTTTTTGTGAGGCAAGGTAGCAAAAAATTGCTGTTTTGGCACAGTTTTTATTTTTTATTTACAATGTTCATCTGACAGGTTAGATCTTCTGGTATTTTTATAGAGCAGGTTGTTTTGGATGTGACAGTACCAAATATGACTCCTTTTTTGGTTGTTTGTTTCAGTTTTACATAATAAAGCATTAAAAAAAGAAAAAAGATTTTTAGCGTCTCCATATTCTGAAAGCCATAGTTTATTTTAATTTTTTCGGTATGAGATAACGGTTTGATTGGTACTATTTTAGGGTGCATATGACTTTTTGAATGCTTGGTATTGGACTTTTTGTGATGTAAGGTGACAAAAAAATAGTTTTTTTACACCTTTTTTTTTTTTTTACTGTGTTTACCTGAGAGGTTAGTTCATGTGATATTTTTATATAGCAGGTTGTTTTGGACGTGGCAATACCTAATATGTATACTTTTTTATTTATTTAAGTTTTACATGATAAAAGCATTTTTGAAACAAAACAAAATCTTTTAGTGTCTCCATATTCTGAGAGCCATAGTTTTTTGTATTTTTTAGGTGATTGTCTTAGGTAGGGTCTAATTTTTTTGCGGAATGAGATGATGGTTTGATTGGTACTTTTTTGGGGGGCATACGCCTTTTTGATCGCTTGGTGTTGCACCTTTTGTGATGTAAGGTGACAAAAATATTATTGTTTTAGCACAGTTTTAATTTTATTTTTTCAGGTGAGGGGGTGGATCATGTGCTATTTTTGTAGAGCCAATATGTCTGTTTTCCTTTTCTTTTTTTTTTTTTACAATTTAATGTGTTTTATTTTGGGATTTTTTTTACTTGAAACTGAATTTTTTTTCATTATGAAAAACACTTTAACTTTTTTTTTAACTTTTACATTTTGTCCCACTCTGGGACTTCAATTTCTGGGGTCTTATCCCCTCTGCAATGCATTACAATAAAACCTGTATTGTAATGCATTGGCTGTCAGCTTTTATGCTGACAGCCTGCCTGTGAGACCCAGCCTAAGGGCTGGATCTCACGGGCTTCCGTAGAAGGCAAGCTCCAATGCCTATAAAAAGTCATCAGGCTTGTATTCTCTGCCATCGGGTCCCCGCCACTGCAGCACGGGGACCCTATGGGGAAGCGAAGGGCACCTGTACCCTCCGCAAACCCTCTGCATGCCGCGGTCAGCTTTGACCGCGACATACTAGGGGTTAACACGCCGGCATCTGTGTTTTTACCAAGGCCGGCGTATGCTGCAGGGGCCCGGCTGTCAGTGACTGCCGCGTCCGTTCCGCTGATCGGGTGGGCGCAGCTCCTGCATCCGCCTGATTAGCCCACTGTACATGTACGGCGCTGGTCCTTAAGTCATGTCCACCAGCGCTGTACATGTACAGCACGGGTCATTAAGGGGTTGATCTATCCCCCCATCTCTAGTAATAAAAACATATTTGGATGAACATTCAGCACTAACATAAATACAGCAGCACATACCTCTTATGCCTGGCAATGTCTCCTTTAATGTAGTCATTATTTTTCCTCGTCTTCTCCATTTGGCACAGATACCTGTAACACATGATGATTTCTTTCAGCTGTGTATCATCTTTGCAGTGTTTACCACACAGACAAGTAAGGTTCCTCAGTTTCCTATCACTGGTATCTCAACAGTGTGCACACTGTGGTATACAATTCCCCCATATACTATATGTACAGAATAGCAGTGCCATATAGTCTGCAAAATTGTCCCAAAAATCACACAAATAATGATAATTCTCTACCAGATTGGCCCCATTAATAATGCCCCCTACAGTGATAATGCTCACCAAGGGTTCTCCAATTAGTAGTAGTGAGCTCCATATTGTGCCCAGTAAAAGTAATGCCCCCACAGAGCACCCAGTAGTAATAGGGCCCCCGGTAGAGCCCTCAGTAATTATAATGCTCTTTATAGTGCTCTCAGTTGTTATAATGTTCTCTCTACTACCCCCAGTACTTATAATGCTACCCATAGAGCCCTAGTAGTGTACTGTAATGACCGGCGTCACGCAAAGGGAGGGAAATGGGAAGGCCCTGTCCAAGGGAGAGGGAAAGGTGGTGACCCCTGACTCACCTTGCGACTGGCACCTGACTGCCCTGATGTCCCTAGACGGGTTCCTCACCCGTACGCCAATCACGTGCCTAAACCCTGGCTTTCCCTAGGATGAGCCCTGAGTAGTGAACGGGGCGGTGGGATCACTAGTCCGCACCACTGACACTAAGAGGAAAACACCAAGGAGAGGACAGACAATATAGACAAACATATAATCCCAGGTGGGCGACAACAACAGACCACCAAGGCCCAACAGGGATCCGGAGGGTAATGTTCTGGAACAACAACCAGGGAACACAACTACACAGCTCCAGTGGGTCAGTATAGAAGTCCAGGCAGGAAGCTCTATATCTGGCAACCAGAGAAGTGGGAGATGGGAATATAAGGAGGTTGGGATTGCTGGACAAGAAACAGCTGAGGAGGAGAAGCTACGGATCCCTGAGTGAGCCAAAAGGGTTGCAAGGCAAACCCAGAAAGCTACCATTACGAAACATCACTGTCTTTGTACATCGAGCGCGCAGCCACCCGCTGCGACTTCCTGACCCCGGGTATAACGGAGTCAGGCGTGGCTCTTGACACCCTCGTGACATGTACACAAAATAAGCACTATAGCACTATGAAAGTTGCCAACTGTCCAAAATTTGTCAGACATGTCCTGGGCCGAAAACAGGTGGGGCTATCATAAACACCACCATCAAGTGAATTTTCCCGGTTGGGATATTCCCAGGGTCGGGGCTTATATGCACTGATTTTAGCACTATATTGCACATCACTACTCATAGTCATATACTGAGAACAGTGAGCAGTTCCCTAAGGGCCTATTCACACAACCATATTTATGGGTGAGCCGATTAATTTCAATGGGGCCGCAAAAGATGCGGACAGCACCCCATGGACCCTTATATAGAGAGTAAGAGCAGATGTTCACCCTCACAAATAAACACGCACACAGATAAACACACATACAAGCATGTTTTTACTTACATACATGCTACTGCATGTTCTCCTCATCCATGGAGTCTGTAGTGGGAAAAGGGACTTTGAGATGATAATCATGTGACATGCACAACCAATCATACCCTCCTCCACACATATCTAAGGGGTCATTGTACAGGAAAGTGTTTGCCTCAGGACGCAGATATAGTTGAATTCATGACTGCAGCCTCCCAACTGTCCAGCTGGATCTGAGACAGTTGGGAGGCCTGAGTCATGTGACGTTGCACTGGTGGACCTAGTGCACATGCACCATTCACCCTATGGTTAAAGAAACCATACCCGTCCACGATGCACTCCTTCTGGGCCACTGCACAGAAAAAAAAAACTGTGTTTGTGGATTTTGCAGCAGAGTTGTTACAGATTTCACCTTGTGCAATGCAGCAGTGGGTGAAATCTGTGGTGGAAATTTGCAGCATAAATGTTTTTGCTGTGGATTAAAAATCTGTACCACAGGTCAATTTATGCTACAGATTTTCTATGCCGTGAGATGCTGCAAAATAGCCACGAGCAAATCCACTGAGAGAAATCCTTTAGTATTGTGAGATTGTGAAACAGCTATTTCTGCATAATGTCTGCACTTGAACTGTCATTTGGCAATCCGGGCACTAGAGGCCACTGTTTTGCAGCTACAGCCAGCACACTCTGAGATTTGAATATGCAAAACAGATGATGACTCAGGCTGCTGCTTGTGAGTGAACCAGGAAGTGTTAATCTGGCATGGTGGAAGGATTGTGCTGTGAGGGACTGAATCCGAGTCCATCCTGGCTTGCAGATGTCCGGCAGTTAATGGACACTCAGAAGAAGGAGAGTAGCTGTTATATCCTTTCTGTATCCAGCTCTTTTGAAAGAGAGGTTGCCCCAGGAAGACCAGTTCAGTGTGTGGACAGAAGGCCTCATCATCAAGCAAGGCCGCATTGTTGCTGAGAAGTTTAATGGCCATCTCTGGTAGGCTACATCCTCGGGCCCAGAATGGATGCAGGTCAGTACACCTGGTTACGGATTGTAATATATTGTGTGGCGCCTGAAGTTACAGAGACTAGCCTAGGCCTCGCATTAGTTAGCTAGTTAGGGTTACATCGTTTTGCTAGGCTGTACTGTACTGGACTGCAGCGCAGTTATTGACTTGCAGGTTCTGCTCCGTTTGCCACCGGCTAAGGGTGTCCTCTGTAGCGGCACAGCACGACTTGCAGTCTCTGCTGTGTCCGCCATCGGCTAAGCCTGTCTAGTAGGCAGGGACATTGACTGTGGGTCCAGGATATAGCGTTTTTATGCATGTTTGAATTGATTTGGTGATGCTTATGTTATTACTTGTTGCCTAAGTAAAGTTTTTCTGTTCTTGCATATTAAGCTGGTGTCAGTGTCGCCTTCCTTGTCTGTGATTTAACTGTATTCTGGGGAGCCCGCCCCGGTACATGGCTTACAACTTGGCGTAGTCTGCAGGATACAGCGACCATTATGGACGGGAACGCGGCGGGAGATCAGGATCAGGACCCAGCCCATGGTGCACAGGCGCAAGTCCAGCTTGCCCCCAACAATATGGCTACCCCAGCAGGATACATCCCTGTAGGGGCACTGCTGCGTCATCTGCCAAAGTATGACGGTAAGAATATGACATTGCCGGACTGGACTGAAAGGGTGCGAAGTGCGGTTAAAATGTGTAACCTGACCCCCGAACTGCAGGCCGAGGTTGCATTGGGAGCCCTAGAGGGTGACGTCAGGCGGACAGTTATGGTAAGGCCTGACTCTGAGAGAGATACCCTAGAGAAGATATTCTCCTTGCTTGAGAGAGCCCAAGGGGGGCGGGCCAAAATGGTACAGTTACGGAGTCACTTCTTTAACCAACCCCAGCGAGAGGGCGAGACCTTGATGCAATATTCCAATGCCCTACAGGAGACACTGAATGAGTTACAATGACGGGACCCTGAGGCTATGGGCGCCTTCCGGAAGGTGGACCGGCTTCTACGAGATCAGTTCATAGTGGGGCTCTCCAATAAATTCCTACAAGATAAATTACAAGAGATGACCTGAACAATGTCCGATATGACATTCTACAGCGTTTATTTAGCCACCGTAGAGAGGGAGGAAGAGCCCATACCTATGGCAGCGAGAGTGGTGAATAGCGCGAATGTTACAAGAGACCGGCTGGGATCTGAAGAATCGGAGTGCTTAAAGGATGTGGTCCAGGCCCTGTGGGCGGAATTGAAAGAGCTTAGGCTGGAAGTGTCCCAGTTGAAGGTAGAACCGTCCCGGCCTCCGGAAACTGTCCCCGCACCTCGTTACACTCCACCCAGAACAACCCCGGTGAGGGGGCCGGGCAGAAGAGGGCCCCTCTGTTGTGTTTTCCCAAAGTACGGCCATATGGCCAGAGGGTGCCCAGAACAGGTAGTGTCAGAGCCGACGTTAAACTTCCGACCGCTGCAGTAGCTGGGCGTCCTGCGGCGGTGCACCAGAAGTTAAGCCCTCTGCGTGAAGAATGTGATCTGTATGCCAGCAGACCCATATTAGAAGCCGAGCTGGAAGGCCGAAAGGTTTGCTGCCTAGTTAATACAGGGTCAGAGTGCACTCTAATGCCTTTGGAGTTCTTCGAGAGGCACTTCAGGTATATGATGGAGCCCGAAGATGGGAGCGTCATCAGGCTGACGGCTGCCGATAATAGAGAGATGGATGTTCGAGGGATAGTCTGGATGCGGGTCCGACTGTTTGGGCAAGACATCGGCAAGAAAGGGGTCGTGCTGGTGGACCATTCGTCCCGGAAAGGAATGGACGTGACCCTGGGCATGAATATACTGAGAGACCTAGATCATCAACTCTATGCCAAGGAAGGGCCGAAGTACTGGCAACGGGCCACCGCACACCGGCCTACCCAGAAGGTCTTACAACAAATGGTGAGCAGCTGTAGCCTGCAAAAGAGTAACCTGTCCGGACGGGCCATTGGAGGCGTGAGGGTGCCCCGGAGGACTCCGTTGAAGATCCCACCTTGACAGGAGCGAATATTGATGCTGCCAGTGGGGGCTGGGCGACGACTAAATGGACTGGAGGTCCTGATCGAGCCCGCTTATCAAGAAGAAACGCAGATTCGCCCACTGGTAGCCCGGGCCCTTGCCGTTGTGAAAGACGGATGTGTGCCTATACGCTGCTGTAATGTTGAGGACTGTGAGTTAACCGTACCCGCAAACACCCTGCTGGCCAAAGTTTATGTGTCCAAAGGGGGTATCGCTCAACGAAGGGGCTTCATGCTGCAGCCGGATAGGAGATCAGCCTGGACCTGTGCTGTGGATGTCCATTCAAGGGAAACCCCGACAATGGAGTAGAACGGTCGAGTGATCATGGCCCATATGGGGGTAGACTGCAGAACCCTGACCCCGGGGAACAAAAGCTGCTGGAAGACACCCTCTGGGAATTTCAGGAGGCCTTCTCAAGACATGATGAGGACTTTGGGTGTGCCACTGCCATCGAACATAAAATCCCAACCGGCGATGCTGCACCGATCAGGGAACGCTACCGGCAGATCCCACCTAAGATGTATCAGGAGGTGAAAGATATGGTGGCCAGCATGTTGAAGAACCGGGTGATCCAGGAGAGTCAAAGTCCGTAAGCTTCTCCGGTAGTCTTAGTGCGGAAGAAAGACGGGAGTCTCCGGTTCTGCGTTGATTATCGGAAGCTGAATGCTCAGACCATCCGGGATGCCTACCCCCTTCCGCGGATTGAAGAGTCATTATCAGCCCTAAGCCAAGCTAAGTTCTTCTCAACCCTTGACTTGGCTAGTGGGTACTGGCAGGTGCCGGTGGCCAAGAAGGACAAAGCTAAGACGGCCTTCATTCTACCTATGGGACTCTACGAGTTCAACCGGATGCCCTTCGGCCTCTCCAATGCTCCAGGGACATTTCAGTGATTGATGGAACACTGTCTGGGGGACCTCAATTTTGAATCAGTGTTGATATACCTGGATGACATAGTAGTGTTCAGGGCCTCCTTTGAAGATCACCTCCAGAAGCTGCGGCAAGTCTTGGGACGGCTACAAGACCATGGGCTCAAGATCAAGCCAAAGAAATGCCAGCTGTTCCAACAGCAGATAGAGTACTTAGGACATGTGGTCACCCAGGAGAGGGTAAAACTGGCCCTCAGCAAGGTGGAGGCCATTCAGAAGTGGCCCCGGCCAAGTACGCTACAGGAGGTACGAGCGTTCGTGGGACTGGCCGGCTACTACAGGAGGTTTATACCCAAATTCGCTCATCTGGTGGGCCCGTTAAACAAGTTGCTAAGAGGCAACAAGAGGCCTTTGAAGCGGTAAAAGAGGCACTGACCAATGCCACGATCCTGGCTTATGCATGGTTTGATACCCCATTCCTGCTGTGTACTGATGGAAGCCTACATGGTCTGGGGGCCGTCTTATCCCACGTCCAGGATGGACGAGAGAGAGTCATCGCCTATGGGAGCCGGTCCCTAAGAGAGTCAGAACGCATCCCTGATAACTATAGCTCCTTTAAACTTGAACAACTGGCCCTGGTGTGGGCCATGACCGAAAGGTTTGCAGAATACCTGACTGGTGCAGAAGTGACCATGATGATGGACAACAACCTGTTGGCACACCTGGAGAATGCCAAGCTCAGCGCACTCGAGCAAAGATGGTTGGCCCGCCTCTCCAAGTACCAATACCGCATCAAGTTCCGGTCCGGTAGGGAGAACGGCAACGCCGATGCACTCTCTCGAGTTCCAGTAGGACAGTCGACTTAGAGAGCCGATGAGGAGCTAGAGGATACTGAAACTCCTGACCTTGGTCGCTTACCTCTGTTCTTGGATGTGGCACATTCAAGTGGGGTGGCGTCTGGAATGATGCTGGTGCTGGGGAAAATGTTGACTGATTGGGAGAGAGTCCAGGATAGCTCCCGGGATTTGTGGAAGGTGAAAGAATGGGTTCGGAGCAAGATCTGGCCTCGGCCAGAAGAACGAGCCCTCCTGATCCCAGAGGGTCAGAAGTTGTTAAGGCAGTAGGACAAGCTGACAATTACTCAGGGCCTCCTCTGCCGGATAATATACTTACAGTCAGAGCTGCAGTACCGGCAACAGATTGTCATTCCCATGTCGTTGGGACCGGAGGCCGCCAGAGAAGCTCATGAAAAGGAAGCTCATTTCGGGAGCGACAAAACGTTTAAGTGGCTCCAACAGCTGGTGTACTGTCCAGATCTGGCCGACATGGTGGCCGCGGCATGTCTTAAGTGTTGATTATGTGGGTTGAGTAAAAGTACTGAACAGCGGGATCCTGTGCAGACCATCCGCACCTCAGCGCCCCTAGAACTTCTGATGATCGGTTATGTACAGATCGGATATTCTACCTTGGGACACTCGTACTGTCTAGTTATGACAGATCACTTTACCAAGTATGCGGTGGCTGTGCCCACCCGAGACCAAACCGCAGAGTCGGCCGCCAAAGCTGTCTGTAAACACTTTATACAGGTGTTCGGATGTCCACGGAGGATACATTCTGACAAGGGAGCATGCTTTCAGGGTACTCTAATGAATGAACTGTACCAACTGTATGGGATTGAACGCTCCCGAACCACTCCATATCACCCACAAGGAAACGGGGCGTGCGAACGCTTCAATCGCACCTTGCTTCCGATGCTACGGACTCTGGAAGACAGTAAAAAAGCCCAGTGGCCCGCATACCTACCTGAGTTGATGTGGGCCTATAATAACAGAGTACACAGCACCACCGGATACTCTCCACATATGCTCATGTTTGGACGAGCCGGACGGGAGATTGAAGATCTCCACATGCCTAACCCGATGGAGCTCCCACCGAGAAGTACCACCGCATGGGTGCAGGAGCACCGCCGCCGGCTGAGAGCAGTACACAAGGTTGTGGGGGAGCGCCTGGGATAGGTGGTACACCCTAATCTAAGTCCAGTGCAAAAAGATCGGTATGTCCCTGGTGATCGGGTGATGGTCAAAGCCAAACGGCCGTCAGAGAAGTTGGATGGACGGTGGGAGGCAGTTCCATACACGGTGAAGAGAAGGGTAGACCCCGCTATTCCGGTCTATGATGTAGAGCCAGTAGGGACAGGGGGATCCTCACGGAACTTACACCGTAATATGTTGAGACGTTGCAATTTTGATGAGCCGGTGTGCATAGAGGGGGTGTCTCCTCACGCTCAGGGTATGGAGGAAAGTCCCTCAGACGAGGAAGAGGCCTCCACAAAACAGGATGACAGGGGGAAATCAGCTTGAGTACACATGAGTGGACAGGGATACAGTGCCATCAATTACTAGGGGCAGCACAGTGGCTCAGTGGTTAGCACTGTTGCCTTGCAGCGCTGGGGTCCTAGGTTTGAATCCGACCAAGGGCAACATCTGCATGGAGTTTGTATGTTCTCCCCGTGTTTGTGTGGGTTTCCTCCGGGTTCTCCGGTTTCCTCCCACACTCCAAAGACATACTTACAGTGCATCGAGGCCTGAAGGGTAAGACTGTGTGTACACAAGACTATACATCATCTGCAGCTCCCCTTGGATGTCCTAACTTAGTAAGGTACCCATCCTGATCTGTTGGTGCAGAGGGATGGGGAGACACTGTAGGGTGTTCTCACACCAGTGTTGGGATAATATGGGGTCCTGTGAGATGGAGGTCAGCCCATCGGGTTAGGCATGTGGAGATCTTCAATCTCCCGTCCGGCTCGTCCAAACATGAGCATATGTGGAGAGTATCCGGTGGTGCTGTGTACTCTGTTATTATAGGCCCACATCAACTCAGGTAGGTATGCGGGCCACTGGGCTTTTTGACTGTCTTCCAGAGTCCGTAGCATCTGAAGCAAGGTGCGATTGTGGGTGATATGGAGTGGTTCGGGAGCGTTCAATCCCATACAGTTGGTATGTTCTCCCCGTGTATGGAACTGTTGGTATGTTCTTCACCGTGTATGGAACTGCCTCCCACCGTCCATCCAACTTCTCTGACGGCCGTTTGGCTTTGACCATCACCCGATCACCAGGGACATACCGATCTTTCTGCACTGGACTTGGATTAGTGTGTACCACCTATCCCAGACGCTCCCCCACAACCTTGCGGCGGTGCTCCTGCACCCATGCGGTGGTACTTCTCGGTGGGGGCTCCATCGGGTTAGGCATGTGGAGATCTTCAATCTCCCGTCCGGCTCGTCCAAACATGAGCATATGTGGAGAGTATCCGGTGGTGCTGTGTACTCTGTTATTATAGGCCCACATCAACTCAGGTAGGTATGCGGGCCACTGGGCTTTTTGACTGTCTTCCAGAGTCCGTAGCATCTGAAGCAAGGTGCGATTGAAGCGTTCGCACGCCCCGTTTCCTTGTGGGTGATATGGAGTGGTTCGGGAGCGTTCAATCCCATACAGTTGGTATGTTCTCCCCGTGTATGGAACTGTTGGTTTGTTCTTCACCGTGTATGGAACTGCCTCCCACTGTCCATCCAACTTCTCTGACGGCCGTTTGGCTTTGACCATCACCCGATCACCAGGGACATACCGATCTTTCTGCACTGGACTTGGATTAGGGTGTACCACCTATCCCAGGCGCTCCCCCACAACCTTGTGTACTGCTCTCAGCCGGCGGCGGTGCTCCTGCACCCATGCGGTGGTACTTCTCGGTGGGGGCTCCATCGGGTTAGGCATGTGGAGATCTTCAATCTCCCGTCCGGCTCGTCCAAACATGAGCATATGTGGAGAGTATCCTGTGGTGCTGTGTACTCTGTTATTATAGGCCCACATCAACTCAGGTAGGTATGCGGGCCACTGGGCTTTTTGACTGTCTTCCAGAGTCCGTAGCATCTGAAGCAAGGTGCGATTGAAGCGTTCGCACGCCCCGTTTCCTTGTGGGTGATATGGAGTGGTTCGGGAGCGTTCAATCCCATACAGTTGGTACAGTTCATTCATTAGAGTACCCTGAAAGCATGCTCCCTGGTCAGAATGTATCCTCCGTGGACATCCGAACACCTGTATAAAGTGTTTACAGACAGCTTTGGCGGCCGACTCTGCGGTTTGGTCTCGGGTGGGCACAGCCACCGCCTTTCTCTTCATGGGTCAAAGGTATAGGGGCTGCAACTAACTACATCGGAGGGGATAAATCCCCCAGGAGCGCAAGGTATTTTCTTCTGTCATAGATATATTTACTATGGAGCAGAGGAAAAACCCAGATACCCTCGACACTTGTGAGGATCCTGAAGAAGAGAACATGTCCGGATCCACATTTTAATACTTAGAGGTGTTCGGGTGGAAGAACCTGTCCGGATCCAGATTTTAATTAGAGGTGTTCGGGTGGAAGAACCTGTCCGAATCCATCTCCTGGTTCTGGTCATCGTTATCCACATGGGACTATGCACCGGAGGGTCTAGAGACTGGTTGACCAACTGAACCAGAACCAGACGGCACCTTACGAACTCAACCGCCGGAGGCTCTGGACTTAATCTCACCAAAGTCCTGAAGCCTAAGATCCAAGGGACATGTCAGTTCGTGTGGGGGTTCAGGATGAAAAATCTAATTATCCTGAGACCCCATGAAATGGATATTGAACTGTTTCATATAAGGTTTGGGAGGTACATCCTATGCCTTCCTGAGACCTCATAGTATTGTGTCATAAATGTCCTCGGGTTTAGGTGGGTTGGGGGAGGGGAACTGTGTAAATAGGATGTATACGGGGAACTTAAAACCCGGAATATACGTTAATTTCAAAGTCTGAAATGGAGTTTATCTGCCATCTTGTATTCCTACTTTATACATTAAAATCCACTTGCAAGGTGATAGAATAAAAGAAACCTTATATATTTATGCATATCATATGAAAGGTGATAGAATAAAAGAAACCTTATATATTTATGCATATCATAGATTGGGTCATGAAATTCTCCAAAAATACATAAAAAACGCATATGCGTTTCTGATGCGTTTTTTTTTGCCAATTGCATCAAGTTTACCTTTTATGTATACCCTATATGTTTATATTTATATATTTTATATCTGATGGGAACCACATTCCGTGGATGGATGCCTCTTGGCTGCTGTAAGACTGGAGGGGCTTTGTTCCACGCACTCTTAGTCTCCCTTTACCATGAGGCCTCCATTCACCAAGTATATATACGGGGAATCAATACCCTTTGATCCGTAGTACAGAGGTGATGTTTCAAGTTATAATCTAAGTTCCTTTGTGATGATTAAAAAACTGCATAGAGAACCATATTGAGGTTATTTAAGCAATATTGAGACAAAAAACACAATTGGCAGAAAAAACGCATCAGAAACGCATCAGAAACTCATGTGTTTTTTATGTATTTTTGGAAAATTTCATGACCCAATCTATGATATTCATAAACATATATGGTTTCTTTTAATCTATCACCTTGCAAGTGGATTTTAATGTATAAAGTAGGAATACAAGATGGCAGATAAACTCCATTTCAGACTTTGAAATTAACGTATATTCTGGGTTTTGAAAATAGCCCAAATTCAATATAAAAAGAAGGGATGATCATTATGGCAGGTTACCACTGAGGAAGGGGCCAAGAGTGGGTCCCGAAACGGGTATGGTTGATAGCTGTCTACCCAAGCTGGACTTTTTATGAACTTTCTATGAAGTTTAATCCTTTACTGGACTTTGTTGGCTAGCCAAATGAATATTCCACCTGGAAGGATCCGCCCTCAAGCGCACGTCACGTGAGCACAGGTCCTGCGATTGCTTAGGACACGGACACACTTTCTTACCTGCTCCACTTGCTGGAAAAGAAACAAATACGAAAATCGTCTGGAGAGGTAATTGTGGTATTGGCAGTCCAGGCCTAGTGGGATGCCACAGAGAGCCGTACCACGTATGCCGTACCACGTTGTGTTATAGAACTATAGAACTAACATTGAGCTTTTACAAACGGGTCAAATCAGAAATGTCATTACTTTACTATTAAAGGAATATACCCTTGAAAGAGGTCTATATGTGCCACTCAGGACTATTCTGCAATATCAAGTAGACAAAATACTATTTTGTCTAGAGCAAGACATTTTATCTGCCATCTTATATACACCTGTATGTGCCTGCAGCAACATTATTTGAATTTGTTGGAATGAACGTTCCTTAATTGTATATGTTTTAGGATTTTTTAATAAATTGTTACGTTATTTTACCTTGCAATCTGGATACGAGTGCTCGGTCCATACTAGCTCTTTTGATATAATTTTCATTGTTGACGTGGTGGATCAATAGGACTTAGTAGCACTTTCCTTGTTATTGTGGGGTGAGCCAGCATATTGTTTTTTTTCATTTGTAGCAGAGTTTAACCACACTGTTCCACCCCTCCTGGTAAGGTGGGCTCATCTAACTTCCTGTCAGGAGGAGAAGCTTAATGTAGTTCAGTAAGTCAGTTAGGAGGAGAGGGGTCGTGTGAGGTCCTATCCAGATAGTGTGTGAGTAAGAAAGCACTTCATAGAGCACTCACTCATAAGAACTATATAATTTCCCCTTTGAGGACGTGCAGGACCCAAATTATCCATCTCTGGGAAGCAGCTCATAGAGCACTCACTCTCCTGAACTGAAGAAAGGACTCAAATTAAGCCCTGGGATCCTAGACAGCAGAGTGAACTGTGACATCGCTTCTACAAACAATACTGTGAGGTGAGGGATTACGGTTTATGACACCCTCATCACCAAACAATCAGTAGGCCAGCAACATCTAAGTGAAGATCTGCAGTCATCCAACCTGCCACCATACCTCCTCTGTTGGTGCCAGGGAAGAATTGCACTAAAGCCTGCTGTTACTGTATGTATTTTCAAGTTCTATGTTCAGTGCTACAACTTTCATTGCAACAGAACCCAGGGAGTGACGGCCTGAGTTAGAACACTGTGACATTACAACAATACATCAGGACCACTACCACTCCCATCCTCTTCTCTGGCTGCCTGGTGGATCGCTGCCTATGAAAAACATTATACATACAAAGCATTTCATTTTTCAAAGCCCAGCAGTTTCTGGGTTCTGTGGCTTATTTTCAGATGCTTTTCCCATTGACTTTTCTTTATTGCTTGAAAAACAACAAAATGTCATACAAAATGACACTAAATAAAACATGCCACAGATAATGCCATAAAATAGATACATATTGAATTACATTTTTTCAGAAATTTTTTAATGGCAGAATGGAACAGTGTCTGTAGAAGCCCCTAGTCAGTCTCTTGCCTTTCTTTCTCTCTAGTCACGTACTCATATACTATATGGTACTCATTTTGCAAGTGTATGATGTCAATAACCGTTATTGGCAATGTTTCTAAGTATCATTCTCTGCAGCACAAGAACTGTGTTGATTCCAGCGCTGTATTCATATAGATTGCTGCTCCCCGTGTATCTCTTCTATTCTGTTCTTATTGCACTGGAGAAGAGAAACAAAGTGCAGCAACACCTGCGTAATTCTGATCAATTCTAAAAATGAAGCTTACCTAACTAAACCCATTTTGTGACCCAGCCAAACTAATTATGACTGTTGGTGATTGCGGCGCGCTTACTGAAGAGTCAGGAAGATGTATAATGTATTGTTTTCTTTCTGAATTGATGATTGCTATAATTACTGGAACCAAGCTGTGTTGCAGGTTATTTAATGTGTGCTTTCTAAAACCAAAATGTGTCTTATAATTTCACCATTTTAATTTCAATGAATTTTCTTTCTGGTCACAAATTTAAAAGATTTATGGTGTAAGAACATGTAGCTGTTACTGCACTCCTAAGTAGAGATGTCCCGAACTATTCGCCGCGGCGGGCGAACATATGCGATGTTCGGTCCGCCCCCTATACATCATCATTGAGCAAACTTTGACCCTGTACCTCACAGTCAGCAGACACATTCCAGCCAATCAGCATACCCTCCCTCCCAGACCTTCCCACCTCCTATCAAAAAGCAAGGACAGCATCCATCTTAGATTCATTCTGAAGCTGCAGTGTCACAAATTTGACTAAGTTGTAATCGCAATGCGATTAATGCAGGTTATATTAATCGCATTGCGAATTAAACTTAGAGCTGGGTTCCTAATGGTTGTATTGCTAGAATATAACGAAGATTGAGAATATAGTGCTATATTCGTTATATTCGTCAATTCTAGCAATACAACCATTAGGAACTCAGATCTAAGTTGTAATCGCAATGCGATTAATACAGGTTATATTAATCGCATTGCGAATTCAACTTAGATCTGGGTTCCTAATGGTTGTATTGCTAGAATATAACGAAGATTGAGAATATAGTGCTATATGCGTTATATTCGTCAATTCTAGCAATACAACCATTAGGAACTTAGCTCTAAGTTGAATTCGCAATGCGATTAATGCAGGTTATATTAATCGCATTGCGAATTCAGCTTACCACACTCTGTGTCAACTACGTAATTTTCCATGGGAGTTTTGCCATGGATCCCCCTCCGGCATGCCACAGTCCAGGTGTTAGTCCCCTTGAAACAACTTTTCCATCACTATTGTGGCCAGAAAGAGTCCCTGTGGGTTTTAAAATTCGCCTGTCTATTGAAGTCTATGGCTGTTCGCCCGGTTCGCTCTTTCGCGAACATTCACGGACGGAAAATTTTATGTTCGCGACATCTCTACTCCTAAGACACAAGGCTGAAACTACACTCAGCTTTACTTTAATGCAGTTTTTGGCCACTCTGCACATACAAATAAAACTCGTGGTTCCTGGCTGAGTGGCAAGAAGCTCTATGTATAGGGGCTAACTAAAACTAAAACCTGACAACACAAGTAAGGTGGCCTTTAGCTAAATGCTTTTTTGGCCAAAATGTATCTTCCCTAACCTTCCTATAAACTTGCATACTTGGCCTTGAAACAAAATGATCTGAAACATTGAAATCAACATTACAGGTCCTCACTTCCCACAAGATGTGTCAATGGCAGGGCAGGTACATTAGATGGGAAACAGATCCCTATAAGGGTGCAACCTCACAATACTGTCATGTTGAGGTCATGATGCAGTTAGGGAATGCATGCAGATAACCGCATGTGGTTACCGTGCAGTGGCCAGGTTTAGAGTAACCCCAATGCTATGTTGGGTCCCCCAGACACTGTTGAGGTGTCACCTTGTGTTACTGCTCTGAAGTGATGGTAAGGGGTGGTGCACCCCAATGGGAAATAAGTCCAGAGAGTCAGTGACTGCAGTAAACCAGTGTGCTACTTTACTGGAGGAATTCAGGTGCAAAACAGTACAGGTGAGGCATAGCGCTGGTTTCTCCAGACTCCTCCAAAGAAGGGTTTGATGCTAAGGAAAGGCCTGAACTAGATGTCCCTCTCTCTCTCAGAAGGCTGGTACCCTGGTCCAGGGCTGGTGATCAAGGGTCTGTGGCAGCATATCCCCATCTCAGCATCTTCTTCTAGTCACTCAGAAGTCTGGCAGAGTCTCCTCTTCCAAGCACTGTTTCCTAACTGCAGAACCCTAGGGACTCTGACTGCTCTCCTTATATACAGTTTCTGGCTAAACTAGAACCTTCTAGTGGGAGGGGTGGAGTGGAGAAGCTCAGCACAAACAAATGCAGTGTTACAACTCCCATCTCTCATAGCCTTGCATTAAAGCTTCAAAGATACTCAATGGCAACAACACAGCAGTTTTTCCAGACAATACAGGTTTTAAGAAATAATAACAAAGCTAAACCAGACTTTCAAAAGAACCAAAGTAACTGCCAACAATTATACACATTAAATCTAATAACCACTGTAAAGCAGTGTTAATAGTATGATTAATAAAGGAAATACATGATCATATGAACGACTTTAAAAATGCCTCTGGCATGAGATCATATAAATAAACTTACAAAAATTGCCAGTATGCATTAGAATCATAAAGGTACTTCATTAGACATATTAATCAAATCAATTAGGAAAGTTTAAAAACAACAATGCAGGAAAAATGGCAGCATCACTGAACGAGATCACAAGGGCAGTACCACATATCCCACTGACATAAAGATTCTATCTTCATTCAGCAGGACCTGCGGTGATGTCACCGGGCTCACCACAGGGTGAGCGCGGTGACCAGGGCCGGATCCAGGTTCATGTGGGCCCTTGGGCGATAAATCCCAGTGGGCCCCCTTCAGGCATTTTTTTACATTTACATGTCCCCCTGTGGCTCCCACACGGTATAATGACCCCCAGTGGCCCCCATACAGTATAATGACTACTAGTGGCCCTTCACACAGTATAATGACTCCCCAATGCCCCCACACTGTATAATGACCCCTAGTGGCCCCACACACAGTATAATGACTCCACAGCGGCCCTCCATTCAGAAAAATAACCCTCAGTCGCCCCCCTATTCAGAAAAATGACCCCTAGTAGCCCCCACACTGGGGGAATACTGTATGGTGGTCACTGGGGTCATAATATTGAATGGGGGCTCTGGGGGTCATTATACTGAATGGAGGGTCATTGGGGATCATTATACTAAATGGGGGACACTGGGGGTCATTATACTATTTAAAGGCCCCTCACAGTATATTTACCCCACAGTGGCCCTCCATTCAGAATAATGACCCCCAGTAACCTCCACACTGGGGGTTATACTGTATGGAGGGGGCACTGGACGTCATTATATTGAATGGGGGCTCTGGTGGTCATTATACTAAATGGATGGTCAATGCGGATCATTATACTAAATGGGCGGCACTGGGGGGTCATTATATTGTGTACGGGGCCCTCAGAGTGTAATTACCCCCCAGTGGCCCCCTCACATACCTATCATTGCTGGAGCGCAGGGGAGCCGGCGGTCCTGTCATTCACTTACCGCAGCTCCCTGCGCTCCTTCTCTCCTCAGGCCCGCTGCAGCAGTGAGACACACGTCATGATGTCACCCCTGGGCTGGGCCTGGAGGAGAGAAGGAGATGTGCAGTGATGTTGCTAGAACTGACTGGGCCTCACAGCAAATTTTAGTACGCCCCCTCCCCCCCAGTGGGTTCATATCATGATTTTCCTATCGGTTTGATGTATACAAATGTGCAGCACTCCACATTTTTGTATCCTGCAGAGTCCAGTAAAAAATGCATACGTTAACGTATACATTTTTTTACAATGGAACTGTATGGTGAACAGACGTCACTGTACGGCATCAGTCTGAGGCATCGGTTTACGCATACATTTTTGGTATGCATTAAATGGATGGCAAAAATAGGATGTGAACCCAGCCCTAGTGTCAGAATAAGCACCAGTACACAGCGGAGCAGCGTGGCAGAGAGGGGAGGCCGCCATGTACTGACAGAGCGCTACCTGGTCCTGGTGGTCAGGGATGAGGACTGTGTTTCCCAAGGATCATTTTCTACTGGGAAATACAGGGCACAGTATAATACACTAGAATCTATATACTATAAAGATATTAAACAAGGTGAACACCACAATAACAGTTAAATGAAATTATTCACCCCAATTTGAGAATCAAGGGATTATAGAATTGCTTATCTTTTAAACAAGGTGGACACCTCCATAACAGTAGTATTAGACAGCTTATTAACCCTTATTTGAGAATCAAGGCATAATAGAATTGGGCACCCCGATAACAGTTAAATGAGAAAGCTTATTTGCCCCAATTTGATAATCAAGACCTAATTGAATTGTTTATCTATTAAACAGAGTGGACACTCCAATAACAGTAGTATTAGACAGCTTATTCACCCTAATTTGGGAACCATGGCTTAATAGAATGGCTTAACTATTTAACAAGGGGGACACCCCAATAACATTTAAAAAAGATAGATTATTCAGCCCAATTTGAGAAGCAAGGAGTATTAAATTTGCTTATCTATATTTATACTTATATACTATATTGGATTGTAGTATTCAGGTTAAATTGCTGTGTTGGCACTTTGCGATAAATAAGTAGGTTGTAGGGTTGCAGTTTGGGCACTTGCTTTCTAAAAGGTTGTCCCAGCACGGTCCCTGCAATTTCCCTATCCAATATTGCACAATTAAAGACTTCTTGAACACATTTCTTCCTATGCTCAGCTCACAGTGAAATGGCTGACACTGCATGGAATGAGGCTTTAATAAGGCTGTGACATTACAGGGGCTGGATAGCTGCTGACTAGCTGTCTACATGGCATTATGGGTGATCTCCAGTTCCCGGGCTTCTTACTTTCACTTTGTAATACATAGAAAAAAATAAGGGGTTGGGTCAGCACAACCTGCCTGTAGGTGCAGATCGCTATGGCGAAATACATATACAAACGGAAAATGCAAATGTGATCGCACACTACATCCAGCACTCTGCCCTCCATGCTGGACGAGACATTGGTTTATATTTTGGCCAAAGCATAGTAAGCCACTCACCGCGTCAAGGCTGTCTCATGAGTGGTCCCTAACTCTTGTTCCTACCTGTTCATGGGCCATGACAGCCACATAAAATCCAGGGAATGCAGGTCAGCATGCAAGCCAAGTACACTTTGCTTGTAACCCCGTCCGGTGCCATTACAGCTTTCATCGGATCCAGAGATGCAAGTACCAACATGCATGCTGAACCCACCATATACTTCTCCTGGAGCCAAATGGCTAATGGTAGGTTCTATACAAGCAGACTCAGTTTTATACTGACTTTAAAACCAGCCTCAAGGACAGATTAACTGGTCAGGTGTGCAATGACTCCAAGGAGATCGCCACGCCTCCAATATATACTACAAAGAAAAAAATAAGGGGTTGGGTCAGCACAACCTGCCTGTAGGTGCAGATCGCTATGGCGAAATACATATACAAACTGAAAATGCAAATGTGATCGCACACTACATCCAGCACTCTGCCCTCCATGCTGGACGAGACATTGGTTTATATTTTGGCCAAAGCATAGTAAGCCACTCACCGCGTCAAGGCTGTCTCATGAGTGGTCCCTAACTCTTGTTCCTACCTGTTCATAAGCCATGACAGCCACATAAAATCCAGGGAATGCAGGTCAGCATGCAAGCCAAGTACACTTTGCTTGTAACCCCGTCCGGTGCCATTACAGCTTTCATCGGAGCGATCTCCTTGGAGTCATTGCACACCTGACCAGTTAATCTGTCCTTGAGGCTGGTTTTAAAGTCAGTATAAAACTGAGTCTGCTTGTATAGAACCTACCATTAGCCATTTGGCTCCAGGAGAAGTATATGGTGGGTTCAGCATGCATGTTGGTACTTGCATCCCTGGATCCGATGAAAGCTGTAATGGCACCGGACGGGGTTACAAGCAAAGTGTACTTGGCTTGCATGCTGACCTGCATTCCCTGGATTTTATGTGGCTGTCATGGCCCATGAACAGGTAGGAACAAGAGTTAGGGACCACTCATGAGACAGCCTTGACGCGGTGAGTGGCTTACTATGCTTTGGCCAAAATATAAACCAATGTCTCGTCCAGCATGGAGGGCAGAGTGCTGGATGTAGTGTGCGATCACATTTGCATTTTCCGTTTGTATATGTATTTCGCCATAGCGATCTGCACCTACAGGCAGGTTGTGCTGACCCAACCCCTTATTTTTTTCTTTGTAGTATATATTGGAGGCGTGGCGATCTCCTTGGAGTCATTGCACACCTGACCAGTTAATCTGTCCTTGAGGCTGGTTTTAAAGTCAGTATAAAACTGAGTCTGCTTGTATAGAACCTACCATTAGCCATTTGGCTCCAGGAGAAGTATATGGTGGGTTCAGCATGCATGTTGGTACTTGCATCCCTGGATCCGATGAAAGCTGTAATGGCACCGGACGGGGTTACAAGCAAAGTGTACTTGGCTTGCATGCTGACCTGCATTCCCTGGATTTTATGTGGCTGTCATGGCCCATGAACAGGTAGGAACAAGAGTTAGGGACCACTCATGAGACAGCCTTGACGCGGTGAGTGGCTTACTATGCTTTGGCCAAAATATAAACCAATGTCTCGTCCAGCATGGAGGGCAGAGTGCTGGATGTAGTGTGCGATCACATTTGCATTTTCCGTTTGTATATGTATTTCGCCATAGCGATCTGCACCTACAGGCAGGTTGTGCTGACCCAACCCCTTATTTTTTTCTTTGTAGTATATATTGGAGGCGTGGCGATCTCCTTGGAGTCATTGCACACCTGACCAGTTAATCTGTCCTTGAGGCTGGTTTTAAAGTCAGTATAAAACTGAGTCTGCTTGTATAGAACCTACCATTAGCCATTTGGCTCCAGGAGAAGTATATGGTGGGTTCAGCATGCATGTTGGTACTTGCATCCCTGGATCCGATGAAAGCTGTAATGGCACCGGAGGGGGTTACAAGCAAAGTGTACTTGGCTTGCATGCTGACCTGCATTCCCTGGATTTTATGTGGCTGTCATGGCCCATGAACAGGTAGGAACAAGAGTTAGGGACCACTCATGAGACAGCCTTGACGCGGTGAGTGGCTTACTATGCTTTGGCCAAAATATAAACCAATGTCTCGTCCAGCATGGAGGGCAGAGTGCTGGATGTAGTGTGCGATCACATTTGCATTTTCCACTTTGTAATACATGTAGCAGCCATTTTAAGTGATGAGTAGTGTTGATCTAGCACCAAACTGCTTGTGTGCTCATGTGCTCTGGCCGAACACATCGGTATGCTCGAGTGCTCTACCGAGCACACAAGCATAATAGAAGTCAATGGGAGTCTGCCATTGTAAGGTATGCTGACTGTTATCTGTCTCATGGATAGATTGTTGGCTTCCACATACCTGGCTTTTGGCATATAGCCTTTGTGTGGTTTTCTATTGTATGTCATAGATCAGTGATGGCGAACCTTTTACAGACTGAGTGCCCAAACTGTAACCCAAAACCCACTTATTCATCGCAAAGTGCCAACACGGCAATTTACCCTGAATACTACAGTCCTATATACAGTAGTAAATCTTCCATGTTAGTTTATCATTTAGCTATAATAGCCTGCCTACCTTCAGTGCACTGCCTGTGCTGTTCATAGTGCACCCAGCGCTGATGAATGGCAGGAAAAGTCTAAGGCATATTGGTACACCATAGACTTTTCCTAGGGTGTGGGTGCTGTCATGACCATGGTCATGGTCGTGACTCCTATATTCGCATGCTGTTGCCTGCGGTCTGGTTTGGTTGTTCAACCACAGGTGAGGGCCGCTAGTTTGTTGCCTCACTTGTGGTTGCCGCTGGCAACATGTAGTTAATTCGCAGTTTAGCAGCCTGAGCTGGTGCTGGGCAGCTTGCTGCAATGTACATGCGGTTGCACCTGGCAACCTATCTTTGTCAGGTGTGTCTTTTGTATGTCTGGTGTGCACAGGGTTTTTGTTATGTGTGCACTTTCTCCTTTAAGTGGCTGTTTTCCCTTCCCTGGTGTGAGAAGGGTTAATTCCCTTCTGTGTGTGAACACTGGGTGTGTCTGTGTGGGTGTGGCCACTTTGGGCTATATAGCCTCAGTTGAGACCTGATGTCTGAGGGGTACTCCAGCCTTTTTGTAAGCTGGAGGCACCCTCCTGGTCCCTTATATCAGCTGCCAGTGAGGGCCCCCCTTGTGGTCATAAATGTTGTTATGTGATGTTTACTTTATGTGTATGTGGTGTCTGTTATTAGTGCAGCTATGGTTCTGGCTTCCTGTGTGTTTGTGTGCTGTGTCCTTTTATGTCTGTGTGTGGACTTCAGCACTTGTGTCCAGGGATCCAGTCAGTGTGTCTGTGGCAGGTAGGGGTGGAAGTCTTTCACTCTCCTGCCATATCCATAGTCTGTTTGTGTTTATATCCCCTTGCAGCTCGACCAGTTTTAGACTCCTGTTTCTCCGCATCCAGGAGGAACAGGTGGTCTACCCAGCTCCTAGTTCAGGGATCAGCGGAGGGTGAGTAGGGATCCGAGGTTCCTGAGCATGAGCCCTCCTACCATCAAGGTCGGCTCATGCAGCTAGGAGTCAGGGTCAGATTAGGGATGTGATAGGAGGTGACCTGCTCCCTAATTCTGTGGTCCTGGCCGAGCATCCACTTACATCTCCTGGCATCGCACGGCTGAGGGTTTTCCCCATCCTCAGCCGTGACAGGTGCCCACAGAAAGGGCTCTGAATGCCGCCTCTGGCACCTGTGCCATAGGTTCGCCACCACTGTCATAGATAATAGGAGTCCAAGACACATCCAGCCATCCTCTTAATGCTGTTTCCAAACCATTTTGATGGGGTTTCCCTCAATTTCCAACCTTTTTCAGAGCAGGGAATGCCTGGTTTGATCCTTGGGTCTCCCATTGACTTTCATTGTATTAAATTGTACTCAAGCACCTGCAGTATTCGGCTAAGCATTGCAATGTGCCAAGCATAGTGTTGCTCGAGCCAAACAGCAGTTCGGCAGAGCATGCTCACTCAACACTAGTGATGAGCAAAGTATTGAAAAATCTGTTTGCTAAAATCTGTTCCTCTAGAGGCACCTAGTAGCAAACAAATCCATAATTTGGTCATATGTTTGCTTTATAAATGCAAATTTTTATTGAAAATGTAACACTTAAAAATAAGCTAAACATCTCTTGATATTTAGCTTGAAACTATGAAAAAAATATGGAAAATGTAGTAAGTGCTGTGGAAAAAAATGGCAAAAGACTTATTTTCCCAACAGTTCCATCATGAAAAAACTCCTGTTGAAACTAAAATTCAACCCCCTATAGGACACCTATAATGTTTACATTCTAACCGTGAAAGTGGAAGCTCCTGTTGCTTTGTTTCAGGAAACCTAATTTCCAAGGAATCACAAAGTTCTGTGAAAACCTGGCTTTATGCCTCAGTTAATTAGTCCACAATATTTTTAAGCATGTAAATTTTGAGTTCAGCACATCAGCTGTTATCTGGCGGGGGTGTGTGTGTGTAAAATCTTTACTCTGCATAAACAACCATGTCTACAAAGCTCAACTGTCTACTAGTTTTGTATTCATCCTCTAGTACTGTACTAAGACCTACCTTGCATTTCAGTGACCTTAGAATCTAGTAAGAACGAGGAGCTCCAGTGTTTATCTCTGTAATCTGAAGCATAATCACAGCTTGAATTATGATAAATAAAAGTATGACCAAAACCAATCTACCATGTGTTCCTACAAATGAGTGGACACCAGCTGGTTTACAAAACTCAAAACCTTTGCTCTACCCTTGCAAGAAATAGGATTTTAATATGTTTGCCCAGATCAAGCGATAACAGTTCCCTTTGTAGAGCTTAGTGGCTTAGAATTCACATTCTCTAGTTTCTTTTAATGTAGCAATGAATTCAGGTGTGAATTTATGTGGAAGCTGTGGACCAGAAATGGGACATTCACAATATTGCTTTGTTTTTCATGAATAATCAAAGTATGACATGAATTTTTTAGAAAACATATTTTATGCATTCAACATAGCCAGATGGTCCATAAATTTAAGACACCCATAAATAATGAGCTATTATTGCCCAAATTTTTTGTGGAGCTGGTTGAGAGTCCAATGTGTATTGGAAGCTTCTGACTCTTCACAACTCATAAGATCAGGGAAAAATAGGATCACACTTTTTGAATTTCAAAGTCTGATCAATTTGGGAGCCTCCAGCTCTCCCCAACAGATGACGTCTGGGAAGAAAAGGATTGGGCTTTTGGAATTTTAATGTGTAACCCTTTTTTTCTCTCAGGAGATAAATCAACACCAGAGGTGTCTGGAAGCAGTTTTCTCCTCTCCCCCCACTAAAAACACAAACACACATGCGTGGCCAAACTGAGCATGTATATGTATGGGAGAGTTGGAAAAGATAGCATTTGGCCAAATGTTATCAATGGTTTATGGACACTTCTGTATTAATGTATTGCCCTAAATGTGTATTCATTATTTTATGACTTCTATCTTGTCTATTTTGTTGTGGTTTTTCTTTCTGTCAGCATTAATAATGATATCCTGCAGTCCAAGCAATTTCCCAAGTTTATGGATCAAAACAATCCATAACTAAGGGATGTTTACTCTTGGGTGAAAGATCAAATTTAACCATGCCCAATTTCTTTGTTAAAATTCTCTTGCATTTTGGCCAAATAAATATGTTAATTCTGTGGAGCAAGAGGAGATGAGCTATTGCCATAAATTACTGGTGCCACTTATCCCAAGAGAAACAAGAAAAACCTAACCTGCCTGCATTGGCAGATATTCCAGTAAGATATTTACTTAAATTCCTTTCTTCATTTTCTGCTTTTATTACTGCTTCTTTTATTTATAGTCATGATCATTTTGCTTATTTTATAATATAGAGTAGTACATCTAGACAACTATCCCCAATTCCAGTGAAAATTATCTTCTATATGGAAGGTACTCTGAAAGAAGTTGGCAAATAAACATAGGATATAAACACACAATTATCCTAATAATGTGTGGTTGTCTTTATAAATGCTCATTGCGTGCAGATTTTGACTTCACCTTTGCATCTTTGAACATTTATTTTATATTTGGCATTTAAACGTAGCCCAGAAAACAAGGTTCCCTTTCCTACCTAAGATCCTAGCTGCAAACAAGAGTTTTTTTAGTTTTTTATCTTCTAGTGGCTTTTCAATATCGTTTGTACTATTATTTCACAAAACACTTGGACAGACCTTATAAAAATAAGCAGTAAGTGCCCTTTTTAGTGAAAAACAAAGAACATAACAGCTTGAAACTGTAGGAGGTTTTAGTAATTTGTCTCAGAAGAAGAAAACTTGAATGTAATACTTTATAAAAATATTTTTATGACAAAATACATTACTGAAGCATCTTGTACTACCCTATGATGTACAAAATCAAATTATTCAATTTGACAGATGCAAAATCCAGTTGTGTAAAATGGATTGGTCATCTTAATAAGCTATTGTAGTTAAGGGAAGCATATAAGGGAAGCTACAAGTCCATACTCCTGACAGCCAAAATGGCACAAACATGTTGTGCTGTTTGGTTACTGGAAGACAGTAAAGGGGTTGGCCCATCTGGGACGTTGATGGCATATCTCTAAGATTTGTCATGAATGTCAGATAGGAATGAGCTCTAGATGTGGAAACTGCACCTATCTCCAGGATGGAACCCCCAAAGTGAACAGAGAGCAGCCTCCCATCTGCTGCCTTCCTCTGTTCACCACTCTGGGAGTCCTAAAAATAGATGAGCCAGTTGAGAATGGAGAGGTGGCTTCGATTGCACAGTGCGCTCTCCATTGACCGCTATCGGATTTCTAAAAATATCTAGGTGCGCTTACTCTGCTATTTTCGGAACTCCCATAGCAATGAGTGGAGAGTATGCCATGCATGTTCAGTGTTCTCTCCTTCACTTTGGGGAGTCTTGCTCTCTAGATAGGAGCAGGTTACAGAGGTTGGATCCACACCTATCTAACATTAAAGGCATATTCAAGCAATATTCTTTCAATGTCCCAGGAGGGCTAACCCCTTTAAAGAATAAATTGGACACATAGTTTATGAGATCAGAGCATCCATAACTCTTACATAGCACAGCATATTACAGGGCTTGTCCAAGTTATATTAAAATCTAACCAGTGCTCCTAAATATAAAATAATATAAAAACTTATACTCACCACTTAATCTGCAACTCTTTCCAACACTTCTGCTCTGGTCCTCGCCTCAGGTTTCTACTTATAGGTGGCAGCTGTGATGTAGCTGCATATGGCACATGACCACTGCAGCCATTCACTGGCCTTAGCAATATACAGCAAGAGATTGCAGAGACCAGTGACATCATGTACAGTTATGTCACAATGCAGTCTGTAAACAGAAACCAGAAGTGAGGACTGGCACCAAAGTGCTGGAAATGGCAGGGGATTAAGTGGTATCTTTTATTAATTACATTTTTGTGCTCTGGGTAGATTTTCATTAATTTAGACAACCCATTTAAAAGATCTGCTTTAGTAAATAATGTTAAAATGACTTGATGTTTTTCTTTTCATACCTGTGATGGTTTCAGAGTAATATTGTGCCTCTGCCTTCTCCATGGATCAAGCCATAAAATTTCCATTTGTTTTGTAAATCCATCTGTTTTGTAAGTTCGAAAGAGAACTACCACAGCCCTGATTGTGATAATTGTTGGTTGTCAGAATGTGTGAAAACTATTTACTACAAAATGAAAAGTAAAAAAAATAACAAAAAAAAAAAACTTAATAACTTATACAAAACCAACCATATCAAAAGCTTTTCATCTCACGGAACTCCACTAAATAGATCATGTAATTTATCAAAAGATACATAAATATATATATACAGTTGCAAGAAAAAGTATGTGAACCCTTTGGAATGATATGGATTTCTGCACAAATTGGTCATAAAATGTGATCTGATCTTCATCTAAGTCACAACAATAGACAATCACAGTCTGCTTAAACTAATAATACACAAAGAATTAAATGTTACCATGTTTTTATTGAACACACCATGTAAACATTCACAGTGCAGGTGGAAAAAGTATGTGAACCCCTAGACTAATGACATCTCCAAGAGCTAATTGGAGTGAGGTGTCAGCCAACTAGAGTCCAATCAATGAGATGAGATTGGAGGTGTTGGTTACAGCTGCCCTATAAAAAAACACACCAGTTCTGGGTTTGCTTTTCAGAAGAAGCATTGCCTGATGTGAATGATGCCTCACACAAAAGAGCTCTCTGAAGACCTACGATTAAGAATTGTTGACTTGCATAAAGCTGGAAAGGGTTATAAAAGTATCTCCAAAAGCCTTGCTGTTCATCAGTCCTCGGTAAGACAAATTGTATATAAATGGAGAAAGTTCAGCACTGCTGCTACTCTCCCTAGGAATGGCTGTCCTGTAAAGATGACTGCAAGAGCACAGTGCAGACTGCTCAATGAGGTGAAGAAGAATCCTAGAGTGTCAGCTAAAGACTTACAAAAGTCTCTGGCATATGCTAACATACGATACATAAAACACTAAACAAGAATGGATTTCATGGTAGGATACCACAGAGGAAGCCACTGCTGTCCAAAAAAAACATTGCTGCACATTTACAGTTTGCACAAGAGCACCTGGATGCTCCACAGCAGTACTGGCAAAATATTCTGTGGACAGATGAAACCAAAGTTGAGTTGTTTGGAAGAAACACACAACACTATGTGTAGAGAAAAAGAGGCACAGCACGCAAACATCAAAACCTCATGTCAACTGTGAAGTATGGTGGTGGGGGCATCATGGTTTGGGGCTGCTCTGCTGCACCAGGGCCTGGACGGATTGCTATAATCGAAGGAAAAATGAATTCCCAAGTTTATCAAGACATTTTGCAGGAGAACTTAAGGCCATCTGTCCACCAGCTAAAGCTCAACAAAAGATGGGTGTTGCAACAGGACAACGACCCAAAGCATAGAAGTAAATTAACAACAGAATGGCTTAAACAGAAGAAAATACGCCTTCTGGAGTGGCCCAGTCAGAGTCTGACCTTAACCCGACTGAGATGCTGTGGCATGACCTCAAGAAAGCGATTCACACCAGACATCCCAAGAATATTGCTGAACTGAAACAGTTCTGTAAAGAGGAACGGTCAAGAATTACTCCTGACCGTTGTGCACGTCTCTATTTGCAACTACAGAAAATGTTTGGTTGAAGTTATTGCTGCCAAAGGAGGTTCAACCAGTTATTAAATCCAAGGGTTCACATACTTTTTCCACTTGCACTGTGAATGTTTAGATGGTGTGTTCAATAAAAACATGGTAACATTTAATTCTTTGTGTGTTATTAGTTTAAGCAGACTGTGATTGTCTATTGTTGTGACTTAGATGAAGATAAGATCACATTTTATGACCAATTTGTGCAGAAATCCATATCATTCCAAAGGGTTCACATACTTTTTCTTGCAACTGTATATATATATATATATATATATATATATATATATATATATATATACAGTCCTGATCAAAAGTTTAAGACCACTTGAAAAATGGCAAAAAATCATATTTAGCATGGCTGGATCTTAACAAGGTTCCAAGTAGAGCTTCAACATGCAGCAAGAAGAAATGAGAGTGAGACAAAACATTATTTGAGCATTCAATTTAATGAAAACAACGAATAAACTGAAACTTTTAGGACCACATGCCTTTAAAAGGCCAAATCTGTGCAAAGATTTGGATTCATTGTCATTTTCTGTCAGGTAGTCACACATTGTGATGGCAAAGGCAAAAAAACTCTCCCTTTTTGAACATGGTCGGGTTGTTGAACTGCATAAGCAGGGTCTCTCACAGCGCGCCATCGCTGCTGAGGTGGGACGCAGTAAGACAGTAATTTGGAATTTCTTAAATGATCCTGAGGGTTATGGAACAAAAAAGTCAAGTGGAAGACCCAAAAAAATTTCATCACCACTGAGCCGGAGGATCCAATTGGCTGTCCGTCAAGACACTGGACAATCCTCGACCCAAATTAAGGCCCTTACTGGTTCTGACTGCAGCCCCATAACCATCAGACGGCATCTGAGACTGAAGGGCTTTAAAAACAAAAAACGTCTTCAAAGAACTCCTCTCCTTGAATGCCACAGAACTGCTCGTTTGGACTTTGCAAGAGAACACCAAACATGGGACATTCGAAGGTGGAAGAAAGTTTTATTCTCCGATGAGAAAAAATTTAACCTTGATGGTCCTGATGGTTTCCAACATTACTGGCATGACAAGCATATCCCACCTGAGACGTTTTCTACGCGCCACAGTGGAGGGGGCGCCATAATGGTCTGGGGTGCTTTTTCCTTCAGTGGAACAATGGAGCTTCAGGAAGTGCAGGGGCGTCAAACAGCCACTGGCTATGTCCAGATGTTGCAGAGAGCATTCCTCATGACTGAGGGCACTCGTATGTGTGGTAATGACTGGGTTTTTCAACAGGACAATGCTACAGTACACAATGACCGCAGGACAAGGGACTTCTTCCAGGAGAATAACATCACTCTTTTGGCCCATCCTGCGTGTTCCCCTGATCTAAATCCAATTGAGAACCTTTGGGGATGGATGGCAAGGGAAGTTTACAAAAATGGACAACAGTTCCAGACAGTAGATGGCCTTCGTGCGGCCTTCTTCACCACTTGGAGAAATGTTCCCACTCACCTCATGGAAACGCTTGCATCAAGCATGCCGAAACGAATTTTTGAAGTGATAAACATTAATGGCGGAGCTACTCATTACTGAGTTCATGTTTGGAAGTTGGATTTCTGTTTTGGGGGGTTTAGTTTTTTTTTGGAGGTGTGGTCCTAAACTTTTGATCAGCTGAAAAACAGCCTGTTTCAGTTTATTCGTTGTTTTCATTAAATTGAATGCTCAACATTTTTTTTGTCTCACTCCCATTTCTTCTTGTTGCATGTTGAAGCTCTACTTGGAACCTTGTTAAGATCCAGCCATGCTAAATATGATTTTTTGCCATTTTTCAAGTGGTCTTAAACTTTTGATCAGGACTGTATATATATATATATATATATATATATATATAAGTAGAAAAAGAATCCAAGGCAGCACACAAATCTCAGTGAAAAGCAAAAGGGTGTTTATTAACCCATATGTGGATAGCAACGTTTCAGCTCTCTCTATGGAGCCTTTGTCAAGTATTTTTTACTTCATATACATATATATATATATATATATATATATATAGCATTTTATGGACTCTTTATATGATTCAAGAAAGGGTTGAGCTTCGAAATTTCATACAAATCAGTTGAAAAATATTCTATACAATATGTGTAATAATAGTTGAATATTTTTTGCTTTTAAAGCTGTATTCTTATGAGGGACATTAATGATATATTACTAGGAAATGCCATCAATGTCAGATTAGTGTTGGTTTCCTAAGTAAAGGAGAGCACACTAACAATGTGCGCTGTACTCTCAAATTACTGCTATGGAACTTTAAAAAAATTACTAAGTGAGTGCTCTTGACTATTTGGACTTTTTGAAAGTCCAAAAGAAGTGAATGGAGAGAGAGCCCCACAAGCTCTGACACATTTCCTTTTCTCACTATAGAACTGTCAGAAATAGCTGAGCCAGCGTGGCTGCTTTCTCTTCATTTGGGTGGACCTATCTGACATTGATGGCATATCCTAGCTATAATTGAAAAAGGGATCTACAGTACTTCAACTATTCAGAATGAATATTAAATACAAGTAGGAATTTCTTGCTCTCCTTAATACTGGAATCACATGTCAAAGGTCTGCTTTCTCTTGCAGCCTCAGAGATTCAGCTAAAAAAATGAGTTACAACAGTTTAAAGATGACTTTTCATATCCTCATAAAAGTGCAAGTGCCAGCATACCTTTGCAGCTCCATCTTCTATAACAATTATTTTTATTTTTATTTTTTATTTCTTCTAGCCTTGATTCAATGGCTAAGGCCATTAGATTAGGCACCTGATACCAGTGAATTGTCAGGTGGGTGGTGCCGGAGGTGAAGTTCCATTAACATTGTGTGCTGGGAACCTCACACTTGTCAATTCATTGCTATTGGGTGCCAAAACTATCTGCACAAATAGTGGATGAACATGGGAGGCTTGAAGAAAAAACGTAAAAAGCAATGTTTCTACTGAAGATGCGGGAGAAAAGGTATGCACTTAGTTGCACTTTTATGAGGATATAATTGGTCTTCTTTAAACCTATATTTGAAACTTTTTTTCTATTTTAAGAAAACATTTTGTGTTTCAAAATGGAGATAACTTTTTTTTTAAGTCCACCTTACCAATAGTGGAATTGGCTAGACCAGTGATGGGCAAACTGCGGCTCTCCAGCTGTTGTAAAAATACAAATCCCATCATGCCCTGCTGTAGGCTGATAGCTGTAGGCAGACTGGGCATACTGGGAGTTGTAGTTTTACAACAGCTGGAGAGCCGCAGTTTGCCCATCCTTGGGCTAGACCATCTGTAGAGAAGGCATATATGGTACTGTCATTTCTGAGTCATCACATTATGTTTCTCTGCTTCAGGGCATCTAGATGGGATGCACTGAAGATAATAAAAAACTGACATTTCTTGTCACTGGCTATTTACCTCCTAAAACTGCGCCCTTGCTGTCCTCCCCAAAATTGTGACTTTATCTGCAAATGTTTGTTTTCTACTCTTGTACAGTATATTCAATGTGTTTTACAAACTTGTATTCACTAAATACTTGTGTTAGAAAATAAAAAATTTAAGAACTCTTTAAGAAAAAAATGTATTACTTTGAACTGGTTTGTTACAAATTTTGTATAAAAATAAAATTGTTAAATTAACCAGACTATAATATAATGAAAGTGGTCATCAAACATTTAATGCAACAATTACCGTATTTTTTGCCCCATAAGACGCACTTTCCCCCCCAAAAGTGGGGGGAAAATGCCCCTGCGTCTTATGGGGCGAATGCTGCCATTTTACATTGCAGTCTGCGATGCTGCAGCATCGCAGACTGCGATGTATCAGCTGGAGGGGGGAGGGAGGAGGGGCCGGTGTCATGCAAACGCGGCGGGTCCGGTGCGGTCACTGTACTCCGGCCCCGCCGCTCACTCATTTCCTTAATGCCTAAACCTTTTATAATAATAACTTTAAGTGAAGTTTCGATCCCCAGCCCCATCTGTACTACTTACTAAATGTCCTGTAGCAGGCAGAGCAGGGTGGGCGGCCAGCTGTAACTCACTGATGTCACGTGCCTGCGCCGCCTACTTCATTCATAAAGTAGGCGGCGCAGGCACGTAACATCAGTAAGCATTAAGGAAGTGAGCGAGCGGCGGGGCCGGAGTACAGTGACCGCACCGACCCGCCGCATTTGCATGCCGCCAGCCCCTTCCACAGGTTTAGCTCCGGCATATTAGGGCATCTGTGGATGGCACTGTTATGGGGTGGGGAATCTGTGGGTGACACATATATAGCAGTGCCATCCACAGATCCCCCTCCATAAAAGTGCCATCCACAGATCACCCCCCTATAACAGTGCCATCCACAGATCACCCCCCATAACAGTGCCATCCACAGATCCCCCCCATAACAGTGCCATCCACAGATCCCCCCATAACAGTGCCATCCACAGATCACACCCCCATAACAGTGCCATCCACAGATCACCCCCAATAACAGTGCCATCCACAGATCCCCCCATAACAGTGCCCCCCTCAGATCCCCCATAACAGTGCCATCCACAGATCCCCCATAACAGTGCCATCCACAGATCCCCCCATAACAGTGCCATCCACAGATCCCCCATAACAGTGCCACCCACAGATCCCCCCCATAACAGTGCCATCCACAGATCCCCCATAGTAGTGTCATGCACAGACCACCATTAGTTCAAAACCCACCAAAAGCACACCTTTTGGTTAAAAATATTATTTTTCTTATTTTCCTCCTCAAAAACCTAGGTGCGTCTTATGGGCAGATGCGTCTTATAGGGCGAAAAATATGGTGATTCACATAATGGACAGGACATCAAGAAGATAAATCAATAGAAGGAACCTTCTCAAAAAAGTAATGTGTGCAGGTGCCAATATCCTCTTCAGTCACTCATCATTACAAGATAAACAAGGGTCAACTGGTAAAATATGGGATTATTACCTTCCAGTTCAACTGTAGTTGTTGCACACAATATAGAAACATCCAAAAGCCCACAAATATCCAGTACATATAAAAAGCATTTTTATTGATATTGAAAATAATATCTAAAATACACATATAATTAGGAGGCATCAAAGAACTCGACAAAAACACGGTGCTACCACACATAATAAATACAAATAAGAAGTAATTTGTCATGTTTTAGGGGTCAACAGATCCCTGAACATCTACCAAGCATACTGAACCAGACAAGACAAGGGAAAAGCCAAAATGAATACTTTATTTAACAAGACGAGATGTAAGCCGTGTATCGGGTTAGGTTCCCCAGGATACAGCGAAGTCACGAACGAGGAAAGCAACTCCAACACAAGCTTTTGCCAAAACAGAATTTTACTAACACGTGGTAAAAAACACAACCACAAATGCTGAGAACATAAAATAAATTGACATACACCCAGCCCGAAGGCTGAGACCCCTGTGTTGCACAGCAAAGCGCCCTCTGATGGATGCCGGAAGACATTTTGCGGTAATTTGCCTACTGGCAGGCACAACTAAAACTGCCCCGCCGTACCTATTATTACCCTGAGGCAAACATGAAAAAATGTTTGGGTGCTTAGTACGGGTTAGCCTGTGGTGCAACATAACAGTTTACAGTCTTACTGTGCTCTATAGTATTCCCCCTCCCATAAATAGTCCAGTAGAACATGTCTGAGTCTTACTCCTGAGCAAAACGCTGAACTGGATTGAGTTCGTGGGGGTGTTCATCAGCTCTCAAATATGCAATGTCCCGTTAAGTAATGGAGTCCTTGTAGTAATAGTAGAAACACTTTAGGCCTGACACAAAGCAGATACCCTAACTAGCAAACTACAGGCCTGGTCTCAGTAACTGAGGCCTGGTCTCAGTGACCATACAGTAATACAGTATGGTCTCAGCTTAATTGGGGCGGGAACCCTACTCCAAGCTACAACAGGGTGCGACAAGGCTTTAACCAAGAATATGAAAGCTGTATATATTAAACTTTAATTTAACACTTGAAGATCAGGAAAATACAGTTGTTTGGGGAAAAAATTTGTGTTTTTAAAACCCCAGAAAATGATGGGTGTATTTCTAGCTTAACTTGCACAATGACTAATCCAGGTGTTGTAGATTGCCCAAAAAGTGTTTGTTTGGTAACAGAATATAAAAGCAGTATATATTAAACTTCAATTTAACACTTACAGATCAGGAAAATACTGTTTTTTGAAGAAAAAAAGTGTGTTTTTCAAAACCCAGAAAATGATGGGTGTATTTCTAGCTTAAATTGCACACTGACTAATTCAGATGTTGTATATTGCCAAAAATGTCTTTTTTTGGTAACAGAATATGAAAGCTGTATATATTAAACTTGAATTTAACACTTACAGATCAGGAAAATACTGTTTTTTGACAAAAAAGTGTGTTTTTAAAACCCCAGAAAATGATGGATGTATTTCTACCTTAAATTGCACACTGACTAATCCAGATGTTGTAGTTTGCCCAAAAAAATGGTGATTTGCAAAGTTCCAAAAGCTCAGATGCAGTGCTGGTGCACTGAGCTTGCAAAAAATGGCCGTCACCGCCACTCACCTAACTAACAGAATTATAAAAGTTTGTATTTTTTTGGTCAATGAGCTCAGGGCAGGGTAAAACGACAGTGCCCTGCACCCACACAACTATTTCTCTGTAGATAGCTGAGTTAGATTCTCTCCTATTCTCTCCCTGAAATCACAAGTCCAGCAGCATCCTCTCCCTACACTTGTAACAGCAGAGTGACGTGCAGCGCTATGACTCAAGCTTATATAGAGCCTGGGTCACATGCTGCTCTGGACAATCACAGCCATGCCATTAGTAGGCATGGCTGTGATGGCTTCTAAGGTCAGACAGTTAACCGCTTGGTGATTGTCTGCTCTGCAGCCTTTCAAAAAGCGCCAAGAAAGCGCCGAACACCGAACCCGAACCCAAACTTTTACTGAAATCTTCGGGTTCGGGGTCCAAAAATCCTAAAGTTCGGAACGAACCCGAACTTTAAAGTTCGGGTTAGCTCAACACTATATTAGGCCCATATTATTGGAGTCTGCAATACAGACACTGTTTTCTGATGTAGTACAGTATTGGTTACAGAACACCACATATTATGGACACTATATTAGGCTCAGATTATTGGAATCTGCAATGCAGACACTATTTTCTGATGTAATGCAGTATTGGTTACAGAACACCACATAATATGGACACTATATTAGGCCCAGATTATTGGAATTTTTAATACAGACACTGTTTGCAGATGTAGTTCAGTATTTTTTTTACACAAAGCCACACACTATGGACACTAGATGTGGCCCAGATTATTAAAGACACAGTCTGCAGATGATGTACAGTATATGTCACTAATAGGTATAAAATAAAAATATCTTGCTGCTGTCAAGCACACAGTAGTCCTTTAAAGGACTTTGGGGTCTTTGAAAAGCTTTTGGTAGTAAAAATAGCAAATTTCTCTCCCTGCACTATCTGTCCCTTCCTCAGCACTGTCCCTGAGACTGCAGGTAAATAGATTGCTGCTCTAAAACACACACACACGCAGTAGTCCTTAAAAGGACTTTTGGGTCTTGGAAAAGGTTTCTCAGAATAAAAACTGTGAAATTCGCTCCCTACTCTGTCTTTCCCTTCCTACGCTCTGCTCTCCCTGTCTACGTCTGAGCCGAACATGCGTCATCGGGTTCTATATAGCACCTGAGGACGAGTTCCGGCCAGCCAATCACTGTAATGCAGGCAGCCAACATTGCTTACCTGCACCTTTATTGGCTGCCTAAAACCTGCGAAACGTCCGGGAAGGAGACTCGAGCACTGAGATCGAGCACATGCGGTACTCGGTCGAGAACCGCCATATGCCGAGCATAGCGATGCTCGAACTGAACAGATATTCGGCCGAGCATGCTCGCTCATCACTATTGTCTATAAAATGATAGTAGTCTCATGTTTAAAGCTGTAGTGGATGGTAAGATATGGAGCCTGAAAGTCAAAAGTTCAAAACATTGTTACCATTTTGCTCGTCAGTATATTGTCACAGCTATGTCTCAGTTCCGGTGTAGTTTGCCGTGACATGTCTGCCATGCATGCAGTTGCCTGGGGCAATTTGTTGTTTCTGTATGTGTGGGAACTGCTCCTGTTTCCTGGCCTCTCCCCAGTCTGGTGGTTATGGGGTTAAGGTGTGGATTTGGTTGTGGTCTCTTGGCTCTACTTATCCTGTTCCTGTGAACGTCAAATTAGTTGTGTTCCAGCCTTGGTTGGTGCTGGAGCCTTGCTCCTTTCCTGGATAGTCCATCTGTCAATTATGTGGGCCACCTAGATTGACATCAATGTCTTCCCTATGTTTCTATGTCTTCCACACTACCTTCCTTGTTTATGTTTGGTGTGGGTTTTGTTCAGGGTCTGTGGTATGTCTAGTTGTTGTTCCATGTCTGGACTGTCATTAGTGTGTGTATTGTCCTGCATGGATGCTAGACATTTCCCCTGTCTGTCTGTGCCTTCGGTAAGAGGGCTCCTGGGTTCCCCGGAGGGGGAGCTACAAGTCAGTGAGCAGCTCTGCCTGGTGCCGTCATGTATCCAGTTTGCATGGGGTCCAGGTAGTTATTGGTGTTGGTGTTCCATCCTGTTGCTGCGGCAATTAAGTGCTTGTTGTTCCGGTGAGTAGTTATTTTACTGGGCTCTTACCTGCCAATCGAGTTGCTTTTCACTGGCTTCCCCTTTCTTTGCAGCTAGGCCAGTGGGAGACTTCTGGTTTATCCTTCTTGTGGAGGAACCAGTCATCTCTGGTCCTGATTTTATTTGAGGGATATTTAGGGTTATTAGTGCCCTAGGTTCCTGTTTATGAGCCCTCCTACCATCTGGATTCGCTCATACGGTTAGGAGTCAGGGCGAGGTTTAGGGATGCATTAGGATGTTCCCTGCTCCTTTCCCTGGTGTCCTGGCCTAGTCTTTATTCCCACTTCCTTACGGTGTTCAGTGTGGAGTCTCCCTCCCACACTGTACTGTGACATGTATAGTGTGTTGTTGAGTAATATGAATTTGGGTCCTCTGTGTGGTATTTTAGATAAAGTATATTTTTGATAAAAGGATTTTAATGTTTTCTCACTCTTTTTTATTGTATCTATGGGTGATCATGGATCCATACAGTGATTCAGTGAACTCATTGAGGATAATTATGAAACATCTTGGACATCAGTGGACTTGTTAGTCATATGGATTTTGGTTTATAAAAAAATCAGCTTACAGACAGCTTTAGATATGATTTTATATTCTTTTTATTGTCGAAATAATAATTATGTATGGGTTCTGATACTTATACTGTTTTAGTTTTTGGACAGTCTTTCATATATAATTTTCTATGTTTTAGGAGTACACATTAGAAACACCGATATTAACAAAACACCAGTAGTTTAACATGTGTGTCAACATACAATAATTCACCAAATACATGAACACACACACATGTATTATAACTTCAATCTATATTATTTCAAAAATTATAAATACATTATTGTGGACAGATTACATTCATGGCAGTGATTACGGGACAATACTGCGATAACATAAAAGGTTCCCTCCTTATGTCACTCCTACTGGCAATATTTGTAAAATCTATGCACAATAGTGATAATATTGCACTATCCCCAATGACCGAAAAAAACTCAAATTAGTATTAATTACCTGTGCTGGTCAGAGTTAGTTAATTGTCACCCTTTAATATAATCAGAGCTAAAAATGTATATTCCAATATTTGGAGTTATCAAAACTTCCTTCCATACATTCTATCATACGAGAGCTCAGTACATGGAGATATTATGGCCTCTGTGTTTCATCTCCACAATAGAAACACATTATCCAAACAATTAATGTCAGGAAAATGTGAAAATCGTAGAGACTGTGTATGCGCTTAGTAAAGCACAACATCTAACATAAAATACCCCTTTCTTGTCATCTATTACTGCAAGGGTAAACTACAAATAAGTTTCACCAAGGGCACGGATGTTACAACATTCATAGTCAAAGTATACTTATCCATGGACACTTAGTTGGCAAAAAGGGACACAGAAGCCATAATTAAAAAGAAGTATGACACTTAAATAACACAGGATGGTATGTACAAAGATTAATGGGAGGTCACCAACTCTCAACGCACATTTCGCCTCTGCTTTCTCTTGGGGGCGCCAATAGGAGTGACATAAGGAGGGAACCTTTTATGTTGTCACAGTATTGTCCTGTAATCACTGCCATGAATGTAATCTGTCCACAATCATGTATTTATAATTTTTGAAATAATAAAGATTGAAGTTATAATAAATGTGTGTGTTCATGTATTTGGTGAATTTTTAGGAGTACACATTAGTATCAGTGGTATGGTCCTTACTAGGAATGAGTGAACCCGTGCATGTTCGAGTTTGACGGGTTCGGCCGAACTTTGTTTTAAAGTTCAGTTTGGGTACCTGAACTAGACCCTGAACCTGAACCCCATAGAATTCAATGGGGACACAAACTTTGGTACTGTAAAATAGCTGTAAAATAATCATAGTAAGTGCTGCAAAAGGAACCAAAATGGGGGTAATAGCAGGGCAATTGCCCTGCAAACAAATATGGAAAGGGAAATTACTTAAAATAATATAGAATAGAAAAAAATAAAAAAATAAAAGAATCTTGAACCAGGAGGCGGAGTTCCAAGTGGAATAGGAGGTTGAGGAGGTGGTGGACGTGGCAGTGTATGTAGAAGAGGCAGAGGAGGCTGTTTTTGTGTTTTTAAATTTTTTTTCTTTAATTTTAATTTTATTTTTATTTTGGGAGGAACCAAAACATTGGGAAATGGCGAACAGAATGAACAAACTGCACTGGAGAATAAAAATGGCTGGGTGAGGTCTGAGTGAAAGAGGAGGTGGAAATGGTGGTGTAGGTGGAAGAGGCAGAGGAGGTGGAGGAGGTAGCCAACCCAATGATTGTGTTTTTTATTTATTTATTTATTTCTCATTTATTTGGGGAAGCCCAAAAACATTGGGAAATTACAAACAGAATAAACAAACTGTGCTCAAGTAAAACAAAGGCTGGGTGCGTCTGGTTCATTTTAATGAACGTGAGCTTGTCCATGTTAGCTGTGGACAGGTGGATGCGCTTGTCCGTGATTATACCCCCTGGTGTGCTAAACAAATGTTTGGGCAATACACTTGCTGCAGGACAGGCCAGCACCTCCAAGGTGTAAAAATCAAGCTCAGGCCATATGTCCAATTAAATGGGGCAGACCCATCAGTCAGTATGTTCAGACGTGTGGACATGTGCTCTTCCACCATGTTGCTGAAACGCTGCCTCCTGCTAAGACGGTCCGTATCAGAAAAGATCAAGTGATTATGTGGCCGGAGGTATATTACACGGTCAATGGATATCAATTTCACTGCAGGCTAGTACAAATACAGGTCAAATACATATGTTTAAAAGTACTAAAAATATAAAATTGGATTAAAAACATGGCTAACTAAATCCTTCCTCTTGAAAAAAAACTAATGATAATAGTTGAAATTCGATAACACGTGGTCGTCACTGGTGTTGAATTCCTCCGAGGCCGCTACAACTATTCATTCACCATACAGAAAAGTATTGCAGGCCAGTATACTACAGGCCCCAAAAATTATGCATTCAGTGTACAGTAAAGACCAAGTAAGTATGTGGCTGAAAGTAGATTACATGGTCATTGGATATCAATTTTACTGCAGCGCAGTGTATTACAGGCCCCCAAAATTATGTTTTCACTGTATGCAAACGATCAAGTGATTATGTGGCTGAAAGTCTATTAGACGGTCAATGGATATCAATTTTACTGAATGCCAGTACAAATACAGGTCAAATACATATGTTAAAAAGAACAAAAAATATAAAATTGGATTAAAAACATGGCTAACAAAATCCCCCCTCTTGAAAAAAACGCTAATGATAATAGTTAAAACACGTGGTCTTCACAGGTGTTGAATTCCTCAGAGGCCCAAAATATTAGGCATTCAACGGACAGAAAAGGCCTTTTATGCCGCTGAATTTAGCTAAGACAGGGACCATTATTTGTTCTGGGTGGTGGCGGATATTTGTGAGCTGTCATGAGGAAGCCACCTTGACGCCTGGTAGATGGGCCCGACACATGTTTGAGCAAATATGTGCGCTAAGAGCTTCCATTAACTCATTTATAGTCTGTATTGTACCACCGGTATTGTAATTTAGACTGGACCCCATTTCTTAGCTCTATTGTTTGTATGTATAATGGTGTGCAGCCATCTTGATTTTTGTAATTATGTTTGAGTCCACACTGTCGTGAGCTAGGCGAGTGCGCTTATCGGTCACGATCCCCCCTGCTGCACTGAACGTGCTTTCGGACAGGACACTGGACGAAGGGCAAGCCAAGAGTTTCATGGCAAATTGTGCCAGCTCTGGCCACAGGTAAAGCCTGCACACCTAGTAGTCCAGGGGTTCCTCGCTTCTCAGAGCGTCCACATCGGCCAATGACACGATGTAGTCAGACACCTGTCGGTCTAGGCGTTCCCTGAGGCTGGATCCGGAGGGCGGCTGTCGATGAGTTGGCTGCAAGAATAATCTCATATCCGAAGTAACCAACATATAATCCAGCCTCTCGGTGATGGTGGTCCAGGTGACTTCTTAAGGCAGTCGTCCCTAGGTGAGTGTTGGGCTTACCGTGACTTATGCGTTGACAGCACAGGCTGCAGATGGCAACACTATTGTCAGCAGCGGACACGTTAGAAAAATCCTACATTGCAGAGCCATGTGCCGGCATCCTGGGAGCGCCAGATGTGACCGTGCATGGTGAATGGCTCATTCCAGACACATTAGCAGTCTGCTTCTTGCCTCCTGTGCACTGTAAGTTCTGCCTGCTTCTCCTCCTTTTCCTCCCTATCTGCTGCTCCGTCTCTCCCTCTGAACTCCCCTCTTCTTCCTCTCATGTGGGCACCCACATGATGCCCATCGACACGTCATCATCGTCACCTTTAGTGATGATCGAATATGCCCATATTCGAATTCGCGATATTTCGCGAATATTTCGTAAAATATTCGCGATATATTCGCAAATTCGAATATTCGTATTCGTCATCATTTAAGTGCGCAAGATCATTGTTACTGGCAGGCAAAGGCAGTATTCGTACAAAATCGATTACATCATATTTACCTAGTGCAATAAAATATACCATCTACATGTTATCTGCTTTTCAATCTTTATTTACCATGTATTAAATAATCGCTAATATTGCGCATGCGCATTGCGATCAATATTAATTAGAATAACGCGACCGGCGGACATGACGTCTTTGTATGCGACGCGACGCGCAGTTGGCTGGCAGAGTTGCAGACAGTAAGAAGATGGTGCGCCGCACATTTAGCGATCGAGAGGAAAAACTGCTTATAACTGTAAGTATCAACTTTTAGTCTTGTTCTTAATGTGAATGCATATTAAAACCTTTTATAGGCGCGTATGCGAAATTATGCTAATTTTTTTTTTTTTATGTCTTGATTTTTGTGGTGATTTTTTTTTTTTGTGGCTTGGATTTTATGTATATAAAGCTGACAAGTAATTAATTACATGCATGCTGTACATCCATCCACACAATAAACACCACACATATAGTTCGAAACACTATATACCACTTAACCACTTCAGCCCCCCTAGCTTAATCCCCCTTTATGACCAGACCACTTTTTAGAATTCCGCACTACGCTACTTTCACCGTTTATTGCTCCGTCATACAAATTACCACCCAAATGAATTTTACCCCCTTTTCTTCTCACTAATACAGCTTTCATTTGGTGGTGATCAATGTGGATGAAAAAATCTCTAAAAAATGTGCAAAAAAAAAAAAAAAAGAGGGGAAAGCTGTAAAACTGCGATCGCTAAGGGACCCTTAGGCCTCATTCACACATCCGCAATTATGTTCCGCAAAATTTTGCGGAACGGAATTGTGGATACATTCAATTCCATGGGGACAGGCTTTGTCCTGCTCAGATCCGGAATTGCGGATCCGCATTTCCGTATCCGCAAAAATGTAGAACATGTCCTATACTTGTCCGCAATTGCGGACAAGAAAAGGCATTTTCTATATAGTTCTGGCAATGTGCGGATCCGCAAAATGCGGAAAGCACATTGCCGGTGTCCGTGTTTTGCGGATCCACATATCCGCAGATCCGCAAAACACATACGTTCGTCTGAGTGAGCCTAAAGGGGGGTGATCAGTGACAAGGGGGGTGACGGGGTGATCAGGGGGGTGACATGGGTGATCAGGGGTTAATCAGTGAGAGAGGGGGTGGGGGGGTGGGGGGGGCTCTTGTGTGGTGATTGGTGCAGATACTTTCATTTTCCTCTGGTGGTCCCAAGCAAAAGGGACCACCAGAGGAGGGTGTAGGAGCCATATCAGACGCTGTTCACAGAACAGCGTATGATATGCGTTTTTTTTAACAATCTGCAGCCTGCCAGCAACCGATCATTGCTAGCAGGCTGCAGATTAATTTCTCCTGCGGCGATTACAGCTGCGCACCGCGCAGGCGGCCCGGCGCGTCTTCTCGCCTCTAGCGAGAGGACGCGCCGGCGCTTCCAGGAGGAAAAAACCTCCCGCCGGCAGGACGCGATTATGCGTCCGCCGGTCGGGAGGCGGTTAACCGCAAACACGGGTAATCTATAGATCCGAGTTTATATTGTCTGTCTGTCAAAATCTTTTTCGGCAGATCGCCAGTATTTGCTGGTTCATTTAGCATTACCCAGGGTGCACCACGGGGAGGCGAACCAGCTGTACACCCCATAAAGTACCATCACTTAATAGACGGGTACTATATTCTAGGCACTATATAACGCACCAATACTGGGCATGAAGCTCCTGTTCCACCACATCCCAAAGATACTCTATTGGGTTGAGATCTGGTGACTTTTTGGGACCATTTTAGTTCAGTGAACTCATTGTCATGTTCAAGAAACCAATTTGAAATGATTAGAGATTTGTGACATGGTGCATTATCCTGCTGGAAGTAGCCATCAGAGGATGGGTACATGGTGGTCATGAAGGGATGGACATGGTCATAAACAATGCTCAGGTAGCCCGTGGCATTTAAACGATGCCCAATTGGCACTAAGGGGCCTAAAGTGTGCCCAGAAAACATCCCCCACACCATTACACCACCACCAGCCTGCACAGTGGTAACAAGGCATGATGGATACATGTTCTCATTCTGTTTACGCCAAATTCGGACTCTACCATTTGAATGTCTCCTAATCATCAGATCAGGCAACATTTTTTCTAGTCTTCAACAGTCCAGTATTGGTGACCTCATGCAAATTGTAGCCTCTTTTTCCTATTAGTAGTGGTGATGAGTGGTACCCGGTGGGGTCTTCTGCTGTTGTAGCCCATCCGCCTCAAGGTTGTGCGTGTTGTGTCTTCACAAATGCTTTGCTGCAGACCTCGGTTGTAACGAGTGGTTATTTCAGTCAACGTTGCTCTTCTATCAGCTTGAATCAGTCGGCCCATTCTCCTCTGACCTCTAGCATCCACAAGGCATTTTCGCCCACAGGATGGCCGCATACTGGATGTTTTTCCCTTTTCACACCATTCTTTGTAAACCCTAGAAATGGTTGTGCGTGAAAATCCCAGTAACTGAGCAGATTGTGAAATACTCAGACCGGTCCGTCTGGCACCAACAACCATGCCACGCTCAAAATTGCTTAAATCACCTTTCTTTCCCATTCTGACATTCAGTTTGGAGTTCAGGAGATTGTCTTGACCAGGACCACCCCCCTAAATGCATTGAAGCAACTGCCATGTGATTGGTTGACTAGATAATTGCATTAATGAGAAATAGAACAGGTGTTCCTAACAATTCTTTAGGTGAGTGTATACAGTGGAGGAAATAATTATTTGACCCCTCACTGATTTTGTAAGTTTGTCCAATGACAAAGAAATGAAAAGTCTCAGAACAGTATCATTTCAATGGTAGGTTTATTGTAACAGTGGCAGATAGCACATCTAAAGGAAAATCGAAAAAATAACTTTAAATAAAAGATAGCAACTGATTTGCATTTCATTGAGTGAAATAAGTATTTGAACCCCTACCAACCATTAAGAGTTCTGGCTACCAACCATTAAGAGTGTCTAAGTGGTTAGACACTTCTACTCAATTAGTCACCCTCATTAAGGACACCTGTCTTAACTAGTCACCTGTATAAAAGACACCTGTCCACAGAATCAATCAATCAAGCAGACTCCAAACTCTCCAACATGGGAAAGACCAAAGAGCTGTCCAAGGATGTCAGAGACAAAATTGTAGACCTGCACAAGGCTGGAATGGGCTACAAAACCATTAGCAAGAAGCTGGGAGAGAAGGTGACAACTGTTGGTGCGATTGTTCGAAAATGGAAGGAGCACAAAATGACCATCAATCGACCTCGCTCTGGGGCTCCACGCAAGATCTCACCTCGTGGGGTGTCAATGGTTCTGAGAAAGGTGAAAAAGCATCCTAGAACTACACGGGAGGAGTTAGTTAATGACCTCAAATTAGCAGGGACCACAGTCACCAAGAAAACCATTGGAAACACATTACACCGCAATGGATTAAAATCCTGCAGGGCTCGCAAGGTCCCCCTGCTCAGGAAGGCACATGTGCAGGCCCGTCTGAAGTTTGCCAATGAACACCTGAATGATTCAGAGAGTGACTGGGAGAAGGTGCTGTGGTCTGATGAGACCAAAATAGAGCTCTTTGGCATTAACTCAACTCGCTGTGTTTGGAGGAAGAAAAATGCTGCCTATGACCCCCAAAACACCGTCCCCACCGTCAAGCATGGGGGTGGAAACATTTTGCTTTGGGGGTGTTTTTCTGCTAAGGGCACAGGACAACTTATTCGCACAAACGGGAAAATGGACGGAGCCATGTATCGTGAAATCCTGAGCGACAACCTCCTTCCCTCTGCCAGGAAACTGAAAATGGGTGTGGATGGGTGTTCCAGCACGACAATGACCCAAAAAATACAGCAAAGGCAACAAAGGAGTGGCTCAAGAAGAAGCACATTGAGGTCATGGAGTGGCCTAGTCAGTCTCCGGACCTTAATCCAATCGAAAACCTATGGAGGGAGCTCAAGCTCAGAGTTGCACAGAGACAGCCTCGAAACCTTAGGGATTTAGAGATGATCTGCAAAGAGGAGTGGACCAACATTCCTCCTAAAATGTGCGCAAACTTGGTCATCAATTACAAGAAACGTTTGACCTCTGTGCTTGCAAACAAGGGTTTTTCCACCAAGTATTAAGTCTTTTTTTGTTAGAGGGTTCAAATACTTATTTCACTCAATGAAATGCAAATCAGTTGCTATCTTTTATTTAAAGTTATTTTTTCGATTTTCCTTTTGATGTGCTATCTGCCACTGTTACAATAAACCTACCATTGAAATGATACTGTTCTGAGACTTTTCATTTCTTTGTCATTGGACAAACTTACAAAATCAGTGAGGGGTCAAATAATTATTTCCTCCACTGTATTATATGCTTGTATCTTTTATCTTGCAGAGAATGGTAAAGAAGGGGTATGACCGTACCCGGCGGCATGACTCAAAAAAAGAAATAGTTCGCAGCATACAACAAATGCTGAGAGAAAAATTCGCCCGCGAGCACTCTGAAAGTGCAATAGTAAAGAGGTGGTCGGACCTAAAAAGGCGAGACCCAGAATTCGTCAGAGAAATATCTGAAAGAGTCTGCCCCGGTAAGATGCTTACTGTAACATTACACAATGTGGATGAGAAATAATGTAATGTACAGTGATGTCTAGAATTATTCATACCCTTGTCTTATTATCACATAAAGTTACGTTTAATCCAAAATACAGCTATCATATATACAAAGACGTTATTCACACTAAAATTAATTATAAGCGATGTACAAAAGGCATTATTGTGGTCCCCCTTTCCATATCAAGGAGAGAAATTCCTGTTTAATTGCAAAAAATAAATAAATCTTGGTATCAACATAGGAAATAACATTAAAGTAATAGCAACATATATACAAAGAACAACTTCACATTAAACTGAAAAATTATAAATTAAACTATACCATACGCTAAGCTATAGATGAAATATAGAATGTATTTTAAGTATTATTTTTTGAAACTATTTACAAGTAATACTGGAAACCCTACCCTTACTATAAAACTAGCTAAAAGACGTTCTACTACCCTAATAATAAACGATGTACCAAAGGCATTATTTAAAAAATATATATATATATATATTTCCTTGTGTACTGGTTTTTTTTGAGTAAACGTAACTAATTTCACATAAAATTATGTTATTGTATGGTCTCTGATATTATGCTTATTGATCAGGTTTCCACCATTAATTGTCTCTTGTCAAAGTTCTAAATTTTGGTGAAGACCAAGTCCGCCCCTGAATTTTGTCCTTGTAGTTGTTAATATGTCAAAGGATAGACCTTTCTATCCCCCTTTCCATACCAAGGAGATAATTTCCCTGTTAATTGCAATAAAAAAGCTTCTGGGTATCGACATAGGGATTCCCTGTCAAAAAATACATAACTCCAGGGAGGCTGATAATTTTAACAAGGTTAACATGGCTAACCCAAGAGACATAGATGTCTCTCCAATCATCAACATTTGACTTAATATTAAAGGACTTTAATAAAAAAAAATTAAATATCAACCGCATAAGATACAGATTAATTGTTAAATTGTTTAGTTATATTCGTTGATTTTCCTGTCTAAATCATTAACAATGTGTAATTACAGGCCAGCCTGTTCCAACAGTGCGCTCAACACCTGCGCACTGGGATATCCACGTGGTGGAGGTCTCTGAGGAGGAGGAAGAGGAGGCAGGCCCCCCCACCGCGATGGAGACGAGCGACACTGCTCCCCCAGATGTCGCCGAACATGTGGAGGTGGAGGAGGAAGGCGGTCCCTCTCAACCCCACACCTCACCGGCTGCCGCAATACCTCCGGCCGAGGTGACCGAGGAGGAGGAGGAGCAAGAGGTGGCCGCACAGACAGAGGAGGAGGAGGAGCTTGTGACCACCCCACAGCAGGAGGGTAAATATCTACAAAAATCTTTATAAAAATAACTAACAAACCTTATTCTACTTAATTATACTATCAAAGGTAGTTTTGTAATCTTGGTTAGAATTTTTTAAGTAAAAAGTAAGGGTGGGGTTTGAGCAAGGAATGATGGGTGAATGATAAGGGACAGAGCGGCTAGTTTTAACTGGTCTCCCTGTGTCCCTGAGCCAACACCCTGCTGGGTAATGAATGGCAAAGGAAAACAGGGTACGGAAAAAGGAACAGAAAACCAATACATATTACAGTACACATTTAAACAAATAAAAAAAAGCCTTAATGGCGGTCAGGACACACAAAATGGAATTAAAGTGTAGCCAGAGTCCAGGTACACACACTAAACAGTCAATAATATTAATGTAATAGCAACATATATACAAACAACAACTTAACAGTAAACTGAAAAATTATAAGGTAAACTCTACTAAACTCTAAACAATTCATGAAATATATAAATTTTTAAACTATTGTTTTATCAACTATTTACAAGTAATACTGGAAACGCTAGCCATATTACAAAACTAAATGTTAACATACGTACAAAGACTTCATTCACAATAAGCCTAAATAAAATTATTTTAACACTAATCTAGTCTCAAAAATCTTCAAAATATATAATTCTATTGAACACTATATAAAAATCTATTTACAAGTTAAAATGGAAACACTAGCCATACCATATAACTAAATGCTATCTTACATACCTAGACTATATTAACACTAACCCTAGTAATCATTTAAACGCTAATAAACAAAATAAATTAATATAAATTATTTAATTTTTTAACATAAAGTATACTTAAAATATTTACAATTAACAAAAAAGGAAATACTAGCCATACTACAAAAATAATTGATATAATATATACAAATACACTGTTCACACTAACCGTAATCACTAATTTAACCGAATAAAAGTATAACCTAATAAAAAAATATATATATAATCTTTTGGAATAAATCATATTTCATACATTTAAACAGTTAACTATTAACACTAACAATACTACAAAACTGAATTCCATCAATGCCTACAACTGTGACTGATTATCTCTATTTTTATCTTTCACCATAGGGATAAATAATCTAATAAAAAAAATAAAAGGGGTCATAAAAGACCAAAAAAAAAAAGCGAGGCTTTCCGCCTCCAAATGCAAGAATTGGAGAAGAGGCACCGGCTCCTGGAGAGGCAGAACCAGCGGGATCTGCGCGAGGTCCTGGACCAATTGGAACAATTAAAGAAGCACCGTTAGCTTCTTTGTTTTATTCATTTTATATGTTGGGGCTGGGAGGGGATTGTTATTTTGTTTTATATATATATATATTTTTAATGAAAAAACAAAAAAAAAATCAGATAGAGCATAGTCTGATTAAAATATTTTTTTGATTCCAAATTCAAAGTTTCTGTTCTTTTGTTAAAGTATGTACTATATAACTTTGAATTAAGCAAGATTTAGTCCAGTTTGTGAATTATGCAGAGTCCAGTCAGAAAGTGTAATGTCATATATATATTAACAGTGCAGTATAATGCCTACACATAACTTAATCAGGACATTGCAGCTAATCAATTTTATAAGGTATACTTAAAGCAATACAAATTACCTAAGTTTAATCCAAAAAAACAAAATGTAAGATAACGGTGTCGTGTAAGGCCCACACAGATAAATACACTAGTTGAGGACAGCAGCAGTGTAAGATAACGGTGTAGTCTGAGGCCTCACGGATTACATACACTAGTGGAGGACAGCAGCATTGTAAGATAACGGTGTAGTGTGAGGCCTCACGGATTACATACACTAGTTGAGGACAGCAGCAGTGTAAGATAACGGTGTAGTGTGAGGCCTCACGGATTACATACACTAGTGGAGGACAGCAGCAGTGTAAGATAACGGTGTAGTGTGATGCCTCACGGATTACATACACTAGTTGAGGACAGCAGCAGTGTAAGATAACGGTGTAGTGTGAGGCCTCACGGATTACATACACTAGTGGAGGACAGCAGCAGTGTAAGATAACGGTGTAGTGTGATGCCTCACGGATTACATACACTAGTTGAGGACAGCAGCAGTGTAAGATAACGGTGTAGTGTGAGGCCTCACGGATTACATACACTAGTTGATGACAGCAGCATTGTAAGATAACGTTTTAGTGTAAGGCCCACACAGATAAATGATTTGGAGGACAGCAGCATTTTCACGTAGAAGATTATATTACTAAGTAGATTCAAGATCTACTTATAGCTCGTCAAAACATAGCAGAAACAGAATGCAGCATATTCTTATCTTGTATCAGGTAAGTGTTTAAAGGTAAGTTTGACAGTGCTAATAACATTCTTTCAATAATAATGAGACTTGTAAATTAACAAATTATATTATTCTGAGATTTTTGACAAAAAAAAATGTAATGCAACACACAATATTTAGTATCGCAAGCATTGTGTACAGTTTATTTGTCTACAAAATAATATACACATCATATATTTTGTGATGGTTTTTTATAATATAATTTTAAAAAATTTAATTAAAATGTACGTGGACTAATTGTTTGGGGAGACTATAATCGGTCCATTATTCTCCTATTTTTAAAAAATATTTATAACAACAAAAAAAAGCTGATTTGATTCCAAAAATAATGTAGTGGCTATTAACTAACCAGCACGGATTACCAAAAAAACACAATAGTGTATTTCGGATTTATTATTTATTATTTAACAATATATATTAACATCATGTGCCCATAATCCAAAAATGTTTGTCAAGAATTATCCTATAAAATATTCATGTATTTTTTGCTTAATAAATGTGGCAATAATGCTCTACTCACAAATACGGATTTCCACACGGATGAGTATAACGCCAGTCACACCCAACCATGTAGAGAGGTCAACACGGAAGTCCAGCATCCTTTCCAGGACGACAGACAACACCATGCTAGTACCCAATTCCGTATTTTAAAAAAAACGATATAAATAAAATTAAATGAAGTTATTAGGTTTATCAATCGGTCGTGTAACATGGTCAATGAACAAGACCTTTTGAAAAGGGAAGCCCTGGTGCGTTGCCCACCATGATATAGTGAGAACCACATCCATTGCCCATTAACCCAATTTCTTCAAAATAATAAAATATTTAAATAAAACAAAACAATTTTGTAAATGAAGCATAACACCACATGATATTTTAATAACTTTTCTTATTATTTAATAGATTTATTTAACTCGTGACAATACCTTTTGAACTAAGCACATGTGCCCACATAAAAAGTTTATAATAAATAACAATCAAATTCCAAAAATTTAATTTAGAAAATAATATGGATAAAATATGGTACATGCTGGTAGTATCCACATAATCATTCTGAAAATACAGCATAAAAAAATAAAATAAAAATAATGATCACAAAATTTATAAAAAATTTGAAGTTGCCATAACAATGGCACACAATATTCCTAGTAAGCCAACAGTTTTAGGCATACACACTGTTTGACCGAAGCTCTCAATTGTATATCGGATAGGCTCATGTAAATGTGAACTTGTTATTTTATTTTAATTTGTAAAAAAATGTGTACGCAGGGATGGGAATAACTGTGGATTCTTGAATTCTTAATTTCATACTATCAGTCATTTAAAAAAAAAATTCAATAGAAAAAAGCTATTAATAACACTATCAACAGTAGCAACTAGATGTTTATCATTTAACTGAATGTCTAAACATATATTGTAGACCAACATAGGATGACAGGCAGCAGTAGGCGCTAGTAGCTACTGCAGCATTTAGAAGTTTATGGGTCAACCTTTTGACTAATAATATATCTTGAACTAAGTGAACTGAACACAACGTGTAGCAGCACGGTTGGAGTGTTTTATGCGAACCAGGAATATCCTCTCAGGAATGGGCCCCCTCCCAGACCTGGACAGCAGCAGCAGCAGCAGCAGCGTGTAGTATAGTCGACTGGCAGAGCAGCAGGTATAATGGTGCAGCAGGAATATCCTCTCAGGAATGGGCCCCCTCCCAGACCTGGACAGCAGCAGCAGCAGCGTGTAGTATAGTCGACTGGCAGAGCAGCAGGTATAATGGTGCAGCAGGAATATCCTCTCAGGAATGGGCCCCCTCCCAGACCTGGACAGCAGCAGCAGCAGCGTGTAGTATAGTCGACTGGCAGAGCAGCAGGTATAATGGTGCAGCAGGAATATCCTCTCAGGAATGGGCCCCCTCCCAGACCTGGACAGCAGCAGCAGCAGCAGCAGCGTGTAGTATAGTCGACTGGCAGAGCAGCAGGTATAATGGTGCAGCAGGAATATCCTCTCAGGAATGGGCCCCCTCCCAGACCTGGACAGCAGCAGCAGCAGCAGCAGCGTGTAGTATAGTCGACTGGCAGAGCAGCAGGTATAATGGTGCAGCAGGAATATCCTCTCAGGAATGGGCCCCCTCCCAGACCTGGACAGCAGAAGCAGCAGCGTGTAGTATAGTCGACTGGCAGAGCAGCAGGTATAATGGTGCAGCAGGAATATCCTCTCAGGAATGGGCCCCCTCCCAGACCTGGACAGCAGCATAAATAGATAAAAAGAGCAGGTAGATCAGGATGTTCCATGTGTGCAGCAGGATTGTGTTAAAAATGACGCTAAATTCTATATTGTCCAATGTCTACAATGTACATCACAAATACCTTTGCTCCACACGTTGGCTGCACAGGGCTGCTCTCAGTTTCCACATCTGGCACATCCAGTGTGTGTAGCAGAACACAGCGGTAAGGCATCCAGCCTCCCTGTGTGCAGAACCCTTCACGCCAGAGGGCAGTAGTAGTGGCAGGGATTAGCCGCAGCTCTCTCATCCTCCATGTGTCTGTGAGGAGGAAGGGATACCGGCTGTCTCCACACCCATACACGATCATCAGCGCCCACACGCGGTGCTCCATCCTAACGGTGGACCTATCCTTCCTGCACCGGTCTGAACACCGAACTCAGTGAAGATCCAGCTATTCTCAGCAAGGATCTTGACGGCTACTTTCACACTAGCGTTCGGAGCAGATCCGTCTGATGTTTCATCAGACGGATCCGCTCCGATAATGCAGACGTTCGCATCCGTTCAGAACGGATCCGTCTGCATTATAACTTAGAAAATTTTCTAAGTGTGAAAGTTGTCTGAGCGGATCCGTTCAGACTTTACATTGAAAGTCAATGGGGAACGGATCCGCTTGAAGATTGAGCCATATGGTGTCATCTTCAAGCGGATCCGTCCCCATTGACTTACATTGTAAGTGTGGACGGATCCGCTCGCCTCCGCACGGCCAGGCGGACACCCGCGTTCAGGTGTCCGCTCACTGAGCGGAGCGGAGGCTGAACGCTGGCAGGCGGATGCATTCTCAGTGGATCCGCCTCCACTGAGAATGCATTGGGGCCAGACGGATGCGTTCGGGGCCGCTCGTGAGCCCCTTCAAACGGTGCGCACGAGCGGACACCCAAACGCTAGTGTGAAAGTAGTTTTAACCCGTCATGTCTAGTTCACGTCCCTCCCCAGTAGTGTAACAGAAGAGTCAGCCTGTATTCCCCGGCTACAGGGATGGCGCTTTGTGGCTGACTCCAGTGCTCAGCACTGATCATCGATCTCATCTCATCTCATGGTGCTTAATAAGGCCTTAGAGGCGACATATCTCTACAAAGGGTGGAGTATTACTTTTCCCCTTTAAGGCTTTCCCAGAAAGGGTATGGCTATCAAAGTGCTGCAACTTCACTTTCACTAAGCGGGGCCTAGTAAGGATTCTGGTATGAAGGCATTATGTGTCTGGGTCTTGTATTGATTTTTGGATAAACTATACCTAGATAAGGACAGTAGCTGTGCTACAGTTACTTGTGCTTGAAATCAAAATTGACATTAAAATTAACTACAATAAATACATAAATAGGATTGACTACAATGCAGATTACGTGAAGTAGAGACTATAGAATAATGCAGACCTTCACAGGAGTGAAGTGTTATTTATTTAAAAATATATATTGATATATACTATATGTATATTTATATATGTGTGCTGTCACACTACGATATATATATAGAACCTTTCACTTCTGAAAAGTGAATTATGGAAAATTTACATCCTCCGGATAGCAGCATTGCAGATGATTGTGTTAGTGGACTTTATGTAAGAATCTTAACTACTCCTTTTTTTATATTACAACTCAACTAAAATGAAGCACAGCTGCAGTGCATTGGGTATGCGGGTAAAGGTAAGCTTTAAATGATAGTTCTTTTTAAAACCCAGAAACATAATGCCTTCATACCAGAATCCTTACTAGGCCCCGCTTAGTGACAGTGAAGTTGCAGCACTTTGCTAGCCATTCTATTTCAGGGAAAGCCTTAAAGGGGAAAAGTAATACTCCACCCTTTGTAGAGATATGTCGCCTCTAAGGCCTTATTCAGCACCATGAGATGAGATCGATGATCAGTGCTGAACACTGGAGTCAGCCACAAAGCGCCATCCCTGTAGCCGGGGAATACAGCTGACTCTCCTGTTACACTAGCGTGGAGGGACGTGAACTAGACATGATGGGTTAGCAAGCACTACGGACACGTCAAGATCCTTGCTGAGAATAGCTGGATCTTCACTGAGTTCGGTGTTCAGACCGGTGCAGGAAGGATAGGTCCACCGGTAGGATGGAGCACCGCATGTGGGCGCTGATGATCGTGTATGGGTGTGGAGACAGCCGGTATCCCTTCCTCCTCACAGACACATGGAGGATGAGAGAGCTGCGGCTAATCCCCGCCACTACTACTGCCCTCTGGCGTGAAGGGTTCTGCACACAGGGAGGCTGGATGCCTTACCGCTGTGTTCTGCTACACACACTGGATGTGCCAGATGTGGAAACTGAGAGCAGCCCTGTGCAGCCAACGTGTGGAGCGCTGTATGGCTACTACATTGATTATAGTTGAATAGATTTTTGATTATAGTTCAATAGATTATTGAGTTTTTTCAATTAAAAAAATTGATATATATTAAAACATAATCCATATTTAAGTCTATATATACATAAAAGATATGTTTAAGGGAAAATTCATATAATTATTTTCTATAATTCATATATTTACACTACACAACACATGATTAAAGAAATTTAGAGACATTATTAAAATAAATTATTAAATAAAATTTCTTTATCAGACTCTGTACATGATTCACCAAAATTAATAAATTAATTAAAAATATATTGACACATATATACATATGAGAAGATTAAATTTAATAAGTAATTTTTTCATAATAAAGTAGATTTGATAAAAAAATAACTTAATAAAGAATATTAAAAATCAGATTAAAATCAATAAAAAATTCATCAATAAATTCATAAATATATACAACACATATAAAAAGAAATTCATAAATAGGATAAAAAATAACTTCATATTAAGATAAGACAATAAATTAGTTAAAAAGGTTAAAAAACAACGGATTTACGGAGGGAGAGCGAGGGAGAGGGATGGACAAGGGACCCTTCAACGGCCTGAACCGACAGCTGGGGCCAGGAAGTCACTGCCGATCCAGGACTCGTTCATTTTGATGAATGTCAGTCTGTCCACGGAGTCAGTGGACAGACGGGTCCTCTTGTCTGTGACCACCCCACCTGCCGCGCTGAATGTCCGCTCAGACAGTACGCTGGAGGGGGGGACAGACAATAACTCCAGCGCATACTGAGCGAGCTCACGGCAGGTGTCCAGTCTGGCAACCCAGTACTCCATGGGGTCGTCAGTGCTCATGCTGTCGGAAGCACCAACGGACCCCATGTAGTCTGCCACCATGCGGGCCAGCCGCTGGTGGTTGCTGCTGCTGCTGCTTGCACTGGGTCTTGCAGACTGGTAGAACAGCCTCATCTCACCCATTAGGTCACCTGCTCGGCTGGTGCTGCTGGGTCCAGCCACCTGCTGGGTGAGATGGGCGGGGGAAACTGGAGCTGGAGGCCGAGGGGTAGTCTGCTAGAGACGCTTGATCAGACAGGCCCGCAGTTGTTCCATCCGGGCCTGCCGCCGACTTGATGGTATAAACTGTTCCAGTTTCCCCTTGCATCGTGGGTCTAAAAGGGTGGCCAACCAATAATCATCCCTCCCCTTAATACTCTTGATCCGGGGGTCCCTCCTGAGGCATCGCAGCATGTGGGCAGCCATGGGGAAGAGGACAGCCCGCTGTGACTCGTCATGGCTGCCCGGGACCATGACCTCTTGGTCCTCCTGCTGCTGTTGCTCCCGGTTGGAGCTGCCCCACCCCCGGACTAACGGTGCCCCCATCACCGGCTCTCCCTCCTGACCAGGCCCAAACTCCTGAACGTCCACTGTGTCATCCTCCTCCTCCTCCTCAACGTCCTGGGCCTGGTCCTGGTGGAGCAAGGCAGCCTCATCTTGCTCCACCAAGGCACTCTCCCCAGCTTCAAGCAGGCGATCGAGTGTCCTGTCCAGCAGGAACACTAATGGGAGCACGTCATTGAGGCCGACATGCTCCCCGCTGACCATCTTGGTCGCCTGCTCAAATGGGGCCAACATGTGACAGACCTGCTGTATCTGCCCCCACTCCGCATTAGTGACATAGGGGAGTGGGTGTGATGGCCCTGAAGTGCCTAGGTCCAGCAGGTATTCCCTCACCGCCCGTCTCTGCTCCCACAACCTTTCCAGCATGTGGAGGGTTGAGTTCCACCGCGTCACACTGTCCACAATCAGCCTGTGAGGGGGCAGGCTGTTGTCCCGCTGAAGTCTGGACAGGGACGCGGTGGCAGTTGGGGAGCGTCGGAAATGGCTGGCAATCCTACGTACCCTTAACACAATGTCACTCAAACCTGGGTACGTACGGAGGAACTTCTGTACCACTAGGTTGAGGACATGTGCCATGCAGGGCACGTGGGTCAGACTGCCAGCCTGAAGGGCGGCGAGTAGGTTGCTGCCGTTGTCACAGACAACCAAACCTGCCTGGAGCCTACGGGGTGTCAGCCACTTCTGGACCTGAGCCTGAAGTGCGGCCAGAACTTCAGGTCCAGTGTGTCTCCTGTCTCTCAAGCTCACAAGCTGGAGCACGGCCTGGCAACGGACGTGCCCCACACTTGCATAGTTACGGGGACGCTTACTGGGGGGCTCAGCAGCAGTGGAGACAGTGGCTTGTGGGAGAGCAGCAGTTCTCCCCTGGACACCCCGCGGCGGCACCACAAACTCTGATGCCGCCGATCCCTCCCCGGCGCCTCGGAGGGACACCCAATGGGCAGTAAAACTCAAGTATCGTCCCTGCCCATGTCTGCTAGTCCAAGCATCCATTGTGGGATGTACCCTGTCGCTGACAGCATGATCCAGCGACAGGCATACATTCTCCACAAGGTGCTGGTATAGGGCAGGGACGCCAGTCCTGGCAAAGTAATGGCGGCTGGGGACACGCCATCTGGGTTGTGCCTGCTCCAACATCTGCCGGAACGGATTGCTGTCCACAAGATTGTAAGGGAGCAGATGTTGGGCAAGAACCCTTGCCAGGAGCCCATTGAGTAAACGCACACGTCGGTCCCCGGGGGCATAGGGCGCGGTGCGTTCAAAAGCGTCAGCAACTGATGGCTGGCGCCGGACGGCAGTGGAGGAGGAGATAGAGGAGGGTGCAGTGGAGGCAGAGGTATGGCTGCCGGTCCCAGTACCTCTATGAGAGGGAGTGGCGGAGTGGGAATGACTTACGGGGATCTGTTGTGGGGGCTGCTGTACTGTGGCAGGAGCTGCTGTCCCCTGCACACTGCTGGTGGCGCTGCTGCTACCACCCTTCATCTGTTCCCACTCCCGCCAGTGGTTGACCCGTAGGTGCTGGTTCAGTGCTGTAGTACCCAGCCGAGCCACCACCCTCCCTCTCTTCACCCTGGCACGGCATAGCTGACAGATTGCTACTGTAACATCGTCAGCTGCCAGGGTGAAGTAAGCCCAAACAGGCGACTTATGCACCGACCGCCGGTCAGATGGGTTGGTGCTCACTTGCGTCTGTTCGGGCTCGGTGCGCACAGGTGGAGGTGGCTGCTGCTGCTGCCTCCTACTGCTGACATTACCAGTGGAGCCCCTGCTGCTAGACTCACTGGTAACCTGGCGCACCGTTTGCCTCCGGTGCCGACCTTCCTCCTCATCAGTGCTGCTGATGCCTGACAAGGGAGGTGGCATCCATTCTTGGTCACCCTCCTCTTCATCCCCCGATGTGTCAGACCCAGGGCCAAGCCTTGGTGAACAGAGGGGAGCAGCTGACATAGAGCCCCTGACCGGGCTCTGCTGTCCCCTCGCTGATGCCTGGGTCTGACTAGGTACAGGGGTTATGTGGCTGACACCACCTGCACCTATTGGAAGGGATGTCACTGGCACCATCTCCCCCTCCATCTCTTCCAAGAGTTGCTGACCATGGGGAGGACTGAACTGCAGTTCTGCCTCCTGTTCCTCCTGAGTTGCCTGCCCAAAAATATCAGAATCAACATCCTCAAAAAGATCAGGTGATAAATTTTCGGGGGTGGGGGTTGATTCTGCAGGAGGCGGAACCCTGCAGATGCTGCTGCTGCTGGTTGTGGCTGGGCCGGAGGACTCTGTGGCACTGGACTGTGCCATCATAGCCACAACTTGTTGGGCATCCTGAGAACTAATTGGGCGGCTGCCACGCCCAAAGAACTCTCTGATTAGTCGGACGCCCCTCACACTTGAACCTCCGTGGGTAGAGGAGCGGTCCCGTGCAGGCAGCGGTCCAGCACTGGAACCAACTCCCCTACCACGACTTCCAGAACGCCCGCGTGATGTCATACTGGTCAGAGATTGGTCTTACTGTCACAGACCAAAAAAAAAGTGTGGGATTTGGGGAAAACTTTATTGGGATGGGGAATCTGGGGCTAAAATGAAAAACGAATTCAATAAATTAAATCAATAAATTAATAAATCCTAACCTCTATATAATTTTTTTTTGTTTTTTTAACTATGAAAAGACGCAGACTCTGACGCAGACAGACACAAAAGCAAATAAACTATTCAACAACTACCCTATATAAACTTTTTTTTTTTTTCTTTTTTTTCAAACTAAAGGAAGACAAGGACACTGACGCAGACAGACACAGAACCTAGTAGACTAAGGAAAAACTACCCTATATAAACTTTTTTTTTTTTTTTTAGCTAACAAAAGACACAGACACTGACACTGACAAATACAAAAGCTACTAGACTAAGGAAAAACGACCCTATATAAACTTTTTTTTTAGTTTTTTTCTTTTTTTTTAACTAAGAAAAAGACGCGGACTCTGACGCAGACAGACACAAAAGCTACTAAACTATTGAACAATTACCCTATATAAACTTTTTTTTTTTTTTTTTTTTCTTTCAACTAACAAAAGACGTGGACACTGACACTGACACTGACAGACACAAAACCTACTAGACTAAGGAAAAACTACCCTATATAAACTTTTTTTTTTGTTTTTTTCAACTAAGAAAAGACGCGGGCTCTGACACAGACAGACACAAAAGCTACTAGACTAAGAAAAACTACCCTATATAAACTTTTTTTTTTCTTTTTTTTTTTATCTAACGTAAAACACGGACACTGACAGACACAAAACAAATACTACACAAACTAAACTATTATAACCTAAGGAAATACACTAACACACTTAACTAAAACACTAAAACTAAACTAAACTAAAGCCTACAATATAACTAAACTTAAGCTCCCTCAATCTACACTAATCACTCCCTACTACTACAACCTACACTATAGAATGAATAATTAGATTGTGAAATATATTGCTTTTAAAAAAGCACAATTCCACACCACACAGCACAGCACAGTTTTTAGCTCCTAACACAACCAACTCCAAGTAAAACTGCACAGAATGGCTGCTGGGAAGAATATTATATAGTAAAGAGGTGGGGAGCTTTCCGATTGGTTGCTAGGGAGGTTGCTAACCTATGACAACTGTAGGTACATCATTTTCATTGGACAAAAAGACAGAAGGGAGGGATCTATGTACTTTGACGGAAATGATATATTCGCATAAATTCGCATTACGAAAAAAAATCGCAAACTGAACTAAAATTAGTGTAAACTTTATAATTAAGTGATGATTGGAAGTCTCACCTCACCCTACCAATTTAATTTGCACCACAAGCTACAAGCAGCCTGCTTCTAGCTTGTGGTCCAATTGAGATTTAGATAGTTTATACTGTGCAAGGCATAGAATATTCGTGTATGCGAATTTTCGAATATATTCGCAATTCGCAGCGTTTACGAATTCGCAAGCGGGAAAAAAATCGCATGGCAAAAAAATCGCAAAAACACTTTAACTTTCATGGCCGGGATGGTCAAGTCAATCAATGCGCAGGAAGAATAGCACGTGTGAACGAAATCGCATCGCTTAATAAAAATCGCATTACGAAAAATCGCAAAAAAGGCAGGATTTTGGCTATGGTTTTGAAAAAGAGCCTTGATGCAAAACAACACCTTAAATGAATGAAACTCAGAGTCACTCAAACTCATTTATCAACACAAGTGAACTGAAGTTCGTGAACTTATTGTGTATCATCTAATTTAACCAACGCGAATATTCGCAATATAGAATTTATGGCATGATATTCGAAAAAAATCGCAAAATCGCGAATATGCGATATTCGCGCGAAATATTCGCATTGCGAATATTCGCGCCCAACACTAGTCACCTTTACCACCACTTACATTAGAGATCTCGGAGTAGGCAGCAACAGCGGGGACGACCCTCCTTGGGCTGATCTGGGTACTGTCGTCAGACTGCTGGGTGGCGACTGTTGATACCTCCTCTTCCTGATCCAATGCCAAGAATTGCTGCGCATTGGTAAAGTCTTGTAATGGATGGGAAAATAATTCCTCTGACTCGATTGGAGGGGATATGGTGGTGTTGGTGGTGTCTTTGGGGGTGCACACAGTAGAGCGTGAAGAGGGTGCAGATAGAGAGGATGAGGAGGGTGCATAAGCAGAAAGCTGAGTGAGCCCCTCAACCAAGTCTGGTGCGTCCTTTGACGTAATTGCACGCACCTTCTGCAACTTACCACTTAGGCTCTGGCCTGGTGCACCTGGCCGACCCCTACCACCCCTGCACAATCGCCTGCCTCTTCCTCTTTCAAAATGACACTGTGACAAAAGTCCCTATAGAAGAGCAATATTTGTGGAAGAAGGTTAATCATACCCCTGCCTCAATCAATATTTTGGGGGGCAACTGTTACATCACACCAGTAGAAATTATTTGTTCCAATAGCATGTGTCACTCTATGTAGCTGAGGTAACGCAGCAAAAACCACAAGCAAATGCTGGACTACCTAAATGCACTATATAGAAAGTATATTATTGGTATATGACACGCCTGCTTCAATCAGTTTTTTGCGGGGGCAACTGGTATATCACACCAGTTGACACAATTTGTTCCAATAGCGTTTGTCACTCTGTGTAGCTGAAGCAATGCAGCAAAACTGCAAACAAATGCTGCACTAACTAAATACACTATATATTATAATATTCACAGCTAAGACGATATCCCGTCAGAGGGAGTGATAACCACAGGTGGTGTATATGTAATAAATGTAATCACAGGAAGCAACCTGTTTAAAACGTAGCCTTTAATCTAATATCAACATAAAATAAGAAACTCCCACAGACACACATAGAAACGAACAAAAAAAAGAAAGATATATCCTTGATGACATAAGAGATAATACTGCAATCGTCCAGTGGCACGGGTCAATGATAGACGAAGTGGACAGTCATGGATACTGATCTGTCCCTAAAGCTGACCCTAGACTTGATAGCCCTGCCTAAAGACGGAATAGCCGTCCTGATAAGGACGATCCCGTACACAGGAACCTCCTTATGATACCTGGATAGACCCTATAATCCCGGTGAGTCTCTATTAAGGGGCCTGCTCTAGGCGCACAGAAAAAAACAAAACGGATATAGATTGACAGTATGGGGAGCAATGAACCACCCACACTCATGGATGCTGCGTCTTGTGGGTGGACAGTTGCTCACACAGATATGTCATTTAAGGTACACAGACAACCACAGGTGTGATCATCTGTGAGTATGCATCATCAAGTAGGCAATATCGGTGCGTGCCCCCCACACATCAGAAATGTGTGATGTTCATACGCCGATAATCGCCGTTCACATTTGTACAAGCAAGTGTATAGTTGAGATGTGTATACACTCTAGGCACCAGGACCACTGCCTGTAGTGGCATGCAATCATGTGCCAGTGTCCCAACGCGTTTCACCCTAATTGATTTTCGGGTTCCTCAGGGGACATATATAAGTACAATGCTATTTTTGGCATCAATAAGAGGTAACGGAGCAGTCAGCAGAGTCCTCAATTATGATGACACGATTAGACCAGATCATTTACTGGTCTCATTAAGTTCAGTTAGTAGATAGCTATTAAGCGGTCAGATACAAGGACCATATTAGAGGACCATGGGGACATTACATGAGTAAATCACTTGCCTTAGTGTGTATAGAGCATGAGTTGCAGATTACCACACAGATATACAGGCTCATGCAAGTATAGTTCCCACATAGGTAAACAGAGTAACGACCTATAGAGGCGGCCACATATGTGTGATAACATGTATGAAAAGCATGGCAAACAAGTAACCAGATACTACTTGCGTGTCCGGATGCAGTCTAATAGGCCCCAGGCTGTCTATGGAGTTAGTAAGTTCTCTGTCACTCCAACCATAGCCCGTGTATACACTGTTTAGGGCAGAAGAAATCATAGTTAACAGCCAGATAAGGCCATGCACACCAACCTTTAGTAAGTAGGAAGAGAAGCCCTCCGTGGAACTCACAGGTAACGGTGCCTCACTGGTCCTGCGTGTGAGGTCGCCATGCAGGAAAGCCTGTCTGGTTTAAATAGCCCGCGCTTAGTGAGTAATGTTGGGGGTGAGCCTATGACTCAATCACGCCTCTAGTGGGCGTGTCTGTCATACTGAGTGGCTGAGGCCACCCCCACATCTGCTATGTATTATGTGCCGATGCCGCCCCATTACACCCACAGGGGGTGTACCCTACTGCTATGGGCGGACCTAATCCTACTCGTGTCCTACAATGTGCAGCCGGCATCCCAGACGTCGCTAATGACGTCACTGGCGGCACCCGGTCACATGGCCCAGCAGACGTCGCGTCATCAGCATAGTGTCAGGACGCTGCCTGATGACGTTGCCAGTCACCTCCGATCACGTGGCTCGACAAGTACAGTTTAAAGCAATCAAGTGCTTGTGATACACAGATCATGTTGTGATCAAAATCGGGTCCAGTGAGATGGATAAAACATCATTATGATACAATTGTGAGGACCCAATGTGAATACCTGGGCCATGATTCAGGGTAAAAGACAATTTGTGCAGTATAGATGCACAGTCCATGAACCGGTTTAATATACATGAATAGAATGGGGACAATACATAGGGCAGGTATTGGTCCTACAGACACGGTACCCATATGTAGGAGGCGATGATATTCATAGGACACGAATCCTGCAGGCTTAAAAAAGCTATTTATGAGATCTATTGTTATATCATAGTGAATAGAGTTAATAGTCTATATATATGTGAATTGATTTGTACATGGGATAGAAAAAAAGCATACCAGTAATGGGGATGGCCACATATCCTCCCCTCAAATTATTACCGTGCTATGATATATATATCGACCCCATATTAGATAGTATATGGCTGGCTAAAGAAAGCAGGAGTAATCGATATTTTCATTCAGTCCTGCAGGTGACATAGTATTTAATCTGTGTATCCATTTTGACTCTTTCTGTCTCAGGATAATGTCAATGTCTCCTCCTCTGATGGAGTGTTTTATTGTCTCCACCATGGAGAAGTTAATTGCTTTCGGGTCTCCTCCATGTTTAAGAACCACATGCCTGGACAAGGGCTTATCACGCTTATGGCGGATGTCACCGATGTGTTCCAGGATCCTCTTTTTAAATGCTCTGCATGTTTTACCAATGTATCTGAGGTTACATTTACACTGGGCCATGTAGACCACACCTGTTGTGTTGCAATTTGCAAAACCACGGGTCATATATGTATGGTTCTGTTCGGCATTCGTAAAGGACTGGCCTACTGCTATAAAGGAACAGGCCTTACATTTACCACACCTATAGGTCCCATTTCTCCTGTCCGCTAGCCAGGTACATGGAGGGGGGGTTGGTTCAAAATGGCTGTGTACCAGCTGATCCCCTATGCTGCGACCCCGTCTAAAGGTGATTGAGGGATGTTCCGGAAGAAGGTCTGTCAAGTCAGGATCAGATTTAATCAACGACCAGTAACGTCCGATGATCTGACGCACTTGATTGGACTCAGTGTCGTACGTGCCTATGATTCTAATGACATCTTCTGATTTCTTGCCCTTCCCTACAGAGTGGATTAATGCTGATCTATCAAGGGATCCAGCATGACTCCAGGCTTCATAAAGACAATCCTCCGAGTATCCCCTCTGTTTGAACCGATGAAACAGAGTGCTGGCTTGTTTATCAAACTCAGTTGAGTCGGAGCAGTTCCTGCGTATCCGCAGAAACTGTCCTTTAGGGATACCCTTTTTAAGCGGTTTGGGGTGGAAACTCTCCCACCTCAATAAACTGTTGGTGGAGGTTGATTTGCGGAACAAGGTAGTTGTTAAAGTATTGTTCATGTTCTTACTAATCTGTAGGTCGAGAAAATTTATTGATCTAGATTGTAATTCATAGGTAAAAAATAAGCCGATATGTTTAATATTAAGATCCTTCATGAACCCATCAAAGTCTTCTGGGGTACCTGACCAGAATAGCAGGATGTCGTCGATGAACCTTGACCAGGATATTATATGGCGGGTCCATCGTTGCATCCCTTCCGTGAAGACAATGGTGTCCTCCCACCAGCCCAGGAGCAAATTGGCGTAGGTAGGCGCACAGGGGCTCCCCATCGCCGTGCCCCTGAGCTGGTGGTAGAATCGACCATTGAACACAAAGTAGTTGTGTTTTAAAATGAAATCTAGGAGTCTGATCACAAAATGGTTGTGATCCTTGAGGTCAGTTGATCTGGTATCTAAAAAATATTTAACCGCCGCCAGGCCCTTGTTGTGTGGGATTGAGGTGTATAGAGCCTCCACATCAATGGAGGCCAACCAGACACCCGGATCCAATGAGATGCCATCTATCCGTTTCAGCAAGTCATTTGTGTCACGGAGATATGAGGGTAGAGACATTACGAATGGACGCAGGATCTTGTCAATATAGGTACCTGCGTGCTCAGTCAGGCCCCCTATCCCAGATACGATTGGACGACCCTTGAGGGGGACCGTGTCCTTGTGAATCTTAGGGAGACAATAGAAGGTGGCCACCCGGGGATTCGATATTTCAAGGTAGTCACATTCACGCCGGTCAATAAGTCTCCCCTCAAGGGCCTCCTGTAGGATCTGAGATAGTTCTCTCGCATACATCTGGGTTGGGTCCAGCTTGAGTAACTCATAGCTGGGTCCGTCAGATAGAAGCGACATGCACATGTCACAGTATTGTTCACTGGACATAACAACGATGTTCCCCCCTTTGTCCGAGGGTTTAATTATAAGTTGTTTATTGGTGCCTAGATCCCGTAATATTTCCATTTCCCTCTGTGTGTAGTTTTTTGTGCCGCCCGCTTGTGTAGATGTCAGATTACCTAGGTCCCTAGTTACTGATCTAAGAAATAGATCAATGTGGGCCTCCCCCAGTGTTTTGGGAGGCATCCTAGTACTTTTGTTTCTGAGGCTTGTAAATGGGCCCTGACCCGGGGGGCGATCATTATCGTCCAGTAGATCCACTAGGGCATCATAGCCCATAAGATCACTTGGATCTAGTCCAAGTTCAAGGCTCCTCTCTAATCTGTACCCCAGAATTTCTGAGTAGATGGGAAGGTGAAATAATAGAGAGTTCTTTACGCCTTATGCGACTGTTGTTGGAACAGGAACGGGTCAACTTGGAGACGATTGAGAGATCTTTGAATACCCAGGTGGAGATAGCACTGGGGTTCAGAGACCACCCAGAGTTCTCAAAGAAAGAAACTGAACTACAATCCAATGTAGAGAGGTTTAAGTCCAACCTAGTGGAGCGAAAACACCGACAATTTATCAAGGACCTGTCGGACTTTAGAAATAAAACAGCGTACATAGTAGCACAGTCCACCGAGAAAGTCTCCGCCAGTGAGGGCTCGGCCTCTGAGGCCGAAAGCTCAGATCTGGACTATCATCAGTCCCAACAAAACCAATACTCTAGACGTCGAGGCAACTGGAGAGGTAGGGGACGAGGTAGAGGGAGAGGACAATACAATCAGAGACCTCAGACAAAAGGCTACGCACCTACGGGCCAAAGGTCTGGGACGTCATGGGGAATACAGGCCCCCTCCCGTCAAACTGTAAGAACAGAAACTACCGTCGACCCAGAACCAACAAACAGGCTAATGATGGCCCAAAGTGGGACCATCTTGTCGGATACTGCTTCTTCATCTGGTACCTCACCTGTTGCAAGCAATTCCTCTTTTTTAGGCCCACCACCGCCCAATACTTATATCCTGAGGGATCGCACCCAAATTCAATCTCAACCCGTGAAAAAGCACTGACCTCACTTGAGGCTCAACCTGTGATTCTTAATTTATCTGGGATAGACCTATCAGAGGTCGAGCAAAAACTGTTGAATAAAGGACTGTAATTTGTGCCAACCACCCGCTTTTGTTTGTTTGACTGGGTAAAGGATCTTCATTTGTTCGTGAGAAAACTGAGGTGGCGCAAGCTATTTTGCGCCTCGGATAAAAAGAGGAGCCTTGAACTTGGACTAGATCCAAGTGATCTTATGGGCTATGATGCCCTAGTGGATCTACTGGACGATAATGATCGCCCCCCGGGTCAGGGCCCATTTACAAGCCTCAGAAACAAAAGTACTAGGATGCCTCCCAAAACACTGGGGGAGGCCCACATTGATCTATTTCTTAGATCAGTAACTAGGGACCTAGGTAATCTGACATCTACACAAGCGGGCGGCACAAAAAACTACACACAGAGGGAAATGGAAATATTACGGGATCTAGGCACCAATAAACAACTTATAATTAAACCCTCGGACAAAGGGGGGAACATCGTTGTTATGTCCAGTGAACAATACTGTGACATGTGCATGTCGCTTCTATCTGACGGACCCAGCTATGAGTTACTCAAGCTGGACCCAACCCAGATGTATGCGAGAGAACTATCTCAGATCCTACAGGAGGCCCTTGAGGGGAGACTTATTGACCGGCGTGAATGTGACTACCTTGAAATATCGAATCCCCGGGTGGCCACCTTCTATTGTCTCCCTAAGATTCACAAGGACACGGTCCCCCTCAAGGGTCGTCCAATCGTATCTGGGATAGGGGGCCTGACTGAGCACGCAGGTACCTATATTGACAAGATCCTGCGTCCATTCGTAATGTCTCTACCCTCATATCTCCGTGACACAAATGACTTGCTGAAACGGATAGATGGCATCTCATTGGATCCGGGTGTCTGGTTGGCCTCCATTGATGTGGAGGCTCTATACACCTCAATCCCACACAACAAGGGCCTGGCGGCGGTTAAATATTTTTTAGATACCAGATCAACTGACCTCAAGGATCACAACCATTTTGTGATCAGACTCCTAGATTTCATTTTAAAACACAACTACTTTGTGTTCAATGGTCGATTCTACCACCAGCTCAGGGGCACGGCGATGGGGAGCCCCTGTGCGCCTACCTACGCCAATTTGCTCCTGGGCTGGTGGGAGGACACCATTGTCTTCACGGAAGGGATGCAACGATGGACCCGCCATATAATATCCTGGTCAAGGTTCATCGACGACATCCTGCTATTCTGGTCAGGTACCCCAGAAGACTTTGATGGGTTCATGAAGGATCTTAATATTATCCATATCGGCTTATTTTTTACCTATGAATTACAATCTAGATCAATAAATTTTCTCGACCTACAGATTAGTAAGAACATGAACAATACTTTAACAACTACCTTGTTCCGCAAATCAACCTCCACCAACAGTTTATTGAGGTGGGAGAGTTTCCACCCCAAACCGCTTAAAAAGGGTATCCCTAAAGGACAGTTTCTGCGGATACGCAGGAACTGCTCCGACTCAACTGAGTTTGATAAACAAGCCAGCACTCTGTTTCATCGGTTCAAACAGAGGGGATACTCGGAGGATTGTCTTTATGAAGCCTGGAGTCATGCTGGATCCCTTGATAGATCAGCATTAATCCACTCTGTAGGGAAGGGCAAGAAATCAGAAGATGTCATTAGAATCATAGGCACGTACGACACTGAGTCCAATCAAGTGCGTCAGATCATCGGACGTTACTGGTCGTTGATTAAATCTGATCCTGACTTGACAGACCTTCTTCCGGAACATCCCTCAATCACCTTTAGACGGGGTCGCAGCATAGGGGATCAGCTGGTACACAGCCATTTTGAACCAACCCCCCCTCCATGTACCTGGCTAGCGGACAGGAGAAATGGGACCTATAGGTGTGGTAAATGTAAGGCCTGTTCCTTTATAGCAGTAGGCCAGTCCTTTACGAATGCCGAACAGAACCATACATATATGACCCGTGGTTTTGCAAATTGCAACACAACAGGTGTGGTCTACATGGCCCAGTGTAAATGTAACCTCAGATACATTAGTAAAACATGCAGAGCATTTAAAAAGAGGATCCTGGAACACATCGGTGACATCCGCCATAAGCGTGATAAGCCCTTGTCCAGGCATGTGGTTCTTAAACATGGAGGAGACCCGAAAGCAATTAACTTCTCCATGGTGGAGACAATAAAACACTCCATCAGAGGAGGAGACATTGACATTATCCTGAGACAGAAAGGGTCAAAATGGATACACAGATTAAATACTATGTCACCTGCAGGACTGAATGAAAATATCGATTACTCCTGCTTTCTTTAGCCAGCCATATACTATCTAATATGGGGTCGATATATATATCATAGCACGGTAATAATTTGAGGGGAGGATATGTGGCCATCCCCATTACTGGTATGCTTTTTTTCTATCCCATGTACAAATCAATTCACATATATATAGACTATTAACTCTATTCACTATGATATAACAATAGATCTCATAAATAGCTTTTTTAAGCCTGCAGGATTCGTGTCCTATGAATATCATCGCCTCCTACATATGGGTACCGTGTCTGTAGGACCAATACCTGCCCTATGTATTGTCCCCATTCTATTCATGTATATTAAACCGGTTCATGGACTGTGCATCTATACTGCACAAATTGTCTTTTACCCTGAATCATGGCCCAGGTATTCACATTGGGTCCTCACAATTGTATCATAATGATGTTTTATCCATCTCACTGGACCCGATTTTGATCACAACATGATCTGTGTATCACAAGCACTTGATTGCTTTAAACTGTACTTGTCGAGCCACGTGATCGGAGGTGACTGGCAACGTCATCAGGCAGCGTCCTGACACTATGCTGATGACGCGACGTCTGCTGGGCCATGTGACCGGGTGCCGCCAGTGACGTCATTAGCGACGTCTGGGATGCCGGCTGCACATTGTAGGACACGAGTAGGATTAGGTCCGCCCATAGCAGTAGGGTACACCCCCTGTGGGTGTAACGGGGCGGCATCGGCACATAATACATAGCAGATGTGGGGGTGGCCTCAGCCACTCAGTATGACAGACACGCCCACTAGAGGCGTGATTGAGTCATAGGCTCACCCCCAACATTACTCACTAAGCGCGGGCTATTTAAACCAGACAGGCTTTCCTGCATGGCGACCTCACACGCAGGACCAGTGAGGCACCGTTACCTGTGAGTTCCACGGAGGGCTTCTCTTCCTACTTACTAAAGGTTGGTGTGCATGGCCTTATCTGGCTGTTAACTATGATTTCTTCTGCCCTAAACAGTGTATACACGGGCTATGGTTGGAGTGACAGAGAACTTACTAACTCCATAGACAGCCTGGGGCCTATTAGACTGCATCCGGACACGCAAGTAGTATCTGGTTACTTGTTTGCCATGCTTTTCATACATGTTATCACACATATGTGGCCGCCTCTATAGGTCGTTACTCTGTTTACCTATGTGGGAACTATACTTGCATGAGCCTGTATATCTGTGTGGTAATCTGCAACTCATGCTCTATACACACTAAGGCAAGTGATTTACTCATGTAATGTCCCCATGGTCCTCTAATATGGTCCTTGTATCTGACCGCTTAATAGCTATCTACTAACTGAACTTAATGAGACCAGTAAATGATCTGGTCTAATCGTGTCATCATAATTGAGGACTCTGCTGACTCCTCCGTTACCTCTTATTGATGCCAAAAATAGCATTGTACTTATATATGTCCCCTGAGGAACCCGAAAATCAATTAGGGTGAAACGCGTTGGGACACTGGCACATGATTGCATGCCACTACAGGCAGTGGTCCTGGTGCCTAGAGTGTATACACATCTCAACTATACACTTGCTTGTACAAATGTGAACGGCGATTATCGGCGTATGAACATCACACATTTCTGATGTGTGGGGGGCACGCACCGATATTGCCTACTTGATGATGCATACTCACAGATGATCACACCTGTGGTTGTCTGTGTACCTTAAATGACATATCTGTGTGAGCAACTGTCCACCCACAAGACGCAGCATCCATGAGTGTGGGTGGTTCATTGCTCCCCATACTGTCAATCTATATCCGTTTTGTTTTTTTCTGTGCGCCTAGAGCAGGCCCCTTAATAGAGACTCACCGGGATTATAGGGTCTATCCAGGTATCATAAGGAGGTTCCTGTGTGCGGGATCGTCCTTATCAGGACGGCTATTCCGTCTTTAGGCAGGGCTATCAAGTCTAGGGTCAGCTTTAGGGACAGATCAGTATCCATGACTGTCCACTTCGTCTATCATTGACCCGTGCCACTGGACGATTGCAGTATTATCTCTTATGTCATCAAGGATATATCTTTCTTTTTTTTGTTCGTTTCTATGTGTGTCTGTGGGAGTTTCTTATTTTATGTTGATATTAGATTAAAGGCTACGTTTTAAACAGGTTGCTTCCTGTGATTACATAAATACACTATATAGAAAGTATATTATTGGTATATAACACCCCTGCTTCAATAGGTTTTTTTGGGGGGCAACTGGTATATCACACCAGAAGAAATTATTTGTTCCAATAGCGTTTGTCACTCTGTGTAGCTGCGGTAGCGCAGTAGAACCGCAAACAAATGCTGCACTACCTAAATGCACTATATAGAAAGTATATTATTGGTATATAACACTCCTGCTTTAATCAGTTTTTTTGTGGGGCAACTGGTATATCACATCAGTTGAAATTATTTGTCCAATAGCTTTTGTCACTCTGTGCAGCTGCGGTAACGCAGCAAAAGCGCAAATAAATGCTGCACTACCCAAATGCACTATATAGAAAGTATATTATTGATATATAACTCCCCTGCTACAATCAGTTTTTTTGGGGGCAACTGGTATATCACACCAGTAGAAATTATTTGTTCCAATAGCGTTTGGCACTGTATAGTAGCAGTATCGCAGCAGAACCGCACACAACTGCTGCACAATACAAATGCACTACAATTACTTTCTATGTTAGAAAGTATATTAAAAGTATATTACACCCTTCAGAAAGGACTTTTGTGGCCCTATTAGCTAGCGTTTGGTGTCCCTAACAGTCTGTCCCTGCTCCACACAGCAACCTCTCCATACAGCGGCAAAAGACTGAATATAAAATGGCGGCCAGATCGAGGTTATTTATAAGGTAGGTGGTATGTCCATGTGTTGAAACGTCTCAATTGGCTGTCTTGTACCACCTGATGGATGTGTCATGGGTCAAAGTTCTTCACAATGTAAAAGAATATGGCGCTGACGGACATCGCCATATGTTCGCCCATTCGGCGAAAAGTGAACAAGCAAAATTTGCTGTGAAACGACTGCCGGCGAACCGCAAGGCCGTCTCTACTCACCAGTGCGTGCTGCAGCTAAAACTCCACTATCGCCTGCTGCTTGCCCATTCTCTCCAGCATGTGCAAGGTGGAGTTCCACCTTGTGGGTATGTCGCATATGAGGGAGTGAGCGGGAAGGCATAAGTTACACTGCAACGCAGACAGGTGAGGAACAGGAGCGTGAGAACGCTGAAAGCACGTAGAGTGCCCATACTTTCTGCAGCAGTAGAAATACTGGCATTCAGGGCCAGGACTTGGGGGTGGATAGGGGTAGGGGTTCACCACCAATGAGGCGAGGTGAGGCGATTGCCTCAGGCAGCACCGGGTAGAGGCAAAAGGGGGGCAGCAGAAGGGGGATTATCTGTTTCTGCAGTATAGTATTTGGAAGCACAGCGGGCACAGTATGTGGTGCTGTATTACCCTGTATGTTTTGTAGCTCTGTATGTAATGTAATGTAATGATTCGTTGTGCTGAAGCCTTTTAACAAGCTTTATTTAGCATCTGAACATGAACTTTGCTGTGAAAGTCCGTGTTCGGGTTTAGGTGTCCGGACCCCGCAATGTTCAGTATGAACCCGAACATTCCGGTTCTGATACGCTCATCACTAGTTCTCACACTTATATGTGTAACTGGATGCATAATTTATGGTACTGTGGTTTTTGAGCATCACTAATGTTTGTAATTGTCACTGTAAAATCACAGCTTTTTTTGCACTTTATCTTCACTAATCGTGTGTATTATTTGCTCTTATATTTCAGTTTATGAGGTATACGTCTCATACCAACTAAATGTTATGCTGTAGTTTAAATTTTTATTGTCTTTATTATCTATTTGTTTTCTATTTGCTTGGGTCAGTGGTTAGTCATTTAGTTATTATGCTGTATTATGATTTTGGGTACACTTTTTCAATTGTTACATTGAGAATTCTCTTTATGTATAATGTTGTAGGATTTTGAAATTGCCAGTTTAAATTAATATGATCTCTCTCTATAAATTTAAATCGATGTCATTGTTCTGTTTTTGCAGCATATGGGCAACGCATGTGTGATCTTCATGGTAAGGTTGGGACTTCACTCCTGGCCTCAGCTTGTTATACTATGGGTCATCACTAGTGTTCAGTGAATCGAGCTTTGGATCCAAGACGACGTTTAAATGCTATACGTAGATTCGTCTCTGTACAGCATTCAAATGTATGGGCTCCGGTGAGAGAAAGTCTCATGGGACTTCGGTGAATAACTTTGGTTTTTAAACTTGAAAACCAGTTTAAAACTTGCCTCCGAAGTCGGCTTTGTTACCGAGGTACCGGCCTGTATCGAGGCCGACTTCAGAGACAAATTTTAAAATGTATTTTAAGTTTAAAAATTTATTGCTGAAGTTATTCACCTAAGTCACCTCGCCGGAGCCCATACATTTTAACGCTGTACGGAGACGGATCTCTGTACAGCTACATTAAAACCACTTTGGATGTTGGATCTTGGAAGACTAGTCGTCACATTATCGGACCCGTGCACTAGCAAGTGGTACCCGCCATCTTTGCCCCGTACACATATGTATTACATATGGTTTAAATAATATTAATAATAATAATAATAATAATAATAATAATCTTACAGCCAGACACTGTTGTTATTTAGTTATTGTGTGAATAGATGTGTCTACACCCCAGATTAGGTATATTTCATTTCAGGCATAGGTTGCAGGGCAACTGTTAGTTGCGCTACCATTTTCTACGTCTGTTTTAAGCGTAGAAAAAGGTCTAAATGTAAGACAGCTCAAAAGCTGTCTTACATTTACAACTGGCGCTGGATGCGCAGAAGTTATGAAGAGGCTTGTGTCTCTTCACAACTTTGACAAAACTACCACAAGCTTAGGGGTTCATTAAGACCGCTTCTAAAACGCTGCTCTTAATAAATGTGCCCCTATGTATTTTCAATATCAATAAAGATGTATTTTTGGGCTTTTTCTTTTTGTGATTCTATAAGACAGGGGTCAACAACCTTTGGCACTCCAGCTGTTGTGAATCTACAAGTATGTTAGGGAGTTGTAGTCTTACAACAGCTTGAACATCCCGTGGATTCCAAGTGCGTGGTGGCATATGACATCACCATATCAGCCAGCGGGATGACGACATCATGCACCATGTGAGTTTTCGAGTGGGATCTTCAATCAAGATGGCCACAGCGGCCTCTTCGTGCTCAAATGGATAATTTTTTTTTTTTAACCAATTAATCTCCGAAAGCCCTAATTTTTTTATGAACAATCAATGAGACATCTGAGGGGATCAATGATGGAGGGCGGCGCAATCGCCTTTCCTGTCATTGCGCCCGCTATTTACAAAGAAATGTGCTTTGTGACAAAGTAATTTGTCATGTAGAGAAATTTTGTGAAGCAGTTGAATCAAAGTTTTGTAAACTTCTCTCTTCTCTAATCATGTTACATTTAAAGGGCATCTGTCAGCAGAGTTGTACCTATGAAACTGGCTGACCTGTTACATGTGCCCTTGACAGCTGAAGACATCTGTGTTGGTCACATGTTGATATGTGCCCGCATTTCTGAGAAAAAGGATGTTTTGATATATTTAAATAAGCCTCTAGGAGAAACTAGGGCATTGCCGTTAGATCTAGAGGCTCAGCTCTCTCTGCAACGGACATGCCCTCTGCACTTTGACTGACAGGGCCAGGCAGTGTAAACGTCATCGCACCTGGCCCTGACTTGTAAAGAGAGCAGAGCCTCTAGGTGTAACGCCAACGCCCCCATTGCTCCTAGAGGCTCATTTGCATATATGAAAAGATTATTTTTATAAGCAACATGGACACATATGAACATGGGACCAACACAGATGCCTTCAGATGCCAAGCGCATATGCAAAGGTCAGACAGTTTCATAGGTACAAATCTGCTGACAGATGCCCTTTAAAAAAGTGCATGAAATACTACTAAATTCAAAAAAAAATATTACTGTATAAACTACAAACTTACAGTCTACTGATTATAGGACCTTTCAACCATATCTGTATAGAATTTTTATGTTCTCCTTGTATGTGTGTGGGTTTCCTATAGTCCAAAAACATACCAATAGATTTATTGGCTTCCATTGAAATTCATCCTTGTGAATGTGAACCCTAAGGACTAATGGGAGTGATGGCAATTTCTGTAAAGCAAAATATGTTACACCTTTATAAGCAGCAGGAAATTAATAAAAGTAATGTTAGCTTTTGCTTATTTAATGTTGCTGGAAACCCAGATGTTCTCATACATATTTGACATACTTTGTGAAGAAATCGATTAGACTCATTACTACGTAGCTTCTTTCATTGTCTAGCCTAAAGGACATTTTCATGCATTTAATTTTAATTGTGCATTTTACGGTTTATATTAGTATTATCTGAATTGTTAAGAAGAACTATACTCCAACACTACAGCTACAAATGAGATGTTTTGATTACTTTGCATTCTCTCAAGTATTAGTCAAGTTACCTCCATTTACATGAAGAGTAATTAGCTAGACTTTTGAAAACTGGGTTGAGTAAAACTATAAATTTAGTTTAGGTGTAGTTGAACACTGAACTGGAAAATTAGTTCTGGCACATGATGATGTAGATAAATTGTGACTTGGAATAAAAGGCAAATTAAATATATAGTTGCAATCTTGGAATCTCCCAAATTTAAATGGGTTATCACATTATTCATGTAAAAATGAAATGCAGACATCATACACTACACAAAATTCTCTTTTTAACAAAGCTGGAACCAGCCCTGTTCCTCACATAGATCTACTAGATTCATTTCAAGTTTGCAGCTCAGGGGTGAGGGGTTTGTTTTCAGGAGGTGTGTTGTTTCTGTTGCTGCTGTCTCCCTATCACTGCTCAAGATGCATGTCCTTTCTGCTGCAGCTCTCTTCCTGTAACTGTCACAACAGTAGATATGGCTGGTGATAGTCAGAACATTACTAAAGGTGGATCTAGTAAGGAAAATAGCCGATAGTGCTATGCAGATACATTCTATTGAATAATTCCGTGGCTACACCAAATTTTTACTCTCATAAGATTACAGAAGTATTCATATCTAGATTCTGGTTTGAAAAATGTAGACTATTTTACTGGGACAACCACTTTAAAGATACAAAGGGAAAAGTTCAAATCCCCAGTTGTAATCCACAGGATAGGGTATAACTGTCTTAGTGGCAAAGGTCAGCCTGTGTGCCTATTTTAACAGAATAGAAGGCACACATGCATATCTGATGCTCAATTCAAGTCTATGGGACTGCATGGGAGTACAAGCACTCAGCTATCCTTGGCAGCCCCGTAGAGTAGAATGTAGTTGCAGAGCACATTCAGTTATCTTAATGGGAAAACAGTCATCAGTACCAGAAACAGTGGAGGCCCAACCCTGAGCACCAATCCAATCATCTGTTTGAATAGACAACGGCACTCTGGGGAGTGCTGCAGCCTCTTCCTAGGCCAGTGATGTCACATTCATCAGTCACATGGCTTAAGAACAGCTCCGTCCCTTTCAAGTGAATGGGCCTGAGCTGCAAATTCAAGCACAAGCACTAGCCAATGGACGGTACTGTGCCTGTTAAGCTGGAACCTCCCCCCACCCAAGCTCAGACTGTCTAAATATTAAAGGAGTGGTCGTATCGCTAGGATATTCCCCCATTGTCTTATAGGTGTGGAGACCCGCATCTATATCAAGAACGGAGCTGGCAAACTGGTGTCTGGAGGACTCCGGTCCGGCCACCACCAAGTGCTTTCCCCATAGAAGTGAATGGGAGTGTACCGCGCATGACCGGCCACCGCTCCCATTCACTTCTATGGGCTGGACGGAAATAGCCCAGCCATCGCTCAGCTATTTTCGGTGTGCCCATAGAAATGAATGGAGGGCGGCTGCGCATGTGCAGTGCGCACTCCACCACTTTCAGGGCTCCGTTTAGGAGATAGATGTGGGTCCCAGCAGTGGGAGGTGCACCTATCAGGCAATGGGGGCATATCCTAGCGATATGCCGCCATTGTCTCAGATGAGACAACCCCTTTAAGCAGGATTTGTAAGTTTGCCCCACTTAATATCAAGGTCATTTTAATTTTTAATAGTTGTTACATTTGTTGACATCCTGCAAAATTAAGTAACCATGAGTGCTATTTCTTACAACGTGAATTCAAATAGATCAGATGGAGCTTGATGAAAATATTAATTACAACTGATTACTTGAATGATTTTTACTTTTACCGTTTATCCCTGCTGTTAATGGCTGTTAAACTGTTAAACTACTATGTTTTGGTTTTTCTATTATCCATTAAAATATTAGATTACTTTGTATTGATTATGTTATTACCTTTTAATATATGTTACTGCCTTATTTTTATTTCCAGTCATTATCGTCAGGAATGTGTTTTGCTGATTATTTTTCATTAAATGGGCAATGTTTGCTTGTTTAGCTGCGTTTATCACACTATTGTTCAATATACTGTATTATATATATATATATATATATATATATATATATATATATAAAATAAATAAATAACACCGCAGCACATCCGAAGGTGAAGAAAAAGTGGGATCCTTTATTCACCTATGCGACGTTTCGGTCCGCTTGCTGGGGCCATTCTCAAGCAATACATCATTGAAAAAACTGAGTTTTTATGTGGTCATAACAGATTAGCATACATGAGTGACAATTAATAAAATATACAAAAAAAGTGTCTAAATACATCTCATACAAATATAAAATTGACAGGCCTGGAGGACAATTAGGGTTAAGTGCATAAATTTGTATAATCAGAGCTTCCAGGTATATTAGTTCATGAATAACGCAATAATTTACACAAGTGGCAATCAACAGTGTATAATCGTCACCTGTAGGTGTGTAAACGTAGCAGGACCAAACGTGGAATCAGGCATGCTCAATGGTGGGAGGATACAGTGTTGCGAATTACACCGCATGGATACGGCGTCCCGGAACTACAGCTGCGCATGTCGGTGATGTCACACTAAAGGAATCACATTATCCCTGTGTGAAACATCACCTGACACGTAGCGTAGCACGTCACCTTAGTGAAAGTATAATACAAATGCATGCGTCATAACAGTATAGATTCTAAAATAGAAAAAGTAATACAGGATGGAACACCCAGGGCATAACATCGGGTGACGTGCTATCTTACGATGCACTGTCATCCGAAATATGCAGGCAGAGGAGGAGGGGACAGCGGCACCCAACACCCTCCCACTTTGCTCGTCACAATTTAACCCATAACAGGTGAAAAACATCCACAGTAGCCATAGAAATACGCATGCAAAAATGGTTCAGATAGATAAATAAGTACGCGGCTGTCACGGGATAAGCCGCACATGTCCATCATCTACTTTATTGGCATTCATGGATCCGCTGTTAAATCAGTCTTCACCGGCTATTTTTTCATACACTGAAGCCGACAGGGACAGAATTGTGGGGACATGTGGGGGTAACGTGGACTTCCTCTCGGTTCCCTCACTGTTAGACATCAAAAAGAGGTATGAACGTGACGCAAAAAAATGCCTTACTTTGGAATTACACTCTACAACTTCAGTAGAATATGTCAAAACCAACCGCATACCCAGGGGGATGCGCGTACAACCGAGATCCTCCATGTACTCACATGACCTAGAATTCCGTTCCAAATATGAACGAATCTCCAATAAATACTCATTGGATTTGATGCTTTTAAACATTGAATTTATGCGCAAAGATTTACTTTCTACAGCAGCAAGCAAGACTGAGGAAGAAATCTTATTGAGGGCAACTTTGTCCCCACAGGACTTTGACGAATACTATAACAAGTTTCAACCCCATCTGAACAAGCTCAAAAGCGAGATCCAAGAAACTAGAGAGGAAAATGGCAAAGGGACACAATGGATTATACTACGGGTCATATTTATAACTGGATTGACAGCAACCGACCGAATCCAAATCTGAGTGAAAAAAGAGCAAAGAAGCGGGATGATTCTAATACCAGCAATTCGGCTACTTTTTTAGGGCCTCCACCAGTCTACAGAAAAAAGTTACAAGAAGGGGCGGTCGAAATAGAAACCGACACCGTAAAAACAAGGAGTCAGAAAATTCTGAGAAAGACCAATGCCTGACTGAACGGACTGTGGTAAATATATCTTCCCACATTTTGACACCGGTACAATCACAGTTACTGGAAAAGGGTTTAAGTTTCTGTCCAGCTAGTGCTATTAATTGGTATGAGTTAGAAACTGATTTACTGTATTTTTTCAGACTGATTAAACTTAAGATTCATTTTCAAGATGCACACTGTTCTATCACTAAGCCTATGCATGAGCTATGTTTGTCTGATTGGGGGTTGAGGGTAAAAAAAGATTTTTCCCCTCAAATATCCTCTAAGGCCTTTGATGTATTTTCAGATGCAATGCTGAGTGACATACAACAGTTAAAACAATCTGGACTTTTGGATCACATTCAACACCCAAATGTTTCCAAACAGGAATTGCAGGCACTCGAACAGTTAATCCATGACCACTCCCTCACCATCAAGTCTGCGGATAAGGGTGGTGCGGTAGTGGTCATGGACACTACTATGTATTTGTCAGAGGTAGCCCGTCAGTTATCTGATTCTGCGGTTTATGTTAAACTCCAAAGGGACCCCAAATTTGACATACAGCGTGAATTTAAGTCACTGGTTAATACCTACAAACAAATAGGCCTCATTGATGAGCAACTTAGTGAGTTCCTACAGATAGACCATCCAGTCACCCCTTTATTTTATTTATTGCCAAAAATCCATAAAAATTTACAGTGTCCTCCCAGCCGACCAATTGTTTCTGGCCGTGGTTCTTTACTTAGTAATGCTTCTATTTTTTTGGACAAGATTTTGCAAACGTATGTGGTTACATCCAGATCTTATTTGAAGGATACCACAGATTTTTTGTCCAAGTTAGCAGACGTGACGATGCCGGAGGACGCCATTTTGGCCTCCTTCGACATCGTCAGTCTGTATACTTCTATACAGCATAATATTGGGATGGCAGTTGTGGAATCCGCTTTGGCAAACTCTGACTATACCATTGAGGCACAAACTTGTTTTGTAGCTTTATTACGCTTGATTTTGCATAATAATTATTTCCTTTTTGGAGATGATTATTATATGCAAATCAGAGGGACGGCCATGGGGACGAATGTGGCCCCCACTTACGCCAACATGTTATTTGGACGGGCACGGCCTCTGAGCTACAATTGTTTCATAATTATTTAAACAGCCTGATTCCTGATATACAATTCACTTTCGAATTTTCTACCAGCACTCTGCATTTTCTAGACGTTAATGTTCGACGCACTGGTTGTGCGCTGAGCACTGAGGTCTATACTAAACCTACTGACCGCAACACCGTCCTTAGGTTTGACAGTGCTCATCCTCGGATGATGGTGCGGTCATTACCGTATAGCCAGTTTATTAGAGCCAAACGAATAGTTAGTGACACATCTGTACTAAATAAGACTTTGGAAACTATGACACAAAGTTTTAAACAAAGGCAATATCCAGCTTCTATATTGAAGCAACAACTAAAACGCATTAACCAAAAAGAGAGAAGAGAACTATTTCAAGGCACTAAAAGAGACCAATTTCAGAAAATACCCTTTGTATCCACCTTTTGTGAAGCAAGCCCGTATATCAGTAAAATTCTCAATAAACATTGGTCAATTCTCAAAACAGAACACAAAAATATTCCTGAATTTTCCACCAGACCGATAATGTCTTATAAGAGAGCCCGCAACCTAAAAGATAAATTAGTAAAAAATTATATAGGTCCACAAAACGGTGTACGCCAATCATTCTTGGCCCCTAAAAAAGGTGGCAGTTACCCGTGCCTTCGCTGTGTAAACTGCAAATACATGGTGAAGGGACGTGAATTCATCCACCCAAACACAGGGATTTCTTATCCTCTTAAATTTTATTTGACTTGTGATTCGTGTTTTGTTGTTTACGTTTTATGGTGCCCCTGTAAATTATTGTATGTGGGCGAAACAACATGCGACTTTAAGTCTCGCTTCAACCAGCATCGCTTCTCTATACAGAAAAAACGCAAGGATTTGCCTGTCTCACACCACTTCGCGGATATGGACCATGTTGAAGGCGATCTCAAGTTAATGATCCTTGATCATGTTCCGTTACCGCGGACTGGTGGTAATCGCATGAAATTGCTTAAAAAACGTGAGTCCGAATGGATCTTTAAATTACAAACCATTAGACCGGGGGGTTTGAATGTAGAGTACAAGCCATGGTTATTCATATGATTTCCCTCAGTTCTGTTCCTGCCGGTGTATGTGTTGAAGAATTTGCTCTTCTGTTTTTAATAAATATATTTGGATAATATATTTTTTTATTTTTTCACTTACAGAACCTTCGGTTGGAAGGGCTTTGCTCAACAGGAGGCTGGATGCTTTTGGACATGTGCGGCTTATCCCGTGACAGCCGCGTACTTATTTATCTATTTGAACCATTTTTGCATGCATATTTCTATGGATACTGTGGATGTTTTTCACCCGTTATGGGTTAAATTGTGACGAGCGAAGTGGGAGGGTGATGGCTGCCGCTATCCCCTCCTCCTCTGCCCGCATATTTCGGATGATAGTGCATCGTAAGATAGCACGTCACCCGATGTTATACCCTGGGTGTTCCATCCTGTATTACATTTTCTATTTCAGAATCTATACTGTTATGACGCATGCATTTGTATTATACTTTCACTAAGGTGACGTGCTACGCTACGTGTCAGGTGATGTTTCACACAGGGATAATGTGATTCCTTTAGTGTGACATCACCGACATGCGCAGCTGTAGTTCCGGGACGCCGTATCCATGCGGTGTAATTCGCAACACTGTATCCTCCCACCATTGAGCATGCCTGATTCCACGTTTGGTCCTGCTACGTTTACACACCTACAGGTGACGATTATACACTGTTGATTGCCACTTGTGTAAATTATTGCGTTATTCATGAACTAATATACCTGGAAGCTCTGATTATACAAATTTATGCACTTAACCCTAATTGTCCTCAAGGCCTGTATTTAGACACTTTTTTTGTATATTTTATTAATTGTCACTCATGTATGCTAATCTGTTATGACCACATAAAAACTCACAGTTTTTTCAATGATGTATTGCTTGAGAATGGTCCCAGCAAGCGGACCGAAACGTCGCATAGGTGAATAAAGGATCCCACTTTTTCTTCACCATCGGATGTGCTGCGGTGTTATTTATTTATTTTACATCATACACCTTGGTAAAGTGTTTTCATCGCTGGCACCCAATTACTGGCCACCAGGAGTGCTGCCCTGAACTTCCGTAACTATATATATATATATATATATATACAGATGTAGCAGGGTTAGCACTGAAGCTCTTAACTCAAATTTCTTAACTCATCGCTTATCCTGTTTCTAAGTCACATACTCAGGCCGTGATTGATGCTCAGGTCCTAGAGTATCTGAACAAGAAAATGACTTTCAATGTATCTAGCTCAATACAACCATTCTGAACATTGCTGGGCCACACAAGCCAATTGAACTTCTGCAGCAAGTAGAGCTGGCCTGATAAGGATGCTGTCCCCACTATCAGCAGCCAAACTACCTCTGGACCAAGACCACCAGCTCCCAGGTTTTAGATGGTGTCTCCACTAGTGTTGGGCGCAAATATTCAAATAGCGAATATTAATCGCGAATATTGGCACTTTGAGAATCTGCGAATATTTAGAATATAGTGATATATATTCGTATTTTCAAATATTCTAGATTTTTTTGCTTGTGGGCCAATGAGAAGGCTGCAATGTCTTTGTCTGAGCTTAGCAATATCCCTAGCAACCAATAGAAAAGTTGCCTACCCCTTACTACAGTTGCAAGAAAAAGTATGCAAACCCTTTGGAATGATATGGATTTCTGCACAAATTGGTCATACAAGGTGATCTGATCTTCATCTAAGTCACAACAATAGACAATCACAGTCTGCTTAAACTAATAACACACAAAAAATTAAATGTTACCATGTTTTTATTGAACACACCATGTAAACATTCAAAGTGCAGGTGGAAAAAGTATGTGAACCCTTGGATTTAATAACTGGTTGAACCTCCTTTGGCAGCAATAACTTCAACCAAACGTTTCCTGTAGTTGCAGATAAGACGTGCACAACGGTCAGGAGTAATTCTTGACCATTCCTCTTTACAAAACTGTTTCAGTTCAGCAATATTCTTGGGATGTCTGGTGTGAATCGCTTTCTTGAGGTCATGCTACAGCATCTCAATCGGGTTGAGGTCAGGACTCTGACTGGGCCACTCCAGAAGGCGTATTTTCTTCTGTTTAAAGGGAACCTGTCACCGGGATTTTGGGTATAGAGCTGAGGACATGGGTTGCTTGATGGCCACTAGCACATCCGCAATACACAGTCCCCCTATCTCTCTGTGCTTTTATTGTGTAAAAAAAATTATTTGATACATATGCAAATTAACATAAAAGAGTCATATCTTAAGAGTCATATTTTCAAGCTCTGACTCATCTCAGGTTAATTTGCATATGTATCAAATCAGTTTTTATACAAAATAAAAGCACACAGAACTATGGGGACTGGGTATTGCGGATGTGCTAGTGGCCATCTAGCAACCCATGTCCTCAGCTCTATACCCAAAATCCCGGTGACAGGTTCCCTTTAAGCCATTCTGTTGTTGATTTACTTCTATGCTTTGGGTCGTTGTCCTGTTGCAACACCCATCTTCTGTTGAGCTTCAGCTGGTGTCTGTGAAGGTTCTCAGTTATTCAGCTGGTGGACAGATGGCCTTAAGTTCTCCTGCAAAATGTCTTGATAAACTTGGGAATTCATTTTTCTTTTGATGATAGCAATCCCTCCAGACACTGACACAGCAAAGCAGCCCCAAACCATGATGCCCCCACCACCATACTTCACAGTTGGGATGAGGTTTTGATGTTGGTGTGCTGTGCCTCTTTTTCTCCACACATAGTGTTGTGTGTTTCTTCCAAACAACTCAACTTTGGTTTCATCTGTCCACAGAATATTTTGCCAGTACTGCTGTGGAACATCCAGGTGCTCTTGTGCAAACTGTAAACCTGCAGCAATGTTTTTTTTAGACAGCAGTGGCTTCCTCTGTGGTATCCTCCCATAAAATCCATTCTTGTTTAGTGTGTTACGTATCGTAGATTCACTATCAGGGATGTTAGCATATGCCAGAGACTTTTGTGAGTCTTTAGCTGACACTCTAGGATTCTTCTTCACCTCATTGAGCAGTCTGCGCTGTGCTCTTGCAGTCATCTTTACAGGACGGCCACTCCTAGGGAGAGTAGCAGCAGTGCTGAACTTTCTCCATTTATAGACAATTTGTCTTACCGTGGACTGATGAACAGCAAGGCTTTTGGAGATACTTTATAACCCTTTCCAGCTTTATGCAAGTCAACAATTCTTAATCGTAGGTCTTCTGAGAGCTCTTTTGTGCGAGGCATCCTTCACATCAGGCAATGCTTCTTGTAAAAAGCAAACCCAGAAATGGTGTGTGTTTTTTTATAGGGCAGGACAGCTGTAACCAACACCTCCAATCTCATCTCATTGATTGGACTCCAGTTGGTTGACACCTCACTCCAATTAGCTCTTGGAGATGTCATTAGTCTAGGGGTTCACATACTTTTTCCACCTGCACTGTGAATGTTTACATGGTGTGTTCAATAAAAACATGGTAACATTTAATTCTTTGTGTGTTATTTATATATATTTTTTTCAATTTCAACACCTTTATTGATATAAAAAAACAAGTACACAAAGGAACTTCAAGCTTAGTGTAATAATACCACTTTACCCCCTAACCCCCTTTCCCACCCCCCCTCCCCCTGTGATGCGTCCGCCCCCTCCTACCCCCCCCCCCCCCCCCTATAAAGGGCAGAAAAAGAAGGGGAGAAGGAAGAGAAGGGAAAAGAGAGAAAAATAAATAAAAAACTTCCGAAAACAGTTAAATCAACACTTCCAGTCGTCCCATATTTTAATCCATTTCTCTAATGCATCTCTCTGCTTGTAAAGAATCAGTTCGTAATTTCTAACCTTATTAACCAGATTTATCCAATTGTTTACCTCTGGAGTATGGCGTGCAAACCAACTCCGACTAATCAGGACTCTGGCCAATAATAGTATTCTACCTAGGAGGATATTTTGATATTTATGGCTACCTAGTGACGAGAAATAATTCAATAAAAACAATTGTGGCTAAGGAGGAATCTGTATTTTTAATTTATGGGTAAGAAGATAATGAATACCATTTCAATAAGCTCCAAGTTCTGGGCATGCCCAGATCATGTGCAAATAATCCGCACCTACAGTATCACATCGAGGGCATTTGGAGGCATCTCTTAATCCACAATTGTTTAACCAAATGGGGGTAACATATAATCTGTGATAAATATTAAACTGTATTAGAACATGATTAAAGTTGTGAGATAGTAAGTAAAAGTTAGTAAAAATACTTCCCCACCCTACCGATTGTATGTTTGGACAATCCATCTCCCAGGCCCTTTGTCCCGGCGATTTTGTCTCTCCAAAACGTGACTTAAGTAATAATTTATATATATTTGAAATCTTCATTCTTTGTGTTATCTTCCCTAACCACCCATTTAATGGAGAGGTATATTTCTAACAAGTCTATTTCTAACAGTGATTTATCATTCAAACTAAAAAGTGCCGACCGAAGCTGAAAATACCTAAACCAAGAAAGATTCGCTATGTTATGTGATAATTCCACAAACGACTTAATCTCTCTATTCTTAACAACCTGTGTAATATAAAGAATCCCATTCTTTTGCCAAAATTAATCCACTGCTATACCCTCTAGGGCAGTGATGGCTAACCTCCGGCACTCCAGCTGTGGTGAAACTACGATTCCCAGCATGCTCCATTAATTTCTATAGAAGTTCTAAGAACAGCCAATCAAGTGTGCATTTTGGGAGTTGTAGTTTTACCACAGCTGGAGTGCCGGAGTTTAGCCATCACAGCTCTAGGGTCTGTAAGTGAGTATTATGCCAAAGAGGCGTAAATGTAAGTGATCCCTTTACCCGCAACCATCCTCTAGTGATAGCCCACATTTTCAGAAGTGATTTTGTAGTCTCTTTATGGCCCTGGTCTCTATTAATCAGTAGCCCGGATTCCAAAAGCGTAAATATGTTGTTATGCAAGGAGCTTCTCACTAACCTACTTAAAAAGGTACTATTTTGCCATTCATAGCACGTCCATAACTGAGCACCAATAAAAATAACCTTTGAAGTAAGGGAGATTTAAACCCCCCTGCTCCAAAGGTTTATATAGATATTCCAATTTGAGGTGCACACGTTTTCTTCCCCAAACTAAGTCATTGATTATTCTTTCCATAAGTTTAAAATATTTATCCTCTATCCAGATGGGTGTATTCCTAAGAACATAGAGGATTTGGGGTAGAATCACCATCTTGACCAGTGATACTCGATCAGCCCTAGATAAAGGGAGTCTCAACCAAATCCCTATTTTTGCTTTAATTTTCGTTATCAATGGGATCAGATTGAGTTGAACACAATTTTCAACCCTGGGAGATATCATCATACCCAAGTATTGAAAAGTGTCAATGACATCTAGTTGGGTAATCGAGGACTCCTTTTGGGACACCGGATCTAATGGCATCAAAATTGTCTTCGACCAGTTTATGTCTAGGCCTGATACCTCACCAAATAATTTAACCATCCGGTTAATTCTTGGAACAGTTATTTCTGTATTATCTATGAAAAAGAGGACATCGTCTGCGTATAGAGAAATACGATCCTCCACGCCTAGTATTCCAAATCCTTTAATTTGAGCGTCCTGCCTAATAGCCAGAGCCAGGGGCTCAATATAAATATCAAATAGGAGTGGTGATAGTGGGCAACCCTGGCGAGTACCTCAGTTTAATTTAAAACTGTTAGTAAAGCTCCCGTTAAGACTCAACTTAGCCGTGGGGGATCTATACAAAAGTTTAATCATATTTATGAATCTCTCCCCAAAACCCATCCTGGCCAGAACCCTCCACAGGAATCGCCACTCCACCCTGTCAAAGGCCTTGGAGGCATCCAATGACAGGATGGAGCGAGCAGACCCCCCAGGAGCCTGTATATTAGCAAAAAGCCGGTGAAGATTGTGATGAGTACCCTTATTTGGGATAAAACCGTTCTGGTCCGGATGGACAATGGAAGAGATGACCCCGGCGAGTTTTGTGGCCAAAATTCTTGCCAGGAGCTTTACGTCCGCGTTCAACAGTGAAATCTGTCTGTAGGACCCCAAATCCTGGGGTCCTTACCTTTTTTTGGAATTAATATTATTACAGCTTCCAACATTGAACCCGGTAGGGTCCCCTCCTCCACCGATTCAGCAAAGACCCCCAACAGTTTAAGAAGAATAACCTCCTTATATTTACTATAGAATTCGTATGGGAGTCCGTCTGAACCAGGGGTGGAGTTACCCGAGCAAAGTTTAATTGCCCCTTCAAGCTCCTGAATTGAGAGATCAGCCTCAAGTACCCTCCTTTGAGCCAAGGTAATAGTAGGAAAAATAATACCATCAAGATAGACATCCATCATTTCTTCTGTAATCCTACAATCGGCTCCAAGAAAACTTTCTCTATAGAATTTTGTCCAGTAACTATCCTCCCATTAGCCAGACGGATATTGTCTATGTTTCTCTTGGGTTCCTGACTCAAGGTAACTCTAGATAAAATTTTCCCCGGTCGCCCCGATTCGGTGAAATATTATTGACCCTTAAAGAATAGACTCTGTTGGGCCTTCTCCAGCAAAAAATTAGAGTATGATTGTGTGGTCTTCTGCATAGTTTCCCTATTTTCCTCTGTCCTATTTATATAAAAGGATTGTGTAGCTAAGGAAGCTTGTTCTTTTAAGTTTTCCTCCTTTTCCCCATACTCTTTTCTCAGGTTGGCGATATTACTAACCATTATTCCCCTCATGTAGGCCTTGAAGGTGTCCCATACTACTTGGGTTTTTGCTGAAGTATAATTAGCCTCCCAGAATTGGTTAATTTCCTATTGTATTGTATCATGATTCTTTATTACTGATAACCAATAGGGGTTGAGTCTAAATGGAGACCTCCCTATTTGTTTATCATCAGTCAGGCAGAGCTCGAGGAGCAAGGGGAGATGGTCCGAGAGTGACCTGGTCTTATACTTCATCGTTTAACATATCGCACATATTTTTTATTCATCAGAGTGTGGTCTATTCTAGACATAGATCTACCTAGTTTACTAATGCATGAGAAAACCCTTCTCCCCTGTCCCAAACTTCCCCAAATATCCTCGAACCCGGCCTCCAAACAAAAGCGTGCCAAGGGGGACCCCTGAACAGAGGCGCCCCCCTTGACACCCATAGAGACCCTGTCGACCGCGGGATTGATAACGCAGTTAAAGTCTCCCATAATCAATGTAGGACATTCTGGCCATTTATCCATAAATTTTTGCAGAGAATTGAGTACTAAAAAAGAAAATGGAGGTGGAATATAGACAAAGGCCAAAATACACATCTTCCCCGCCAACCTACAGTATAGGAAAACAAATCTCCCCTGATGGTCAGCAGTGGATGCCCCGCACGTAAAATCAATCGTTCTATGAATAAAGACAGTCACTCCCCTAGAATGACTAGAGAAGGTGGAATGGTACGTGTGCGCAGCCCATCCCCTGGTGGCCACCCTGGAGGTCTCCCCAGTGAGATGTGTTTCTATCAAACATACAATGGCTGGGAGATGTAAACGCATCAGGTCAAAAAACGCTTGTCTCTTTCTTCTATCCACCAGGCCCCTGACATTCCAGGTAAGAATTCTAATTGCCATTATAAAGAATAATAAAAAAATAAAAGATCTCTTCCCCACACTAGACACATCACAGCCCCCATCCAACCCCCCAATCAAAATAATCCACCGCATAAAGCAGCAGATCTCTCGCCTATGACCACTCGACAGACTACCCGCTAATTAAACAGAGAAAGGGAAAAGTAAAAAACAACATCTGCCAACTATTGATCTATTGTTCCCAACAAAGCCTTAAGCAATTGGATCACATATCGTTTCGTTCAAGCCACTCCGCAGCTTTGTCAGGCGTATCAAAAAATTAAGTTGTATCATTAAAAATAATCCGGAGTTTAGCTGGGAAGACAAGTGAATACTTGATATCCCTTTCTCTTAATCTCTTTTTTAACAGTAATAAACGAGCGTCTCTTTTCTTGGACATCTTTTGAAAAATCTGGGAAAAAGGCCAGTCTATTTCCATCGTAAAAAACAGGGGGACATCCCCTCGCCCTTCTTAGTACTATATCTCTGTCTCTTGAAACCAGCATTTTTGCAAGGAGTGTCCGTGGTTGTCTCCCAGGAATTAATTTACCGCCTGGGACACGATGGGCTTCACATACTTCCAAGGGTTTACATACTTTTTCCACCTGCACTGTGAATGTTTACATGGTGTGTTCAATAAAAACATGGTAACATTTAATTATTTGTGTGTTATTAGTTTAAGCAGACTGTGATTGTCTATTGTTGTGACTTAGATGAAGGTCAGATCACATTTTATGACCAATTTGTGCAGAAATCCATATCATTCCAAAGGGTTCACATACTTTTTCTTGCAACTGTATATAAGAACCTCCCCAGCAGCCATTTTCTACAGGTTTTTTTTAAAGTTCTGAGAGAGACAGCAGTGACATTTCTGTGCTCTGTGCTTTCCACTCATTACATTAGATAGATAGTTAGATAGCTTATATATAATACAGATAGTTAGTGGGAGATAGTCAGTGTAGGTTATATCCTGATAGAGTGTAGCAGTTGTGTAACACCCCAGAGCTGTGTTACTACATGCCTCTACCCCGCTACTATCTTCTAAGAGCCTTTACACTGTCATCAGATGTGATTTTACTTATGTCCTCCAGAAATGTGCATATAAAACTAGATTTAATTAATGGTTCATGTAATTAGCCTGGCTACTAGCGGGTGGCATCACATTGGCAGAGATAGTCTTAATGTTATGGCACTTCAGAGTGGAACATTCCTGTTCTATTCTGTCCCCCTTCTAGAGAGAGGTGGGCTAGTCCTTTTTCCTGCAGCAAGGGAGGGAAAAAAACAGTTAGAGCCGGATATAGTTTACCCCCTGTTGGGGAAAGGAGGGTTTTGAGTGGTACTCCCTCCTTAAGGAAGAAAGTAGGGGCACGTCTCCGCAAGAGATGTGGCCATATACCCAGTCTGAGCACCTTCAGCTCAGCTGGATGAAAAGAGCACAAACTACAGCCAAACTCCAAAGTTCCAGGAAGAAAGCATCCCCTGAGAATCCATCTGTGAGAGAAGTCCAGAGTCCTAGGAGAAGCCAATTACTCCTCAGCTAATCTATCCCCACACAGCAGAAGTTACAGATAAGTGCAGAAGCTAACTCTGCCACAATTACAGAGCTACCAAGCAGACGTTTTTATCCTGCAAGCTCCACATATAAAACAGAAGTATTCATTCCTGCCAATGATTGCCAAAACCTGCTGGGACCTAGAGACTAAAGCTGTATACTGTTTGGATGCAAGTTAGTTCAAGTAAAGCAATGTTTGAACTTCATCTAAAGGTCTATACATCTTTTATGCAAAGTCCCTCTATTACTCCTACTATCACTACACTCAAATTTAGGAGCCAGGAGTCCGGCCGTACCCAGGTAGGAGACACCGTGACACAACTACCACAACACTACAGAGACATTATAGGCCATTACCCCACTCTGGCATTCCTAACCTGGAACGTTCGCTATAACACCTTGGAAGGGCCCTGGGATAGTACCCTGCGCACGCTGCAATTGGCGTCACGACAAATACAGTATATTACCCACCCGTACCTGGCCACTGCAGTTGCAGTGCAGGGTGTTAGGTAGTGTGGTAGGTTCTGCCATAGTGCTGTGATCTCACAACAAAACATAGTGCACCAATCAGTAATATGTAGTCAGACCTGCTAAAATGTGAGGTTTCACGTATTGCGCCAAAATATGCGCATCATTAATTGTCGATTAGCGCAATTGCAAATATATTAGAGCACTCTATCTGCATATAAAGCCATTTTTAATGTTCTGCCGTGCCAACCATTTTCTCCAGTCTCAGGAAACTTCTAGCAGCTTGGAAAATGTAGCAAAAGTGACCCACACCTGTATTACGCGAATAACACATTGCCGATTTTCGCAATCAAGAAAATAATAGCGAATTTGTGAATATATGACGAATATTCAAAAAAATATTCGCAAAATATTGCGAATTCGAATATTGCCCCTGCCACTCATCACTAGTCTCCACCACAATTTGTCCCATGACAGGAAGTCATATTACAAGGCCCTCTACCATGGACCTTTTTACTAGTTCAGGAGGAGAACATGCAGATGGCATGCCTCCCCCCAATCATGCACCTGGTTCATTTACCTGAGATCTATATGATTTACATTTTTCTCTTTGCTTTTTTTCTATGAATAATTTTTTTTTTGGTTTGTGTGTCTTTTGATTTTTATGTGGGTAGATGTTTTATTATTACAGCCTTTAACCACCTCCGGACCGCCTAACGCAGGATCGCGTTCCGGAGGTGGCAGCCCTGCGCAGAGTCACGCATATATGCGTCATCTCGCGATGGGCGAGATTTCCTGTGAACGCGCGCACACAGGCGCGCGCGCTCACAGGAACGGAAGGTAAGAGAGTTGATCTCCAGCCTGCCAGCGGCGATCGTTCGCTGGCAGGCTGGAGATGTGTTTTTTTTAACCCCTAACAGGTATATTAGACGCTGTTTTGATAACAGCGTCTAATATACCTGCTACCTGGTCCTCTGGTGGTCCCATTTGTTTGGATCGACCACCAGAGGACACAGGTAGCTCAGTAAAGTCCCACCAAGCACCACTACACTACACTACACCCCCCCCCGTCACTTATTAACCCCTTATTAGCCCCTGATCACCCCTGATCACCCCATATAGACTCCCTGATCACCCCCCTGTCATTGATTACCCCCCTGTCATTGATCACCCCCCTGTAAAGCTCCATTCAGATGTCCGCATGATTTTTACGGATCCACTGATAGATGGATCGGATCCGCAAAATGCATCCGGACGTCTGAATGAAGCCTTACAGGGGCGTGATCAATGACTGTGGTTATCACCCCATATAGACTCCCTGATCACCCCCCCTGTCATTGATTACACCCCTGTCATTGATCAACCCCTGTAAAGCTCCATTCAGACGTCCGCATGATTTTTACGGATCCACTGATAGATGGATCGGATCCGCAAAACGCATCCGGACGTCTGAATGAAGCCTTACAGGGGCATGATCAATGACTGTGGTGATCACCCCATATAGACTCCCTGATCACCCCCCTGTAAAGCTCCATTCAGATGTCCGCATGATTTTTACGGATGCACTGATAGATGGATCCGATCCGCAAAACGCATCCGGACGTCTGAATGAAGCCTTACAGGGGCATGATCAATGACTGTGGTGATCACCCCATATAGACTCCCTGATCACCCCCCTGTCATTGATTACCCCCCTGTCATTGATCACCCCCCCTGTCATTGATCACCCCCCTGTAAGGCTCCATTCAGACATTTTTTTGGCCCAAGTTAGCGGAATTATTATTTTTTTTTCTTACAAAGTCTCATATTCCACTAACTTGTGTCAAAAAATAAAATCTCACATGAACTCACCATACCCCTCACGGAAACCAAATGCGTAAAAATTTTTAGACATTTATATTCCAGACTTCTTCTCATGCTTTAGGGCCCCTAGAATGCCAGGGCAGTATAAATACCCCACATGTGACCCCATTTCGGAAAGAAGACACCCCCAGGTATTCCGTGAGGGGCATATTGAGTCCATGAAAGATTGAAATTTTTGTCCCAAGTTAGCGGAACGGGAGACTTTGTGAGAAAAAAATTAAAAATATCAATTTCCGCTAACTTGTGCCAAAAAAAAAAAATTTCTATGAACTCGCCATGCCCCTCATTGAATACCTTGGGGTGTCTTCTTTCCAAAATGGGGTCACATGTGGGGTATTTATACTGCCCTGGCATTCAAGGGGCCCCAAAGCGTGAGAAGAAGTCTGGTATCCAAATATCTAAAAATGCCCTCCTAAAAGGAATTTGGGCACCTTTGCGCATCTAGGCTGCAAAAAAGTGTCACACATCTGGTATCGCCGTACTCAGGAGAAGTTGGGGAATGTGTTTTGGGGTGTCATTTTACATATACCCATGCTGGTTGAGATAAATATCTTGGTCAAATGCCAACTTTGTATAAAAAAATGGGAAAAGTTGTCTTTTGCCAAGATATTTCTCTCACCCAGCAAGGGTATATGTAAAATGACACCCCAAAACACATTCCCCAACTTCTCCTGAATACGGCGATACCACATGTGTGACACTTTTTTGCAGCCTAGGTGGGCAAAGGGGCCCATATTCCAAAGAGCACCTTTAGGATTTCACAGGTCATTTACCTACTTACCACACATTAGGGCCCCTGGAAAATGCCAGGGCAGTATAACTACCCCACAAGTGACCCCATTTTGGAAAGAAGACACCCCAAGGTATTCCGTGAGGGGCATGGCGAGTTCCTAGAATTTTTTATTTTTTGTCACAAGTTAGTGGAAAATGCAGATTTTTTTTTTTTCATACAAAGTCTCATATTCCACTAACTTGTGACAAAAAATAAAAACTTCCATGAACTCACTATGCCCATCAGCGAATACCTTGGGGTCTCTTCTTTCCAAAATGGGGTCACTTGTGGGGTAGTTATACTGCCCTGGCATTCTAGGGGCCCAAATGTGTGGTAAGGAGTTTGAAATCAAATTCTGTAAAAAATGACCTGTGAAATCCGAAAGGTGCTCTTTGGAATATGGGCCCCTTTGCCCACCTAGGCTGCAAAAAAGTGTCACACATCTGGTATCTCCGTACTCAGGAGAAGGTGGGGAATGTGTTTTGGGGTGTCATTTTACATATACCCCTGCTGGGTGAGAGAAATATCTTGGCAAAAGACAACTTTTCCCATTTTTTTATACAAAGTTGGCATTTGACCAAGATATTTATTTCACCCAGCATGGGTATATGTAAAAAGACACCCCAAAACACATTCCCCACCTTCTCCTGAGTATGGAGATACCAGATGTGTGACACTTTTTTGCAGCCTAGGTGGGCAAAGGGGCCCATATTCCAAAGAGCACCTTTCGGATTTCACAGGTCATTTTTTACAGAATTTGATTTCAAACTCCTTACCACACATTTGGGCCCCTAGAATGCCAGGGCAGTATAACTACCCCACAAGTGACCCCATTTTGGAAAGAAGAGACCCCAAGGTATTCGCTGATGGGCATAGTGAGTTCATAGAACTTTTTATTTTTTGTCACAAGTTAGTGGAATATGAGACTTTGTAAGAAAAAAAAAAAAAATCATCATTTTCCGCTAACTTGTGACAAAAAATAAAAAGTTCTATGAACTCACTATGCCCATCAGCGAATACCTTAGGGTGTGTACTTTCCGAAATGGGGTCATTTGTGGGGTGTTTGTACTGTCTGGGCATTGTAGAACCTCAGGAAACATGACAGGTGCTCAGAAAGTCAGAGCTGCTTCAAAAAGCGGAAATTCACATTTTTGTACCATAGTTTGTAAACGCTATAACTTTTACCCAAACCATTTTTTTTTTACCCAAACATTTTTTTTTTATCAAAGACATGTAGAACAATAAATTTAGAGCAAAATTTATATATGGATGTAGTTTTTCTTGCAAAATTTGACAACTGAAAGTGAAAAATGTCATTTTTTTGCAAAAAAATCGTTAAATTTCGATTAATAACAAAAAAAGTAAAAATGTCAGCAGCAAAGAAATACCACCAAATGAAAGCTCTATTAGTGAGAAGAAAAGGAGGTAAAATTCATTTGGGTGGTAAGTTGCATGACCGAGCAATAAATGGTGAAAGTAGTGTAGGTCAGAAGTGTAAAAAGTGGCCTGGTCTTTCAGGGTGTTTAAGCACTGGGGGCTGAAGTGGTTAAAGAGATTGTTTCACTTCAGAAAATGGCATTTATCATGTAAAGAAAGTTAATACAAGGCACTTACTAATGTATTGTGATTGCTTCCCATCACATTATACACTGCTTGTTTCCATGGTTATGACCACCCTGCAATCCATCAGTGATGGCTGAGCTTGCACACTATAGGAAAAAGCCCAGGCCTATGTGCTCTCCCACAGAGAGGCTGGCACTTTTTCCTATAGTGTGCAAGCTCAGCCATCACTGATGGATTGCAGGGTGCAGGGCCGTCTTTAACAAGGGGCAAAAGGGGCAGCTGCCCTGGGCCCAGTTGCTCCTGGAGGGCCAAGGCAGCTCCCTCTTGAGCCCTGCTGGCCACTGCCCCGGGTGTCAGGCTGTCAGCTACACAGGGGGGTGCTACCATGCTATGCCATGCCTGCCTGCCGGTGTTCTGCCAGATCTCTATACCTTGCGAAAAGTCTATACCGGAAGTGACGCGGCCGCACCGGAAGTGACGCAGCCGCACAGGAATCAGCTGGAGGAGGGTGTGTGTGGCAAATAATTGAGCGCTGCGATAGAAGTACTTCGTACACCGCGTGTGTGCACTTAGGGGTATAGAGATTTTGCAGCGCAAAATGTTTCATAAGATCTCCCTACCAATGAGTGCGCAGGCGCCCACAAATCATCAGTTGCTTTTCAGCTCTACTATGTGGTGACCTCGGTATCCAGCACTCAGCTCTGCGGTAAGGATGAACTGCAACTGATGATTTGTGCGTGCGTGCGCACTCAGGGGTAGGGAGATCTTATGAAGCATTTTGCGCTGCAAAATCTCTATACCCCTAAGTGCGCACGCCCGGTGTAAGAAGTACTTCTATCGCGGCGCTGCAATAATTCTTTGCTAAGCCGGTGGATGTGCACTTGCGCAGCGCCGTGCACACCCTCCTCCAGCTGATTCCTGTGCGGCCGCGTCACTTCCGGTATAGACTTTTCGCAAGGTTTCGCAAGGTATAGATCTCTATCTGGCAGAACACCGGCACTCCAGGCAGCGAACTATGAGAGCTGTGATTCTCTTAAGGACCTTAGATGACATCATCACCATGTGACCAGTAACTTAGCAATATTACTGGTCACATGGCTATGAGGTCATCAAAGGTCCTGTCTACCAAGAGTGTTGCTGCAGGAGAAGTTTGCCAGACTTGTGGAGCATTTTTTGTGAAGATTACATTAGGAAAAGGTGACAGGGGCTGTTATACTAATATACTGTAAGCAACTGTATACTGTGAGAGGCTGTATACTATGGTGTGCTGTATACTATGCGGGGGGCTATACTGCTCTACTGTATACTGTGGGGTGCTGTATACTGTGTGGTGCTATACTGCTCTACTGTATACTATGGGGTGCTGTATACTGTGGGGTGCTGTATACTGGGTGTTATACTGCTCTACTGTATACTATGGTGTGCTGTATACTGTGGTGTGCTATACTGCTCTACTGTATAATATGGGGTGCTGTATACTGTGGGGTGCTATACTGCTCTACTGTATACTGTGGGGTGCTGTATACAGTTGGGTTGCTGTATACTGTGGGGTGCTATACTGCTTTACTGTATACCTGGGGTGCTGTATACTGTGGGGTGCTGTATGCTGTGAGGTGCTGTATACTGTATACTGTGAGGTGCTGTATTCTGTATAGTTTGGGGTGCTGTATACTGTGAGGTGCTGTATACCGTGAGGTGCTGTATACTGTGGGGAGCTGTATATTGTGGAGTGCTATACTGCTCTACTGTATACTGTGGGGTGCTGTATACTGTTGGGTTGCTGTATACTGTGGGGTTCTATACTGCTTTACTGTATACTGTTGGGAGCTGTATATTGTGGAGTGCTACACTGCTCTACTGCATACTGTGGGGTGCTGTATACTATAGGGTTCTATACTGCATACTGTGGGGTGCTGTATACTATAGGGTGCTATACTGCATACTGTGGGGTGCTGTATGCTATAGGGTGCTATACCGCATACTGTGCAGTGCTGGGGTGCACTGTAATGCTAGGGTGAGCCGAGCCCTGGTCTCCTTCCTGCAGAGCGGTGCCCACTTCCAGCCTGAGCCCAGAGCACTGATCCTGAGCTGCTGGAGTCTTCAGAACTGGAAGTATTTACAGTCATTCACTGTACTCTACCAGGGTGAGGGAAGGCGGGATCCAAGGGGCCCAAGTAAATTTTTGCCCAGGGTCCAATCAATATTAAAGATGGCCCTGGCAGGATGGTCCCCACCATTGATAGATTTCAGGGTGGCCATAACCATGAAAACAAGCAGTATATAATGTGATGGAAAAATGAATCAATATGGATAAAAAGAAAAAAAGCACCACTCCTTTATGGGCAATCTGTGGGTTTCTCGTTACATCAATGAGGCTGTATTCCAAGGAATTTTTCATAACTGATGTTAAAGATAACTGATTTAGTTTCAAACAGCAACCAATCACTTTGATCTGTCAATTCTGAAAGATTATATTTTGAATAAATTTGTTTACCATGAGCAACTAAATTAATTTTCATTAGGGCCATTTTCAGTAAAGCAACTAAAAGAATAAAACACTTTATTGAAAGCTGTGGGGTATTAAAAGGTATTTTAAACCAAATTCTTTTTATATTTTTGGTTCCGGCTTGGGTAAAAGGGACATTACATCTACACAATCAATCCTAAAATTGTATTGAAAGTGGAATTTGGACTGTAAAATACCCCAGCTAGCAAGCCCACATCAAGAGTGGTTATTATGTTGTGAGTCCCTACAATAAAACAACAGGCAAACTAACTTTTGTAACTAGAAAAACAGGTAAACTAAAGTGTCCAGAGTCCAGATCAAATTAGTATTTGCTACAAATAGTCTGCACAGAGTTCAAAAACAGATGGTCCTGACATTTCAAGTTGTCCATGTGCCGCAGCCTGGGAAGAGCGTAGTGGATGATGAAAGTGGTAATGTCTCTGGCTGCAATAATCATTCACAGTGGGAATCCTCACATCAAATCTTCCTTAGACCAAGTCAGTAATAGGAAGACACCCCTTTCTTCCTCTGGGGCACACCCTAATGTTGGGGCTCCTGCCTGAAGGTAGGCGGGGTACACTTGGTGTTGAGGTTTGGTGCCGGTACAAGGCATGAGATGTAGGTGTAGTGGCCGATGAATGATGCTGGAGTCAGTAACCAGGCCAGTTGTTGAGGATATTCATCTCTATTTACTTAAGTGCAGAATGGGAGTTGTAGTACATCCAACAGTATAAAAAAAAACAGTTCCAAATGCAACCAGCCAGTAGCGCAGGGGCAACGCGTGAGTTGCACGGTGGACCGATGAGGGGCCAAATTATAACAGACAGTTCATCAGTTTACTCACGGTTAGCAGATAGCCTCCCTGGGCTGGCAGCACAGTGTTGAGGTGGACAGCACGAAATCCTCCGGGGCACGCTCTGTGGTAGAAAGCATCAGCCAAGATGGTGGTTGAGGTGCCCTTGATGTTAGGGGTGCTTAGGGTGCTTGTTGCGGCTGAGTCCCTTGATGTTTTTTGTCGTGACGCCAGTACAGTTAATGGTGGTGCAACCAATAGTGGTAATAATGAGGTAGACAGTGGTAAGATGCAACTCACAACTTTTACTGATGTTGACTTTTGTTGCAGAAGTACAAAATACAGTCTCTTGGTATTAAGAGTTAATCTGCAGATCCACTGTTTCTAGGCTTTCTTAGGCTTGATTTGGAGCTGTGGTAAAGGTGTACCTTGTTTCTGTTGGTGTGCTCAGTCCTATATCTTGTCCTTTCCCTACAAGCTGCATATTGGGACAGGTAAACTCATCTGTTTCCCAGAGTTATGGTGTGGCTGCCAGAAGCTATATTTCCTCCACCATGCGCAAAGGTGTCTGTGGCCCTAAATAATGGCTCTTATCACCGATGAATCTATAGGAAGCTTGTTTCTATTTCAGGGAGGCAAACTCTCTTCTACTGGTCAGGGATGCAAGTATATAGTCCAGCCACAGAAGTAAAACGCTCTTTTGCGCCTCACATCTTGGTATTACCTCATAACGAAGTTGGCTCCACTCACTAATCTGTGTTGTGGAGTCTTCACTCTGCATTCTCTCCCACTAATCTAATCTGATCTCCTCAGATCTGCTCTAATCTAGTCCATTCTCAATCCTGATCTGACCTGATCTGATCTGAACTCATCTGATCTGATCTGAACTCATCTGATCTGATCTAGATATATATAGAACCTAAGTGTCATCCCCATCTAGTGGTGGGATGTATAAATTACACCTAATCTGCCTGGCAACAGGGATTTTGCAGATACGTTAGTACAAAGTCACACAATACAGCATAATACAGTTCCAAGGTAAAAAGTGCTTTTAAGCAGTGCCCACACACACGTAGTGGGACGCTGCACAAACAATTCTCAGTACAAATCTTCCCAGATATAGGCCAGGATGGGGATTGTAGTACTCCTTCCCTCTATCTCTCCAAAGTCTCTTTATTTTCAGAATCTAAGGCTGGTAATAATGTTCTTGCAAGCCTGCCTGTAATTCCCAAGCTGAGGATTAAGATATGGTGGTCCAGACCATATCCAAGTATGTAGGGTGTCTTGGCAATGTTCCACTGTTCTCACTGCACTAACGTCTCTATCAGCCTTAAAGAGAAAATACCTTATTAACTAACTCTAGTGCTCGGCTATGGCGATTATGGACCTTCTATCTCTTTCATTCTCTTTTTATGGAGTACTGTGAACTAGAGACAGTTTTCTCTCTGGAGATCTCTCAGAGAGTTTAGGAACAGTACTCTGAGGATTGAGCATATGTAGCGTACTCTTACTTCCACACCTAACACAGTACTGAGCTAGGGGCAGATCTAAATCCATCTCCTAACTTCCTACAGGGACAAAGTCAGGATTATTAATCTCGACTTGAACCATGCAAACCTATTCTGGTGCATAACAATACATTAACATATTAAATAACATTAAATACCATTACACAACAAGAACAGTTTGCAAGTACCCTATTCTGAGATACTGCACATGCAGGGCATGGTCTGCAGTAACAGTGCAGATCTGGGCAGTCTTCTGGGTTCTGGAAAGACAAGCTGGTTGGCCTAAAACTGTTCACCCATTCTGGAAGCCTGGAAGTGTTTCCATAAGCCCCGATATCCACAATTATAAACTGGTACTGTTCTCCAAGGCCAACAGGACCACCAAAAAAATATTGTTTATAATTGAACAACTGGGTGGCTTGTTAATAGAGATATGTTTGCCATTCATTGACCGAATGCAGTTTGGAAACTTAGCAGAATGTTCAATGCCCTCAGCAATATGGAGCCAATCTTCCACGTTGGGCCATGACATTGCCATCTCTTGGAGTCACTGACTTCAGATGGATAAACTGAGAGATGGTTGAATTATAAATGCAGTGAATCAAATGAGTTCCTGGTCACCAGAATCCTGGAAATAAAGGCAAAAAAAGGAATTAAGACACATATCAACAGGGGGAAAATGTGCAGACCAGACAGCGGGGCAACAAATGGTAAAAGGATTAAAGTTATGTGTTCTTACCTCAGGGTGATGATAATCCTTTGCTCTGGAGAAATGCAGCACCTCATGGTGGTGTCCTGTAAGGTAAAACTAGGATGAAGGTCCACTATCAGATCAAAAGTGGGCACCGACAAGTGACAGAAGTTGTGGAACTTGTCAGGGTGCTGCCACAGGTCAGACTACAGAGTGTAAAAGTGCCCTCTCCTGAACTGCTGGGAGACAATGGGGTGCACCTAGTGCCTCCTCCTACTGCTCAGTTCTTTGTCCGTCCATCATAGCAGATTTCTGTCCATGAAGCTCAAAACGAAGCCAGTACAGAAAGGCTTTATCTCCATGGTGGACAGAAATGACCAGAAACCAATGTCAGCCATGCAGAGGAATTTAACATAGCTCTCTACACTAAGAAAGCAGTAGAAAATTGCGCTGGAGTGATCACTTGACCTTCCTATGGATATTACTAGGTGCTTTAGGCCTAAATAATGCCAAATAGGATCCTTAAATTTAGTTTTTTGGTCCCCAAAAAAAAAAGATACAGAAACAATAGAGAAGCTCAACGGACAAAAATTAGGACTTACAGGTCCATGGTTTGCAGGCTCTTGTAGCTGCGCTGTATGAACATTTTATACATTTTCACATTCTGAAATATATTCTGATATACATTAATAGCTTTGACATACATTTAGCAATATCTACTGTATATGGGTATTCAACTTTTTAATATTCATTAATAAAGTTAACGTTTCATATTCATTGAATGCCTGAGTACTTCGTTGACATTTGAGATGATTTACTGTTCTTTCATTTGGATGGTTTCAGGTAACATTTCTAATTGATCCAGTAAGCATATAATAAAATGAAATATCTGCTTGAATGGAGATTTTCTCTCTGAGTCTGCTTGAGTACATGATGTAAGCTATGGTTGACAAGGCTGGTATTATGGGCAATAAGAGAGATTCAGAAAAACGGAGCCATTAGCTAATGCAGGAGTGCACAATCTTTTTTGTCCAATGGCCACATTGTCAACATTATTTTATATCTTTTTTTTTAAACCTATGTGTACCCCTTCAGCATTGTGTCCCCTATGAGCAGTCAGCACCACAAACTGCCTAACTGCGCAAAGGCAACCTGCGTACATTTGGGTTGTAGCCACACCTGTCACCCAGGGAGTGCCAGGAGCCTAATTACACTGGGGAGTGCTGTCACAGTAGGGACATTGGCATTATTATTAATATGATAGTTGCAAGTCATATGAAGGGTTATATACTAGTTTTAAAAAAAATGCCGGATTACCCCTTTAACTTGGTCAGTGCAGCGAGCCTCTAGGGAATCCAGAGCAGAAAAAGGGAGTGGTAGTGGCCATAATGGTGATATGTCACGGTGTATTCCCTTAGGCCAGTGGTGACGAACCTATGGCACAGTGCAAGAGGTGGCACTCAGAGACTTCTCTGTGGGCACCCGCACCCTGGAAAAAGTCTATGGTGTACCAATATGCCTTAGAATTTTCCTGCCATTCATCAGCGCAGGGCGCACTATGAACAGCACAGGCAGCACATTGAATGTAGGCAGGCTATTATAGATAAATGATAAAGTACATGGAGGATATAATATATTGGTATTCAGGTTAAATTGCCGTGCTTGCACTTTACGATAAATAAGTGTGTTTTGGGTTGCAGTTTGGGCACTCGTTCTGTAAAAGGTTTGCCAAAACTGCCTTAGGCCATCACTCCCTGTGGTTGATGCAATGAAGGAGGGGCACCCTGTGTTCCTTTGAGTCACTCCCTGTAGTTGTGGGCTCAATGCCTGATGGTGTGACTATAGTGTCCTCTATTCTGAGCTGCATAGGGTGTCAAAATGTTATGCTTTTGTAGCAGCAGGGTCTGTAACTCACAAACCTGGGTTACTTTGCTGACTCTCATGATGTGGCAATGCAAATCCTTCTTTAAAACTAAAATTCTTTTTATCTACTGTAACTCTTGGTGATATAGAAAGCTCCAGGGCTTAAAGCTGGAGTCTGGGAGAGAGGAGCACATCATGTCTGCTCCCTACCTCCACCCTGCTAACAACTACTCTAACTGGAATCTTCTAGAACCAGAGGGAGGGGGCAGCTGGGAGGGGGCAGCCCCCACCCTAAGCTCCAGAGAAGGCTGGGCCAGAATTGATAGTTCTGGTCACACCTAGCTCATGCTGAGACATACTGAGTGCAAGGTGCTTTACATTAAAATTACAAACAGTATAAACCAATTGCAGTTACTCCTTCTTGTACTGGGGAACTGGTCTCTTTAATTTTGCAGGTGGGCAGAAGCTTGTCGCATGTGACCGTCAAGCTGCTGTCTCTCCAAGGAGTGCATTGCAGTTAGCACTTTGCCCCCACAGTTAATAAAGCTCTTCTATCTTTATCCCAGCATAGAAAACAGTCCCTCATCCTTCATACACAGCTCAAGTCATTCCACTTATAAGTAGCACTAAGGCCTCTTTCACACTGGCGTATGCGGCCCACAAAATGCGGGCCGCAATGCACGAGCACAGTCCATGGGGCAGCCGCAGCGGGCGGATTGTGGATCCATTCACTTGAATGGGTCCGCGATATGGCCGTTGCGCAAAAAGATAGGACATGTTCTATCTTTTTGCGGAACGGAAGTACGGGACGAAACCCCACGGAAGCACTCCGTAGTGCTTATGTAGGGTTCCCTTCCTGTTGTTCCGTTCCGCATCTCCGGATTTGCGGACCCATTCAAGTGAATGGGTCCGCATCCGTGATGCAGAATGCCCACGCATCCGTGATGCAGAATGCCCGTGTATTGCGGCCCGCATTTTGCAACGGGCCGCACACGCCAGTGTGAAAGAGGCCTTAAGTAAACTATAATTCCCCCCCTCCAATTTCTATCTACACTGTCTAGAGGGAGCTACATCTATATACAGTGGTCCTTCAAGTTGCGATATTAATTGGTTCCGAGATGACCATTGTATGTTGAAACCATTGTAACGTGAGTCCATAACTCTATGAGCAGAGCAATTAAGACTAATAATTGGATCTAAAGCCCAATTAATCCCAAAATAAGAGAAATTGAACATGTACTGTAAGAAAAATAAGTACCCGTACTTTTTGCCCTACAAGACGCACCGGCCCATAAGACGCACCTAGGTTTTTGAGGAGGAAAATAAGAAAAAATATATTTTGAACCAAAAGTAGACATGTCCCGAACTATTCGCCGGCGAACAGTTCCCGGCGAACATCGCTTGTTCGCGTTCGCCGCGGCGGGCGAACATATGCGATGTTCGGTCCGCCCCCTATACGTCATCATTGAGCAAACTTTGACCCTGTACCTCACAGTCAGCAGACACATTCCAGCCAATCAGCATACCCTCCCTCCCAGCTCCTATAAAAAAGCAAGGACGGCAGCCCTCTTAGATTCATTCTGAAGCTGCAGCAGTGGCGTAGGGATCGCAACCATAGCAGTGGCTATGGGGCCCGTCCCGACCGCATTCAGTTTTTTTATTTTTATTAACACACACAGACACTACACACAGGCAGCCAGGCAATGGCGTAACTACTGGGGAAGCAGCTGCTTCGGGGCCCGGCAGCGTGTGTGACAGTTTATTGCAGTTACCTGCCAGTGAGTTTCAAGCCCACTGACTGTACTGTGCCAACTGCCCACCACTCATATAGGGTGGCACAGTACCATGCAGATAGAAAAGTAATTTAATTTTTTCTCTCTAATATAAATGCAGTTGCCTGCCAGTGAGTGTCAGGCCCACTGACTGTACTGTGCCCACTGTCCACCACTCATATAGGGTGGCACAGTACCTTGCAGATAAAAAAGTCATTTAATTTTTTCTCTGTAATATAATTGCAGTTGCCTGCCAGTGTGTGTCAGGCCCACAGACTGTACTGTGCCCACTGCTCACCACTCATATTGGGTGGCACAGTACCTTGCAGATAAAAAAGCCATTACATTTTTCCTCTGTAATATAATTGTAGTTGCCTGCCAGTGTGTGTCAGGCCCACAGACTGTACTGTGCCCACTGCCCACCACTCATATAGGGTGGCACAGTATTTTGCAGATAAAAATGTCATTAAATTTTTCCTCTGTAATATAATTGCAGTTGCCTGCCAGTGTGTGTCAGGCCCACAGACGGTACTGTGCCCACTGCCCACCACTCATATAGGGTGGCAAAGTACCTTGTAGATAAAAAAGTCATTAAATTTTTCCTCTGTAATATGATTGTAGTTGCCTGCCAGTGTGTGTCAGGCCCACTGACTGTACTGTGACCACTGCCAGTGCCCACCACTCATATCGGGTGGCAAAGTACCTTGCAGATAAAAAAGTCATTTCATTTTTCCTCTGTAATATAATTGCAGTTGCCTGCCAGTGTGTGTCAGGCCCACAGACTGTACTGTGCCCACTGCTCACCACTGATATCGAGTGGCACAGTACCTTGCAGATAAAAAAGCCATTACATTTTTCCTCTGTAATATAATTGTAGTTGCCGGCCAGTGTGTGTCAGGCCCACAGACTGTACTGTTCCCACTGCCCACCACTCATATCGGGTGGCACAGTATTTTGCAGATAAAAATGTCATTTAATTTTTCCTCTGTAATATAATTGCAGTTGCCTGCCAGTGTGTGTCAGGCCCACAGACGGTACTGTGCCCACTGCCCATCACTCATATAGGGTGGCACAGTACCTTGCAGATAGAAAAGTAATTAAATTTTTTCTCTCTAATATAAATGCAGTTGCCTGCCAGTAAGTGTCAAGCCCACTGACTGTACTGTGCCCACTGTCCACCCCTCATATAGGGTGGCACAGTACCTTGCAAATAAAAAAGTCATTGAATTTTTTCTCTGTAATATAATTGCAGTTACCTGCCAGTGTGTGTCAGGCCCACAGACTGTACTGTGCCCACTGCCCACCACTCATATTGGGTGGCACAGTACCTTGTAGATAAAAAAGTCATTAAATTTTTCCTCTGTAATATAATTGCAGTTGCCTGCCAGTGAGTGTCAGGCCCACTGACTGTACTGTGCCCACTGCCCACCACTCATATAGGGTGGCAAAGTACCTTGCAGATAAAAAAGTCATTTAATTTTTCCTCTGTAATATGATTGTAGTTGCCTGCCAGTGTGTGTCAGGCCCACAGACTGTACTGTGCCCACTGCTCACCACTCATATCGGGTGGCACAGTACCTTGCAGATAAAAAAGTCATTACATTTTTCCTCTGTAATATAATTGCAGTTGCCTGCCAGTGTGTGTCAGGCCCATTGACTGTACTGTGCCCACTGCCCACCACTCATATAAAGTGGCACAGTACCTGTCACGTATAGTACTACTAATCTAAATAAAAATGACAGTCAGAGGCAGGCCACCCCGCAGGGGCCGTCGTGGTTGTGGTGCTGTGATTTCCTTTGGCCCTAGAATAATTCCTAGTGTTCAGAGGCCACGTACCCTGAACTCGAAAAATTCTGAGGACATAGTTGACTGGCTCACACAGGTCACCCAATCTTCTACAGATTCGGAACCTTGACGCACCATCCTCCTCCAGCTCAGCTTCGGGCACCTCTCAAGTTACCACTCGCCCGCCCGCCACCACCACCAACACTAGCACCACAGCCGCTTCACTTGATCAGTCAGAGGAGTTATTTACACTTCAGTTGGAAGAAATGAGTGATGCGCAACTATTATTGCCAGAGGATGTAGATAACAGGGATATGTCTCAGTCAGGCAGCATTACACAAATGGACGTACGGTGTGATGATGATGATGTTGTACCCACTGCTGCTTCCTTTGCTGAATTGTCAGATACAAGTGAAGCGGTTGATGATGACGATGTGTCCGTGGATGTCACGTGGGTGCCCGCTCGAAGAGAAGAAGAACAGGGGGAAAGTTCAGATCGGGAGACAGAGAGGAGGAGGAGACGAGTTGGAAGCAGGGGGATGTCGTTGCAAGGAGCTAGTGGCACAGTCAGACAGCATGTATCGGCACCCGGCGTCAGCTAGACAGCACGGCAATCAACACATGCTGTTGCCACCACCAGAATGCCGTCATTGCAAAGCTCAGCAGTGTGGCATTTTTTTTGTGTGTCTGCCTCTCATAACAGCGATGCCATTTGCAACCTGTGCCAAAAGAAACTGAGTCGTGGGAAGTCCAACACCCACCTAGGTACAACTGCTTTGCGAAGGCACATGATCTCACATCACAAACGCCTATGGGATCAACACATGATGAGTACAAGCAGCACACAAACTCAAAGCCACCATCCTCCTCCTGGTCCAGCATCTTCAGCCACATCAACCACTGCTGTACTCCTTGCCCCCTCTCAACCACCCGCCACTCCGCCTCTCACCTTCAACAGTTCCTGCTCATCTGCCGACAGTCAGGTGTCTGTCAAGGAAATGTTTGAGCGTAAGAAGCCAATGTCACAGAGTCACCCCTTGCCCGGCGTCTGACAGCTGGCTTGTTGGAACTCTTAGCCCGCCAACTTTTACCATACAAGCTGGTGGAGTCTAAGGCCTTCAAAAAATTTGTAGCTGTTGGGACACCGCAGTGGAAGGTACCCGGCTGAACTTTCTTTTCACAAAATGGCATGTCTGGCACACAGTGTTGGGGCAAGGGTCCATCTGACCACTGATACCTGGTCTGCAAACCACGGTCAGGGCAGGTATATCACGTACACTGCGCATTGGGTAAACCTGCTGACGGCTGCCAAGCATGGAATGCATGGCTGTGCAGCGGAGTTGGTGACACCGCCTTGACTTGCAGGCAGGCCTGCTGCCACCTCCTCTACTCCTCCTACTCCATCCTCTTCGCTAACCTCCTCGGCTGAGTCCTCTTCTGCTGCTGCGTCTTGCTCCACATCAACTGCACCCCCCCAGCTCCCCAGGGGCTATTCCACATCCCGGATATGACAGTGTCACGCCATCTTGTTGTTGACTTGCCTGAAAGCAGAGAGTCACACCGGACCAGCACTCCTGTCCACCCTGAACGCACAGGTGGATCAGTGGCTGACCCCGCACCAACTGGAGATCGGCAAATCTGTTGGCGGCATTAAATTTGGGCAAGTTGACACATGTGCCGTGCATGGCTCATGTGTTGAATCTGATCGTACAACGCTTTGTGTATAAGTACCCAGGCTTACAGGACGTCCTCAAGCAGGCCAGGAAGGTGTTAGGCCATTTCAGGCGTTCTTACATGGCCATGGCGCACTTTTCCGATATTTAGCGGTGAACAACATGCCAGTGAGGCGCTTGATTTGCGACAGCTCGGCACGTTGGTATTCAACACTCCTAATGTTCGACCGCCTACTCCAACAAGAAAAAGCCGTCAACGAGTATTTGTATGACCGTGGTGCTAGGACAGCCTCTGCGGAGCTGGGTATTTTTTTGCCATGTTACTAGACGCTCATGTGCAATGCCTGTAGGTTCATGTGTCCTTTTGAGGAGGTGACAAACCTAGTCAGTCGCACCGAAGGCACCATCAGCGACCTCATCCCATTTGTTTTCTTCCTGGAGCGTGCCCTGCGAAGAGTGCTGGATCAGGCCATAGATGAGCGTGAAGAGGAAGAGTTGTGGTCACCATCACCACCAGAAACAGCCTTATCATCATCGCTTGCTGGACCTGCGGCAACGCTGGAAGAGGAGTCTGAGGAAGAGGAGTTAGAGGAGGAATGTGGCTTTGAGGAAGAGGAAGACCAACCACAGCAGGCATCCCAGGGTGCTCGTTGTCACCTACCTGGTACCCGTGGTGTTGTACGTGGCTGGGGGGGAAGAACAGACCTTCAATGAGATCAGTGAGGACGAGGAACGGGACATGAGTAGCTCAGCATCCAACCTTGTGCAAAAGGGCTCTTTCATGCTCTCATGCCTGTTGATGGACCCTCGTATAAAAAGGCTGAAGGAGAACGACCTGTACTGGGTGACCACGCTACTAGACCCCCGGTATAAGCAGAAAGTGGCTGAAATGTTACAGAATTACCGGAAGTCGGAAAGGATGCAGCAGTTCCAAAACAAGTTAAAAAGTATGCTTTACACAGCGTATAAGGGTGATGTCACAGCACAACAGGAATCTAACAGGGGAAGAGGGGAAAGTAATCCTCCTCCTACCACGACCACGCCGGCAAGGACAGGACGCTTTACAGACATGTTGTTGATGGAGGACATGCGGAGCTTTTTAAGTCCTACACATGATCACAGCCCTTCGGGGTCCACCCTCAGAGAACGACTCGACCGAAAGGTAGCAGACTACCTCACCTTAACTGCAGATATTGAACCCCTTGACTACTGGGTGTGCAGGCTTGACCTGTGGCCTGAGCTATCCCAATTTGCGATAGAACTTCTGGCCTGCCCCGCTTCAAGTGTCCTGTCAGAAAGGACCTTCAGCGCAGCAGGAGGTATTGTCACTGAGAAGAGAAGTCGCCTAGGTCAAAAAAGTCTAGATTACCTCACCTTTATTAAAATGAATGAGGCATGGATCCCGAAGGGACTGAAAGTGGGGGATGTATTTGACTAAAAAAGGCCTGATGAGATGAGATGCCTTGGGCTAAAAATGGTCCCCACGCTGCTGTATTTAATCTCTGCACGCTGGATGACTTGCGTTACTTCTTCGCCACCAACTAGGGTTCAAGCCGCAATGTTTTAGTACACTTTCTGCCTGGAAAACATAAATTTTTCCGGCCGCTGCTACAGCAGCAGCTGCAACAATACCTAATTTTTCAGGCATGTCTACATGCCTAATTTTTCTGGTCTCTGGTGCTGCACTGTGGCTGCAAAAACAAAACAAAATAAAAGGCACATACATGTGTCAATTCCCCTTCGTGATCGTTACCTTGTTGTGGTGAAGGGGCTTGCGTATCACAATGAAGCGATCACCTCTGTGAGTGTGTTGGCAATGTTGGCACACCCCAGATGATAAGGTCGTTGCTTCATTGTGAACAGACCAAAAGCGATCGGCTGGATAATTTTGCATAGAAAAAACATTAATTTTCTTTGTGATCATCTAAGGTGATCATTAAAGCCTACTAGGCCAACAATGGGCCCACACTGCAGAATCATTGTTTTCTGGGTCACTTATCTGTCACTGACCTTCCTCAGCACGATCATAGGCTTTGAAAAACCGCCATCGCCTGCAATCTCCCGAACGTGCGCACGAGCACAGTCATCACTACACCAAGATTGACGCATAGAGGAATAAAATTTATGTCATGAGTGTGTCAACTATTGACAACTCTTGGCGGTTGTTTGCGGTGCGTTAAACGGGGATTTTGGTCTGTTAGAGTTTGGTCTGTCAGAGTTTGGTCTGTCACTGTGAAGCGGGCGTAACCCTTACACTACCTGATCGATACAACATCATACCTGAGCGTATACACACACTGGATGTTTTAAAGCACTTTATTCCAAACAATTTAGGAATGTTAGGTGATTTTTGCCCTTTATGGATTAAAACCCGACTCTGCGTCAACTACGTAATTTTCCATGGGAGTTTTGCCATGGATCCCCCTCCGGCATGCTACAGTCCAGGTGTTAGTCCCCTTGAAACAACTTTTCCATCACTATTGTGGCCAGAAAGAGTCCCTGTGGGTTTTAAAATTTGCCTGCCTATTGAAGTCTATGGCGGTTTGCCCGGTTCGCCCGTTCGCAAACATTTGCGTAAATTTGCGTTCGCCGTTCGCGAACGGAAAATTTTATGTTCGCAACATCTCTAACCAAAAGGTTTGCTTTTGGTGGGTTTTGAACTAATGGTGGTCTGTGGAAGACACTATTATGGGTGATCTGTGGATGACACCATTATGGGGATCTGTGGATGACACTGTTATGAGGATCTGTGGATGACACTGTTATGGGGGGGGATCTGTGGATGACACTGTTATGGGGGATCTGTGGATGACACTGCTATGGCGGATCTGTGGATGACACATATATAGCATATTATGCTATATATGTGTCATCCACAGATCCCCCCTATAACAGTGACCCTGTGTAAATAGTGACTGATCCCCAATACAGGGGGTGGGGGCCGGCAACTGGTGTTGGAATGGCAGCGGGGCCCGGTGCAGTCTCTGTATTCTATTACATAGAAACATAGACTGTGTCAGCAGATAAGAACCATTTGACCCATCTAGTCTGCCCAATATACTGAATACTATGAATAGCCCTTGGCCCTATCTTATATGAAGGATGACCTTATGCCTATCCCATGCATGCTTAAACTCCTTCACTGTATTTGCAGCTACCACTTCTGCAGGAAGGCTATTCCATGCATCCACTACTCTCTCAGTAAAGTAATACTTCCTGATATTACTTTTAAACCTTTGCCCCTCTAATTTAAAACTATGTCCTCTTGTAGCAGTTTTTATTTTTTTTATTTTTCCTCTCACTGTAGTATTCATATGTAACTTGTAGGCATGGGAGCTTTGTTAAACTATCCTCTGCAGCAGTAGCGAAATCCACAAGTGTCAAGTGTCTACTATGTGGCTTTCGCTACTGTTGCAGAGTATTTCTATAGTTTGCTCCCATGCCTACACATTACATATAAATACTACAGTGAACCAATATCAGTTGCCAGTCCCCGACCCCTCCTCCCTCCCCACTGATACATCGCTGGCCGCGCCGTGCAGCATCGCGGCCGCAAATGTATCGGTGTTAAATGGCAGACTTCGCCTCATAAGATGCACTGCCATTTCCCCTCCACTTTAGCAGGGAAAAGTGCGTCTTATAGGGTGAAAAATACGGTAGATAATCAAGACAGATGAAACAAGTTCTTATGTATTACTGGAATAGATGATGAAATCTGTAAATCACTTTCTCTGATGAGCACTGGAGTTTCATTAGGGTCCTGTACAGCACCCTGACAACCAAAGGAGTAGCTCATCCTGGTGCAGAAAGAGGGCAGTACATAACATCTAGTACCACACTAAACTGTAAAGAGGAACTACTATTCAACCAATACAGGAGTTTTACCAGAAAAATGGCCATGTTGACTGGTTGAATCTGAGTCTAAAGTATTGTATGTTGATTCTAGTGCAGGAAAAACGATTGTATGTTTAAAATATTGTATCCTGAGTCTATTGTATCTTGAGGGACCACTGTACTTTTATGCATTTAGAAGTGACAACAAATGAATCAAAGGTGTCTTTGCTACATCACAATGCCAGCAATGAGAGGAGGAATGGAGCAGGATACCATTTGAAATGTGCTATTTTTTGCATAGTAGGACTGGTTGGCTTGGTTTTTGCTCTGATATGCATTATCAGCTCCAATCAAGGTGTAGAAACATCTCAAAAATGATCAAGAGAAATAGGAGGCCCCGGAGTTAAGTTTCAAGTGTCATATCAAAGGGTCTAAATACATATGTCCATGCAAAATGTTAATTTCTATTTTATTTTTTATAAATTTGCAAACATTTCTAAAATTCTGTTTTCCCTTTCCTATTATGGGGTATTGAGAACAGACTAATGAGCAAAAATGTGATTTATTTATATTTTTAGCACAAAGCTGCAACATATCAAAATGTGAAAAAAGTGAAAGGATCTGAAAACTTTCCAAATGCAGTGCATTTGATCATCTTTTATCGATTGTTGAAGTGATCACACTTTTAAACAGGAGCAATCTGAGTAAGGCTCCTGCACACGAACGTGTGCTGCCCGTTGCCATATTGCGGAGCGCATTTGCGGATCCGCAATACACGGGTGCTGTTCCGTGGGCATTCCGCATTCATTTCAATGGGTCGACAAATCCAGAGATGCAGAATGGTGCGGAACAGAACCCTACAGAAGCACTACGGAGTGCTTACATGGGGTTTTCGTCCCGTACTTCCGTTCCGCAAAAAGATAGAACATGTCCTATCTTTTATCGGAACGAGTGGATTCGGCTCATTGCGAGTCAGGGAGAGCGGCTGTTAGGAAGGGACAGACAGTGTAGGGAGATTGTGTTCACAAATTACTCTTTCTCAAGACGTTTCAAAGACCCAAAAGACCTTTTAAGGACTACTGTGTGTGTTGGCAGCAATTTAAAGTGCAGATTTGCACTTCATTGGCTATCTTAATAGAAGGTGTCTGCAGTGACTTCTGACATCTGTGCAATACCTTCTGTGTATCAGGGGCATAGATAGGAAGAATATCAGTGAAAACAATATTTTTTGGTCCCAGAATCTGACCACATTTTTGCTGTCAGCTGTTTAACCCTTTAATCTCAGTGCTCTGCATTAAAATACCGTCTGTGCACTTCAGGGCCATATATTGGGATACAGTGAAAATCAATATACATACAAATTTCACAGAATTTGCGGCCAGTTTTCTTGTCAGTGGTTGAAACCGTCTATCGCAGTGCATAGCATTTATATACCGTCTGTGCACTTCAGGGCCATATATTGGGATATAGTGAAAATCAATATACAGGGAGTGCAGAATTATTAGGCAAGTTGTATTTTTGAGGATTAATTTTATTATTGAACAACAACCATGTTCTCAATGAACCAAAAAAACTCATTAATATCAAAGCTGAATATTTTTGGAAGTAGTTTTTAGTTTGTTTTTAGTTTTAGCTATTTTAGGGGGATATCTGTGTGTGCAGGTGACTATTACTGTGCATAATTATTAGGCAACTTAACAAAAAACAAATATATACCCATTTCAATTATTTATTTTTACCAGTGAAACCAATATAACATCTCAACATTCACAAATATACATTTCTGACATTCAAAAATAAAACAAAAGCAAATCAGTGACCAATATAGCCACCTTTCTTTGCAAGGACACTCAAAAGCCTGCCATCCATGGATTCTGTCAGTGTTTTGATCTGTTCACCATCAACATTGCGTGCAGTAGCAACCACAGCCTCCCAGACACTGTTCAGAGAGGTGTACTGTTTTCCCTCCTTGTAAATCTCACATTTGATGATGGACCACAGGTTCTCAATGGGGTTCAGATCAGGTGAACAAGGAGGCCATGTCATTAGATTTTCTTCTTTTATACCCTTTCTTGCCAGCCACGCTGTGGAGTACTTGGACGCGTGTGATGGAGCATTGTCCTGCATGAAAATCATGTTTTTCTTGAAGGATGCAGACTTCTTCCTGTACCACTGCTTGAAGAAGGTGTCTTCCAGAAACTGGCAGTAGGACTGGGAGTTGAGCTTGACTCCATCCTCAACCCGAAAAGGCCCCACAAGCTCATCTTTGATGATACCAGCCCAAACCAGTACTCCACCTCCACCTTGCTGGCGTCTGAGTCGGACTGGAGCTCTCTGCCCTTTACCAATCCAGCCACGGGCCCATCCATCTGGCCCATCAAGACTCACTCTCATTTCATCAGTCCATAAAACCTTAGAAAAATCAGTCTTGAGATATTTCTTGGCCCAGTCTTGACGTTTCAGCTTGTGTGTCTTGTTCAGTGGTGGTCGTCTTTCAGCCTTTCTTACCTTGGCCATGTCTCTGAGTATTGCACACCTTGCGCTTTTGGGCAGTCCAGTGATGTTGCAGCTCTGAAATATGGCCAAACTGGTGGCAAGTGGCATCTTGGCAGCTGCACGCTTGACTTTTCTCAGTTCATGGGCAGTTATTTTGCGCCTTGGTTTTTCCACACGCTTCTTGCGACCCTGTTGACTATTTTGAATGAAACGCTTGATTGTTCGATGATCACGCTTCAGAAGCTTTGCAATTTTAAGAGTGCTGCATCCCTCTGCAAGATATCTCACTATTTTTGACTTTTCTGAGCCTGTCAAGTCCTTCTTTTGACCCATTTTGCCAAAGGAAAGGAAGTTGCCTAATAATTATGCACACCTAATATAGGGTGTTGATGTCATTAGACCACACCCCTTCTCATTACAGAGATGCACATCACCTAATTGGTAGTAGGCTTTCGAGCCTATACAGCTTGGAGTAAGACAACATGCATAAAGAGGATGTTGTGGTCAAAATACTCATTTGCCTAATAATTCTGCACTCCCTGTATATACAAATTTCACTGAATCTGCACACAGTTTTGCTGTCTGCGCTAGAAACCGTTTATCGCAGCGCATTGCATTTCTATATCGTCTGAGTGTTCAATCCCATATATTGGGATAAAGTGAAAATCAATATACGGTATATACAAATTTCACTGAATTTTTACACAGTTTTCTTGTCTGCGGCAGAAACTGTTTATTGCAGCGCATTGCATTTCTATACCGTCTGAGTGCTTCAATCCCATATATTGGGAAAAAGTGAAAATCAATATATATACAAATTTCACTTAACCTGCACACAATTTTCTTGTCTGCGTCAGAAACCGTTTATCGCAGCACATTGCATTTCTATATCGTCTGAGTGCTTCAGGCCCATATATTTGGAGAAATTGAAAATCAGTATATATACACATTTCACTAAATCAGCACCCAGTTTTCTTGTCTGCGGTTTAAAACGTTAATCGCAGCACATTGCATTTCTATACCGTCTGAGTGCTTCAATCCCATATATTGGGAAAAAGTGAAAATCAATATACAGTACAGACCAAAAGTTTGGACACACCTTCTCATTCAAAGAGTTTTCTTTATTTTCATGACTATAAAGGCATCAAAATTATGAATTAACACATGTGGAATTATATACATAACAAACAAGTGTGAAACAACTGAAAATATGTCATATTCTAGGTTCTTCAAATTAGCCACCTTTTGCTTTGATTACTGCTTACACTCTTGGCATTCTCTTGATGAGCTTCAAGAGGTAGTCCCCTGAAATGGTCTTCCAACAGTCTTGAAGGAGTTCCCAGAAATGCTTAGCATTTGTTGGCCCTTTTGCCTTCACTCTGCAGTCCAGCTTACCCCAAACCATCTCGATTATGTTCAGGTCTGGTGACTGTGGAGGCCAGGTCATCTGGCGCAGCACCCCATCACTCTCCTTCATGGTCAAATAGCCCTTACTTTCAAAGTTTTCCCAATTTTTCGGCTGACTGACTGACCTTCATTTCTTAAAGTAATGATGGCCACTCATTTTTCTTTACTTAGCTGCTTTATTCTTGCCATAATACAAATTCTAACAGTCTATTCAGTAGGACTATCAGCTGTGTATCCACCTGACTTCTCCTCAATGCAACTGATGGTCCCAACCCCATTTATAAGGCAAGAAATCCCAATTATTAAACCTGACAGGGCATACCTGTGAAGTGAAAACCATTTCAGGGGACTACCTCTTGAAGCTCATCAAGAGAATGCCAAGAGTGTGCAAAGCAGTAATCAAAGCAAAAGGTGGCTACTTTGAAGAACCTAGAATATGACATATTTTCAGTTGTTTCACACTTGTTTGTTATGTATATAATTCCACATGTGTTAATTCATAGTTTTGATGCCTTCAGTGTGAATCTAATGTCCATACCACAGTAATTTGAACGCAAACGCAAATACCCACCCACCCACAGGCCATAGCACTTAATTGGCAACTTTCAAAATTACTGGCCCTTGAAATGTTGCCATATAGGCTTGTGGACACTGAGGCCTTCCGCAGCCTGATGTCGGCCGCGGTCCATCGGTACACAATCCCCAGCCGCCACTATTTTTCATGGTGTGCCGTGCCTGCCTTACACCAGCATGTGTCCCAGAACATCTCCCGTGCCCTGACCAACGCAGTTACTGGGAAGGTCCACTTAATCACAGACACATGGACAAGTGCTGGTGGCCAGGGACGCTACATTTCCCTGACCGCACACTGGGTGAATGTGGTAGAGGCCGGGAGTGAGTCGTACCCTGGGATGGCACAGGTGCTACCCATGCCCAGGATTGCGGGCCCTACATCCATCAGGGTCTCCGCAAGCAGCTATGTTACTGGCTCCAACCCCCACTTCTCCTCCTCTTTGTCACCGCCAGTTCTGTGAGAAGGTCTGGCAGACGTCCTTCTCTACCTCTTGCATGACGTTCTTTGTTTTGGTTTCACTTTGTCATCTCCTTTCCTTCTCCCAGGTGTCACCTATTTAGACTAATCATCTCCCTTTATATTCCCTCCCATACTGCCTCACTTTGCAGTTTATACTACTTCCTGGATAAAGTGTTCACTGCTGGAGGCTGCTGCTGCTGTTTGCTCAGATAAGTCTTTTCATGTATTGTGTTTCCTTGCTAGCTTGATTCTAGGTGACCCTGACTCCGTCCGTATTAAGTGCAGGGAGCCGGTGGTCATGTCCCCTCACTATTATAGGGTTTTCAGGTGTCACACAGTCTTAGGTACGTGGGCATGCAATCGTCTACGATTGAGACCCTTGCATGGGCATAGCAGTCAGGGAGAGCTCTTAGGGTTTTATAGGGCTCACCTATATGCTCCTTAGTTTGGGATCAAGCCAGTCGGACGTTTTTAATCATAAGTTCCAGCTTTCTGCAACATCATCCGTGACACTCCTCTGCCTCATCCTCCTCCACTTCCACCTCCAGCAGCCATCAGCCATCAGTCGCTAGCTAGAAGCAGTGTAGCACTGCTGTGGGTAAGCATCAACAGGCCGTGCTCAAGCTGATCTGTTTAGGGGACAAACACCACACCGCTGCAGAGCATTGGCAGGGTATAAGGGACCAGACCAAGCTGTTGCTCTTTCCACTCAACTTACAATGAGGCATGATTGTGTCTGACAATGGCCATAACTTGGTGGTGGCTTTGGAGCTCGGCAACCTGACACACATCCCATGCCTAGCCCACGTCTTAAACTTAGTGGTTCATCGGTTTATCAAAACATACCCCAATTTGCCAGAGCTACTAGTGAAGGCGCGCCGCGTTTGTGCCCATTTTCACAAATCGTCCACAGCTTCAGCCGGCCTGTCAACACTGCAGCAGCGCTTGCGGTTTCCAGCTCACCGACTGTTGTGCGATGTGTGCACGCGCTGGAACTCTACGTTCTATATGTTGGCCAGGCTTTGTGAGCAGCAGAGGGCAGTTGTGGAATACCAGCTGCAACATGGTCGTCGCCTTTCAAGTCAACTGCCACTATTCACAAGCGAGGAGTGGGCATTCATGTCAGACCTGTGTGAGGTTTTAAAAAACTTTGAAGAATCCACACAGATGGTTAGTGGCGATAACGCTATTATCAGCGTAACCATCCCACTGCTGGGTCTACTCAAACGATCGCTGCTCACAATTAAGGACGACGCTCTGAATGTGGCAGACGAGAAACTGTGGGAGGACATCTCACAGGGTTATACCCAGACCACCCACAGTTTGTCTTCTCAGCACGAATTGGACCATGAAGAGGAGGAGGAGGAGATGGAGACTATTGCCTCTGCTACTGAGGCTAGTACCCATGGAACTTTAATTCCATCTGTTTAGCATGGATGGGCTGAAGAGGGGGAGGAGAAGGAGGAGGAGGAAGAGGAGAGTTATCTTGATGTCGACATCTTGCCTGTTGGTACTCTGGCACACATGGCTGAATTCATGATAGGCTGCCTTACCCGCAACCCTCGCCTTATACGCATTTTAGATAACACGGATTCACCCTTCTCGACCCCCGCTACAAAGAAAACTTCTCATCTCTCATTCCTGTGGTGGAGAGGACTAGTAAAACGGTGCATAACCAGAAGGTACTTGTTGAGAGATTGCTCCGGAATTTTCCATCTGACAATGCTGGCGGCAGAGTCCGTACTTCCTTAGGCAACCAGGGAAGGGAGATAATGGGAACACACAGCAGTTCCAACAAAGGCAGGGCAACACTCTCCAAGGCATGGGACACTTTCATGACACACCGCCAGCAACCTCACCCTGAATCGCAGCCTAGTGGTACAAGGAGGCAAAAGTTTTGGAAAATGGTGAAGGAATCCATAGCAGACCGTGTCAGCATCCTAAATGACGATACGTGGAACAGTAAGCATAGGCAGGGATGTTATATCTCCCTAACTGCACACTAGATAAATGCAGCCTGAGGCGGAGAGCAGTTTGGCGCATGTCCTTCCGCCACCGAGGATTGCAGGACGTTTCTCTTTGCCTCCTGTTGCCTCCTCCTCCTACTCTGCTTTCTCCTCTACCACCTGATGAGTGGTTGGATCCACTGAGCCTCAAGCCCGGCCTGGTGGTGTGCGATAACGGGAGAAATCTCATAGCAGCTCTGGGACTAGCCGGTTAGACGCACATCCCTTGCCTGGCACATGTGCTGAATTTGGTGGTGAAGAGCTTCCTGAAACACTACCCCCAATATGTTAGAGCTGCTGCAGAAAGTGCAGGCCATCTGTGCTCGCTTTTGGCATTCTCACCCTGCTGATGCTCGCCTGTCTGCGCTGCAGCGTAACTTCGGCCTTCCCGCTCACCGCCTCATATGCAATGTATCCACAAGGTGGAACTCCACCTTGCACATGCTAGAGAAACTATGCAAGCAGCAGCAGACGATGATGGAGTTATAGCTGCAGCATGCACGGGTGAGTCGCTCTGGGGATCAGCACCACTTCACCACCAACGAGTGGGCCACCATGCAGGATGTGTGTGCCGTGTTGCACTGTTTCGAGTACTCCACCAACATGGCCAGTGCTGTTGATGCTGTCCTCAGAGTTACTATCCCACTTCTATATCTCCTTGAAAAAACACTTTCGGGCGATGATGGAAGAGGATGTGGCACAGGAGGAAGAGGAGGAGGAAGAGGAGTGTTCACAGCAGGATGGCACCCAAGCAGCTAATGGTCATTACTGGAGCATGGCTGGAGGGATAGAGAGAACACAGACGATACACCTCCCACAGAGGACAGCTTGTCGCTTCCTCTGGGCAACCTGGCACACATGAGCGACTACATGCTGCAGTGCCTGCACAACAACCGTCGAGATGCCCACATTATAACCAGTGCTGATTACTGGTTGTTTAGCCTGCTGGATGCCCGCTATAAGGACAACATGCCATCCTTAATACCGTCACTGGAGCGTGATCGGAAGATGCACGAGTACCAGCGCAAGCTGGTAGATGCGCTGCTGATGGCATTCCCACCTGACAGCTGGGGCTCAGTGGAAACCCAAGGTGAAGGCAGAAGAGAAGGAAGAAGTCGCCAACGCAGCTGGGGCACCTCCAGCACCTCAGAAGGGAGGGTTTGCATGGCCGAAATGTGGAAAAGCTTTGCAACAACCAGCAGCACCAGCTGATACGGAACATCTTAGCAGGAGGCAGCATTTCCTCAACATGGTTGAATAGTATCTGTGCACACGCCTACATGTACTGACTGATGGATCTGCCCCATTCAACTTCTGGGTCTCTAAATTGGGCACATGGCCTGAGCTTGCCCTTTACGCCTTGGAGGTACTGGCCTGCCCTGCGGCCAGTGTATTGTCCGATCCTGTATTTAACACAGTAGGGGGGGTGATCACAGACAAGCGTAGCCACCTGTCCACAGCCAATATGAACAAGCTGACGTTTATTAAAATAAACCAGGCATGGATCCCACAGAACTTGTCGGTACCTTGTGTTTTATAGAAAAGTATGCCGGCCGCACCCAGCCATTGTTATACTACAGCACACTTTCTCTTTGCATTCTCTTTTCTATTTCGCAATGTTTTGTGGTCTTCCCAAATTTATAAAAAATTAAATTAAATTAAAATAAATGAAAAAAATTAATAAAAAAACAACAAAAACAGTGTTGGCTACCTCCTCCTCCTCCACCACCTCTTCTACCTAAACCGCCACGTCCACCGCCTTCTCAACCTCCTACTCCACTTTGACCTCCTCCTCCTATTTCAAGATTATTATATTGAATTTTTTTTCTATGCTATGTTATTTATGACATTTCCCTATCCACATTTGTTTGCAGGACAATTGTCTTGTTCTTACCCCCATTTTGCTTCCTTTTGAAACCCTCTAGCCCTTACTATGACTATTTTACAGGCATTTAATTGCCCTAAAATTCCGGTCCCTATTGACTTCAAGGGGGTTCGAGTTCGGAGTCAAGTTCGGGTACCGAACCCGAACTTTGAGCCGAAGTTCGGCTGAATCCAGCGAACTTGAACTTCCAGGTGTTCACTCATACCTACAAGTAATTTGTCACAGAGCGAATTTTTTTTGTAAAATTTGGCAAAGCAGCCAAATAAAATTTTACAATACTTCGCTAATCAGTAATTATATTTAAGCAAGTGTAGGTGAGGAGCACTTTGTTAAAGCAATGTTGGCCATTGTATTCTGTAAATTAAGATGAAGCTGTAGTGAACCACTTCTAACTTTTATGTCATAAAAAAATCAGTTTAGAAAAAAGGGTCTGCTTTTTCTTCTTAAACAATGGAACTTATGGTTTGTGGCAGGTATTGCAGCATATTCCTATTCCCACATGAAAAGTATTGTTTCTTGTGGTGAAAACGCATTTACTGACATTAGTAATCAGTATGCTTAGCATTCAGTTTTAAGACTTATGACATGCATTCAATTTTATGAACAGAAACACACGATATTAAAATAAGACACATTGCAATCCATTACATTACGTTGTCTGGAGTACACAAACTCCAATCAAGTGCCAGATTTATCATGTCAGTATAAGTATAAAATAAAAAGTGCCAGGGCTCTTTGGTTTAAGGCAGTAAGGGTGGAACTGGCAGTATTAGCTGAGCTATCTACCTAGTTATCATATTTAGATGCATTTATGTAAATAAAAGGTGTGTTTATGCAAATAGGAACTGTGGTAATGTATTTCATGATACCATACTACAGTAACCATATAGTGGTAGATACTTGTTCCACAAGCTCTGTAGACTATATAAGAGATTACAATTAGAGATGAGCGAATCGAAGCTGACGAAGTCAAATTCATTCCGAATTTCAGGAAAATTTTTATTCTGATCTAATGCAAATGTCCTCTCGCTTCGTGGTAGCGAATCGCATTTTTTCCTAACATGGTGGCTACAATGGCGGCTAAAATGGCGGCTACACGTGTGAGGATTTGGGGCAAGGAACTCTGGGAAGGCTAGATGACCCATAATGCCATGCATGCAGCCAATCAGCAGCCAGCCCGGTAATGTCACAGCCCTATAAATACGGCGGCCATCTTAGATTCTGCCATTCACCATCGTACTTTGTTCAGGGACAGACGTGTATGCAGGCGCTAGGGAGAATAAAAGAAAACCTCATTGTGAAAAAAAAGTGTCATATAAGTGCACGATAAGACCCCTCAATCAGTATTTTGTGGAAGCCGATGTATCACAAGCCTTAATCAATATTTGGTGGAAGCAGGTATATCGCACCCCTCAATCAGTATTTTGTGGAAGCAGGTATATTACCCCTTAATCAGTATTTTGTGGAAACAGGTATATTGAACACCTGAATCAATATTTGGTGGAAGCAGGTATATCGCACCCCTTAATCAATATTTTGTAGAAACAGGTATATCGCACCCCTCAATCAGTATTTTGTGGAAGAAGGCACATAGAACGCCTGAATCAATATTTGGTGGAAGCAGGTATATTGCACCCCTCAATCTGTATTTTGTAGAAGCAGATATATCAAACCCCTTAATCAGCATTTTGTGGAAACAGGCATATTGCACCCCTCAATCAGTATTTTGTGGAAGCTGAATGTAAAATGGCTGCCAGATCGGGTTCTGTTATAGGGTGGGGGTGTGTCCATGTGCTGAAACATCTCAATTTTCTGTCCTGTCCCACCTGATAGATGTGTCATGGGCGAATCGCGAAAAGACAGCCGGGCGAACCGCAATGCCATCTTTAATAACAATTCAATGCAAAATGGATGATGGGACGTACGTATAGTTTCTTTTTCTACACAATGTAAATGGTTGTAGTACAATGTAACTTCACCACTGAATGCCAATTATGACATATTGTATATTTTCTCCTTTTTTTCCTATTTCTACACCATGAAAGAAAAAAATTTAACAATTACAATTCACCTCAGAAGGAGTGATGGGACGTACGTATATTTTCTTTTTCTACACCACGTAAATGGCTGTAGTACAAAGTAACTTCACAGCTGAATGCCAATTATGACATATATTTTCTCCTTTTTTTCCTATTTCTACACCATGAAAGAAATAAATTTAACAATTACAATTCACCACAGAACGGGTGACGGGACGTACGTATATTTTCTTTTTCTAAACCACGTAAATGGCTGTAGTACCATGTAACTTCACAGCCTAACGACAATTAAGACATATATATATAAAAAAGGCCAAGGCAGCACTCAAGTATCCGTGAAAAAAGGGTATTTTAATCACCCATGTGAAAAACAGCAACGTTTCAGCTCACTCCATGGAGCCTTTGTCAAGCCATAATACATAGTGCAAAATCAAGTGCTTATGTAGCATACATAATTAACAAAGTGATTACATGATTATACATACATTTTTACAAAAACACTATTAAGAACAATGTAAATCGAGTGTACATAATTATATCTCACTAAAAACAGATCATACTGTATATCATAAAGTGCTATGTGCCAAGAATTCTGACCATAAATTCATCTGGTTACAGTGCATAACATCATTAATCAATTATTCAAATCAAGTGTACATGACCGTGCTGATTAAAAACAAATAATTAATCTAATAGAGAACTCTCACATGCAGCTTGAGACGGCAGGACTCAGTCGGCGTCCGGAATTGAGTAGTGCGCAGGCGTGGGAGACTCCTCATCCCGCGAGACTATCACATAGAACACATAGACGCCCACATCCAAGATGGCGACCCAGCACCAGACAGAAACTGAGCATGCTCGTTCCCGAACCAAGGTGGAAATAGTCTGACACATACATGCCATGTGACGTGGTCACATGACCACCATTCATGGCAATGGACCGATCATACTACACTATTTCTTTAATAGTAACTCAAAAGTCAAACAGTGTAAAAACGGGCCAATGGCATACCGTCACTATCACCCTTGTTCACATACTCCCACATCCTCATATATCAATGGTTATATCTCTAGTGGTCCACATGTCATAGGCAGTCACACTTTATCTCAAATGGCATGGCGTCTCCGCCGGGGGTCACCCACCTCAGAGGCAGCACACCCAGATAGGGGCCACAGACGCAGCCGTCACCGCGAAGCGACTCTGCATCTTGGTCCCCATCATGAGAAAACCATCCAATCGCATACAGACTGTGTAATATCCTAGGGAACCTATGTACACAAATACATGGCCTGAAACACCGGCCATTTACACTGCCAAAGGTCCCATAATATACGGAAAATATTGAAAAATGTGTGATGTTGGGTCACATCTTGTCTGTGTCATCATATGTCCCATTGTAATTACATACATATAACAATAAGCATTAAAGGTAAAATATAAAGAATCTTTTCCCACATATCCATAATTGCCAATACGGTCCTGCTGTCTTATAGCTTCCAGGGAGATAATTCATTGTAGAACAGATTTGCATGTCCATCTATATATAAAAAAAATAAAAAAAATAATAAAGTGGCGCCCACCTATGCAAATATATACATGACCCACATCGAAAAGTCCTACATCTATGGGTGCCGCCACTTCAGCCATGTGCTGGGGTGGTGGCGCTATATAGATTACATTTTTCTGATATGGGTGGGCGCCACAGAGGACCTCATGGCCTTCCACTCTTTCTTAAATGACATTGACCCGAGTGTCAAATTTACCCTGGTACATTCTCATGACAAGCTACAGTTTCTAGACATCGAGGTTTCAATCAGGGGACATGGTTTGTCCACTGATCTTTATGTGAAGCCCACTGACAAAAATACTCTTGTAAGGTTTGAAAGCCATCATCCACGGCCAATGATCAAGTCCCTTCCTCTTAGCCAAATGCTACGGGTAGCCAGGATAGTTGATGAGGACCCAGTCAGGGACCGCAGACTATCAGAAATGGCCACTAAGTTTCAGACCAGAGGCTATCCGAAGAGACTCATTTCTGATAGTATTGGTAAAACTAAAATCAGAATAAAGGATGGTGACCCCAGGAAGCCTAAGACTGGGATGTCGAGGATTCCATTTGTCACGGATTATTGTATCAGCAGTCCCCAAGTTTCCTCTATTGTCAGGAAACACTGGTCGATTCTGTCCAGTGGTTTTGACAATATAGAGGAATTTAGGGTTCCCCCTTTGTGCTCCTTTCGTAGGAGTCGCAACTTAGGAGACAAATTAGTCAGGGCTGATGTTGGGTCCTCCAAAATTGACTGCAGCACGTATTTCGGCTCTACACGTAAGGGCTGCTATCCGTGCTGCAATTGTGTTAACTGCTCCTATATGATCAGAGGTGATTCCTTTGTAAATCCAGCCTCTGGTAAAATAATCAGAATTCAACAATACCTTACGTGCGATTCTACATATGCAATTTATCTATTATCATGTCCGTGTAAACTGTGGTATGTTGGTGAAACAACTTGGGATGTTAAAACACGCCTAAACCAACATAGATATACTATAAGAAAACAGAGGCTGGATTTACCTGTGCCCAAACCTTTTAAGGAGGCAGGACACTGTGAGCGTGATTTGAAATTCTGAATACTTGAGCAAGTGCCTTTGTCTAGAAGGGGTGGAGATAGGACGATACGTTTAAAAAGAAGAGAACTCTATTGGATCTTTTGAGTTACAAACTCTCAAACCTAGAGGGCTCAATGTTGATTTCAGGGTTATATGAATATCTCTCATTGTTGTGCTTTTTTTGTATTTTTGCCTTTTGTGGTTTTATGTCTGTTTCCCCTTTTATTCTTTTTTCCCTTTCCTTTTTCTGTCTCATGGTTCTGATGAACTCTGCTCGCCTGTCACGAGGGTGTCAAGAGCCACGCCTGACGCCGTTATACCCGGGGTCAGGAAGTCGCAGCGGGTGGCTGTGCGTTCTATGTCTAAAGGCAGTGCTGTTTATTAATGGTAGCTTTCTGGGTTTGCCTTGCAATCCTTTTTGGCTCACTCAGGGATCCGTAGCTTCTCCTCCTCAGCTGTTTCTTGTCCAGCAATCCCAACCTCCTTATATTCCCATCTCTCACTTCTCTGGTTGCCAGATATAGAGCTTCCTGCCTGGACTTCTATACTGACCCACTGGAGCTGAGTACCTGTGATCCCTGGTTGTTGTTCCAGAGCGTTACCCTCCGGATCCCTGTTGGGCCTTGGTGGTCTGCTGTTGTCGCCCACCTGGGATTATATGTTTGTCTGTATTGTCTGTCCTCTCCTTGGTGTTTTCCTCTTAGTGTCAGTGGTGCGGACTAGTGATCCCACCGCCCCATTCACTACACAGGGCTCATCTTAGGGAAAGCCAGGGTTTAGGCACGTGATTGGCGTACGGGTGAGGAACCCGTCTAGGGACGTCAGGGCAGTCAGGTGCCAGCCGAAAGGTGAGTCAGGGGTCACCACCTTTCCCTCTCCCTTGGACAGGGCCTTCCCATTTCCCTCCCTTTGCGTGACGCCGGTCATTACATTATATCTGGCCCTCATTTTGTGTAGGTAAAAAAAAAAAATGTTTCTTTCTACCTACTTAGAATCCAGTATGGATCCAATTGCTGCTTTGTCAAAGCAACTTCAAGGCCTGTCTTTGGAGGTGGCAGGATTGAAGGCGTCGGTCCTCCAGCAACAGCAGCAATTGCAACAGACCGCAAGCCCAACGGTTGCTACAGGTAACCAGGTTGTTGCGGAACCCAAGGTTGCTCTTACTGACAGATTTTCTGGGGGAAGGGACAAATTTGTGACGTTCCGTGAGGCCTGTAAGTTATATTTTAAACTGCGCCCTTACTCCTCGGGTGGGGGTTGTTATTTCCCTGCTGCAGGGGGACCCGCAATCCTGGGCGTTCTCTTTACCCACTGGTTCCCAGGCTCTCCGGTCAGTGGATGAATTTTTTGGGGCCTTGGGTCTCATATATGATGACCCTGACCGAATCGCACTGGCTGAATCAAAGTTACGGAGACTCCTACAGGGAGAGCGGCCAGTAGAGGAGTATTGCTCAGAGTTCCGTAGGTGGGCTACGGATACCCAGTGGAACGACCCGGCTCTCAGGAGTCAGTTCTGCTCTGGGTTATCCGAAAGGATTAAGGATGCGCTTGCGCTGTATGAGACTCCCTTTTCCCTTGATGCGGTTATGTCCCTTTCTATCAGGATAGATAGACATCTTAGGGACAGATTGAAAAATCCGGAGCAACTGGTAACCCCTCCCAAGCAGCAGTTAGTCTGTACGGACTTAGACGAGCCTATGCAGCTAGGAGGAACTACTCGTCAGGTCCGTCCTCCTGAGGCTCGCCGTAGGCGTGGGGTTTGTTTTTTCTGTGGGGAGAGGGGTCATTTTATTAATGTCTGTCCTTCCTTTCTCAAAAACAAAAGACCGTCGCAAAACTACTAACCCCAGGCTGTGTGGAGGATGTCAGCCGGGGGGTATACGTTTCCTCTATACGAACATCGCAATTTGTGTTGCCAGCGGTTGTTGTTTTTGGTGTTAAAACGGAGACTATTTCTTTTTTTCTAGACAGTGAAGCAGGAGTAAATTTGATAGATGCCCATTTTGCCCACACTATGGGTTTGTCTCTCTGTACGCTACAGAGACCTATTCCCATATTCGCTATTGATTCTGCTCCTCTGTCTCAGAGAAACCTCCCTCACATTGTTCATAACTTACACCTTCGGGTAGGGGACCACCATAACGAGTGGCTTTCATGTTATGTTCTGGAGGGGCTTCCCACTCCTGTGGTGTTGGGTCTTCCCTGGTTGGTAGCGCACAATCCAGTGGTGGATTGGCAGGCCAGGGAGATATTGGAGTGGAGTGAGCATTGCAGAGAAAATTGCTTGAATAGCAATTGCTTAGTCGCCTCCATAGCTACCCTACCTACATTTGTTTTGGACTTTGAGGACGTTTTTTCTGAAAAGGGTTGCCAGAAGTTGCCACATCACCGTCCTTATGATTGCCCGGTTAACCTGATTCCCGGTGCAAAATTACCCAAGACCAGGTTATATAATCTTTCGGGTCCGGAGAGACAAGCCATGAAAGATTATATCTCCGAGAGCTTGGCTAAGGGACACATCAGACCCTCTTCTTCACCCGTGGCTGCAGGGTTTTTCTTCGTTAAAAAGAAAGATGGGGGCCTGCGTCCTTGCCTAGATTTTCGCGAATTAAACCAGATAACCATCCGAGACCCATACCCTCTTCCTCTCATTCCTGACCTGTTTAATCAGATTGCGGGTGCTAGGTGGTTCCCCAAACTTGATCTTAGGGGGGCCTACAATCTGATTCGTATCAAGGAAGGGGATGAGTGGAAGACAGCTTTTAACACCCCTGAGGGGCATTATGAAAATCTAGTCATGCCTTTCGGCCTGACCAATGCTCCTGCTGTCTTCCAACATTTCGTTAATGACATTTTTAGTCATCTTATCGGCAGGTTTGTGGTGATATACCTAGATGATATTTTAATTTTTTCGTCTGATCTGAAAACACATGAGGTGCATGTCAGACAGGTACTGCAGGTCCTACGGACGAATAAAATATATGCTAAAATTGAAAAGTGTGTCTTCGCAGTTCAGGAAATACAGTTCCTAGGTTATTTATTATCTGCTTCAGGTTTCCGTATGGATCCTAGGAAGGTCCAGGCAATTTTAGATTGGGATCTTTCTGAGAACCTCAAAGCACTGCAACGGTTCTTGGGTTTCGCAAATTTCTATAGAAAGTTCATTAAAAATTATTCGGTGATTGTAAAACCCCTTAGAGACATGACTAGGAAGGGGACTGATTTTCTAAATGGTCTGACGCCGCTAAAATTGCTTTTTCCTCTCTAAAAGAGAGGTTTACCTCGGCACCTGTACTAATCCAACCTGATGTCTCCCAGCCTTTTATTGTTGAAGTTGATGCGTCAGAGGTGGGAGTGGGGGCGGTGCTGTCTCAGGGTCCGTCTCCTGGCAAATGGCGTCCTTGTGCGTTCTTTTCTAAAAAACTATCTGCAGCAGAGAAGAACTATGATATTGGCAATAGGGAACTATTAGCTATTAAACTAGCATTTGAAGAATGGCGTCACTTTTTAGAGGGGGCAATCCACCCCGACACTTTGATTACGGACCACAAAAACCTTCTGTACCTCGAATCAGCTAAGCGTCTCACCCCTATTTTTTACCAGGTTTAACTTTGTTATTACCTATCGTCCTGGGGCAAAAAATACCAAGGCAGATGCACTATCTCGTTGTTTACCTGGAGGGGGTAATGTGAGTGATCCGGTACCCATTCTACAAAGAGGAGTGGTTGTCTCTGCGGTACACTCTGTTCTGGAGGGGAAGGTGTTAGAGGCCCAGGGGGACACCCCGGTCTCTTGCCCCTCAGAGAAATTGTTTGTACCGTTAAACCTGCGTCTCGAATTATTAAAGGAACATCATAATTCGGCACTTGCTGGGCACTCGGGTAGTAAAGCAACCTTGGAGCTATTGTCTCGTCGTTTTTGGTGGCCAAGGTTGCGTCAGGATGTAATGGATTTTGTGTCTTCCTGTTCTACTTGTGCGCGCGCGAAAGTCTCTCATACACGTCCTGCAGGGTCTTTATTGCCACTTGTCATTCCCAATAGGCCATGGACACATCTGTCAATGGATTTTATCACTGACTTACCTTTGTCTGCGGGTAAAACAGTTATCTTGGTAGTAGTGGACAGGTTTAGCAAAATGGTACACTTCATTGCGTTACCCGCACTACCTAATGCTAAGACTCTTGCTCAGGTATTCATCAGTGAAATCGTGAAGCTTCACGGGGTCCCTTCCGATGTTGTTTCGGATCGGGGAACCCAGTTTATTTCTAAATTTTGGAAAGCTTTTTGTTCTCGTTTGGGGGTACACTTGTCCTTTTCCTCAGCTTTCCATCCTCAGTCGAATGGACAGACTGAGCGTACCAACCAAAACCTTGAGACATATCTAAGATGTTTTGTGTCTGAAAACCAAGAGGTGTGGTCATCATATCTACCGTTAGCCGAGTTTGCCATAAATAATCGCCGTCAGGAATCTACTGGCAAGTCACCCTTTCTTGGTGCATATGGTTTTCATCCCCAATTCTGTACTTTCAAAGAGGGGGGGTCTTCTGGGGTTCCCGAAGAGGAACGGTTTTCGTCATCTCTTTCTTCTGTATGGCAGAAAGTGCAAGCTAATTTGAAAAATATGGGAGGTAGATATAAATGCATGGCTGATAAGAGACGGTCGCCAGGTCCGGACATAGGAGTAAATGACTATGTGTAGTTGTCTACTAGGAATATTAAATTAAAGGTTCCCTCTTGGAAACTTGGTCCTAGGTTCATTGGCCCTTACAAAATAGTAGCCATCATTAACCCCGTGGCTTTTCGCCTGGAGCTACCTCAGACTTTTAAAATCCATAACGTCTTCCATAAGTCGTTACTCAAGAAGTATGTTCCACCTCTAGAACCATCACCGCTGCCACCTCCTCCTGTTGTTGTGGATGGTAATCTAGAGTTTCAAATATCCAAAATTGTTGATTCTCGTCGGGTCCGCCGCTCTCTTCAATATCTGGTGCATTGGAGGGGTTACGGTCCCGAGGAAAGAATGTGGGTTCCAGCGTCTGAGGTAAACGCCGACAGGTTAGTTCAGGCTTTTCATGCCTCTCATCCTGAGAGACCTAGTCCTGAGTGTCCGGAGGCCCCTCGTAGAGAGGGGGGTACTGTCACGAGGGTGTCAAGAGCCACGCCTGACTCCGTTATACCCGGGGTCAGGAAGTCGCAGCGGGTGGCTGCGCGCTCTATGTCTAAAGACAGTGCTGTTTATTAATGGTAGCTTTCTGGGTTTGCCTTGCAATCCTTTTTGGCTCACTCAGGGATCCGTAGCTTCTCCTCCTCAGCTGTTTCTTGTCCAGCAATCCCAACCTCCTTATATTCTCATCTCTCACTTCTCTGGTTGCCAGATATAGAGCTTCCTGCCTGGACTTCTATACTGACCCACTGGAGCTGTGTAGCTGTGTTACCTGGTTGTTGTTCCAGAACGTTACCCTCCGGATCCCTGTTGGGCCTTGGTGGTCTGCTGTTGTCGCCCACCTGGGATTATATGTTTGTTTGTATTGTCTGTCCTCCCCTTGGTGTTTTCCTCTTAGTGTTAGTGGTGCGGACTAGTGATCCCACCGCCCCGTTCACTACATAGGGCTCATCTTAGGGAAAGCCAGGGTTTAGGCACGTGATCGGCGTACGGGTGAGGAACCCGTGTAGGGACGTCAGGGCAGTCAGGTGCCAGCCGCAAGGTGAGTCTTTCCCTCTCCCTTGGACCTTCCCATTTCCCTCCCTTTGCGTGACGCCGGTCATTACACGGCTCCTCTCATCCAATCTCTGCGAGATTCAAGCTATCCGGCTAGCTCTCCTTCACTTCGCCCCTCAGATCCGGGGCAAAGCGGTGAAAGTCCAGTCAGACAATATGACTGCGGTACTTTACATCAACAAGCAGGGAGGCACAAGATCACTTACCCTCTTATCAGAGATCGGGGTGATTCTGGATTGGGCAGAATTGAACCTTTCACACTTATCTGCGATCCACATTCGAGGCTCCCTCAATATGATAGCGGATCGGTTGAGCCGCGGTCTTCCAACAGTGGAGTGGTCTTTACATCCGGAGATATTCAAGCAGATAGTCCTCAAGTGTGGAATGCCAGAGGTGGATCTTATGGCAACAAGGTTCAACGCCAAGGTGGAGAGGTTTTGCTCCCTTTACAGGGAGGACAACCCCCTGGCGATAGATGTTCTGTCAATATCCTGGAGGTTCAGGCTGGCTTACATCTTCCCTCCCTTTTCCATGATACCGAGGGTATTGATGAAAATTCGTCAGGATCAGGCCTCGGTAATAGCCATCATACCGTTTTGGCCCAAGAGATCCTGATTTACCCAGCTCATTCAGATGAGTCAGGGACATTATTGGAGGCTCCCCCGACGGCAGACCCTGGTGTCATGGGACACTCACCTCTGCCCAGATCTTCACAGGTTAAAACTGACAGCCTGGAGGTTGATCAGTTCCTTCCCAGAATAGAAGGGCTTTCAGAGTCGGTCCTGAGAACGCAGTCTCATTCAAGAGCAGACTCTACTAAGAGAGCCTACTCACAGATTATGAGGATATTCTCTTCTTGGTGTTCCTCAAAGGAGGTGGCGTCTGCAGATCCGCCCCTCCCCATCATCCTTCAGTTTCTGCAAGATGGCCGTGACAAAGGCCTTGCTCCATCTACCTTGAGGGGTCAAGTTTCAGCCATTTCAGCTTGTTTCAACAAGTCTTTTTTGCAGGACCCGCTCATTAAACGGTTCCTTAATGGAGCTGAAAGATTAAAGCCTACAGTACTGAAACCCATCCCTCAATGGGATTTATCAGTAGTTCTCAGGGGGTTAGCATCTCCCCCCTTTGAGCCTTTGGAGGAGGTAGATTTCAAGTTTGTCACATGAAAACTTGTTTTTTCTTCTTGCTGTGACTTCGGCCAAGAGGGTCTCTGAGCTTCAAGCTCTATCAGCGCACGAGCCCTATACCATTTTTTTGCAAGACCGGGTCCTTTTAAGATTTCTCCCGTTTTTTAGGCCTAAGGTTCCTTCTTTCCAGAATATCAACCAGGTGATATCCCTCCCGGTTCTTTCTAGACCTTCTACCTCCTCCGAGGAACCTGCTATACATCCTTTGGATGTCTTGAGATGCCTCCGGATCTATGTGGATAGATCAAGGAGTTCAGGAAAGATGAAAATCTTCTAATCCTGTTTGCCGGTAAGTTTAAAGGCCGTAAGACATCTAAACCATCCATCAGTCGATGGATTAAGGAGGCTAATGGGGAATCCTTTTGTTTCCCAATCTCTAGACCCTCCGGGGTTTGTAAAAGCCCATTCTACGAGGGCTGTAGCTACTTCTTTTGCCGAGAGGAGTCCTCTTCCGCTCGACATGATTTGTAAATCTGCCTCCTGGAGCTCTGAATCAACATTCATCTCCCATTATAGACTAGATGCCAGATTAGCTCAGTACTCGGCCTTTGGGCAGACTATTCTTAGTTCTGCCAGACATGATGGCCCTCCCTAGGGGTTCTTCTTGCTATCTCCCCATCTGTGCTGCTGGTAGGACGTAAGGGAATCGTCAATTTCTAACGATAATTTGTTTTCCCTTAGTCCTAACAGCAGCAGACAAATTTCCCACCCTAGTAAGACTAGTTTTTTCTTGCTATAACACATTGGGCTGGAGGTGATTCCCTCCTTTATAGGGGAGGTTTAAGTGTTTAATTATTACTTGGGCTCATTAAAATTCCGCCGGTCCTACCAGTCCATGGGGGGTGGTTAACCCCATCTGTGCTGCTGTTAGGACTAAGGGAAAATAAATTATCGTTAGAAATTAATGATTCTTTAAAAGATAAATCAATTTTTAACAAATAACAATCATAGTTATGCTTTTTTCTAGCCTTTATAATCCTTGATTTATTATAAAATCATAAATTTGTGTGGATTATCTGAAGGACTCCTGATATGCAAATAGATACTGAAAAGTATTTTTAATACATACAAGTGACTCACTTCAATAGCCTCATGTAATCAAGCGACAGGGTGTTTATATATCAAGTGGTTCACTTGGGAGTCTAGCGCGCTACTGTTGTCAGATAGCATCCTCTCTCTCCATCTCTGAGTCCTATTACTTGGGCACAGGCATGTGTACATTGGGAACTGTAGTGCTGCTTATAATTACAAACTCACCAAATTGGATGAGTTATAAGTATAGCAGATTTACATTATGAAATTCTTCTTACTTCCTTTTTGACCTTAAAACATTGCAAGGGTTAGATCATCATTAGAGAGAATAATGAAACAGGTCTGATCCTCACATACTCCACACTCTAATCAAGAAAAGTAATTATAGAAATGACTGTACAAGCCACGAGTAATGTGCAACGTTAAAGTCAGATTCCACCTTTACAGCACATATTTTCAGGTGCAGAACTGGAATAATGAGTCAAGGCGACTAACAGACAAGATTAAATTAACTCTTTGTTTCCCAGGCAATCAGCAGCATACTAACACACAAAGGACAAATCTATGAAACTTTTCTAGTTGGTGAATTTCAATCAGAAGAACTATAGTTAATGTTTGCAATCGTTAGAATTATAATAATATTTTGTACATGTTTAGCTAGTAGCAAGTTATTTACATTAACAGGATGTGCTTTTTTTATTCCCATAATTTGTGATTTTCTCTTACATAAATGGTTGTCTTATAGAGAAATAATATATGAACAGCTAGTTGCTCTGGGTTGACTTTAGAGTTTTTTTTCATCATCAATTTTTATAGCAACCCCCACCCCCATTTACCGTTACTGCAATGACTTTGAAACCACTGGCAGTCCCCTGGTATTTACCTTTCAAACCCTATACAAAGATCTAGAATTCATTACAGTGGAACCACCAGGCTGTGTGATTGACAGCTGACCCACAGGGGTAAGATACTCCAGTGCAGGTCAACAAGCTCTAGTGCAGAGCAACAAGGGGTCAGGCAAAATCATAGTCAGAGACAGGCCAAGTTCAGGGCAGACAAAGTACATGCTATGGTATATGGTAAATGTTCCAAGGACAGGCAGCAGAGGGTTAGAATCTAGTAGATGGGCAGAAAGTCAGTACACAGTCAAACATCACAACACATCTTTGCACAGCACTAGCAAGCTAAGGTGCCTAATGCTTAGACAGCTTCCCACAGGGGAAGGTACCCTAAGTTCCATACGGTAGGCAGTCATTGGCTGGTTAAGAGCCAGAGGGAGAGCACACACTTTATGGGCACAGGGAGAGAGACCAAGCTAGCAAGCATAGCGCAGCCTGTGGGAAATTACAGCGTGAGCTCAGCGGCAAAACCTTAGGAGCACAAGGCAGCTGCGTGCTACCCAGAAGCTGAGACCCAGGACCAATGATTGAAACAGCGGTGGGCACGCCCTGTCACTGCAACATCCCCAATATAATTTCCCATATGTGAGGATTATAGGGAAAACATGTTCTTTTTCAGCACAGTTTGCAGCATATAGTAAATCCATTAGAAAAATATAAACAGCACATGCATTGCAGCATTATCCCCACTTTTGGTGCATTTTTGGGTCAGTGGCATTTTTTTCAAGACTCAGGATCCCAGTGCAATTATTGGTCATCAAGGCCATTGTCATCATCATGAGCCACCTGCTACTCCTCCACAACCACCGACTCTTCCTCATCCTCAGCTTCCTCCTCCATGGGACTTTGTGTGGGTCCCCAACAGCTACATGGCAGACAGCAATATGTGGAAGCTGTTCTTCTTCCACCCTTGTTGCATTAGCATGAGCATCTGCTCTGAGATAAGTATCATGGGGTTGACACAATTGTCCCTATTGACATATCTGGTGGCCTCTTCCAAGGCCCATTCTGTCCTGCTTCTGTTGAGGTTAGGAGGAAGTCCATTGAGGAGGATAAGGAGGAAGATAAGTGCCTGGTAAAGGAATCAGATGGATGGAAACATGGAGAAGACAATAGGACCTGGCTTCATTGATGCAGTACTGCATCGCCGCTGTCAGAAGAAATATTGAACCAGTAGGCCAAAAAAGACATGTGCTGTCCCTGCCCATAACAGCTGCTCCAGGTTTCTACAGTGGTTTGCACCTTGCTAGATACAGACAATTGCAAAAAGCTGCTCACGATTTCTACCATGTAATAGTACAAGGCAGGGATGGCTTTTTTGGAGAAATCTTCAGGGCTAGGTATCATTCAGAGAGGCTGAGTACACGCCATCAGTTCCCTAAAGACAGCATAATCTACTAATAGGTACAGCAGTAACTGCACCAACAGCGACTTGGCCAGGTGGGAGTAAAGGTTGCACAGAAGCTAATTGTTGGTCGAGAATAGTTTTCTCATGGCCACAATTTCCATTATGGATGTCTCAAGATAGAGTGGAGGACAAGGAGAAGGATGAGCAGGAGAAGAAGCAGCTGATGATGATAACAAGCACATTGTACTAATTGAGGAGACGGCCTAGCTGCCAAAAAGAAGGAGGACAGACTTGTTATGATTTTGGAATGCTGGCTAGTTCTATCTTCTATCTTGGCTAATCTCTCAATTATAACATCAGTATGAGGGTTTAGTAAGACCACAGAGTGCACCTGTTTTTGTAAATGTTATTATATTGCTATAATGGTTATTAGAGATGAGCGGCCGGGGCAATATTCGATTTTGCAATATTTTGTGAATATTTTGTAGAATATTCATCATATATTCGTGAATTCGCGAATTCGAGATTATATTCTTTTGCGAAAATCATGCTGGAGGTAACTGGTGAGTTGGCTATGAGTCAGACCTTACACTCCTATAATTCGCCCATTGGCTCCTGGTATTGCCCATACGACACAGGTAGGTGAGTGTTAGGTCTCGAGCTACTTGAGAAACCTTGGTGTCCTTTACAGTAGGATATGTTTGCTAATCTCTCAATTTTAACATCAGTATGAGGGTTTAGTAAGATCTCATAGTGCACCTGTCTTTGCAAATGTTATTATATTGTTATATTGGTTATAACATCCACATAATTGCTATCTTGTGTAGGATGTCTATTGTGGTACTTGTGGTCCGCTGTCGGCATCCTCCACTGTATGCATTTTTGCAGGGGATTGCCATTAGCAACAAGCTACAAGTGCAGGATTTGTTCCCCTGTATACACATGCACAACTGCATATGGGTTTGAGCACTTCCTGCCTGTAGGACCCATGACGTAGCTGTACGTCATGGGTCCGATCCCTAAACATGGCAGCCGCTTGCACGTGCAGCGGGCATCTTAGCCGTGGGGTTTCATAAGTCTAATCGCATACATCTTACCATTCAGATGCCGTGGTCCGGTAACAACTTTCCCAGGCTGAGATCGGGGAACCTGTTACCTTGCGCTAATTGACCGAAGCCTCAAGCAGGCTTCAGAGTCAATTAGATGTATATATCAATACAGGCCACTAGGTGGCAGCCTTGCATTGATATAGTGCAAATAAAGTCTTCAATTATGGCCATCACTGAATTCTATGGGCAATCAAATGATTGCCAGTTATTGTCACGCAAGGTGACTTAAACAAAGTAAAAAAAAAATAAAGCAAAATATAAAAAACAAAACAATCACCCCCCTCCCCTGAAAATAAAAATACAAATACTTAACCAATAAAAAAATAAACATCATGGGCATCACCGCCTGCGAAAATGCCCATACTATTAAAATATAACAATATTAATGGCATACGGCAAATGGCGTAGAGGAAAAAAAACAAAAAACTGCCAATTTGCCATTTTTTGTCACTTCAAATACCCAATAATTTTTTAAGCAAAAGTGATCAAAAAGTCACACACACTTAAAATTGGTATCACTGAAAAGAACAGATTATGCCTCAAAAATGCCTCAAAAATTAGCCTTCACACAGCCCCATACACATAGCTACAAAAAAGTTCTAGGGGTCAGAATATGGTTATGAAAAAAAATTTTTTTCTCAAAGGTAAATTTTGTTTTCAGTATTAAAACGCAAGAAAAATTATACAAGTGTGGTATTGTTGGAACCGTACTGACCTGGAGAATGACGATAACAGGTCAATTTTACCACATAGTGTACAGCATGGGTGTCAAACATGCGGCCCGCGGGCCGCATGCGGCCCGCAATGAATATCTTTGCGGCCCGGCAGTCTAGTATCTCTGAACATGAGCGCTGCTATCGGCGCGCTCATGTTCTCTCAGCAGCACGGGGAGAAGGAAGCTGTCCTCCCTCCCCCGTGTGCTGCTGCCGCTGCCACCAATGAGAAGAGAGGGGGGGAGGAGGGGCGGGCGCACTGCGCCACCAATGAGGAGAGAGGGGCGGAGGAGGGGCGGGCGCACTGAGCCACCAATGATAGGACTATTCCCATTTCCCACACAGAGCGGCGCCCAGCGATGTCTCAGCACTCACCATTAGTCCTGGGCGCCGCTCCGTTCGCCCGCAGTGCCCCATTACTGTCTCCTCTCCTGCTCCACATGCTGCTGATTACTATCGGAGCGATGGGAGGAGACATCAGCTTCACTAGTGGGCGTTCCTTCTCCCTGCGCTGCGATTGGACAGCGCTACAGCCAGGAAGAAGGAACGCCCACTAGTGAAGCTGATGTCTCCTCCCATCGCTCCGATAGTAATCAGCAGCATGTGGAGCAGGAGAGGAGACAGTAATGGAGCACTGCAGGCGAACGGAGCGGCGAACAGAACTAATGGTGAGTGCTAAACATCGCTGGGCGCCGCTCTGTGTGGCCTGATAGTAAGAGTCAGTCTTTAACACAATACAGGAGGCGGGTGCCGGCAGCAGAATCGCATTGCCGGCACCCTGCCGCTGACAGGGAGCTGCGATCAGAGGCAGTTAACCCCTTAGGTGCCGCACCTGAGGGGTTAACTGCTGATCTGCCAGTACCAGCCTCCTGTATAAAGGGGAAATTTATCATTGGTGGTGCAGTGTGCCCCCCTCAACCCCCCATCCCATTAAAATCATTGGTGGCACAGTGCGCCAGCCCCTCTCAACCCCCCCAGTATTAAAATCATTGGTGGCAGTGGCCACAGGGACCTTTCCCCTCCCCCTCATTGGTGGTGCAGTGGCAGCTTCTGATCGGAGCCCCAGCTGTGTAAGCCTGGGGCTCCGATCAGTTACCATGGCAGCCAGGACGCTACAGAAGCCCTGGTTGCCATGGTAACATCCCTGATGCTGTGTGCACAAGGCACAGAGCAGCAGGGACAGTGTGAAGTCCTATTCACCCTAATAGAGCTGAATAGGACAAGGGATGAAAGATCCCAGGTTCTCGCCCCTAAGGCTACTTTCACACTTGCGTTCAGAGCGGATCCGTCTGAGACGGATCCGCTCATATAATGCAGACGGTGGATCCGTTCAGAACGGATCCGTCTGCATTATATTGTAAAAAAATTTTTTTTTTTTGATGCGGCCCACATAAACTTAAATTTATTATTTTTTGGCCCATGTTAGCCTTTGAGTTTGACATGCTTGGTGTACAGTGTAAAAAATAAAAATAAAAACCTTTAACAGAATTGCGTTTTTTCCCATTTCTACCCCATTTGGAATTTTTTTTCCGCTCCCTACTACATGGTACGCAACCGTAAATGGAGCCATTAGAAAGTACAAATTGTCCCGCAAAAAATAAGCCCTTATAAGGCTATGTATTTGGAAAAATAAAAAAGTTAGAACTATAGAAAGACGGGGAGTGGAAAACGAAAACGCAAAAATGGAAAATCCCATGGTCCTTAAGGGGTTAACACCACGCCATTTTTTCTGTTGGCTAGTTCTATCTACCTATAGAATCCTGTGATGCCACCTCATGTATTGCAATAGAGCATTGGCACCTATGTTTGTGTTTGAATGCCCACTATTTATTTCAATCCTGCAGATCTTGCGCTCAGCAGTTACTTTATGTGCCGGCCTTCTGGAGATAAACTGCCATATGGGATATTCTCTCACAGAGCTAGCGGGAAAATTGAGCCTGTTCCCACAGTATCAGTGGTACTACATTTTCCCAAGCTTACCATAATAGGAAATCTGGCCATGTCAGTTGTTTGGAAGATTCTTGCTCTTTATTGCCACCGTGGCCATCACCCTCTTTCTCTGATGTTGCCTTCTCCTCAGCATCATGATCTGGCTCAACAGGTCCTGTCCAACACAACATCTTTGTCATAATGCTCACCCGATTGTGATATGTCATTGTGGGATCCTTGGCCCCCCTCCTTCTCTGTATTTCCCCCGAGTGACGCTACCCGTGGCTCCAAATCATAGTGTCAGATTAAGAGGTGACCACAACATATTCCTTTTGTGACTGATAGGAGTTGTGAGAAATCCAGTCCATAACGTGATACTCTTTGCCCTCAGTAATAATGTGGTGCCTATCAGAAGCCAGGAAGAACTGTGGCCTACTAGTACTACTGTCTGGATGGCTGGTGCTACTGCTGTTAGCACTACTACTTACATACTGACTCTCGGATAACGAGACATAGGTCTTTCATTTTGCACTCTTTTATTTACCAGACATTTTTACTCTCATTTAAATACAGGTGCAATTAAATGTCCCTTCTAGAAACACACTACACACTGGCATTGACAATTTACAATTGCAATAATGTAGTTCTTGCAGTAAAATGCTTTTGCTGTAACTACACAGTATCTTGAAGTAATACATCAAGTTCTCTAAAACAGGTATATTAATAGTTTTTGCAGTAAAACATGTTCACTAGTAATAATCAAGCATGCTCGGCCGAACACCGGTTTGGCTCGAGCATCTCGATGCTTGGCACATGGCAATATTCGGCCAATAAACGTGCAGGTAAGTACTGCCATGTTGGCTGCTGGCATTACAGTGATTGGCTGGCCAGAACACATCATTGGGTGCTATATAGCACCCGATGATGCATGTTCGGCTCATTCTTAGTCAGGGAGAGCTGTGCTGAGGATGGGACAGACAGTGCAGGGAGTGAATTAAGAATATTTTTACCACCAAAACTTTTCAGAGACCCAAAAGTATTGTGTGTGTCAGACGCAATATCTTTTTTTAGTGCAAACTGCGCTAAATAGCTAAAACTTTATAGGCCAAAAAGTCCTTCTAAGGACTATTGTGTATGGCAGCAATAATTTTTTTTAGCGCATCGTGAGCTAAATAGCGTACAATAGTTAGGCCGCTGCAGACAGCGACATTAGCTGCGCCACATGTCCAGTGTAAGGTGTGCGCATCCAAAAAATATCTGTGACATCCAGTGTACATTTTCCGTAGGCGGTGTCCACTGCGAACAGTGACATTACTAGTGCTAGTGGCACATCTCCATTGTAACGTGTGCACTTAAAAAATGTATCTGTGACATACTTTTGTTTTTTTACGTAGACACTTTGGAAAGTGACATTACCGGTGGTACCTGTCTCCTGTAAAACGTTTCATCATCCCAAATACCTATGACATTCCCTGTAATTTTTTATTAGCCGCAGGTGACAGTATTGACATTATCTGCGGGATATCTCCTGTGTGACGTTTCCACATCCCAAATACCTTTTTAAAAAAAAATTGCACTTCCAAATCCAAAGCGTGACATACTTTCTAGCATTTAATATGAAGAACGCGAGCAGTATGGAACGGGAAAGTGGCCGCGATGCACGCAAAGTTCGTGGCCCTGGGCGCGTTGAAACTGTGCCAACTGCCACAGCACAAGAAAAACAATCATCCATGATACCTAGATTCATGTCCCAGTTTGCAGGGAGGCGCAGGACACCACTCTTGAAGTCAGACCAGTGCAACCAGGTGGTTGATAGGATTGTAGCAGATAATGCTTCCAGTCGCTTAAAGGGAACCTGTAACCAGGATTTAGTGTATAGAGCTGGGGACATGGGCTGCTAGATGGCCACTAGCACATCTGCAATACCCAGTCCCCACAGCTCTCTGCGCTTTTATTGTGTTAAAAAACCTTTTTGATCAATATGCAAATGACCTGATATGAGTCCTGTATCCGGAGATGAGTCCAGCGGAAAGGAGCCCAGCACCGCCCCGCGTCCTCCGAATCTCCTCCTTGCTGGCCGATGTCACAAAGCTGGAGCGCCGAAATCTCGCGATGCGCGAACTAGCGCATGCGCAGTGTCAGCATCATGTTCGCAGTGCGCGAACTAGCGCACTGCGCATGCGCTAGCTCGCGCATCGCGAGATTTCGGCGCTCCAGCTCTGTGACGTCGGCCAGCAAGGAGGAGATTCGGAGGACGCGGGGCGGTGCTGGGCTCCTTTCCGCTTGACTCATCTCCGGATACAGGACTCATATCAGGTCATTTGCATATTGATCAAAAAGGTTTTTTTAACACAATAAAAGCGCAGAGAGCTGTGGGGACTGGGTATTGCAGATGTGCTAGTGGCCATCTAGCAGCCCATGTCCCCAGCTCTATACACTAAATCCTGGTGACAGGTTCCCTTTAAGCACCACCCTGTGTTTCACCAAGTCCAGTCTCAGTAGCCAAGAGTCAGCTCAACACAATCATCACCCTGATCCTCCTTCCTCCCACCATAGAGAGTCTGGGCAAACAAGTGATCCCACACTCTGATTTTCCGAGGAGCTATTTTCGTCGCCATTACTTGATTTGGCCCTCTCGCCAAGGACGATTGAAGAGGGACAGATCTTGTGCCCTTATTCCCAAACTCTTGAGCATCCCCAGTCACAGGAAGATGGTGGTGGGGAACAGCAATTACTGTTTAATGAGGTGGATGATGATGGGACACAGTTGCCAATAAGTCAACGGCAATTACTGTCTCAAGAGGTTGATGAAGAGAATTAGACAAAGTTGTCAATCACTGAGGTTGTGATTAGGTCAACAAGTCAGGAGGATGAGCAGAGTGAGGAAGTGGAAGAGGATATGGTGGACAATGAAGTCACTGACCCAACCTGGGAAGGTGGAAAGCCTAGCAAGGGGGAGGGATCTGCTGCACTCCAACAGGCTGGAAGAGGTAGTGGGGTAGCAAAAGGGAGAAGGCAGGCCACACCAAACAGGGCCAAACGCCTGAATCCACAGTCTGTATCTGTGGGTCACCCCACTGCCTCCTCTTCCCCTGTGTTACGTCCTGGCCAATCCCCTGTCCTACCTTGCACCTGGACCTTCCAAGCAACATCAACGACCACATCCACTTCCGTGTCCAAGCACAGCGCACAAATGTCCTTACCCCAGGCATTTGAACACAAGAGCAAATACCCACCCACAGGCCATAGCATTAAATGCGCAACTTTCCAAATTACTGGCCCTGGAAACGTTGCCATTTAGGCTTGTGGACACTGAGGCCTATCACAACATGATGTCGGTGGCTGTCCTGATTTACGCAGTCCCCAGCCGCCACTATTTTTCAAGGTGTGCCATGCCCGCCTTACACCAACATATGTCCCGTGACATCACACGTGCGTGAACATTGTGGAGGCCGGGAGAGGGTCGTACCCTGGGATGGCACAGGTGCTACCGACGCCAAGGACTGCGGGCCCTAATTCCATCAGGGTTTCCCCACCACCTACGTTAGTGGCTCCAACCCCCACTTCTCCTCCTCCGCCTCCTCCTCCATTTCCACATCATAATTAACCTCTTGCAGCACCAGTCAACAGTCAGTAGCTGGAAGCAGTATAGCACTGCAGTGGGGAAGCGTCAACAGGCCATGCTGAAGCTGATATGCTTAGGTGACAAACAGCACACCGCCGCAGAGCTGTGGCAAGGGATAAAAGACCAGATTGAGCTGTGGCTTACAATTGCCAGCTAGAATAGTGGAATACTAGCTGCGACATGGTCGTCGCATTTCCAGTCAGTTTCCGCTATTCACAAGCGAGGAGTGGGCATGGATGTCTGACCTCTGTGAGGTTTTAAGAAACTTTGAGGAAGCAACACAGATGGTGAGTGGCAATAATGCTATTATCAGCGTAACCATCCCACTTCTGTGTCTACTCAAACGCTCACTGCTCACAATTAAGGATGACAATTTGCATCTGGAAGAGGTGGAAATGGAGAAAGACATTACACAGGGTGACCACCCTCAGTTCGTCTTCTCAGTTCGAATTGGATGATGAAGAGGAGGAGAAGAATGAGACGGTTGCCTCTGCTACAGAGGGTAGCACCCATAGAGGTTTAAAGGGCTTCTGTCACCCCACTAAAGTGTTTTTTTTTTTTGGGCTAGTTAAATTAGTTATATTGCGATATATGAAAATATAATGGTGTTACTTACTTTGATCCAGCAGTTTCTTCCTAAAACGAAGTTTTATAATATGTAAATTAGGTGTCTACCAGCAAGTAGGGCGGCTACTTGCAGGTAGCTGCTGCAGAAAACCGCCCCCTCGTCGTGTTGTTTGACAGGGCCAGCCAGGATCTCCTCCTCCGCCTGCGCTGATGACGTCTTCTATTTCGGTGATGTCATCGGCGCAGGCGCACTGAGGGAGTTCTGATGAGACGAGCCTCCTCATCTCAGAGCGCCTGCGCCGAATGAACACAGGCGCGCGATTTTTGAAATGCCGACAGGGCCAGCCGGAGGAGGAGATCCCGGCTGGCCCTGTCAATCAACACGACGAGGGGGCGGTTTTCTGCAGCCGCCCTACTTGCTGGTAGAGACCTAATTTACATATTATAAAACTTTGTTTTTGGAAGAAACTGCTGGATCAAAGTAAGTAACACCATATTTTCATATATCGCAATATAACTAATTTAACTAGCCCAAAAAAAAAAAATTACTTTAGTGGGGTGACAGAAGCCCTTTAATTCCATCTGTTCTGCGTGGGTGGGGAGAAGTGGAGGAAGAGGATGAGGAGATTGAGAGTCATCCTCCTGATAACGACAGCGAAGTCTTGCCTTTTGGTACTCTGGCACACATGGCTGACTTCATGTTAGGCTGCCTTTCCAGCAACACGGATTACTGGTTGTTCACCCCTCTCGACCCCCGCTACAAAGAGAACTTCTCATCTCTCATTCCTCTGGTGAAGAGGACAAGCAAAACGGTGCAATACCAGAAGGTCCTAAAAAAATTTCATCTGACAACGCTGGAGGCAAAGTCCGTAGTTCCTTGGGCAACCGAGGAGGGGAGACATGGGGAACACACAGCAGTTCCAACAGAGGCAGGGCAACACTCTCCAAAGCCTGGGACAGTTTCGTGACACCCCGCAAGCACCCTCACGCTGATGCGTGGCCTACTGTGACAAGGAGGGAAAATTTTGGAAGATGGTGAAGGAGTACATAGCAGACCGTGTCAGCGTCCTCAATGATCCCTCAGTGCCTTACAACTACTACAACTGGCGTTTCCTCTGAGCGTGTATTTAGTGCTGCTGGTGGCATTATAACAGATAAGCGTATCAGCCTGTCAATTGAAAATGCTGAATTTTGAGCGTGGCATGGTTTTTGGTGCCAGACGGGCCGGTCTGAGTATTTCACAATCTGCTCAGTTACTGGGATTTTCACGCACAACCATTTCTAGGGTTTACAAAGAATGGTGTGAAAAGGGAAAAACATCCAGTATGCGGCAGTCCTTGTGGATGCTAGAGGTCAGAGGAGAATGGGCCGACTGATTCAAGCTGATAGAAGAGCAACGTTGACTGAAATAAACACTCGTTTACTGTACTAAAATGGCCCCCACAGTCACCAGATCTCAACCCAATAGAGCATCTTTGGGATGTGGTGGGACGGGAGCTTCGTGCCCTGGATGTGCATCCCTCAAATCTCCATCAACTGCAAGATGCTATCCTATCAATATGGGCCAACATTTCTAAAGAATGCTATCAGCACCTTGTTGAATCAATGCCACGTAGAATTAAGGCAGTTCTGAAAGCAAAAGGGGGTCCAACACCGTATTAGTATGGTGTTCCTAATAATTCTTTAGGTGAGTGTATATGCCCTTTGCATATAATGTTTTACAGGGTCAGCTCACCTGCAGGCCCTCCCATATAAATTTTAGCGGGTCAGCTCACCAGCAGGCCCTAACCTGCAATCTTTTACAGGGACAGCTCACCTGCAGGCCCTCATATATAATTTTTTAGAGGGTCAGATCACCAGCAGGCCCTCACCTACAATCTTTTACAGGGTCAGCTTATCTGTAGGCCCTCACATATAATTTTTTACAGGCTGAGCTCACCAGCAGGCCCGCACCTAAAATCTTTTACAGGGTCATCCTACCAACAGGCCCGCACCTAAAATCTTTTACAGGATGAGCTCATCTGCAGGCCCTCGCATATAATGTTTTACAGGGTCAGTGTCACAGGACGCCGGCGATGTGCGTCCTTCCTCGTGCACCACTGACGTCCTGTCCCCTCCGGCGGCTGCAGGAGGCGCTCTCCTTCTATGTGCGGCCGGAGTCCTCTGTTGCCAGGATACCTGTGTGGGCTGAGTGCCGAGCCGGACACTCGGCACTCAGCTATCAGTCCTGGGACAGGTCATGTGGCGCTGGCCACGTCACATGACCTTAGCTGGCCACAGGTTGCCTGTGATATTGTTTTTATAGGCTCTTGATACTCTGCTCCATTGCTCTTGTATTTGACAGATGGCTTGTTATTTGACCATGCTCCTGCTTCTCCCTTGTACTCTGACGCGACCTCCAGTTATTGACCTCCGGCTTGTTATTGGTATTGTCTTTGCATCTCCCTCGTAGTTTGACGTGACCTCTCGTTGTGACCTTTGCTAGTTTGTTGACCCTTCTCGACTGCTGTACGCTCCTGTCTCCGCACACGCCACCCGTTGCCGGTCTCTGTTTTTCTCTGTCCCTCCCGTACTTACTCAAGTTAGGGATCGCCGCCCAGTTGCGCTCTGTCGCCTAGGACGGCTAAGTGCAAGTAGGCAGGGACAGGGGCGTGGGTGGCAGATTAGTGGGTGCACGCACTCCCTCTCTCCTTCCGGGGCGGCGTGACAGTCAGCTCACCAGCAGGCCCGCACCTAAAATCTTTTACAAGGTTCGGCTCACCAGCAGGCCCGCACCTAAAATCTTTTACAAGGTTCGGCTCACCAGCAGGCCCGCACCTAAAATCTTTTACAGGGTCAGCTCGCCTGCAGGCCTTCGCATATAATGTTTTACAGGGTCAGCTCACCAGTAGGCCCTCGCCTAAAATCTTTTACAGGGTCAGCTCACCTGCAGGCCCTCACATATAATTTTTTTGAGGGTCAGCTCAGCTGCAAGCCTTCACCTACAATCTTTTACAGGGTCAGCTCAGCTGCAGACCCCGCATATAATGTTTTATAGGGTCAGCTCACCTGCAGGCCCTTGCATATAATTTTTTAGAGGGTCAGCTCACCAGCAGGCCTTCATCTGCAATCTTTTACAGGGTGAGCTCACCAGCAGGCCTTCACCTGCAATCTTTTACAGGGTCAGCTCACCTGCAGGCCCACACCTAAAATCTTTTACAGGGTCTGCTCAACTGCAGACCATCTCATATAATTTTTGAGGTCAGCTCACCAGCAGGCCATCAGTCATAATTTTTCAAGGGTGTATGATGCCCTCCTTTATGTGTAATGAAGGTTGTATTGTAGTGTCAGTTCCTTGTAATTTTTGGCAGCCCTTTCACTTAGTGCATAGGCTTTATGAGTGTAGGAGTCCCACTACCTGAACAATTGTACCACAATGTGAATGAGGCCCTCCTTTATGTGATATACAGGTTGTATCGGAGTGCCTCTTCCTTGTCATTTTTGGCAGAACTTGCACTTTATATACAAACCGGATTCCAAAAAAGTTGGGACACTAAACAAATTGTGAATAAAAACTGAATGCAATGATGTGGAGATGGCAAATGTCAATATTTTATTTGTAATAGAACGTAGATGACAGATCAAACGTTTAATCCGAGTAAATGTATCATTTTAAAGGATAAATATGTTGATTCCAATTTTCACGGTGTCAACAAATCCCCAAAAAGTTGGGACAAGTAGCAATAAGAGGCTGGAAAAAGTAAATTTGAGCATAACGAAGAGCTGGAAGACCAATTAACACTAATTAGGTCAATTGGCAACATGATTGGGTATAAAAAGAGCTTCTCAGAGTGGCAGTGTCTCTCAGAAGCCAAGATGGGTAGAGGATCACCATTTCCCACAATGTTGCGCAGAAAGATAGTGGAGCAATATCAGAAAGGTGTTACCCAGCGAAAAATTGCAAAGACTTTGCATCTATCATCATCAACTGTGCATAACATCATCCGAAGATTCAGAGAATCTGGAACAATCTCTGTGCGTAAGGGTCAAGGCTGTAAAACCATACTGGATGCCCGTGATCTCCGGGCCCTTAAACGACACTGTACCACAAACAGGAATGCTACTGTAAAGGAAATCATAGAATGTGCTCAGGAATACTTCCAGAAACCATTGTCAGTGAACACAATCCACCGTGCCATCCGGGCGTTGCCAGCTGAAACTCTACAGTGCAAAGAAGAAGCCATTTCTAAGCAAGATCCACAAGCTCAGGCGTTTTCACTGGGCCAGGGATCATTTAAAATGGAGTGTGGCAAAATAGAAGACTGTTCTGTGGTCAGACGAGTCACGATTCAAAGTTCTTTTTGGAAATCTGGGACGCCATGTCATCCGGACCAAAGAGGACAAGGACAACCCAAGTTGTTATCAACGCTCAGTTCAGAAGCCTGCATCTCTGATGGTATGGGGTTGCATGAGTGCGTGTGGCATGGGCTGCTTGCATGTCTGGAAAGGCACCATCAATGCAGAAAAATATATTCAGGTTCTAGAACAACATATGCTCCCATCCAGACGTCATCTCTTTCAGGGAAGACCCTGCATTTTTCAACAAAATAATGCCAGACCACATTCTGCATCAATCACAACATCATGGCTGCGTAGGAGGAGGATCCGGGTACTGAAATGGCCAGTCTGCAGTCCAGATCTTTCACCTATAGAGAACATTTGGCGCATCATAAAGAGGAAGGTGCAACAAAGAAGGCCCAAGACGATTGAACAGTTAGAGGCCTGTATTAGACAAGAATGGGAGAGCATTCCTATTTCTAAACTTGAGAAACTGGTCTCCTCGGTCCCCAGACGTCTGTTGAGTGTTGTAAGAAGAAGGGGAGATGCCACACAGTGGTGAAAATGGCCTTGTCCCAACTTTTTGGGGATTTGTTGACACCATTAAATTCTGATTCAACATATTTTTCCCTTAAAATGGTACATTTTCTCAGTTTAAACTTTTGTTCCGTGATTTATGTTCTATTCTGAATAAAATATTAGAAGTTGGCACCTCCACATCATTGCATTCAGTTTTTATTCACGATTTGTATAGTGTCCCAACTTTTTTGGAATCCGTACAAGTAAATATACAGGAAAGAATGCTTCCTAACAATTTTACCTCTAAAATCGATTTTATCTTTGGTTTTGTGCGTATTATTGTCAGTCTGTAAAAGTGGCGTACTACTTGGACAACATCGTTCCCAGCAGCGACCTGGGAGTCCAAGATGCATGCAGACATCCACCCCATTTCAGTGGTGTTTCCATCAATTGAGGTGTTTCAGAGAACTTGGCAGTACATCCAACCAGCCTCACAACTGCAGACCACGTGTAACCACACCAGCCCAGGACCTCCACACCCCTCCACCTGAGGGGATAATTGCCGCGGGTCGCAGCGCCCTGTCAGAGGCAGGGTGCCGGCAATGTGTTTCTGCCGCCGCCTGCATTTGTAATGTATTAAACGTTAGTTATTATTGGTGGCGCAGTGCAGTAGCAAAGCCTAGTAACGATAAAAGACAAATCCTGGTATCGTATCGATACCAGGCTAAAAGTATTGATTGGATATCGAAGGTTTGATACCCAAAATAACCCTATCTTGCAGCATGATATTGCACAGCCCCATATTGCAAGGATTTGTACACAATTCCTGAAAGCTGAAAACATCAAAGTTCTTGCATGGCTAGCATACTCACCGAACATGTCACCCATTGAGCATGTTTGGGATGCTCTGGATCGGCGTATACAACAGCGTGTTCCAGTTCCTGCCAATATTCTGCAACTTCGCACAGCTATTGAAGAGGATTGGACTAACATTCCACAGGCCACAATCAACAACAACTCTATGCGATGGAGATGTGTTGTACAGAGTGAGGCAAATGGTGGCCACACCAGATATTGACTTTTTTTGTTCAGTGTATAATAGACAATATAGTTGATTTTATTACATGACACGGAGGCTCCTATTTCTATCTCTTTCTTTACTTAAAATCATAGCAGCAAAGAACAACCATATCAATCAAAATGATAACCATGGTAACAAACCCCTCCCCACGGGCCCAGCATAATAGTCCTGGTCTCTGTCAACTCCTCCTCTTTCTTTGCTGCTCTTCTCACAGATAAGTAGACTGCTTTTTTCTCGTTTACTTCTGTGGGATAGATATAGACAGTTTATATATATTTAATCTTTGTATTCTTGGGGGACCTCCCCTTGGCTCTGGGGAGCATATATTTATTATATATTTTGTCCCTTAGTGGTTTTGGGGTAGTTTTGCCCCGGTGTTATCCTTCTGCATCGTTTTTTCCCCTTCATTCCCCCCTTGTGGTTTTTCCTGTCTTATCTCCCTTAGGCTTTCTTGCCTCGGAGCCCACCTTCTTCTCCTACCTTCGCTTCACTTTGTCTTCTGGTCCGCATCGCGCTTCATCTTCATCTGCCGCCATTTCCTCCCTTCTCCTTCACCTGCTGCGACTTCGCGCTTCTTCCTTGCTCTGTGCGCTCGGCGAGATCTCGCGGTAATTCACGAGATCTCGGCCGCTTCATTCACAGATCTCCGGTTCTTCCCTGCGCCTGCTCTGCTTCCTGTTGCCTACCAGACGGTCCTAATTTTAACTTTTGCTGGCTCATAGGGTAGTTTGGCTCTAATGTCTAAGGATAGTCTGCATGTGAATCCTGCTGTCCCTGAGGTCATGGAGGAGGTCCCTCATGCCCAGGAGTCAGGTGCCATTCCCAGTGACGCACAATCTGTGGCGATTCAACGCTCTGTAGCTGCAGCGATTCAAGCTGCTATGGGATCCATGTCCTCGGCCATATCTCATTCCATTTCAGTAGCCCTTATGGCTTGTCCTTCCTCCTCCAAGCCATTAGGGCCTCGGCCATCTGAACCTGAGTTGCCAGCCTCCAGAAACAATACGAATGGTGGGGAGAAAGCCATCCAGGATAGCGCGCACCGATCGCAGGCAGAAAAGGCAAGGCAATGGAAATGCGCCAGAGCGCAGCGCGAAAGTGGTTCGGATTCCGAACTCGCTTCTGATGAGGAGGCTCAGTCCCAGTCTTTTGACTTTGCAGATATGGAGGAGGAGGAACCTTTGGATGCGGACCTGCCGGGTCCATCCTCAGTATCAGCTACACCGCTTGCTACCTCCACTGAGATTCCTTTGGAATCCTCGGCGGCAATTTTGGATCCTTCGGGAGAACCATTCTTCGACCCGGATGCACTACCTCATCCGAGGTCGGCGGAGTGGCTCCCGTCCGCCCATGTAGCCAGATACTTAGAGGCCCGTGTTCGTCAGCCTCTTTCCAAAGAGGCGCAAAATAAGCTTAAGGCTGAGTGCCCCAGACCTATTGTTCCTAACAAGGTCTGTGAGACGCCCGTAGTAGACCCTAAAATGTCTCAGTTTTTATCTAAATCGGGCTGGAACCCTAGGAAAGGCCTTGAATCGGCCTTAAAGTCCTGTCAGGACAAATTGTTGGACCTTTTGGGCCCACTGACTAAGATCTTTGAACTGGCAGAGTCAGCGAGAACCCAGAATGCTCTGGTGGATCCGGAGGAGCTCCGGAGATGGATACAACGTGCCGTGTGTATCACGGGCAACGTAAACACCTCGCTCTCTATCGAGAGACGTAAGGCAATCCTTTTCAAGATTGAGCCTAAACTTTCAAATTTGTCCCTAACAGAGGCAGGGAAAGAGGCCCAGGGATTACTTTTTGGGGATTCCTTCATAAAGGATTTGTCTCGCTTTGTGGGAGCCTTTGCCGCCCTTGATAGGGCTCAGACATCCATGAGGCGAGTCTTCCAGGGACGGGTCTCTAACAGGGCCGGCAGCTCTAGGGGCCACCTGTCCGGCCGATCGTCTTACCAGACCCGTGGTTCGGGTCGAGGCTCCTTCTCTTACAGACCGTCCAACCAGGAATTCCGACAGCCTCCTGCCTTTTTTCCCACCCGCGGTTCTTCATGGAGATCCCGTGGAGCCAGAGGATCTTCTTCGAGACGCCTTTTCGGTAAGTCAGACCCCATCGTCTTCTTCGGTTTCTTGGGTGGGGGGCAGGCTCCATCGTTTTCCCCATGTCTGGTCAACCATCACTACGACCCATGGGTCCTCTCAACCGTCCAAGGATTCCGCATAGAGCTCATTTGTTCCCAGGTTCAGATCCCTTCCCCACATCCAGTGGTTCTCCCTACCCCAAAGCGCCTAATGTTACACCAGGAGTTGACAGCGCTGTTTCAGAAGGGCGCCATAGAACGGGCTCCCTCTTCGTCCGGGGGCATCACCAGCAGTATGTTCCTGGTGGCCAAAAGAGGAGGCCAGATGCGACCCGTGATCAACCTCCGGGCACTAAACGCCTTCATGCAATATCGGCACTTCAAGATGGAGGACATTCACCTCCTCAGAGATATGCTCCTCCATGGAGATTGGATGGTCAAGCTAGACCTGAAAGATGCCTACCTGACAGTACCGGTTTCCAAGTCATCCAGGGATCTCCTTCGTTTCCGCTGGAACATGGAAGTCTACCCTTCGGGCTCTCTTGAGCCCCTTGGTGCTTCACCAAGCTTCTGCGCCCAGTCCTATCCTGTCTCCGCAGTCGGGGTATTCGCCTGATTATTTATCTAGACGATATCCTCATCATGGCCCAAAGTCCTTCCGTCCTGCTTACTCATCTGCAGTGGTTGATGGATCTGTTGCCTCGGCTGGGTTTTCTCCTCAACCTGGAAAAGTCGTCCCTTACTCCTGCCCAATCCATCGAATTCTTGGGTTTCACTATCAATTCTACCACGGAGACCCTCAGCCTCCCACTCTCCAAGGTCCGTGCCATCCGCAGGGAGCTTCTCCACACCCTCTCCCTTCCTCAGGTCTCCTTACGACACCTAGCCTGCATCATAGGACTCCTCTCATCTTCCATCCAGGCAGTCTTTCCAGCACCGCTGCACTATCGAGTCATGCAGCGCCTCAAGGTTGCCCACCTTCAGGCGGGGGCATCTTATGCGGATTTGATCACCTTGGACGTGGACACCAGAGACGAATTAACATGGTGGATCCACAACTTGGAAGCTTGGAACAGGAAAGCAATCTTTGGCCCTCGTCCGGATTTCACGATAGAGTCGGACGCCAGCCTACTGGGATGGGGAGCTTACTGCAACGGTGTGACCACCGGGGGACGCTGGTCCGAGAAGGAGTTTAGTCTTCACATCAACGCCTTGGAGCTGTTAGCAGGTTAATTTGCAGTTCGCAGTTTCGCAAACGGCTTAGCCAAATCTTGCATCAGGCTTCGGATGGACAACATCTCGGCGGTTCGTTACGTCAATGCCATGGGAGGCACACACTCCATGACTCTGTCCTACCTGGCTCAAGACTTCTGGACGTTTTGTCTGGCCAGAGAGATCACCGTGATGGCGGAGTATCTACCGGGTCTCCACAATACCCACGCGGACTGGAGTTTGCGTTTTCTATCAGACTCCAGCGATTGGAAGTTAGGCAGCTCGGTTTTCTCATCCATATCTTCCCATTGGGGTCCCTTCCAGTTGGACCTCTTTGCGTCCCGTTTGAACACCCAACTTCCGAGGTTCTTCAGCTGGCGCCCGGATCCAGACGCGGAGGCGGTCTATGCGTTTCTACAGGACTGGACCGGCCACCTCGCTTACGCTTTCCCTCCATTTGCTATGATTCCCCGAGTCTTGGCTCAGGTCCGCCGTCAGAGTGCGGATCTCGTCCTCATAGTCCCGTTCTGGACCACCCAATCATGGTTTCCCCAGCTTCTGGAGTGCCTGATCCAATGACCTCTACTTCTACTGGTCTTCCCGGACCTCCTATTGGATCCGTCAGGTCTGAGACACCCTCTCGTTCTCGAAGACTCCCTACAACTCCTGGTTTGCAGAATTTCGGGGAACCTTGGAACGTCGCTGGAATTTCGGAGTCAACTAGACGCCTATTGGACGAGGCATGGGCTCCTGGAACCAGACGGTCTTATCGGGCAGCCTGGAAATCTTGGGCTAGTTGGTGCCTGGCTAGGCACCTGGATCCCGTTTCAGCTCCTGTAACTGAGATTCTCCAATTTCTAACATCACTTTTCGATGAGGGTAAGGCGTATTGCACGATCAACCTGTTCCGTTCTGCCATTTCCGCCTCTCACCAGGGGTTTGAGGGCTGCCCGGCGGGTCAACACCCTCTGGTGTGCCGGCTTCTCAGAGGCTCCCGCCTTTCTCGTCCTCCCAGACCTCGTTTCTCCTCTACCTGGGATGTCTCCTCTGTACTGTCCTTATTCTCCTCATGGCCGTCTAATGCGGACCTTTCTCTTCGTCAGCTTTCTGCTAAATTGGTCTCTCTATTTTGCTTAATCTCTTGCAAGAGAGTCTCAGATGTCCGCGCTCTGGATCATGACGCTCGCTCTTTTACTCCTGAGGGTGTCGTGTTTAACATCACGCAGCGCACCAAGACCAACATTCGGTCTGTCTCTTATCCCAGTTTCCCGGATGTTCCGGAACTCTGCCCAGTAGCCTGTCTCCGAGAGTATGAGGTTCGTACGGGGCCGCAACGCTCCCCTTCGTGTCCTCAGCTTTTTCTTTCTTACCGCCGGCCCTTTAATCCTGTCACCACAGTCACTCTGGCCCGTTGGGTAAAGTGGATTATGTCTTTGGCGGGAGTGGATACTTCGGTTTTCACGGCACATTCCGATAGAGGGGCTTCGGTGACCTCCATGGCCGTGGCAGGGGCGCGATTGGAGGACATTATGAGACTGGCAGATTGGTCACGCGTATCTACATTTCGGGAGTTTTACTTCCGGCCTGCAGTTCATGTTTTTTCCTCTGTGGTAAGTCAGCTTTAAACTTGCAATAGGAGCCTCCGTGTCATGTAATAAAATTGCATGATTTTCCTAACTTGTGACGTAAAATCATGATTTTATTAAGGACACGGAGGCGAGTATTGCCCCTTCCCTTATTGCTACCCCCCCTAGATTTTGGGATGTTGGTTTCAGTTGTTGTGTATGTATTTTGTTTTGTGCTAATGCGTTGTTATTTTAATGTATGCACTCGGCTATGGACTGCTGAATTGTTAGCATTCATTCCAAGGACGTTTTCTACCTTTTTTCTTTGTTCTCTTTTTTCACAGGATGAACATGCCGGCTTCCACCTGCTTACAGTGGTGATTTGGTTTGATTCTCCAGCATCATTCTTAAAGGGAATCTGTCACCTACTTTTAGCATTTTAAGCTGTCACCATCGCTATGTTCACTAAAGTACCTTATTTCCAGCAGTCTTCTTTTTACTTGATTTTGTTTTGTCCTTTTGATATAAAAGCCCTTTTTATGATATGCTAATGAGGGTCCAAGGTGCCCAGAGGGGCGTTTTTTTCCTTCTCCGGTGCCCAGTGACGCCCCCCTGCAGTGCCCAAGAACTCCTGTTTCTGAAATAACCTCCCACAGGCCGTCAAACGGTTCCGCCCCCTCCCAACGTCATCGTCTACCTTCTAGAAATGCCCCATCCTTCTTCCTGTCGGCGGCCAGAAAACTTGCGCAGGCGCAGTACCGCCTGCGGCCTGCGCCTGCGCGATCATCAACCTCCTGAGGGCAACAGCCTCAAAAGTCTCACTGAGCATGCGCCGAGCCCAGTGATGTAACCGGAGCGCTGTTGCCCTGAGGAGGTTGATGATTGCGCAGGCCGCAGGCGGTACTGCGCCTGCGCAAGTTTTCTGGCCGCCGACAGGAAGAAGGACGGGGCATTTCTAGAAGGTAGACTATGACGTGGGGAGGGGGCGGAACTGTTTGCCGGGGCTGTGGGAGGTTATTTCAGGATCAGGAGGCGTTCTTGGGCACTGCAGGGGGGCGTCACTGGGCACCGGAGAGGGAAAAAAAGGCCCCTCTGGGCACCTTGGACCCTCATTAGCATATCATAAAAAGCGCTTTTATATCAAAAGGACAAAACGAAATCAAGTAAAAAGACTGCTGGAAATAAGGTACTTTAGTGAACATAGCGATGGTGACGGCTTAAAATGCTAAAAGTAGGTGACATATTCCCTTTAAGTTGAAGAGTTAGCGTTCGGTTATAGTTATATCTCGGAGACTGCGGCTGGAGTGTTTTGTTCTCATGTTCAGAGTTCCAGAAGAGTTGTAGTGTCCCACTAGATAGGCGTGGGCACTACACAAGGGTCAATTGGGTGACGTGTTACTCCTACTCACAAGGGACAGAAATGTTATGTTTAACTATGCATTTAATGTATTTTCTAATGTGTTTTTATATGCAATGTTCCCCTGTGTTAATGCTTAGCAGGCCTAGTTAGGGTGTAGTTAGACATCCTAGACACTAGAGGGAGATAGAGAGCCCCTAGTATAAATGTCCAGGCCCAGACAGGGAGAGGGAGGTTCAGAGTCAGGAGTCTGTGGATACAGAAGTAAGAAGGCACCAGCCAGAGATATGCTGAGGGCCTCCTCCTGACATGCAGCTTGATAGCCCTGGCTGCTAGCTATGACCAGGAGGCTAGTGAAGAACCCTAGCCTGCCTGAAGATCCACAGAGCCTTAGTTAGCTCAGAAGATACCCCAGTAGAAGGACAGGACCTCCTGGGAGAAACCTGCAGTTACCTTCAAGCCAAGTAAGGATATTTCCAGCCAAGATAAGTAAACTAATAGGCAGAGGAACTGTAAAGCAAAGCAAGAATTAATACGGGAGGAAGATATATATTTACCAAGGATTTAAGCCAGCATTTAGGCATCCGGGCCTTGGGATAAGAAACCAGACAGGAGTTCTAAAAGAACAGTGTACACTATTTCTGAGGAAAGGTACAACCTGATTCTGAGTGTGTTATGGATTTACCCTCTGAGTATCTTGCATGATTAATACCTGCCATCTTGTGAAATAAGCCTGCTTGTAAAGCACTTGATATAAAGGACTGCATTACCATCTTGATGTACAAAGTTGGACTGTTTAAGTAAAGCAACGTTTGGTTCACTATACCACCTGTGTACCTCACTTATTACTACTATCAATCGGTGTGCCACCGTTACAGGCACTGGCATCACGAATCCAAAAGGGACCTTGCCCCAGGCACTCAAAATACCTGTAACATCCAGGGCACCTCATCCACCATCAGGCTTGGTCCCTACATACAGAGTGTGCCCCAGAGGAACTTGTGTCTACCTGCCCAGGGTTCTCCTCCAATACAGTGAGTAACCCTCGATCGCCCATAACCGTGACCTCACTTTGCAATACCCTGCAGGTCTGGCGTGCTGCAGAGTGTCATCATCAAAGAAAGAGGAGGAGTTGACAGAGACCAGGACTATTATGCTGGGCCCGTGGGGAGGGGTTTGTTACCATGGTTATCATTTTGATTGATATGGTTGTTCTTTGCTGCTATGATCTTAAGTAAAGAAAGAGATAGCAATACTCGCCTCCGTGTCCTTAATAAAATCATGACTTCACGTCACAAGTTAGGAAAATCATGCAATTATTGGTTTGTTTAATTGTACTTTGTTTTCTCCAGGATGTCGTCTTAAAGGTACCCACTTTATAAGAAGGGTTAGCGCAATTTAGGGTCCTTTTACACAAACATATAGATTTCTGTACACTCCGCCACAAATTCACATCCACAGGTGGGCAAAATTCACACAGGCTATCCACAGATATCCAAATAGAAACAGATAATAGCAAGGATCTCACCATTCCTTCTGTTAACCTTTATTCACAAAATTTCGGAACAGCACGGACAGCCTTTAATATAACTGCCTTTTCTTGTCCGCAAAGCGCGGAAAAGAATAGGACATGTTATATATTTTTTGCAGACCAAGGAACGGAGCAATGGATGCGGACAGCACACGGAGTGCTGTCCGCATCTTTTGCGGCTCTATTGAAGTGAATGGGTCCGCATCCGAGCCGCCAAAACTGTGGCTCGGATGTGGACCAAAACAACGGCTGTGTGCATGAGGCCCTACTAGTGTGAAGGGATGTGCTGACTGCTAATGACAAACAATGACAGAAAAGATGCAATCAATGACAAACCGGTGGATTATTATTTCTCGTTTGATCGGTGGACACATTTACAGTGGACAGTGTTTAGGAATGACCATTTCTGCAAAAAAACTCTTAATTATTACCCCTTTTGAACATTTATCATAGTAGGAGAAGGCACTGGCAGACTGCACTACCCCTTTAATGGTATATACAGTACAGTAAAATATTTTATCGGCACATGCAGTCTACATCTTTTATTTTTGCCGAGGAGACTTGATTCTTGATTGCAATGACTTTGCAATCACAACAGAAATTATAATTGTGCTTTTTTACATTAGAATAAAGAAAGGCAATACTTAAAGAGGAGATGTCACCTCCTCTAACCTGTCTGTTTTAGTAAATACTTGAATTCCCCATGCAATAATAATTATTGAGCATCTGTTCATAAAACTTTCACTATCCCCCCTATTATTACTACTAGAAGTTTACTAGTGAGTTGCCAAATGGCTGTTACCAGTTGAGGGTGTGTCTCTGCACAGTCTCCCACTGGCTGCAATGATTAGACAGTGCAGGGACACCCCCCCAACTGCTAACACCTAGTTGGCAAACCATTCATAAATTTATCATAGGAATAAAAGAGGAAAGGCACATGTGGAATGCCAGTAGTTACAAAGGCAGACATGTCAGGAGAGGTTACAAAACAAATCCTCTTTGTATTAGTCGTGTTAGATTTTTTAGATTATGTATTTGTGATGTGTGGTGGAAAGATTAATGATGACAATGGGTGTTCAAATATTTCTTAAGTAATGTGCTAGGACATTGACATATGTAGATAGGCCCTAGCAGCCATTAAATTACAATATTTCCTTAGTGTACTGTGACAACTCAGTAAGATAAGATTTAAATGCACATTGTAAAATCATGATGAGTTGTGATGATTGACACTTTATTTTATTAATACACAACTTTACTACCTTTTGGTTGTTTGTTATTGTGCTGTGTGGCTACACCCTGTTCTAGATAGACATCTGGGCAGCTTTCCCATAAAATGACTGGTGGTAACTAGCGTTGAGCGAACCCGAACTGAAAAGTTTGGGTTCATACCGAACTTTAGGATTTTTGGACCCCGGACCCGAACCCGAACATTTCAGTAAACGTTTGAGTCCGGTGTTCGGCGATTTCTTAGGTCTTTTTGAAAGGCTGAAGAGCAGCCAATCAACAAGGGGTTAACTGTGTGACCTTAGAAGCCATCACAGCCGTGCCTACTAATGGCATGGCTATGATTGGCCAGTGCAGCATGTGACCCAGCCTCTATATAAGCTGGAGTCACGTAGCGCTGCACGTCACTCTGCTGTGCTTAGTGCGATATCTGGTGCCTTTGCAGGATTAGTCAGTGTTTAATTTAACCCCTTAAGGACCGGGCTCATTTTCACCTTAAGGACCAGGCCATTTTTTGGAACTCTGACCAGTGTCACTTTAAGTGCTAATAACTTTAAAACGCTTTGACTTATCCAGGCCATTCTGAGATTGTTTTTTCGTCACATATTGTACTTCATGACACTGGTAAAATGAAGTCAAAAAAATTATTTTTTTTGCACAAAAAAATACCTAATTTACCAAAAATTTGGAAAAATTTGCAAATTTCAAAGTTTCAGTTTCTCTACTTCTGTAATACATAGTAATACCCCAAAAAATTGTGATGACTTTACATTCCCCATATGTCTACTTCATGTGTGAATTGTTTTGGGAATGATATTTTATTTTTTGGGGATGTTATAAGGCTTAGAAGTTTAGAAGCAAATCTTGAAATTTTTCAGAAATTTACAAAAACTAAATTTTTAGGGACCAGTTCAGGTCTGAAGTCGATTTGCGAGGCTTACATAATAGAAACCACCCAAAAATGACCCCATCTAAGAAACTACACCCCTCAAGGTATTCAAAACTGATTTTGCATACATTATTAACCCTTTAGGTGTTGCACAAGAGTTATTGGCAAATGGGGAGGAAATTTGAGAATTAAATTTTTTTGTCTAATTTTTCATTTTAACCCATTTTTTACACTAACAAAGCAAGGGTTAACAGCCAAAAAAGATTGTATCTTTATTGCCCTGACTCTGCCGTTTACAGAAACACCCAATATGTGGCCGTAAACTACTGTACGGCCACACAGCGGGGCGTAGAGGGAAAGGTGCGCCGTATGGTTTTTGGAAGGCTGATTTTTATGGACTGGTTTTTTGACACCATGTCCTATTTGAAGCCCCCTGATGCACCCCTAGAGGAGAAACTCCCTAAAAGTGACCCCATCTAAGAAACTACACCCCTCAAGGTATTCAAAACTGATTTTATAGAGCCGGTCGATACGGATGCGGCGATACCTAATATGTATACTTTTTTTTTATTTATGTAAGTTTTACACAATGATTTCATTTTTGAAACAAAAAAAAATCATGTTTTAGTGTTTCCATAGTCTAAGAGCCATAGTTTTTTCAGCTTTTGGGCGATTATCTTGAGTAGGGTCTCATTTTTTGCAGGATGAGATGACGGTTTGATTGGTATTATTTTGGCGTACATGCGACTTTTTTGATCACTTTTATTACCTTTTTTGGGAAGTAAGGTGGTCAAAATTTCAATTTTCTCATAGTTTTTATATTTTTATTTTTATGGCGTTCACCGTGCGGGGAAAGTAACATGACCATTTTATAGATCAGGTCGTTACGGACGCGGCGATACCTAATATGTGTAGTTTATTTTATTTTTTTAATTTTTATTCAGTGATAAACTTTTTTCACTTTTTTTTTTACATTTTTTTGACCCAGACCCGCTTGGTTCTTGAAGATCCAGTAGGTCTGATGTCTGTATAATACAGTACAGTACAATATATATTGTTCTGTACTGTATTTTACTTACACTGAACAGCAGGACGCCTGAGCAGGCGTCCTGTTGCCATGGGAACCCTCCCCGTCTGCTCAGAACTTCGCAGACGGGGAAGGGTAAGCACGGGGCTAAGGGGGGCTCTCTGGGGGCTCTCTCCCTCTCCATCGGGCGGTTGCAAAGGCACAGCAGCCCCCCGATGGAGAGGGAGGGAGCTCCCTGACCGATGACAGATAACTTTTTCCATACAGCGGTCCGTACGGACCGCGGTATGGAAAGGGTTAAACGGCTGACATCTGCACAGATGTCAGCCGTTTATACCAGGGTGCCAGCAATGTGCTGGCACCCTGGTATAACCACTAGAAGCCAACGATCATTCATGGGGAGGCGGGCGGGGGATCGCGATCCCGCCTGCCGCACCGCCCGCCTCCCGCAACGCCCCCACCGCCTGCGACACCACCAAAATATAGATTATAGGCACTCAAAAGTTTCTGATCCCCGCGGTCAGGGACCGCGGGCATCAGAAACTGCAAAAAGCGCAGCAAACCGCAGGTCTGAATTGACCTGCGGTTTGCTGCGATCGCCGACACGGGGGGGTCACATCACCCCCCCTGGCGTTGTCACAGGATGCCGGCTGAAGGATTTCAGCCAAAATCCCGTTCCGTTTAACCCCTCGGGCGCCGGAATCCCGATTTAAAAGTTAGGACGTACCGGTACGTCCTTGGTCCTTAAGGACTCGGGAAATAGGGTGTACCGGTACGTCCTATGTCCTTAAGGGGTTAAGCTAGAAATACAGTTATAATTTTCTGGGTTTTTAAAAACACCCTTTTTGGGCAAAATACACTATTTTACATGCTGCATCAGCACGTGTGAAATTCAATGGTTATATACTGCTGTCATATTCAGTTATTAAACAAACACCCATTTTGGGCAAAAAAATAAATTTTGCAGCGTTTGCTGCATGTGTCATTGTGAGATACAATCTTTAGATAATGTGGTTCTATTCAGATATCTGAAAAACAGCCATTTTGGGCAAAAAAATTAAATTGCGGCCTAGTCTGGATCAGTACGTGTGAGATTCACCCTTTACATACTGTGGTTCTATTCAGTTATTTGAAAAACAACCATTTTGGGCAAAAAAACGTAAATTGCGGCCTAGTCTGGATCTGTACGTGTGAGATGCACACTTTCGATACTGTGGTTATATTCTTCTATTAATTAAACACCCTTTTTGGGCAAACTACACAATTTTACAACCCTTGCTGCATCAGCACGTGTCCTCCTCTGACTCTTCTTCAGACTTCTGCTGACTTGTCTCAGAGGGAGTAGCCCCCACTGGGAATTCATTCAGCATTGTGATTTACTTATCTTCCAGCTCCTGCTCCTTGACGGCTTGATAAATGACACAACGCAATGCATGCTCCAGAAAGAAGGCGTATGGTACGATGTCACTGATGGTACCTTAGCTGCGACTGACCAGTTTTGTGATCTCATCAAATGGCTGCAGAAGTCTGCATGCGTCACGCATGAGCAGCCACTGGCGCAGTGAAAAGAAACCAAGCTCCCCAGAACCTGTCCTGCTGCAGAGTTCATCAGAACCTGTCCTGCTGCAGAGTTCATACAGGTAGTGGTTAACAGCACGTTGCTGCTGGAGCAGCCTATAAAGCATATACAAGGTGGAGTTGCAGCGTGTCGGGCTGTAACAAATCAGACGTCTGACGGGCAGGTGGTGTCACTGCTGAACGCCAGCAAGGCGAGCCATGGCCGTGTAAGATCTTCTAAAATGGCCAGAGATTTTTATGGCCTGCTGCAAGACTTCCTGGACCCCGGGGTATTTGGCAATGAATCTCTGCACGACTAAGTTCAGGACATGCGCCATGCACGGCACGTGTGTAATTTTGCCCTGTTTCAGCGCACTCAGCAGATTGACACCGTTGTCGCACAGCACTTTACCAACTGTCAAATTGAACGGGGTTAGCCACTGATCGGCTTGGGACCGCAGAGCTGAAAGCAGTGCAGGACCGGTGTGGCTCTTGGCTTCTAGCCACAACAGCTGCAGCACAGCATGGCAACATCTCACCTGGCAAGTCGAATAGGTTCTGGGGAGCTTTGGGGGTGCAGCAGAAGAGGCAGTAGCAGTGGAAAAGGAAGAGTCAGCCGAGGAGGAGACGGAGGATGGAGTAAGAGGAGGAGAAGAAGAGGCAGGACTGCATGCAATCCATGAAGGTAACACCAAACCAACACGAGTGCCACGGGTTACATGCTTGACGGCCGTCAGAAGGTTCATATAGTGGGCAGAAAAGGTTATGTACCTTCCCTTCCCGTGTTTGCTAGACCACGTGTCTGTGGTCCGATGTATCTTGGCACCGACACTGTGTGCCAAATATATATTCACTTGCCGCTGAACGTGGTCATATAGCTCTAGGATGCCATTTTATATGGCAGTAGTTGGCGGGCTAGAAGTTCCGACAAGCCAGCGGTCAGCGTCAGGCCAGCGGTCAGGCCAGGCGTCATCAACTTTTTACGCTCGAACATTTGAGCCATGGAAGCCTGCCTTTTGCCAGATGAACGCGACGACGGCACGGTGGAAGGTAGAGTGGAGGAGAAATGGGAAGAGAGAGGCGAAGAAGAAAGAGAAGAGGCAGGACGTGGAGCACCGGGAGTGTGGCTTTGTGAGTTCTGACAGAGTTGCTCCCACTGGGCTCGGTGATGGGAAGCCAGGTGTCTTCTTAAGGCGGTCGTCAATAGGTGAGTGTTGGGCTTAGCGCGACTTATGCATTGACAGCACAGGCTGCAGATGGCGACACTATTGTCAGCAGCAGACACATTAAACAAAGCCCACACTGCGGAGACATATTCCGGCATCCTGGGAGTGCAAGATGTGATCGTGCATGATGGATGGCTCGCTCCAGATACATTTGCAGTCTGCTTTTTGCCTTCTGTGCACTGCAAATTCTGCCTGCTTCTCCTCCTTCTCCTCACTATCTGCTGCTCCGCTTCTCCCTCTGAACTCCCTTCCTTTCTTGTGGGCACCCAGGTGACATCCTTTGACATGTCATCATCGTCACCTTCACCACCACTGACATTAGAGATCGTGGAGTAGGCAGCAAAAGCGGGCAACACCCTCCATGGGCTGATCTGGGTACTGTCATTAGACCGCTGGGTGGCGGCCGTTGCTACTTCCTCTTCCTCATCCGATGCTAAGATTGGCTGCGCATCGGTAAGGTCTGGGAATGGATGGGAAAATAATTATTCTGACTCGAATGGAGGGGCTATGGTGGTGGTGGTGGTGGTGGTGGTGGTGTCTTTTGGGTGCACACAGCAGAGAGTGAGGAGGGTGCAGATACAAAGGATGAGGAGGGTGCAGAAGCGGAACGCTGAGTGAGCCACTCAACCAACTATGGTGCATCATTTGAAGTAATCGCACAAACCTTCTCCAACTTCCACTTAGGCTCTGGCCTGGTGCACCAGCCCGACCCCTACTACCACTGCGGAACGGCCTGCCTCTTCCACTGCCTATCATTTTCAAAATGATCCTGTTCCAAAGTCCCTAGAGAAGAGCAGTATTTGTGGAAGCAGCTATATCGCAGCCCTCAATCAGTATTTTGTGGAAGCAGGTATATAGAACCCCTTAATCAGTATTTTGTAGAAGCAGGTATATCGCACCCCTCAATCAGTATTTTGTGGAAACAGGTATATAGAACAACTGAATCAATATTTGGTGGAAGCATGTATATCTCACCCCTCAATCAGTATTTTGTGGAAGCAGGTATATAGAACCCCTTAATCAGTATTTTGAAGAAGCAGGTATTTCCCACCCCTTAATCAGTATTTTGTGGAAACAGGTATATAGAACACCTGAATCAATATTTGGTGGAAGCAGGTATATCGCACCCCTCAATCAGTATTTTGTGGAAGCAGGTATATCAAACCCCTTAATCAGTATTTTGTGGAAGCAGGTATATCACACCCCTCAATCCGTTTTTTTGTTGGAAGCAGGTATATCACACCCGTTGCAAATAGTTGTTCTAATAACTCTCGTCCCTCTGTATAAATGGGGTATCGCAGCAGAACCGCACACAACTGCTGTACAATACAAATGCACTATAATATACTTTCTATGTTAGAAAGTAAATTATAGGTATATCACATCCCTCAATCAGTTTTTTTGGGGGGCAACAGTTATATCACACCAGTTGCAATCAGTTATTCCAATAGCATTTCTCTCTATATAGCTGCTGTATTGTAGCAGAACCGCACACAACTGCTGCACAATACAAATGCACTATAATATACTTTATATGTTAGAAAGTATATAATAAGTATATCAACCCCCCTCAGTATATCACACCTATCGATAGCTCACCTATACCAGTCCTTAAAAGGACTTTTGTGGCCCTATTAGCTAGAGTATGGTGTCCCTAACAGTCTGTCCCTGCTCCACAAAGCAACCTCTCCCTACACTGGCAATACACAGACTGTAAAATGGCTGCCAGATCGGGTTCTGTTATTGGGTGGCGGTGTGTCCATATGCTGAAATGTCTCAATTGGATGTCCTGTCCCACCTGATAGATGTGTCATGGGTCAAAGTTCGGTACATTTCAAAAGAATATGGCGCATGCGAGCATCGCCATATGTTCGCATGTTCGGTGAATCGTGAACTTGTAAAGTTCGCCGCGAAACGACCACCGGGCTAACCACAAGGCCATCTCTAATGGAGACCAAGAATGATGATTTGGGAGGAGTAAAGCCAGCAAAAGATGAGGATGGTCATTATTAAGACCTGGCCCTCTAAGGGGTGCAGACTGGATGGTATTGGTTGGCACGCTGGCGGGGGAATAATAAAGGCTTCCATCTTATTGGTATTGAGTTACATATCTTAGTTCATGGCTGATGTAGGAATAAGTAAATGTAGGAATAAATAAAACAGATGCTGAATGTCTCCCTGCACTCTCCCTGTACTCTCCCTCTCTAATATTCTTCTATGAATCGTTTTCAGCAACACTGTCCCTAGTGCATAAGCGCTTGCCATGTCTCTCCCTATGCTCAGATCACAGAACAATGGTGGAGACCACGTGGGATGAGGGTTCTATAGGGCTGGATGTACGGCATTATAGGTGATCTTGCATTCCATTGTCTCCTCTAGACTTAGTTTTGTTACGCTATATAACACGTGTAGTCACCATTTTCGGAAAACCTGATTCATTACTACTAAGCGCCAAGAAATACGAGTTCGTTGAGAATCAAAGTTTTCCTAAACTTTGGATCGAATTCCACTTCGAATGCACCGCCTCGCTCAACATCAATGATGATAATTGTATGAATGCTGGCACCCTGACTGATGGAGTTGTAGTATGCATACATGACCACAACTCCATTCACTTTTATTGGACTGCCAGACATAGCCAAGCACTGTACTCTTCAGCCCCATAGACATATAGTTGACATTTGGACAATGTCAGCAATATCCCGGCTGCACTAAGAAGTGATAGCATTTACTTTCATGGCTTAGTGTTTACTGCTCTAATAAAATTGGCTTTGTAGTTTGTATATTATGATTGCTGCACTTTTTGCTTAAATAAATGTTTTAACACTATTACGGGAGGAGGAGGAAAACATATTACCGCATGATATTTGAGGTAAAACAAGACAGATTGATTATGGGGTGGAAAACATATAGTAGTACTTTATATTGAAAGCTGAATGCACCTTAAACTAGGCTGTTTATCAAGCTCAGATTCCACTGACATAAGAAAACGACTGTAACAGTGTTTTATGCCATTGAATATCCTTGCTGATTGTTCTTCCTTTATCTTATCAATCCCCCACAATTCAACTAAATAGAGAGCTTACTTATGTTTTCCCTTCTGTTTTTCACTGGAAGCTTAAAGATATATTCAAGTTTTGCAATTTTCAACATCAATTACCAGGAAAAATCACTTACTAATAGTGATTATGTATATGTAATAGTAAATTTTTCTGCACTCCATCATGGTCAGGTGACATGTTCCACTTTGTTGGTTACCTATCCTAATGACTTTATATCTACATCATTAGTGTGGCAAGGTTTGCAAGGCTCAGCCCTGTAAACAAATTATCAGTAACCTTGCCTCTAAGGGCCATGTTCTGCTCATTCTCCTGGGCCCTGCCCTGTAGATGTGATGTCAGCAATGATGCTGTCTAAGGGAGCCATCAGGAATTTTAGGGCTCCATACAAGCAAATCATGTGCCCCTCCCCCTTAATTTTTTATGCTGTTTACCAATCACCATAAATAATATGTTCACTATATTATGTTCACTATATTCTATGGGCTACTGTGATTACAGGGTCACCAAATACGGTTTTGTGATAGTTAATAAAAAACAAAAACTTATAAAACTAGAAGGCATTAAAATACCATCTTTAGAGCTGTGCTTTTCTATAGAAGTGTGAGTAAGGTTGCTGTTTAGTATACAGAAGGTCTGGGGTTCAAATGCCACGAGAGCTGTAAAATATGTGGCAGAAAAATAGTTTTTTCAGCTTTTATCTTTTATGGCAAAAGTTTAATTTTTCCGGAAAATTACTATTACAAAAACCTTTTTTTGCGTCTTTTTTTTCTAACATACTTAATATGAAATATCACAAAACAATATTTGGTAATCATAATAAGCTGTACAATACAGTAAACACATTATTTGTGGTGATAAGTAAATGGCACAATTTCCCCTCTCATTTCAGTAATATAGTATTTATTTACTGTTATGCCTGTGAGGAAAATAGCTTCTTCAGCACAGAAAAATCAACCCTTCCAACAAAGCAGGTCTGTAGTGTAGTGGCGACTCTTCTGCCTGCCATACAGAAGATCTGTAGTTCAAACCTGTTAAATAATTTACTTAGTACAATTCTATGTGCTGGATGAGGGCCCTGCCCCTAACCAGTATCGGAAACACTGTTTCATTAGTATTCACTGCAATGAGGTGAATACTAATGAGGCTGCCAGACCTGCTTGGAACTGCAATGTTCCATTTGGGAGGGGAAGAAGAGCAGAGACCTGATGCTACAGACCCCCCTTCCCCCATGAGTCTTATGTAAACATGGATCGCAATTACGCTTTAGGAGTCAAATTCAATCAGAACTTTTTCATTTGATTTATATAATGGAGTAAGGTTCAAAGCTGGTGTTATTCATTTATTTATTTTTTTGTGTAACTGGAAAACCCCTATTTAAGAAAACAACCTATTTAAATCACTTTTTTTTATTTTTTTTATTTTTTTTTAGCATTTTTAAATGTTTTCCATGTCACTATCTATATTTAATAAAACATATATCAACTTGCAGGATAACAGGCTGAACTGGATGGACAGATGTCTTTTATCAGTCTTATAAACTATGTTACTATGATATACTATGATATATATATATATATATATATTCCTACACGTTTTACACACTGACCACTAGGCCTAAAATATGTTAACACTTCCTGTCTTCTGAGAGCAGCTACATAGGGCATAGACACATTAACAGGAGCTTTTATAGGAGGTTTTCTTAGACAGAAAGAGCTGATAACTTGTGATATCTCAAATTGTGAATGGTGGATTCTGTTATCTATATAGAGGAGTTACTTGTCATTGTAATTCTGTCTATGATGATAATAATATCTACTGAAAAGTTATCTGTACAGAACAGGAAATCATTGCCTATTATTAGACCTAGTGACCATTCTGAAAATTGCAGACTGTATATCATTTTTTATATAGTTAGCTACATGGAAAAATAACCACCAACAATTCAAAGAAAATGCTGACATCTGATTTTTTTATTTTAAAATGGGATTTAAATAATGTAATTTTCTGATGACATATTTCTTTTAAACAATAGTTTATGTAATAAATTGGAGAATACATCAGTCAGCAACTACAAAAAATCTGATGTTAGCTCTCCAGTGCCAGTACTATACATTTAACATTGCAAAGGACAGATCAGAGACTACCACAGCCATAGCTCCAAAGGATCATAATGGAACTGCTATAGACTGCAATGGTAATTCATTGTAGTCTATGGTAGGAGAGATCAGAGAATTTAATGTCCTAAGGGGACTTTAAAAAAAAGTGGAAAATAAAAACATTAAAAAATATTTAAAAAATATAAATAAAAACAAAAAATATATAAAAATTCTAATGACTCCCTTTATCCCCATAATAAAAATAGAATAAACATAAAAAAAATAAAGATCATTTGCACCGGTGTGCCCCAAAATGCCTGTACTATAAAAATATATTTATATAACAAAAAATAATGTCAGGTTTTCGGCTTTTTCATTGCTTCACCTACAAAGAAATTGATCAAAAAGGCATACATACTTCAAAATAGTATTATGGGGGTCAGAATATGGTGATCCAAAGTTTTTTTTCACTATTAATACACAATAAAACCTATATGAATGTGATATCACTGTAATCATACTGACCCAGAAAATGAAGGTAACAGGTGAGTTTTACAGCATATTCGGATTTCTGTTTTCTGACTTCTCAATAAAGCATATGCAATATTCAATGGTACCATTAGAAATTGCAACTTGTCCCACAAAAAAACATGCATTCGTATGTATATGTGGAAAGAAAAAAAAAGTTATGGCTCTGGGAAGGAAGGGAGTAAAAGAGAAAATGGAAATTCAAAAATGGAAATTCACCATCTCCTCAAGGAGTTACTCGAAAGTGCTACAAAACGTCTGGGTTTAACCCAAGCCTTTGAAGCACAAACTGAAAAAAAATATGGAAAAGTTAAAAAAGACCTCCTAGAAACAAAAGTAGGTCCTATAGTTTTGGAAAAGATAGAGGTAGGAGAGCTCAGAATGAGTTCACTCTAGAAGTTTGATAGAACTGTAGGTAGGACCCATAATGGTCTTACCTACATACAGCAACAATTACTAGTTCCCATACCGAGGAAATGATCGCTGCCTGTAAATGCAGCTTTCTCATCCACAAGCAGGCAATTATTGGGAATGAATGTTGTTCCCAATAATTGCCTTTTGTGTTGGCCTGCGTAAAGGGGCATTTAGTACGGAACCAATATCTTGGTTGACAGTATAGATGGATGAGTTTTTCATATGAAACTATACAGTATTTTTCTCATTGATTCTCATTTGGATCTTGTATCGAACTCTAATATGGCAGAGTATGTACATGAGCACATAGGTCAGTACATCCAAAACGATCCACATCTAATAAGGGGTCAGCCATCTAAATAAGAAAGCTCAAAGTGAGCCACCAAGAATCTAATAAGATATTTACATAAAACAATCCAAAGCTTTTCATCAGACCACCTCACATTGAGCATGTATAGGAATAGAAGTTAAATTTACTGAGTCTACAGCTTGGAACAGGTAAGTACTGTATTTTGTCTAGGTAATTATGTATAGTAATACATACACACATACTTTTTTTTTTTATGCCAGAGTATTGTTCAGGAGTCTGTAATATTATTTGCATTTTAAAAACACCAATAATATGAAAAGTAAACTGTATTAATTGATAAACCAAGTGATGAATCTTTGCCTGGATACTTATCTTGGATTTGTTATAGAACCTGATACCTATGTTTGTCATTAACGTAGATGCATATAACTTAATGAAAAAATCACTGAGCATCCTTCAGAAATTCTGTAAATGCTTCAATGTTGAAATATTTTCAATGTTGAAATCATTTTATTTAAGGAGCTTTTACATGGACTGATTATCAGTGGAAGAAATATTAAATCATGATCATTGGTTTATGTAAAAGGCCAACTTATATCAGCAAACAAACCAGCAAATGCACATTTGTCGGCTGGCTGGATCTTTTAAATCAGCATGAAAAATATCTTTAACAATTTTTGCAGATGACACTAAACTGTGTAAAGTAATCTGCCTTCCAAAAACCGTATGGCATTCCTTTCCTTCTGTGCCCTGCCCTGTGCCCGTACAGCATCTTATGACCACATATGGGGTGTTTCTGTAAACTACAGAATCAGGGCCATAAATATTGAGTTTTGTTTGGCTGTTAACCCTTGCTTTGTCACTGGAAAAAAATTATTAAAATGGAAAATCATTAGCAAAAGTTCTCACAAAAGATATGTATTTTAATCAATGGCAATTTTTATGGCGAAACTCTCCAAAATGTGCCCTGCTGGAGCCTAGAAATTTTTTATTTTAGGCCACGGGAGTAAAGGCCCCGAAAATTAGGCATTCATCTGACAGAAAAGCACTTGTGATGATGTGGCTGGAGGTACATTAGGCGGTCACTAGATAAAAATTTAACTGTAGGCCACTGAAGTATAGGCCCCAAAAATTCCACACTCACCTGACAGGAAAGAAGTTGTGATGATGTGGCTGGAGGTACATTAGGCAGTCACCGGATAAAAATGTTACTGTATGCCACTGGAGTACAGGCCCCAAAAATTAGGCATTCATCTGACAGAAAAGAACTTGTGATTATGTGGCTGGAGGTACATTAAGCTGTCACCGGATAAATATTTTACTGTAGGCCAGTACAGGCCCCAAAAATTTGGCATTCACCTGACAGAAAAGAATTTGTGATTATGTGGCTGGATGTACATTAGGCGGTCACTGGCTAAAAATTTTAATGTGGGCCAGTACAGATCCCAAAAATTAGGCATTCACCTGACGGAAAAGAACTTCTGATTATGTGGCTGCAGGTACAGTAGGTGGTCACTGGATACAAATTTTAATGTAGGCCACTGGAGTAGAGGCCCCAAAAATTAGGCATTCACCGGACAGAAAAGGCCTTTTATGCCGCTGTATATACATAAGATAAGGAACATTCTTTGTTCTGAGTGGTGCCGGATATGTGTGGGCTGGCATGAGGAAATTTAATTACACCTGTCGTCACAGGTGTTGAATTCCTCCGAGATCCATGCCTCATTCATTTTTAGAAATGTGAGGTAGTTCACACTGTCGTGAGCTAGGCGAGTGCGCTTATCGGTCACGATCCCCCCTGATGCACTGATCGTCCTTTCGGACAGGACACTCGATGAGGGGCAAGCCAAGAGTACTAAGGGTAATTGTGCCAGCTCTGGTCACAGGTAAAGCCTGCACACACAGTAGTCCAGGGGTTCCTTGCTTCTCAGAGCGTCCACATCGGCCGTTAACCCTGTCGGTCTAGGCGTTCCCTGAGGCTGGATCAGGAGGGCAGCTCTCATATCCGAAGTGACCAACACATCTTCAAACCACCCTCTTCTTGCAGTCGCGGTAGGATTGGTACCCGCACCCGTTTCGCAGTGGGTGGAAATTCCTATGCCAGCGCCCGCAACAGCAGAATGCAGCATCTCTTGCAGCAATGCCTGGAAATGCTGCATTCTGCCAGCCCTCCGTGATGCTTGTAACATGTCCGCCATTTTGTGTTTGTATCGGGGGTCTATTTACGTTGCAACCCAGTACTGGTCCTTGCCCTTTATGATTTTTATACCGGGGTCCCTCTTCAAACACTGGAGCATGACGGCCCTCCCTCATTTGCACTAAATTGGAAGCGGTGGAGCGCCCTGTCTCTTGCTCATCGCCCAGTAGAATATCGTCCTTTAGTCTCCTCCCCCCAGCCACGGACAACACCAGGCATCCACGAAAAGTTTAAAGTCCACCTTAAAGCCTGCTCTTTTTGCTCCTCCTCCTCTTCCCCCCAGCCACCATCCTCCTCTGACTGCTCTTCAGACTCCTGCTGAATTTTCTCAGATGGAGTAGCCCCCCCTGGGAATTCATTCAGCATTGCGACTTCCTCATCTTCCAGCTCCTGCTCCTCGACAGCTTGATCAATGACACGACGCAATGCATGCTCCAGAAAGAAGGCTTAAGGTACAATGTCACTGATTGCGCCCTGGCTACAACTAACCAGTTTGGTGATCTCATCAAATGGCCGCAGAAGTCTGCATGCATCGTGCATGAGCAGCTTCTGGCACGGTGAAAAGAAACCAAGCTCCCCAGAACCTGTCCTGCTGCAGACTTCATACAGGTAGTCGTTAACGGCACGTTGCTGCTGGAGCAGCCTATCAAGCATATAAAGTTGTGTTCAAAATAATAGCAGTCAGACATCACTAACCTGATCAATCACTGTTTTTGGTAGAAATGATATTTCTACATGGCAAATAATTTACTTGAGGTGTAGTAGAGTAATCAAAATCCAACAGACCCAACAGTCATGCCATGCATGCTGCTGATTCTCTGTAATTTAATCACTTATTGAAAGGGGCATGTTCAAAATAATAGCAGTGTGGAGTTCAATTAGTGAAGTCATTAATTTTTTTAAAAACTGGTGGCAATTATTGCCCTTATTTAAGGAAGGAAGGCATCAAATGTTGTACATGCTGGTTACAGTGCATTTCTCTCTGAAATTCTGAGGAAAATGGGTCGTTCCAGACATTGTTCAGAAGAACAGTGTACCTTGATTAAAAAGGCCGATTGGAGAGGGGAAAACATATAAAGAAGTGCAGAAAATGATAGGCTGCTCAGCTAAAATGAGCGCAAATGCTTTAAAATTGCAACCAAAACCTGAGAGACGTGGAAGAAAGCGAAAAACTTTTTTTTGAGTCTAGTGGCCGGAGACAGTTTGTCAGACGACCCCCAAACACTGAATTCAAGCCACAGTACACTGTGAAGACAGTGAAGCATGGTGGCGCAAGCATCATGATATGGGGATGTTTCTCATTCTACGGTGTTGGGCCTATTTATTTAATATCAGGGATCATGGATCAGTTTGAATGCATCAGAATACTTGAAGAGGTCATGCTGCCTTATGCTGAAGAGGAAATGCCCTTGAAATGGGTGTTCCAACAAAACAACGACCCCAAACACACCAGTAAACGTGCAACATCTTGGTTCCAGACCAACAAGATTGACGTTATGGAGGGGCCAGCCCAATCCCGGGATCTTAATCCAATACAAAACTTGTGGGGTGACATCAAAAATGCAGTTTTTGAGGCAAAACCAAGAAATAGAGAAGAACTGTGGAATGTAGTCCAATCATCCTGGGCTGGAATACCTGTTCACAGGTGCCAGACGTTGGTTGACTCCATGCAACACAGATGTACAGCAGTCCTCAGAAAAAGTAGTTATACAACTAAATATTAGTTAAGTGATTTAAAGGAAAGCAAAATCTTCAAACATTTTTCAGTTTTTATAGTGAATGCTTGAGTTTGTAAAGAAGAGAACAAACACTGCTATTTTTTTTAACAGTCTAATATTCACTTTTCTTCCATTTTTTTTTTGAGAAACAGCACAAATATTTTTCTTCTTCTTCTGTTTTGATTTGGAATAGAATGTGTAGTGTTCCCAATGCATTTGTGTGTATGGAAATAGAATCTATTAGAAGGATTTTGAGCTTTATTCAATTTTTTAAACACGCTGCTATTATTTTAAACACAACTGTGCAAGGTGGATGAAAGGGTATTTTCCTTCTCAATGCACCTTGATTCCTTCCTTTGTCCCCGAAGACAGGTGTCTGGAGAACTTATTTCTCAATGACACATGCAGTATGATGTCAGAAACAGTTCTATTTATTCCTTGCCATACAAGGCTTTATATACATTCAAGCATACATACAAGAATAGCTGCAGCTCTCATTACAATAATGCTGTCTCGGTGTAGTTCCTTATACAGACAGAAGGTCAATGTAAATATAGTCACCTTCTAATATGATGTCACCCAACCTCCTGTCCTTCATACAGATCATACAGCGAATTCTATTTAACCCTTCAATCCCCTCTTAAGTCATGAATATGACTTATCTTCTTTCTCTCATAGAGAGGTAAGTAGCATATGATTGTCCAGGGTCTGTGGGTTTTGGACACATTACACAAAACATCTGTATGAGGGAAGGGATACATTGGATGTATCAACATATGACAATCAAGGAAGCAATTATAATTATAATACTGATCAATAATGTTCTTAACCAACTTAAATCCGGCAGCCAGCTCAATAACCAGTCCCACCAAGAGGATGAATTAACATCTTTCCTGATATTATTAGCAATTTCATGTAACGCTTGAATATGGGACTGGATTGATCTGGAATGGTCAGATAAATTAAAGCAACACATTCCTTTAAAATCTTGACATCCTATATTGTGTTTCAGTAACAGATAATCTACAGTGAATCTAGTTTCTAGCACTGCTCCTCGTACGCCTTGTATATCTAAAAGCATGTCTGATAAGGCGATAGAGGTATGATTCAGAGATTTAGCTAAGTCACATGCAATAGAATTTATAGTACGAGTATTATATATAGCCAGTCCAGGCACTCCTAATAGAGAGGCGCCCAAACTTGTATATTCTGTACGGCTGAGAAGGGGTAGAGTCACAGTCTTCTGATAAAGTCTTGGTAACCGATCTGTAAGCTCTCCTGATAGGGGGTTGACTGGGAAGAGCCAAAGTCAGCCTGGATAACGCACAGGGACCTCCAATAACATTAGCAGGAATGTAATTGTAGGTGCTGTTACCACAAGACAAAAACCATCCTTTAGGGAGCATTATATTATAGATAAAACTGGGAGTCACAATGGTCTTATTACAACTCATGGAATTATCCAGGGAGCTAGCAAGCCTACTATTCTTTTTACAAGTGTCGTCAATATAATCATATACACTATTCCTAGGTAATCCACTTTTTATGTCTCTATTATTACAATATAAAGTAATTTCCTGGGAAAAGGTAAAACAAGTTTCTGCTGCAGTCACGTTAATAGTAGTTACTCTAATATTATCCCTGCTATTACCTAATTTCTGACACTCCCCACAGAAGTCATACAAGGGAATAAAAGATTGTATATTGTTAGCCATCGACCAGACTTCGAGGAGGGATTCATCGGGTGTAGGCAAGGCAATAACACATGTTTGTATAAGATCCCGTGGGCTCTGTAAGTCTTTAAGGCACAATGAACTAACATTTAGGGCATTTGCCATCCTGACTATACTATTCTGTTCAGAATAAAAGGGGACGGGAGCAAAGGGATCTTGCTCCTGAGCTCTTTTATATACTGACTGATTATTTGGTGCACCGCAGAAGAAACTCATCTCCTCTGGGTGATAAATACATGTAGTAATAAGCCAGACGGGCAAGAAAACACAAAGATTAATCATTATCAGAAGACAAACAAATCTCCCAGGATATTGTGGGGTCATCATCTTCAGCCTGTGGCAAGGCACTTTTCAGGGAAACTTCTTCTGAGTTCCCCTCTTTGTTCAGGGAATTCACACCTGCTTCACCCTCTTTGTCTTTGTCCGTCACCGGAGAAGAAGCCTCAGGGACCCTTTTCACTCTGCTAGCGTGAATCCAGATTGGAGCCTCTTCTGTGAGAATCGCTGTTCTGGTGACTGCTACCACTCGGGTGGGTTGTCCAAACCGGAACTCAGTCTGTTTTCGTCCTTTTGCCAGGCGCTGGACTATCACCACGTCTCCTGGTTTTAAAGGATGCGTAGGTTCCTGTGGAGAGAAAGGAGAGGCACGAGCAACATCTCGTTCAATTTGATCTAAAGTTTCTACAAGTTTCTTCACATATTCTGCCTTTACTACTTCTAGATCCCCTTTTTCTATCACAGGGGCCTTTGGACCCCAAGGGGTGGGGAAGGGTCTTCCCATTTGGACCTCAATGGTGAGTAACCAGTATTCTTATTAGGCTGCATCCTAATTTCTGAGACATATAATACACCGTGAAACATAAGATTGTACCTTTGATCTAAGACCTGGTAAAAAATCTCTCCGAATGAGGTCAGTGGTTGCCTGTGCTCCCCTATGGCCAAGACCATGATACTGTGCAATTAAAATCGGGGAGCTCGCAACTGGGATACATGGCTTCCCCTCTTTGCAGACAAGACCCGTATTCGGGTCTTGTACTGCCCCTACCGACTGCCATTCTATTTTGTCACTACTGGTAGCCAAATCCTGGAGGCTGAGCAATAGATTGTCAGTAAGGGTAATGTCTGGAACTAGGGAAGGCATTTGAACTGTCGCTGCCATTCTAATAGCAGCCTCTTTTGCTGCCTGATCAGCTAGAGCATTACCTTTAGCTATGTGCGTTTGGAGTCCAGTATGTGCCTTACAATGGATAATAGCAACTTTGCTTGGTAATTGGATGGCGGCCAGGAGATCATGTACTAGGGTGGAATGTGAGATTTGTCTCCCATCTGCAGCTATGAAGCCTCTCCTCTGCCAGATTACCCCATGATCGTGTACAACCCCAAATGCATACTTGGAATCGGTGTATACATTCACATCTTTCCCCTCAAAAAGACAACAAGCTCTAGTGAGGGCTATCAGTTCAGCTGCTTGGGCTGACTGAAAAGGTATAGGATTCGATTCCAGTATAACATCAGGGAGCTGAACCACAGCGTATCCTGCATGAAAAGTGTTATCATTAGGGCGGGAAAAGGATCCATCCACAAAAACATCAGGTGCTCCTTCAATGGGTGTGGACTGTAAGTCAGGCCTAGGTGAGGTATGTCCATGTATAAGGTCAGTACATGTATGGGGAGGAGGCAAATCATCCTGCTCTCCCTTGTAGCCAAGTAGGGCATTCAGTATAGCCATTGGACCGAATGTGGCTGCTGAGTATTTGATATGAAGTCGAGGATTAGATAGCAACAAAACTTCATATCCACTCAATCTCTGTGCTGACATATGTTGCGTATGTATGTTTTTCAATAGGGCCTGAACATTGTGTGAGGTATGCAGAGTGGTGGGATGACCATAGCACAGGCTGCCAAACTCCTGAGACACGCAGGCATGCCCTGAACCTGTACGGGAACCACTTTTGAGAAAAAAGCAACAGGGCGGAATTTACCTTCATGATCCTGCGCCAGGACTCCTGCCATGGTTTTACATTTGTCCCTGGCAAATAAGTGAAACATCACGCCATAGTCGGATAGGCCCAAACCAGGACTTGAAACCATTGCACATTTCAAATGACTAAAAGCTTGTAACATTTCATCAGACCATTTAATGAAGTTAGGCATATCAGTATTAGTGGCTTGTCTCAGAATATTATCATAGTAGTAACAATCAGCAATCCATTGGCGGCAGTAACCAATCATGCCAAGAAAGGTCAACATGTCTTTCTTGGTTTGTGGGCGGGGCAGACCCAGTACGGAGGTAATTCTGGCATGGCTGATTGTCCTCTCACCTTTACTGAGAACAAAGCCCAAATACTCAACACGTTCCATACACCATTGTCATTTCTTCCTTGAAACTTTGTGACAATTTTTCACATAACCACAGTAGTAAACTAACACAGTCTGCCTGGCAGGCCTCCCGAGTAGAACTACATATGAGGAGATCGTCCACATATTGTAGAAGGACAGAACCATGAGGGGCAGTCCAAGGGCGCAGTGTAACTTGGAGGACAATGGAGTAGACTACTGGAGAGTCTACATAACCCTGAGGCATTCTACACCAAGTATACTGGCGAAATTTAAATGTAAAAGCAAAAGTGGCCGTGTCTCCTTGTCAACTGGGACAGAAAAAAATGCATTCTTCAAATCATTAACAGAGAAAAACACTGCATGGGCAGGAATAGCTGATAGCAGAGATGGTACGCCTGGAACCACAGGGGCTATAGGTATAATAACAATCTTATTAATATCATCTACTTCAACAGGTTCCTTTAACAAGGTGTCCCCTACAGTCATAAAAGGGAACTGTTCCTCAAGGTCACAGTCCACATGATGAGGTATATGTTCAGGTTTGGGAAAATATTTTTTGTGATCTAAGGCGCATGGGAGATATGACATCTCTAGTGTTAGAAATGTGTGAAATGTATTCTACATGTTCTCGTATCTGTAGGACAGCAACTGGTCAATCCCAAGCTGCCACAAACTTCTCCTTAGCTCAGGAGCCACCCTCCTCCCTTTTCTGCTGTTACTTCAGCCCTGTCTATCTAACGTTATGAGGAGAAGGAGGGGGGCAGGGAGCTGCGCTGATGTCAGCGTCTGAACTATCTCCCAACAGATGATTTGAAGAAGAAGTGTGCACTGTGAAAGGACTCTAAAGTGTTAACTCTTCTTCTCCTATATCTACCTCCTTTTGAGACAATTTAATAATACCTGGGCCTCAAAGTACTGCCTTTTAATCTAAGTCATATTTTTGGAAGGGATGGAGATATCTGTGGGATATTTCCTAAATAGGGAGGGGGCTTCTGGAGTAAACTCCTTGTCAACTCTTTTTCTAACTCATGTTTCTTTTTATATCCCTCCTGGTTCCCTGCCTTCTGCTTGTGAACCAGTTTATTTGGTCTATCATACCATTATGGTGCATAAGTAAGCCAATTTTCCCCTCCTGACTGCATATACTGCATGTCCCACTGGGGGTCTGGACCATAATATGGGTAAGCTTCAGTGTCACCCACACATAACACTTTTTACCATATCCATATGGAAGGTGTCATTAGCCCCTTCCCGAGGGAACGAATTCATACTCTTCATCCCCTCTGTCCATCCTGGCATATTATCTACCCAGGGAGGAACTAAAGAATAATCAGTCCCACAGACCCGGGTTACATAATCCTTACATGTACTGCCTTTTGATCTAAGTCATATTTTTGGAAGGGATAGAGATATCTGTGGGATATTTCCTAAATAGGGAGGGGGCTTCTGGAGTAAACTCCTTGTCAACTCTTTTTCTAACTCATGTTTCTTTTTATATCCCTCCTGGTTCCCTGCCTTCTGCTTGTGAACCAGTTTATTTGGTCTATCATACCATTATGGTGCATAAGTAAGCCAATTTTCCCCTCCCGACTGCATATACTGCATGTCCCACTGGGGGTCTGGACCATAATATGGGTAAGCTTCAGTGTCACCCAAACATAACACTTTTTACCATATCCATATGGAAGGTGTCATTAGCCCCTTCCCGAGGGAACGAATTTATACTCTTCATCCCCTCTGTCCATCCTGGCATATTATCTACCCAGGGAGGAACTAAAGAATAATCAGTCCCACAGACCCGGGTTACATAATCCTTACATGTTTCTCCTACATTCGGAGGGGGTGGAGAGACTTCCCTTGCTTTGCACCCATTTCATATAACGTAATTGAGATTGGGGCGGAGCAAAACTGTCCCCAGGACTGGCTGTACAGAACCGTGAAGGACTTATGTCTATGCACAACTTCCTTCCCAACTGTCTGTTAGTAATATCCCTTAAAACAGTTACTTTCGTTCACCAGTGTCTGGGTTAGTGGGTCATCCAGGACACACACAATAAAGTTAGTACATTTGTCACAGTATCATTTGCTGCTTACCTTCAGCATAAAAATTACTTAATGCTTCATAACATAACAGAAAGCATAAGAAAGCGACAGAAAAGAAGCAATAGACAGGGGTGACAAGAGAAATCAAGGTGCAGACTCTATTTGAATTCTTCCCAAAAGAATTCCTCTGGTTTATCCTTCCGTAAAGGATATATCTGATAAATACTTCCCTAAAGAATTTATCTGTTAGACTTGGCCAGTAGTCTATTTACAGTCTATCTTGCCTAAAGATAGTCACCATCTAAAGGGTCTAAAGCAGATTCAAAATAGAAGCAACAGAAAATTTTACGGAAAGCATCGGAATGTCCCCAGTCGTTAGACAGGAATGTTCTGTTACTTACCGAATTCCTGTGTACCCTATTCCGAGGACGAACCCCCAACTGAAAGGGTATTTTCCTTCTCAATGCACCTTGATTCCTTCCTTTGTCCCCGAAGACAGGGGCCTGGAGAACTTATTTCTCAATGACACATGCAGTATGATGTCAGAAACAGTTCTATTTATTCCTTGCCATACAGGGCATTATATACATTCAAGCATACAGTCGTGGCCAAAAGTTTTGAGAATGACACAAATATTAGTTTTCACAAAGTTTGCTGCTAAACTGCTTTTAGATCTTTGTTTCAGTTGTTTCTGTGATGTAGTGAAATATAATTATACACACTTCATACGTTTCAAAGGCTTTTATCGACAATTACATGACATTTATCCAAAGAGTCAGTATTTGCAGTATTGGCCCTTCTTTTTCAGGACTTCTGCAATTCGACTGGGCATGCTCTCAATCAACTTCTGGGCCAATTCCTGACTGATAGCAACCCATTCTTTCATAATCACTTCTTGGAGTTTGTCAGAATTAGTGGGTTTTTGTTTGTCCACCCGCCTCTTGAGGATTGACCACAAGTTCTCCATGGAATTAAGATCTGGGGAGTTTCCAGGCCATGGACCCAAAATGTCAACATTTTGGTCCCCGAGCCACTTAGTTATCACTTTTGCCTTATGGCTCCATCGTGCTGGAAAATGCATTGTTCTTCACCAAACTGTTGTTTGATTGTTGGAAGAAGTTACTGTTGGAGGGTGTTTTGGTACAAATCTTTATTCATGGCTGTGTTTTTGGGCAAAATTGTGAGTGAGCCCACTCCCTTGGATCAGAAGCAACCCCACACATGAATGGTCTCAGGATGCTTTACTGTTGGCATGACACAGGACTGATGGTAGCGCTCACCTTTTCTTCTCCGGACAAGCCTTTTTCCAGATGCTTCAAACAACCAGAAAGAGGCTTCATCGGATAATATGACTTTGCCCCAGTCCTCAGCAGTCCATTCACCATACTTTCTGCAGAAGATCAATCTGTCCCTGATGTTTTTTTTGGAGAGAAGTGGCTTCTTTGCTGCCCTTCTTGACACCAGGCCATCTTCCAAAAGTCTTCGCCTCACTGTGCGTGCAGATGCGCTCACATCTGCCTGCTGCCATTCCTGAGCAAGCTCTGCACTGGTGGCACTCCGATCCCGCAGCTGAATCCTCTTTAGGAGACGATCCTGGCGCTTGCTGGACTTTCTTGGACGCCCTGAAGCCTTCTTAACTAGTGATGAGTGGCAGAAGCAATATTCGAATTCGCGACATTTCGCGAATATTTGGGCGAATATTCGCCATATATTCGTGAATTCGCGAATTCGCGAATTCGTGATCTCCAGGTATTATTTTCTTGATTGCGAAAATTCGCATAAAATTCGCATAAATTTCCACATACAAATTTCGCATAAAAATTTGCATAAAGTGTTATTTAACAAAAAAAAAGAATATTCGCGATTACGAATATATTTTGCGATATTCTAAATATTTGCGAATTCTCGAAGTGCCGATATTCGCGATTAAAATTCGCAATTTGAATATTCGTGATCAACACTATTGTTAACAAGAATTGAACTTCTTTCCTTGAAGTTCTTGATGATCCTATAAATTATTGATTGAGGTGCAATCTTAGTAGCCACAATATCCTTGCCTGTGAAGCCATTTTTATGCAACGCAATGATGGCTGCACGCGTTTCTTTGCAGGTCACCATGGTTAACAATGGAAGAACAATGATTTGAAGCATCACCCTCCTTTTAACATGTCAAGTCTGCCATTTTAACCCAATCAGCCTGACATAATGATCTCCAGCCTTGTGCTCGTCAACATTCTCACCTGAGTTAACAAGATGATTACTGAAATGATCTCAGCAGGTCCTTTAATGACAGCAATGAAATGCAGTGGAAAGGTTTTTTTGGGATTAAGTTAATTTTCATGGCAAAGAAGAACTATGCAATTCATCTGATCACTCTTCATAACATTCTGGAGTATATGCAAATTTCTATTATAAAAACTTAAGCAGCAACTTTTCCAATTTACAATATTTATGTAATTCTCAAAACTTTTGGCCACGACTGTACATACAAGAATAGCTGCAGCTCTCATTACAATAATGCCGACTAGGAGCAGTTCCTTATACAGACAGAAGGTCAATGTAAATATAGTCACCTTCTAATATGATGTCACCCAACCTCCTGTCCTTCATACAGATCATACAGCTAATTCTATTTAACCCTTCAGTGGAGTTCCAGCGCGTCACAAATCAGATGTATGAGGGGCAGGTTGTGTCGTCGCTGAATGTCAGCAAGGCGAGCCATGGCCAGGTAAGATCTTCTAAAATGGATGGAGATTTTCGGCACGTGTGTCATTTTGCCCTGTTTCAGCGCACTCAGCAGATTGGCACCGTTGTCGCACACCACTTTACTAACTGTCAAATTGAGCAGGGTTAAGCACTGATCAGTCTGTGACCACAGAGCGGAAAGCAGTGCAGGACCGGTGTGGCTCTTGGCTTCCCTGCACAACAGCCGCAGCACAGCATGGCAACATCTCACCTGTCGCATCGAATAGGTTCTGGGGAGCTGGGGGGGGGGGCGCTGCGGAGGAGGAGGCGGTATCAGTGGAAAAGGAGGAGTCAGTTGAGGAGGAGACGGAAGATGGAGTAGGAGGAGGAGAAGAAGAGGCAGGCCTGCATGCAATCTGTGGCGGTAATACCAAATCCACACGGGAGCCACAGGTTACATGCTTGACGGCCGTCAGAAGGTTCGTCCAGTGGGCAGTAAAAGTTATGTACCTTTCCTGCCCGTGTTTGCTAGACCACTTGTCTGTGGTCAGATGTATCTTGGCACCGACACTGTGTGCTAAGAAATATTCACTTGCCGCTGAACGTGGCTATATAGCTCTGGGATGCCCTTCTGGGAGAAATATTTCCTTTTGGGGACCTTCCATTGCGATGTGCCAATGGCCACAAATTTTCTAAAGGCCTCCGAGTCCACCAGTTTATATGGCAGTAGTTGGCGGGCTAGCAGCTCCGACAAGCCAGCGGTCAGCCGTTGGGAAAGAGGGTTATCTGGCATCAACAACTTTTTACGCTCGAACATTTGGGCCAAGAAAGCCTGCCTTCTGCCAGATGAACGTGACAAATCCACGGTGGTAGGTGGAGTGGAGGACAAATGGGAGGAGAGAGGAGAAGGAAAAGAAGCAGGGTGTGGAGCACCGGGAGTGTGGCTTTGTGGGTTCTGATGGCTCTGTGATGGGAGGCCAGGTGCCTTCTTAAGGCGGTTGTCCCTAGGTGAGTGTTGGGCTTAGCACGACATATGCATTGACAGCACAGGCTGCAGATGGCAACACTATTGTCATCAGCTGACACGTTAAAAAAAGCCCACACTGCAGAGCCATGTGCCGGTGTCCTGGGAACGCCAGAAGTGACCGTGCATGGTGGATGGCTTGCTCCAGATACATTCACAGTCTGCTTTTTTCCTCCTGTGCCCTGCAAACTCTGCCTGCTTCTCCTCCTTCTCCTCACTATCTGATGCTCTGTCTCTCCCTCAGAACTCCCCTCCTCTTCCTCTCTTGTGGGCACCCATGTGACATCCATCGACACGTCATCATCGTCACCTTCACTACCACTGACGCTTGAGATCTCAGAGAAGGCAGCAACAGCAGGGACCTCCCTCCTTGGGCTGATCTGGGTACTGTCGTCAGACCGCTGGTTGGCGGATATTGCTACCTCCTCTTCCTCATCCAATGTCAAGAATGGCTGTGCATTGTAGGGACTGGGAATGGATGGGAAAATAATTCCTCTGACTCGAGTGGAGGGGCTGTGGTGGTGGTGGTGTCTTTGGGGGTGTACACAGCAGAGAGTAAGGAGGGTGCAGATACAGAGTATGAGGAGGGTGCAGAAGCGGAAGGCTGAATGAGTCACTCATCCAACTCTGGTGCATCCTTTGAAGTAATTGCATGCGCCTTCTCCAACTTCCCACTTAGGCTCTGGCCTGGTGCACCTGCACGACCCCTACCACCCCTGCGAAACGGCCTGCCTCTTCCTCTGCCTGTTATTTTCAAAATAACCCTGTGCCTAAGTCCCTAGAGAAGAGCAGTATTAGTGGAAACAGGTATATTGCAGGCCTCAATCAATATTTGGTGGAAACAGGTATATCGAACCCCTTAATCAGTATTTCGTGGAGGCAGGTATATCAAACCTATTAATCAGTATTTTTTGGAAGCAGGTATCTTGCAGGCCTCAATCAATATTTTTTGGAAACAGGTATATCGAACCCCTTTATCAATATTTTGTGGATGCAGGTACCTCGCAGGTCTCAATCAAAATTTGGTGGAAGTAGGTAAAACAATACCCTTAATCAGTATTTTGCAGAAGCAGGTACAGTACAGACCAAAAGTTTGGACACACCTTCTCATTCAAAGAGTTTTCTTTATTTTCATGACTATGAAGGCATCAAAACTATGAATTAACACATGTGGAATTATATACATAACAAACAAGTGTGAAACAACTGAAAATATGTCATATTCTAGGTTCTTCAAAGTAGCCACCTTTTGCTTGGATTACTGCTTTGCACACTCTTGGCATTCTCTTGATGAGCTTCAAGAGGTAGTCCCCTGAAATGGTCTTCCAACAGTCTTAAAGGAGTTCCCAGAGATACTTAGCACTTGTTGGCCCTTTTGCCTTCACTCTGCGGTCCAGCTCACCCCAAACCATCTCGATAGGGTTCAGGTCCGGTGACTTGTGGAGGCCAGGTCATCTGGCGCAGCACCCCATCACTCTCCTTCATGTTCAAATAGCCCTTACTTTCAAAGTTTTCCCAATTTTTCGGCTGACTGACTGACCTTCATTTCTTAAAGTAATGATGGCCACTCATTTTTCTTTACTTAGCTGCTTTTTTCTTGCCATAATATAGAGGTGGGACGAATCCAATTTTTTTCGAATCCGAATCCGAAAAGGTTCTCGAATATATCGAATCTTTCGAATCTCGAATCCTACGAATCCTGTACATAATTGTATGAACGCACGGTGTAAGAAACAAAGTCAGACCGCGTCAGTTTGTCTGAACCTCCACCTCCCAGTCACGGTCGCACCCTATATGACCGCGATGACCCCTGCTCCTATCACTACAGAACATACAGGGTAATACAGCGCACATACCTCTTACATCCAGTGACATCTCTTGTAAATGTTCTCTTTCCTCATCTTCTCCTTTCAGACCTTCAGACCAGACCACCAGTTTTCAGCCATTTTTCGTCTCTGCAGCTTGACAAAAAAAGAAAATCTTAGTTTACTACTTTTCCATCATCCTCCCATCTTCTGGACAAATCATCCTAACACCCCCAATACTGTGCCGCTGTGCTTCCCAATACTATACTGCAGAAACAGATAATACCCCTGATAATACTAGTACCACACAGAGCCCCCCATATAAAATACCCCTTCTTTGTGGCCTCAGTAGATGCCCCCATAGTGCCCCCCAATAATGTGCCAATAAGAAGTGGCCCCACAGTGCCACCCAATAATGTGCCAGTAAGTGTCCCCATAGATGCCCCCCTAATCATGTGCCGGTATCATAGTGCCATCTCCCCCCCAATGTGCCCGTATCATAGTGCCACCTCCCCCCATAATGTGCCCGTATCATAGTGCCACCTCCCCCCATAATGTGCCCGTATCATAGTGCCATCTCCCCCCATATTGTGCCCATATCATAGTGCCTCCCCCCAATGTGCCTGTAGTATCATAGTGCCTCTCACCTCACCTCTCCCCCTGGCATTCACAGATCCCCCCACCCCATAACAGTGCCATCCACAGACCCCCCCACCCCATAACAGTGCCATCCACAGACCCCCTACCCCATAACAGTGCCATCCAATTCACTTAATCAGTATTTTGTGGAAGCAAGTATTTTGCAGCCCTCAATAAGTGTGTTGAAGCAGGTATATCCAACCCCTTAATCAGTATTTTGTGGAAGCAGGTATATCGTAGGCCTCAATCAATATTTGGTGGAAATAGGTATATCACACCCTTGAATAATCTTTTTTGCCACAACTGTTATATCACACAACACTGTTTATTTGGGGCAACAGGTATAGCGCAGCCCTCAATCAGTATTTTGTGAAAGAAGGTATATCACGCCCCTCAATTCGTTTTTTTGGAGGGAAACAGGTATATCATACCCGTTGCAAATAGTTGTTCCAATAGCGCTCGTCCTCTATATAGCTGCGGTATCGCAGCAGAACCGCACACAACTGCTGCACAATACAAATGCACTATATACTTTCTATGTTAGAAAGTATATTATAGGTATATCACACCCCTCAATAAAGTTTTTTTGGGGCAACATGTATATCACACCCGTTGCAATTAGTTGTTCCAATAGCGTTTGTCCCTCTATATAGCTGCGGTATCGCAGCAAACCGCACACAACTGCTGCACAATACAAATGCACTATAATATACTTTCTATGTTAGAAAGTATATTATAAGTATATCACACCCCTCAGTATATCACACCTATCGATAGCACACGTATACCAGTCCTTAAAATGACTTTTGTGGCCCTATTAGATAGCATTTGGTGTCCCTAACAGCCTGTCCCTGCTCCACAAAGCAACCTCTCCCTACACTGGCAAAACACACAATGTAAAATGGCTGCCAGATCGGGTTCTGTTATAGGGTGGGTGTCCATGTGCTGAAACGTCTCAATTGGCTGTCCTGTCCCACCTGATGGATGTGTCATGGGTCAAAGTTCGGCGCAATGCAAAGAAATATGGCGCCGGCGGACATCGACATATGTTCGCATTTTCGGTGAATCTCAAATGCGCTAAATGTTCGCAGCGAAAAGACCACCGGGTGAACCGCAAGGCCATTTCTATTGATGGGCTGTCTGGGCTGTTTGGAGATTTTTCACCATATGCACATGCCCTTACATAGTCCCTGCTTCCAAGACCTCCTTGCATATGCCAGAACGGCCTAGATGGCAGGCAATTTGTTAAAATTACCTTCCTGCTTCTCTCGGTCCAATGATGTGCCCCATCTCAAAATCTTTAATCTGTGGAAAATGTCTTCAAGTGCATCATAGAGGCATGTCTAGCGGTCACAGATCGTTCAGCTACAGATATACTACCCAAATGTTCTGAGTTCATTTTTATAGGGAAGTGGTCAAGACCAAGTGTTTAATCAGACCACACCTGTAATCATTTACATAACTGAGTTTTGCAGCAATCTAACATATCTGAGTGTGTTATTTTCTTTGTTAATGAGTATATGACCACCATGGCCATGAAAAGGCTAAAACAAATCATCATTAGTTCACTGAAAGAGGTTAAAATGAGTCTGCATACATTTCTTTTAATATTACAAGTTACTGTATGTGCATTAGATTTTTTGGCGATGGGATATTGACACAGAAATCTGATTACTATCATTGATATTGGGAAACAATATTTAGGGTTTTTTATCACTTAGCTTCAGTTCACATTTATGTCAGATTCCCTTTGAAGCCTCAATTGTCCATTCCATTGCTATTATTGCTTTCAAAACTCTAACTGTAAGTCAATGTGATCTGACAGGCAATGTTGGTGTAAGCCAAGCTTTCAGCACCATAGATGCCTAAGGTGCAGTAAGTTCAGTTCAGTAGACCCACTGGGGTGTTGCATAGAGAATATGGACACTTAAATGCAGGTACAATACACATGTCTAAAAGAGATCATCAGCATGCAATTTACAATCTGATAGAAAACTCTGTGGTCAGTTTTGTTGCTTGTAAAGATTGCAGTTGAAAGCTAAGGGCTCTTTCACACCTGCGTTATTGTCTTCCGGCATAGAGTTCCGTCGTCGGGGCTCTATGCCGGAAGAATCCTGATCAGGATTATCCTAATGCATTCTGAATGGAGAGTAATCCGTTCAGGATGTCTTCAGGTCCGGTACGGAACGTTTGTTGGCCGGAGAAAATACCGCAGCATGCTGCGCTTTTTGCTCCGGCCAAAAATCCGGAACACTTGCCGCAAGGCCGGATCCGGAATTAATGCCCATTGAAAGGCATTGATCCGGATCCGGCCTTAAGCTAAACGTCGTTTCGGCGCATTGCCGGAGCCGACATTTAGCTTTTTCAGAGTGGTTACCATGGCTGCCGGGACACTAAAGTCCTGACAGCCATGGTAAAGTGTAGCGGGGAGCAGGGGAGCAGCATACTTACCATCCGTGCGGCTCCCCGGGCGCTCCAGAGTGACGTCAGGGCGCCCCAAGCGCATGGATCACGTGATCGCATGGATCACGTCATCCATGCGCATGGGGCGCTCTGACGTCATTCTGGAGCGCCCCGGGAGCCGAACGGACTGTAAGTATACCGCTCCCCCGCTCCCCCGCTCCCCGCTCCTACTATGGCAACCAGGACTTTAATAGCGTCCTGGGTGCCATAGTAACACTGAAAGTATTTGGAAGACGGTTCCGTCTTCAAATGCTTTCAGTACACTTGCGTTTTTCCGGATCCGGCAGGCACCTCCGGCAACGGAAGTGCATGCCGGATCCCAACAACGCAAGTGTGAAAGAGGCCTAAGAGTAGGCCAGTACCGGACAACTCTAGTGTCAAATTACATCATACAATTCTGATGACTTCTACACTGATTCTGTTACAAAGTGAACTGATGGGTCATGTAACTAATGATTAATACAAGCTTTAGTTGTCCTTCAAAGGACTATATAATTTATGATGCTTACCCTTTGGTTGACCTGTGAACATTTTTAGACTATTACTGATCTTTGACTATGTCTCAAAGGATTTGCATTGCTACTTGCATTGCTCAAACCTGGCATATAGATATGTGAACATTTTGCTTTATACTTGTTATTCTTGTTCTGTAGTTGCAGATATTTGAAATGTACAGTACATTTCAATAAATAGACAATAATGCAGCATTCACCAGTGGATGGACTATCTTCTTGTATTGAAAATGGTGGTCTCCGAATGCAGAACAAACAAAGCAAATTGCATTGTTCGGTCTGCATTTTGTGTGACCATGATTTTCATTTAAAAAAAGATAATTGGTCCACTGGCAATAGCTGCGTTATTGTTTCTGTAGCAAACTGTATCAATGAACTTCTGCACTGGATTGAATGTTCAGCACCTCTGGGAGCTATAAGCAGTGAGCCTTGGAATATCCATTGCTTGATTTCAATTGTAGTGGGAGAGATGTTTAAATGTGCAGCAGTGCAAGGCCAGCCTATTTCCTCTTTGGCATGGTACATTTCTTAAACATTATAGCTGTACTTTACTGTATTCGTAAATTACTTTAATAGTAATTAATTACTTAACCCCTTACGGACCCAGGATGAGAATGCTTGTCCTAAATGGCCGGTACTTGGTGCCCCAGGATGAGCATTCTCATCCTACGCTCCATCCTCCGCCCTATGTGCGGTGCCGCAATCAGCGGCAGAGATCCAGCTGTTACTGACAGCAGGACCCCTGCTGCATCCACCAGCATCAGTGATAACGCAGATGCCAATTGATTAACCCCTCATATGCTGCGGTCAGCACTGACCACAGCATATGGGAGGTTTGTGCTCCCTCTTGTAAGCCATCGGGTCCACGTGCTGCGGTGGCGGGGACCCGATGATTGCCATGGCAGCCCCAAGCCACTAAAAGGCCTTTGGGTCCGGCAGCTACGGAAGCCTATGAGGCCCAGCCCCCAGGCTGGGTGTCATAGGCAACCTATCAGTGTATTACACTGTGTAATGCACTGATAGTCAATGCAGTACAATACAGATGTATTGTGCTGCATTGAAACAGGGATTAGATCCTGTAATTTTGAAATCCCATAGTGGGACAAGAATAAAAAATAATAAAAGTAAAATAAAAGTGTTTTTAACAATAAAAAAAAAATTAAAGTTTCAATAAAAAAAGCCCCGTTCCCATAAAAAAAGACATATAAAATTGTAACTGTGTGCATAACAGCCTGCTCTTTAAAAATGTCACATGATCTTACCCGCCTGGTGAACACCATGAAAAAATGAATAAAAATTGTGCTAAAAAAAAGCAATTTTTTGTCTCCTTTCATCACAAAAAGTGTAATACCAAGTGATCAATAAGTAGTATGTACCCCAAAATAGTACCAGTCAAACTATCATCTACTCCCGCAAAAAATGAGAACCTACCTAAGACAATCGCCCAATAAATAAAAAAGATATGGCTTTCAGAAAATGCTTTTATTGTGTAAAACCAAAATAAATACAAAGAATTAGACAAATTAGGTATTGTCGCATCCGTAACAACCTGCTCTCTAAAAATATCACATGATTTACCCTGTCAGGTTAAAACCATAAAAAAATTAATAAAAAAAATGTTGTATGTACTCCAAAATAGTACCAATCAAACGTCACCTCATGCCGCAAAACCTGAGCGCCCAAAAAATAAAAATAATATGGCTTTCAGATAAAAAAGACACAAAAACATGATTTTTTATAAAAATGTTTATTATATAAAACTGAAACAAAAGAAAAGTAAAAGTAGACATATTTGTTATTGTTGTGTCCATAACAACCTGCTCTATAAAAATAGCTCATGATCCACCCTGTCAGATGAATGTTGAAAAAAATAAAAACGGTAAACGGTGCCAAAACAGCCACTTTTTGGTTACCTTGCCTCACAAAAAATGAATATTCTAAAAAACTAATATATAGCACTATATTGAATATATTTGTTTTTTAGAAGATTCGTCTTTTTTTTTTTTTCAATCTGTACAGTTGTTCCACTTCGGCCTACTCCTCCCCGACAAGCGTCCCCGTCACCATGGGAACATTGATATGTTCAGAAGCTGCCAGAAAAACTGATAATTAAAATGACTGAGGTGTTTTAAGCTGGGGAGCTTAATGGATGATGGCTGGATGTTGGAACCTCTTATCTGTCCCTCTGCTGACTGGCTGGGTCATATGCTGATGTGGCCTTACTACTCTCTGTGCTAAGCTGCATATAGGCCTCTTTCTCTTGGGACTTCTGCAGCTTGGAATCTGCACAACTTTTTTACTAAACATGCATTTTTTCAGTTATTCTGTGGTGATACCATGCCAAACAAGGCATTCATGACCTTACTGAAGGATTCAAATAGAAACTTCCACAGGCCATCTCTTAGCAGGTAGAGACATTCCGGACAAAGCTTCAGGAGGGAGCAGTTGGTGTTCATCCTCTCTTCTTGTCCACTTGGAAGTACTGTATGATGACCAGCTACAAAGAGAGCTGGCAGGATTGCCCACCAGGAGCTACAAGGTGGTCTACAGTCTTGTCTACCATCTCCCTGGCCTCTACCTACTTTATAGTCTAGCAGTGATTTTTTTTCTCTGGTATTTTACTCCATAGAGTTCTCAATAGTAGGCACAGTATCAGCCTTTTGATTTTATGTTTTCAGAGGAAAAACTGGGGTGGAAGTAAAATGACTTTAGATGGGAAAAATGACGAATATTCTAAAAAACAAATATATAGCACTATATCGAATATATTAGTTTTTTTAAATAAAATTTGTCTTTTTTTTTCAATCTGTACAGTTGTTCCACTTCAGCATACTCCTCCCCGACAAGCTTCCCCGTCACCATGTCGGTTAGAATATACCATAAAATCTGAGTTTTCACGATCTCAGTGAGATCGAGAAAACACAGATCCGATTGTATATTCTAATCCCCAGGCAAGCGTCCCCGTCACCATGTGAACACCTGTGGGCTAGAATATACCATCGGATCTGATCCGATTGTATATTCTAACCCACAGGCGTTCACATGGTGACGGGGTGCTTGTCGGGGAGGAGTATGTCGAAGTGGAACAACTGTACAGATTGAAAAAAAAAGACAAATTTTCTAAAAAAACTAATATATTCGATATAGTGCTATATATTAGTTTTTTAGAATATTCTGCATTTTTCCCATCTAAAGTCATAATTCCTCCCTGCTTAAGTTGCTTGTGGGACAATAAATTATTGGCCCACAAGCAAGTAGCAGGGAGGAATCATGTTTTCTTTTTTTTTTATCAACAATTTTTATTGATTTTTTGTTTTTAAAACAAAAAGAAAAGAAAAAAAAGAAAGAGAAAAGAAAAAAGAATATATCACATTACAAGAAGCAGCTGTCATAACCTGACGCAGCAGGGGATGATACATGTGTAAACAGTGTAATAATTATACAGAGAAGATGAGCAAAATTCCAGTTTAAGGGAATAATAGTATAACCGCAAATCAGTAGATTATTAGCAATCAAGCTGGTATGAAACCCATTAGACCAGAGGGTAACAACTCATTGTTATTTAGGGAGGGACAAGTTAAGAGAAGTTTCTGTGTCTCCTCCAAGTCGACCAAGTCAAGAGGAATTTCTTTCTGGTACCCAACTCCCAATTAGAAAGCTCCTCAAGGCGATAAATTTGATCAACCACTGTTCAATGGAGGGGATTTCGTCAGAGCGCCATTTTGTAGGAATAAGGAGACGGGCCGCTGATAAAAGGTGTAAAAGTAGCCCATGACTTTTATCATATTTGGATATATCTAGAGATAGAAGGGCGATTTCAGGTGTACATGGAGCGGAAGAGCCACTTATAGAGTTACTAACGCAGAATATCTGTTCCCACCAATTTAACAGGGGAGGGCAGTTCCACCAAATGTGCATGAAAGTGCCTTTATCCAAGCCACATCTCCAGCACAAGTCTGGTACGCCAGGATACATGAGAGCCACTTTATCGGGTGTTCTGTACCATCTGAACAGAATTTTGTAACCATTCTCCTGCACCCGGACGCACCTTGAGGACTTATGAGGGGTGATCAGCAGTGAATTAACCTCCGTGTCAGAGAATTGTTTGCCTAAATCTTTTTCCCATAATCCTATGTATGAGGGTTTAACTCTCGTGTGAGGCTGAATGAGTTTTTTGTAAAGGAAGAAGATTAGTTTGGGGGGGTAAGTGGCAGAGGAAATCAGATTCTCAAACCATCCAGAGGTATGTGTCATGGGGGTAGATTTGGAGTAACTGAGCAGCTCTTCTTTAAGATATTTGAGAGCAAGAAAATTAGCGGGCAGTATACCGCTTGTGGAGGCTAGAATAGATTCAGGGGGAACACAGCCATCGCCATCCAGTAGCTCCAGTATAGGAGTAGATGAGGATCTAAGCTGGGAGGGGATGGAGGATTTTACTTCCCTAGGGGCGAGTAAATATATATCTTTGATTTGAAGGAGGTGAGACAGAGGTAATTGGTCAGCATAGTTGGAAGAGAACCACTTCCATACATTGATAGTAGACCTTATTAGAGGGTTAGTCATATGAGGAAGGTGAGATAGCGGCTTGTCTGAGAGCAAAAGGGATCTAATAGAGGAAGTAAAGTTGGAATTTTCGATATGGAGCCATGTTTTATGTGTAGGGGAACATATCCAGTCAACCACTCTACAGAGGTGTATCGCCTTCATGTACAATTCGGGATCAGGAAGACCTATACCTCCTAGTTTTTTCGGTCTTATGAGGGAGGAAAGTGAAATTCTGGGCTTTTTCTTATCCCATAAGAACTGTCGTATAAGTGCATTTAATTTAATGAAAAAAGAACGAGGGATCATGATAGGGAGAACCTGGAGGAGGTAAGTCAGTCTTGGGATGACCAATGACATTACAATATTTTTCCTTCCAAACCAAGAAAGGAAATGTTTTTCTAGTGAGTCCAATTGAGCGGCCATAGACTTTAAAAGGGGGGTATAGTTCAAATGAAAAAGGTCTGGCAAGTGGGCATTAATCTTAATTCCTAAGTATATTATGTGTTGGGTCGTCCAATTAAACGGGGAATTAGTTTGGAGTTTTTTAACGGACGCAGGGGATAAACCAATATGTCAAATCTGGGACTTTTGGGGGTTGACCTTAAAGTTAGAGAATGAACTAAAGACATCTAGCGTATGGAGTATTTTAGTCATAGAGGTACTGGGGTTAGTGGTTAGGATCAAGAGATCATCCGCAAAAGCGGCTAGTTTATGTTCTTGTGAACCAACCTTTAACCCTTTGATGGATTCCTCTTGCCTAAGTGCTTGCATGAGAGTTTCCATAACTAATAGGAAAATAAGGGGGGAGAGAGGACAGCCTTGGCGAGTGCCATTTTTAATCTGGAAGTTATTCGAAATATGGTTATTCACTAGGACCGACGCGGAAGCATAAGAGTACATTGCAAAGATAGCTTGAATATAAGGCTCAGGAAATCTAAATTTCTGTAACGTAAGCTTAATATATGACCAGTCAATGCAGTCGAATGCCTTTTCCGCGTCGGTACCTAGGAGAACCAAAGGAAGTTTTTTACTGGAGGCGTAATATAGGGCATTCAGAATTTTAGTAGTATTGTCCTTCCCTTCCCTTGACAAACCCCACTTGGTCAGGGTGTATCAAAACAGGAAGGATATGTTTTATTCTGGTTGCTAACATTTTCGCTAGTAATTTCAGGAGGGAGGGATATTGGGCGATAATTAGCACAGTTAGTAAGATCTTTTCCCTCTTTAGGAATGATCGAGATCACAGCTCTCGTCATGTCTGCGGAGAGGGGAAAGTTTAGGAGAGTTTGGTTACAGACTCGAAGGAGAAAGGGGGCTAATGTATTATGGAAAACTGAATAGTAAACAGTCGGGAGACCATCAGGGCTGGGACATTTATTCTTTGGAGAGGATTTTAGGGCCTTGGAAAGCTCCGCAAGATCGAAAGGCTTTGAAAGGTCTTCGCTCTGGGACAAGGTCAGAGAGGGTAATTTGAGAGTGTCTAGGAAAGAGTTGGGGTGACAAAGTGATCCGGTGGCTGACATAATGTCAGAGGGGGTGGGTAAATTATAAAGGTCTTTGTAAAAGAGGCGAAATTGTTCCGCAATAGATTCAGGTGAAAAAAAGGAATCATGTTTTCTGATGTTAAAAAATGACAAATATTCGGTATAGCGAATATATAGCACTATGATCGAAATATTAGCAAATTCTCAAAGTTGCCATATTCGAGATAAAAAGTCGTAATTTGAATATTCGCGCTCAACACTAATCAACCATAGTCAGATTAATGCACAGTTTGGAATACAGGAGAGAGAAGAGGCAGTGATAAAAGACAAGCCAGAATAATCAGGCTACAGAAAATCAAAAGCTACAGGTAGCAATTATTGTTATTTGCCATAAAGCAGACAAAATCAGTGTATGCAAATAACACATAACTGAACAGAGAAAAAATAATACAGACTCTAAAGCCCTGATTTATCAAGGCCGGCGTATGTTACACTGGCATTGATAGGGATTATGCTGCAAGAGAAGCCATGTAATTTATGACGAGCCACAGGCCTCATCGTAAATTATCTGCCTTCTCCGGCTCTCCATGTGCCAAAAATTAATCTATGGCAACTGCTGTAGATTTTAGTCATTATTTACTTCAGTTTCTGGGGTAAAAAATCATTAATTAAGGCTACTTTCACACCAGTATTTTTGCTGGATCTGTCATGGATCAGGAAAAATGCTTCTGCAATTGTCTGCATCCGTTCTAAAAGGATAGGGTTGTATTATCTCTAAAATAGCCAAGACGGATCCGTCTCTAAAACGATTGTAAGTCAATGGGGGATGGATCCGTTTTCTTTTGTGTCCGAGAAAATGGATCCGCCACCATTGACTAACATTGTGTCTGTCTTGCTCGGCACCACATCACGTACAGAAAAATGCTGTTCTCTCCATGATGGGGACGCAACCGAACATTCTGGTACATTTTGTTTCGTTCAGTTCAGTTTTGTCTTACATTTACAATGAATGAGGACAAAACTGAAGGGTTTGGTTTCTCCTGCTATTGAGATCCTATGACAGATCTCAATAGCAGAAAGGGAAATCGCAGATGTAAAAGAAGCCTAACCTGGGCCGATGGCCCCAACATCACTGCACTCTCACTTTTCCCTAGCCATGCCCCATTTTTGTAGACTTGGTGGATGCTTTGTACAATGCAGATTGTGACAAATGCAATGAAAAGTCACAAATCCATTGAAGCCACCTCTTTTTTATGCCAAAAAGAAGTGTAAGGAGAATGATACATTTTCCCCAAAGTTGCAAAGTCTCTAAAGCCGCAAAAATTTAGTGGGAAGTTCTGAGTTCAAGTGCGTTCAATCACTGACAGCTGGAGAACACAGCCACTACAAAGACAGTATCCAACTGTCATGCATTACATGGCTACAGGTTAATTTAACTGAACAATATATACAGGGTGGGCCATTTATATGAATACACCTTAATAAAATGGGAATGGTTGGTGATATTAACTTCCTGTTTGTGGCACATTAGTATATGTGAGGGGGGAAACTTTTCAAGATGCGTGGTGACCATAGCGGCCATTTTGAAGTCGGCCATTTTGAATCCAACTTTTGTTTTTTTCAATAGGAAGAGGGTCATGTGACACATCAAACTTATTGGGAATTTCACACGAAAAACAATGGTGTGCTTGGTTTTAACGTAACTTTATTCTTTCATGAGTTATTTACAAGTTTCTCTTTGTTTACAGCCATTGACATGTCGCCGAGGTTAACACGTGAGGAGCGGATAGAAATTGTGTTGATGTCTGGTGAACGCAGTACCCGGGTCATTGCAGCAGATTTCAATGCAAGACACCCTATGAGACCACCCATCTCCCATGCTACAGTTAGCAAACTGCTTGCTAAGTTTCGTGAAACTGGTTCAGTGTTGGATTTGCCAAAATGCGGACGCATGAAATCTGTCTCTAATGAAGAAACATCAGTGGCTGTCCTAGCTTCATTCAGCAAGAGCCCACAGCGTAGCACTCGCCGCATGTCACTGGAGAGTGGCATTAGTCGAACATCCCTTCGGCGGATATTAGCTACTCACAAATGGCACCCTTACAAACTCCAGCTACTGCAGCATCTCAACGAGTATGACCCAGATCGGCGCACTGAATTTGCAGAATGGGCAAAACAAAAATTGGAACAGGACCCTCAGTTTACGCAGAAGATTTTGTTCAGTGATGAGGCAAACTGTTATGTGAATGGTGAAGTTAACAAACAAAACCACCGCTATTCGTCGGACACTAACCCACATTGGATAGATCCCTCCAAGACTGTTGGAACAAGAAAATTGATGGTATTGTGTGGTATATGGGGTGCAAAGATAGAGGGGCCATTCTTCATCAATGGAAACCTCAAGGCCACTGGATATGCAAAATTGCTACATGATGATGGGTTTCCCTCTTTATGCACTGAAGCTGGCACATTCCCTGAGTTTTTTCAGCAAGATGGTGCACCACCACATTATGGGTGTCAGGTCCGAGCATTCCTAGATGAACAGTTTCCTGGAAAGTGGATTGGTCGTTGTGGGCCAGTTGAATGGCCCCCAAGGTCTCCCGATCTGACCCCCTTAGACTTTTATCTTTGGGGTCATCTGAAGGCAATTGTCTATGCTGTGAAGATACGAGATGTGCAGCACCTGAAACTACGGATACTGGAAGCCTGTGCTAGCATTTCTCCTGCGGTGTTGCTATCAGTGTGTGAAGAGTGGGAGAAGAGGGTTGCATTGACAATCCAACACAATGGGCAGCACATTGAACACATTTTATAAGTGGTCAGAAACTTGTAAATAACTCATGAAAGAATAAAGTTACATTAAAACCAAGCACACCATTGTTTTTCTTGTGAAATTCCCAATAAGTTTGATGTGTCACATGACCCTCTTCCTATTGAAAAAACAAAAGTTGGATTCAAAATGGCAGACTTCAAAATGGCCACCATGGTCACCACCCATCTTGAAAAGTTTCCCCCCTCACATATACTAATGTGCCACAAACAGGAAGTTAATATCACCAACCATTCCCATTTTATTAAGGTGTATCCATATAAATGGCCCACCCTGTACTGTAATATTTTCCCTTTATAAACCAATGTGTGGTCACCTACAGATTCTCCTGGCAATAATAGTGAATTGATGAGTATTTCACATTGTGCGCCCTCATTTATAAATAGGATTTTTCAGAATTGTCCAAGGTGCATAACTCTATATATTATAGATTTAACATAGAAACATAGAATGTCTCGGCAGATAAGAACCATTTGGCCCATCTAGTCTGCCCAATATACTGAATACTATGAATAGCCCCTGGCCCTATCTTATATGAAGGATGGCCTTATGCCTATCCCATGCATGCTTAAATTCCTTCACTGTATTTGCAGCTACCACTTCTGCTTAGGAAGGCTATTCCATGCATCCACTACTCTCTAAGTAAAGTAATACTTCCTGATATTACATTTAAACCTTTGCCCCTCTAATTTTAAACTATGTTCTCTTGTAGCAGTTTTTCTTCTTTTAAATATTCTCTCCTCTTTTACCTTGTTGATTCCCTTTATGTATTTAAAAGTTTCTATCATATCCCCCCTGTCTCGTCTTTCTTCCAAGCTATACATGTTAAGGTCCTTTAATCTTTCCTGGTAAGTTTTATCCTGCAATCCATGTACCAGTTTAGTAGCTCTTCTCTGAACTCTCTCCAAAGTATCAATATCCTTCTGGAGATATGGTCTCCAGTACTGAGCACAATACTCCAAATGAGGTCTCACTAGTGCTCTGTAGAGCGGCATGAGCACCTCCCTCTTTCTACTGGTAATGCCTCTCCCTATACACCCATTCTGCTAGCATTTCCTGCTGCTCTATGACATTGTCTGCCTACCTTTAAGTATTCTGAAATAATGAGCCCTAAATCCCTTTCCTCAGATACTGAGTTTAGGACTGTATCACTGATTTTATATTCTGCTCTTGGGTTTTTACGCCCCAGGTGCATTATCTTGCACTTATCAACATTAAATTTTAGTTTAGTTTTTGACCATTGCTCTAGTTTTCCTAAATCCTTTTCCATTTGGTGTATCCCTCCAGGAACATCAACCCTGTTACAAATCTTTGTGTCATCAGCAAAAAGACACCTTACCATCGAGGCCTTCTGCAATTTCGCTGATAAAGATATTAAACAATATGGGTCCCAGAACAGATCCCTGAGGTACCCCACTGGTAACAAGACCATGGTCTGAATATACTCCATTGACTACAACCCTCTGTTGTCTGTCCCTCAGCCACTGCCTAAACCATTCAACAATAATTTGTCATGGTAAATTTTGTGTAGACTGTTCAAAGGGTTTATCTGTTGGAGAAGAGAAAGTATGAAAGTTGATATCTAAACCTAGTTTCTACATGCTTCGAAGAATGGGCAAATGGACCTTTGTTTGTCCAAATTAAACACCCACCCATCTCCTAAGGTGGGAAAATTACAAGACAATTACCTATTTAATATTGTTTCTGAAAATACTCCCACCATTATTACTCACTGTCCATAACCTACACTTTTGTCTAATAAATTAGGTTGGCAGCTCTAAAACCTAAACCAAGGGATGAAAGTATAAAACATATTGTAAGAATGAAGTTGTGTTCACAATTTTAAGGGTCATTTGAAGCAGAAGAGACCACAGTTTATTTTAGGTCTTCTGTTAGTTTTCATTTGTACAGTATGTTCTTTTTTTTTTTGTCTCTTATTTTTTTTAAGCACTGTACTTTTTCCTATTAAAGTTTAAAACTTTAACAAGTTTAATCCTTAAAACAAACCAAAAGAATAAATAGCGTTTCACAGAATGTAACCCTTTAAATGCAGAGACTGGTTTCGGCTACCCGTTGGACCCGCTGAAATTTGTTAAGTGACAGCAGCATGTTTTGGGGCTGCATCGGCCATGCTGGGGTGTGATTTATGCTTAATTTGCATTCTAATTGGAATTTACTAAACCCCTGTCTACTTATATATAATACACTAAATCCTGAAATTTCAGTTGGGCTCCCAGGATTGGAAGAGCACAAATGAATTGTTTTATTCTATTAATGCCGATACAGAGATGTTGATATTTCTATTGACATGTTCAGAAGCTGCCAGAAAAACTGATAATTATAATGACTGAGGTGTTTTAAACTGGGGAGCTTAATGGATGATGGCTGGATGTTGGAACCTCTTATCGGTCCCTCTGCTGACTGGCTGGATCATATGCTGATGTGGCCTTACTACTCTCTTTGCTAAGCTGCATATAGGCCTCTTTCTCTTGGGACTTCTGCAGCTTGGAATCTGCACAACTGTTTTACTAAACATGCATTTTCTCAGTTATTCTGTGGTGATACCATGCCAAGCAAGGCATTCATGACCTTACTGAAGGATTCAAATAGAAACTTCCACAGGCCATTTCTTAGCAGGTAGAGACATTCCCAAAGCTTCAGGAGGGAGCAGTTGGTGTTCATCCTCTCTTCTTGTCCACTTGGAAGTACTGTATGATGACCAGCTACAAAGAGAGCTGGCAGGATTGCCCACCAGGAGCTACAAGGTGAAGAGTTAGATCCTTCATTAACAGCCTCTTGTTAGTCTACATACCGTAATATCACCAGCATACACAGTAATAAAGGCTCTATACCATAATTTCACCATACAATACACGGTAATAAAGGATATACACGATAATATCATGATATAATACACAGTAATAAAAGCTCTGTAACAGTGGTGGCGAAGCTATGGCACGGGTGCCGGAGGCGGCACTCAGAGCCCTCTCTCTGGGCACCTGCACCCTGGAAAAAGTCTATGGTGTACCAATATGCCTTAGACTTTTCCTGCCATTCATCAGCATAGGGCATGCTATGAACAGCACAAGCAGCACATTGAATGTAGGCAGGCTATTATAGCTAAATGAGAAAGTACAAGGAAGAAATTGTATTCAGGTTAAATTGCCTTGTTGGCACTTTGTTATAAATAAGTGGGTTTTGGGTTGCAGTTTGGGCACTCGATCTCTAAAAGGTTCAAAATCACTGGTCTACAGTCTTGTCCACCATCTCCCTGGTCTCTACCTACTTTATAGTCTAGCAGTGATTTTTTTCCTCTGGTATTTTACTCCATAGAGTTCTCAATAGTAGGCACAGTATCAGCCTTTTGATTTTATATGTTTTCAGAGGAAAAACTGGGGTGGAAGTAAAACATAATCTTTACTGATAATACAAAAATATTGAAATAGTACTTGTCCGACTTAACATATACATCACTAACAATTAGTAAAAGAGATGAGGTCCTTCCAATAAGATGTGTGGTAATGGTTCATAGACAATGTTGGGGTGCACCATTTTGTAATGTAAACAGTGGTCAATGGAGGATCTAACCCTGTATCACCCCAAATGAAGGAGAAGGGTCTGTATAATAACCTATCTATACAGAGCACCCTCCCCGATAAGCACAATCCCATCTACATTCCTGACATGACATGTTTCATCCCGACTGTCAGGACTGTTCAGGGGATCAGGAGATATAAAATTAAAAAATAGATACATAAAGGGTAGAAAAAAACGAAATTATAAAATTATACGAAGGACACTTAATCGTCAGCAAAATTCCCTGACAATTTACAACAGGATAGAATCCGTGTGGCTAACCTATCAGCGGGACACTAGGTCAGCCACGCACCTCCTGAAAGTATACATCAGGATGGATCTGTGTGCCAATTATCCAGTGGGCAGAAGCTAGTTCTGCTTCATATGCTGGTCCCAGGCTGCTCAAACCAGTGGCTCCACCTAGCACAGCGTATGTTAGCAGTTTCAGGCCAGAAGCCATCATAACAAAAGACTAATAGACAGGAAGGGTGTGTAAGCTACCAGAAAAATTGTATGTGTGATACAAGCCTCATCTGCAGCATTGATTTCAGTTCTAAGGTAAAGATTAACTCCTTAAGGACACAGCCTTATTTCACCTTAAGGACCAGGCCATTTTTTGCAAATCTGACCAGTGTCACTATAAGTGGTGATAACTTTAAAACACTTTGACTTATCCAGGCCATTCTGATACTGTTTTTTCGTCACATATTGTTCTTCATGAAACTGGTAAAATGAAGTTAAAAAAAAATCATTTTTATTTATAAAAAAATACCAAATTTATCAAAAATTGTGAAAAAAATGCAAATTTCCAAGTTTCAATTTCTCTACTTCTATAATACATAGTAATACCTCCAAAAATAGTTATTACTTTACATTCCCCATATGTCTACTTCATGTTTGGAAAATTTTGGGAATTATATTTAATTTTTTGGGGATGTTGCAAGGCTTAGAAGTTTAGAAGCAAATCTTGAAATTGTTCCGAAATTTTCAAAAACCCAATTTTTAGGGACCAGTTAAGGTCTGAAGTCACTTTGTGAGGCTTACATAATAGAAACCACCCAAAAACGACCCCATTCTAGAAACTACACCCCTCAAGGTATTCAAAACTGATTTTACAAACGTTGTTAACCCTTTATGTGTTCCACAAGAGTTAATGGCAAATGGAGATAAAATTTCAGAATATAGATTTCTGGGCAAATTTTCAATTTTAATAATTTTTTTCCAGTAACAAAGCAAGGGTTAACAGCCAAACAAAATGCTATATTTATTGCCCCGATTCTGTAGTTTGCAGAAACAACTCATATGTGGCCGTAAACTACTGTACGGGCACACAGTAGGGCATAGAGGAAAAGGTGTGGCATATGGTTTTTGGAAGGCAGATTTTGCTGGACTGGTTTATTTACACCATGTCCCATTTGAAGCCCCCCCTGATGCACCCCTAGAGTAGAAACTCCAAAAAAGTGACCCCATCTAAGAGACTAAACCCCTCAAGGTATTCAAAACTGATTTTACAAACTCTGTTAGCCCTTTAGGTGTTGCACAAGAGTTATTGGCAAATGGGGATGAAATTTGAGAATTAAAATTTTTGGGCAAATTTTCCATTTTAATCCATTTTTTCCAGTAACAAAGAAAGGGTTAACAGCCAAACAAAATGCTATATTTATTGCCCTGATTCTGTAGTTTGCAGAAACACCCCATATGTGGCCGTAAACTACTATATGGGCACACAGTAGGGCGTAGAGTGAAAGGTGCGCCGTGTGGTTTTTGGAAGGCAGATTTTGCTGGACTGGTTTATTTACACCATGTCCCATTTGAAGCCCCCCTGATGCACCCCTAGAATAGAAACTCCATAAAAGTGACCCCATTTTGGAAACTACGGGAGAAGGTGGCAGTTTTGTTGGAACTATTTTTAGGGTACATATGATTTTTGGTTTATCTATATTACATTTTTGTGAGGCAAGGTTACCAGAAATATAAATTCTGAAATTTCATCTCCATTTGCCAATAACTCTTGTGGAACACCTAAAGGGTTAACAACATTTGTAAAATCAGTTTTGGATACCTTGAGGGATTTAGTTTCTTATATGGGGTCGCTTTTATGGCGTTTTTTCTCTAGGAGTGCATCAGGGGGGCTTCAAATGGGACATGGTGCCCAAAAAAAAAGGCCATCAAAATCTGCCTTCCAGAAGCCATACGGCGTTCCTTTCCTTCTGCGCCCTGCCGTTTGGTCAGACAGCTGTTTACGACCACATATGGGGTGTTTATGTAAACTTCAGTATGAGGATAATAAATATTAAGTTTTGTTTGGCTGTTAACCCTTGCTTTGTTATTGGAAAGATACCGATTAAAATGGAAAATTTGGCCAAAAATTGCTTTTTTGGCACTGTTTTTTTTTAGAGCAGATTCTTATGGACGCGGCAATACCTAATATATCTACTTTTTGAATTTATTTATGTTTTACACTATACTATCTTTTTATAAAAAAAACTAAAACATTTTAGTATCTAGTCTGAGTCATTTTTTTTTTAGTTTTTAGTCGATTATCTTAGGTAGTGGCTCACTTTTTGCGGGATGAGAGGACGGTTTTACTGGCACTATTTTGGGGGGAATATGACTTTTTGATTGCTTGCTATTACAATTTTTGTGATGTAAGGTGACAAAAAAAAACTATTTTTTGACCGTGTTCATCTGAGGGGTTGGGGGGTATTTTTATAGAGCAGATTCTTACGGACGCGGCGATACCTAATATGTCTACTTTTTTTATTTATTTTAGTTTTAGTAAATTTTTTTTTTTTAATTTATTTTTTGTTTTAGTGTCTCAAGTCTGAGAACCAGTTTTTTTTATCCGATTGTCAGTGGCTAAATTGGGATATAAATTTAGTACTCCATGGAAGTGTGGTACTCCCTGATGCAACCAATAATGCAGAGGCCCGGATGATCGGGGCATGTGTTACACTGAGTAGTGGTGTCCTTCCGTATCCCCCTCCTGTGACACACTCTGCACCTTTTTGGGTCCAGCCCTTCTTTCCAGTATGGGGGACCACACCTGGAAAGTGTTGGCCAGGGACGATCCGGGCGCCTCCAGTTCCCGAGGTACTCCAAGCTGCTCTTTCCCGGTCAGAAAAGATCAGGTTCTTGAGGACTACCTCATAGAACTGAAGGAATGTCCCTGTGTTGCCAGCGCTCCGGGACAGCACAAAAGAGTTGTACAAGGCAACCCGCACCAAGTAGACCGCAACTATTTTGTACCATGCCAGGGTTTTGCGCATGGCATTATATGGCTTGAGGACTTGATCAGATAGATCAACTAACTCCCATATACCGATTGTAGTCGACGATACAATTGGGCTTAAGGACTGTTGCCGCGGTACCTCTCACAGGGACAGGGGTGATGCCGTTACCATGAATTGTCGACAGTACAAGGACATCCCTCTTGTCCTTATATCTGACCAGCAAGAGGTTTCCACTGGTAAGGGCACGGGTCTCACCCCTGGGGATAGTTTCCCGCTAACACCCAGAGTGGGGGGACATTCTGGGGGTTGAATATGGGAATCTCGCCCCTCGTACACACAAAACTTGTAAGTTTACCCTGAGGTACTCTCACAAAGTTTGCACAGCTTCACGCCATACCTCGACCGCTTAGAGGGAACATACTGGCGGAAAAGGAGTCTCCCCTTGAACGCAATGAGAGACTCATCAACTGCGACCTCCCTTCCAGGTACATAGGCGGTCATAGGCAGGATCACCTTGGGGGGGACATGCTGCATTATCTGAATAATGCAGGCATTTCCCGATGGCCTCAAACCGGGAGCGTGTCATGGCCGTACTGTAAAGTGGGGTCTAGTAGAGGACGTCCCCACTCCAGTAATGCCTGACACTAGGTTTTTTGACTAGGCCCATGTGCAGCACGAGGCCCCAAAATGTCCTCATCTTGGCTGCACTGACCGGGGTCCAGCCACCGGGCCTAGCCAAAAAGGAGCCCGGGTGTTGAGCAACGAACTGTTGGGCGTACAGGTTCGTCTGCTCCTCCATCAGATTTACAAAGTGGTCACAGAAAAAAAGATTAAAAAAGTCGTATTCAGTGAAGCCCACTGTGGAAATCTGGATTCCTGGTTGGCCTTCAAAATCAGGAATCACTGGCTCATAATGCTCTGGGGTATACCAGACAAGTTCACTGGCAGGGGGCTTTGGTGGATTTAACTGGTGGGCCGGAAAACTAGTACGAGTCCCAGAGCTGCTCGTACTAGGGTGGGCCACAGGGTCCCTAGCATGGTGGTCCCCTTGCTCCGCCTGGCAGCGTCTCCGCCGCCTTGGGGGCTCATCATCATCGTTAGATGATGAGGAGGACACAGATGACAAAAGGAAAGTGGGGTCATCCTCGTCCTCGCTGGGACTCTCGGAGTCGGAGGCAAGCAGGGCGTATGCCTCCTCGGCTAACAATGTCTGGCGGGCCATAGGGGAGTGTCTGCGTGTGTATGTGCATGCGTGTAAATCTTTATTTGGTGTGTGTGGGGGCACGGGTGTTTGCGAATTCACCCTAAACCTAACAGACAAAAAAAAAAAAAGACTAACTAAAAAAAGGTAAAAAAATTAGAAAAAAATTTAAAAATAAATTCAAAACAGTGGCCAGATGCTAAGAGTGCCAGCCACAGTCAGCGTACGCACACAAAAAAAAAAAATGCTTGCGCCAAAAAATGCTGCAGCACCCCTGGGGAGTCTAGGGTCACCCGATTTAGGGTGATGCAATCAGTAATGTTTTTTTTCTTTTCTTCTCACTAACTTTCCCTAAAATATCCCTGCCTAATCTAACTTGTCCCTAGCCTTTCCCTAATTACCTGGGTGCTGGGGCACAGATGGGGGTGCTGGGGTGCTGGCTCTGATGATCCTTGCAGTGATCCGACGTGCAGCTCTCCTCTCTCCTCGGCTCCTGGACACAAAAGGAGGAGGAGAGGAGCGCTGCAGTAATTTGAACCTCCCGCCCCTGCAGCTGGCCAATAAGAGCGATCCTGAGAGGTAATGTCACCATCACCTCTCAGGATCTAAGGATGGTGATTGGTGGTGTATTATCACACCACCGATACCATCCTGTTCCGGGTTATCGGGTCCCCAGAGACCCTAATAACCTGGAAATACAGCAAACCGCAGGTATGAATTGACCTGCGGTTTGCTGTGATCGCCGCGCATTTAGCCAAGGTGCCTGCTCAACCGTACGTACCGGTACGTCATGTGTCCTTAAGTACCGGGACAACATGCCGTACCGGTACGTCATATGTCCGGAACAGGTTAAAGAACATATATTAAAGATTAGAAATAGACAATTACAATTTTTTTCCAAAATTACATCTATAACCACATAGGGTAGGAGAATAGAAAGTTTGGAAACCAATTCCAAATGTGCAATAGATTATATTTCTTTTAAATACACATCAGTTGTCTCGGTCTAATTTAAATACAGTTTGAAACCTGAAAACCAAAAGGTTCTAATAAATAACTGATATTCACTGAAACTAATATGGAAAACCTTGTCCAAACACATTTCTGGTGCAACTCAATAAAATAAGCACTTTTACCACAAGCTGGTGCAGTCTTTGAATGTATAGTTATGTCCATGTAGTTTTTGCCAGTAAAACTGTAATGCCTGTAGGTAGGGACAGACTAGGACAGTGATCCTTGACCTAGAACCCAGTCCACTTTCCCTACCTAGTTGCAGTATAAGCCCTAGGTAGCAAGACTGCAATTGGTCGACAGCTCCTGAGCTACTTATATGCAGAGACAAACACCAGGAGAAAAAACAACACAAACACAGGGTTGTACGTAAATTGGTCAGAATCAGACAGGCTATGCAGTACCAAATGAGATACAGAGAGTGGTCAGAAGACAAGCTGGGGTCAGAGGAACGAGCAATCCAATAAGCACAGGAATCAGGAACACAGCTAGTAAGTCAGAGACTATCACTGGCATTGGTATATGGCTAGAAAGGGGTTTAAATAGAGCACCGATGTCACGGATGAAGTTAGCAGATAGCTGGAACATATAAATAAACGAGCGACTGGCTTGATCCCAAACTAAGGAGCTTATAGGTGAGCCCTATAAAACCCTAAGAGCTCTCCCTGACTGCTATGCACATGCAAGGGTCTGTATGGCAGACGATTGCATGCCTGAGTACCTAATACTGTGTGACACCTGAAAACCCTATAATAGTGAGGGGACACGACTACCGGCTCCATGCACTTAATACGGACGGAGTCAGGGTCACCTAGAATCAAGCCAGCAAGGAAACACAATAAAGTAAAAGACTTATCTGTACAAACAGTAGAAGCAGCCTCCAGCAGTGAACACCTCATCCAGGAAGTAGTATAAACCGCAAAGTGAGGCAGTATGGGAGGGATTATAAAGGAAGACGATTAGTCAAATAAGTGACACCTGGCAGAAGGAAAGGAGATGAGAAAGTGAAACCAAAACAAAGAACATCATACAAGAGGTAGAGAAAAACGTCTGCCAGATCTTCTCACAGAACTGGCGGTGACAACCGAGTTCAGGCATCAGATCCTGATAGGTCCATGACTCCATTAGTAAGAAACACTAGCACATGGGAATAGAGCATCTGAGCAATCAGCCCGCTGCTGATCTCCTCCAGCACATGAGTGTCCCACATATGTGTGAAAATGGACACTTAAAACATATTAATATATATATACATGTGTTTATTCACATTGTATGGTATTTTATATTTTCTGGCTGGCAAAGTCCTTACATCCATTCGCCCCTAGGTGGTTATGGCACCACATAGTATATATAGTGGGGGTGTGTTAGAGGTTGTTGAAGTTAGAGGAGGAAGAACAAAGTCCCTGGAGGAAGGAGACAGACCTAAGCCACCATGTAACTGCTGTACTTTCCTCTGGGCCCTGATCAAGCCTGGAGAAGATAATTGCAAAAGACCAGCACCAGACAGTGAGTCTATACACCAAGATGCAAGGAGACTAGTGAGGGTAACTAAGGCTTATGGACCTCATTAGCACAAGTGATCAGAGTGCCTGAACACAACCAGACAATTTAGGCCAAATTGTCATTATCACTGACTTAACCTTCCGGGTGGTAGTGAGAAAACATAAAATCTGTTTCTAGATGAGTTTCCTGCCAAAGAATGAAGCAGATGTGTTTGCCTGCCGTGAGGGGTACACCCTTAAAGAGGACCTTTCACCGATTATGACAATGTGAACTAAGAATACAGACATGGAGAGCAGCGCCCGGGGATCTCACTGCACTTACTATTATCCCTGGGCGCCGCTTCGTTCTCCCTTATGCCCTTCGGTATCTTCGCTCAGTAAGTTATAGTAGGCGGAGATTTCAGTCACTAAGTTATGGTAGGCGGAGTCTGCCCTTGTTCTGCTCTAGCGCTGGCCAATCGCAGCGCAGAGCTCACAGCCTGGGAGGTTATTTTCTCCCAGGCTGTGAGCTCTGCAATGCGATTGGCCAGCGCTACAGCAGAACAAGGGCAGACTCCGCCTACCATAACTTTGTGACCGAAGATACCGGAGGGCATAGCGGGAGAACGGAGCGGCGCCCGGGGATAATAGTAAGTGCAGTGAGATCCCCGGGGCCCCATGTCTGTATACTTAGTTCACATTGTCATAATCGGTGAAAGGTCCTCTTTAAAGGAAAACTCCTAGATAAACAATTATTAGCATCTTTAGTGCCAGTGTGAAGAAAACATAGGATTTCTATCAGGATCCTTGCTTGCCAAGAGTCTACTCCTAAAAGGACAACTCCAATGCATTTGCCACTACCAGATAATAGGATTACCAGTGAACTTATTGCTTATGCCATATAAAACGCTCCTTATTGATGAACTGAACCAACTGTCCAGAGACTATTGATCTTCAGTAAATGTTCAACTGGTTTACAATTACTGACTCCTCATTCTTACAACTACTACTCTCAACATTTGCACCCAACGGTGCTGGCGTCACAAACCAGGGGCCCAGCCACAAGCACACTATACATCACCACCATCAAGGGCACCTCAACCAACATCTGGCTGGTGTTCCCTGCAACAGAGAGTGTCCCGGAAGATCTCGTGCTGTCTTCCCATCCACTGCACTGCCGGCCCCAAGGGACAACTAAACCGTGAGTACTACTATCCTCGGCACCTCATTCACTAGTATGCTCACGCCCGAAATAATCCTTAGGGAGCCCTGGCATGCTGCAAACATGCCCCCTGTGGGGACAAACAGAGCATTGCATCCTGTTGCTAAGGATGCTGTTGCGTCACAAGGGGGGGGGGGAGTTGCTTAGCAGTGCATCTCTCCTAACGAGGTCATGCCGAAGCCGGAGATCTTGCCTCTGGAGCCTGGACAGGTGAGTTTGTGACAAAAACTGCTGATTAACTGAAAAGAGAGACATTTGGACATGAAAAGCATTAAAAAACAGTGCTAATCTGTGGTAAAACTACATGTTACTGCAATATTATTCATGTTACAACTACATTTTGGCTGAACAGGGGACTCTACATTTGGTCGTACTCTTGGTGAGTGAAGTTTACTACAATTTTCAACTTCTAAAATATAAAATACATTGAAAACTGCCCCAACGTCGCTACTGCCTACAAAGATCTGCCACTACTTTCTACTTTTTCTTCCATCAGGGACTACTATTCTTCATTTCAATTTTGTTACCGACATTGTGGTGGAGCATTACAAGGTATCAAGCAAATTAGATATTGCAAAATCCTTTCTATAATCCAAAAATTCATCTGTTGTATCTAACAAATAAAAGCTTTTGCAAAGAACACCATTTGCAGATTATTTTCAACACCATGGGGTGTCCAGTTTTATTTCTGGAAATTCTATTGGCAATTTAAAGAGTTCTGTGACACACAGGTCTGAAATCGATTGACACTGTGTAGGTGCATTTACCAATCCATTAACTAGAAACTGGTGTGTTTAATCTGCAAGTGATCAATCTGATTCATATTTTGCACAACTTCTTATTGTCCTGTATTTTAACTATTACAATCCTGTGTATACTTCCACAAGACAATAAATGTTCTTTTACTATAAAATGGAACAAGCTGCATTCCATCCACAGAATAGATTTCCTGTAACTCGAATATTAATAAAACTTTTATTTTACAGCCAAAAAAGCCAGCTTTATAAGCACATGTTGAACTACAAAAGAGAGGTTGCGTCTGTATGAAAATGGCATTGCTTGCGATGTTGCTTGATGCGCTTTGACCCCATGTGCAGTCAGTGCTATGTCTTTTAATTCTGCCTCATGCTGTGTGCAGCATCTCACTTCATCAAGAATTGCTATACTGCAGTCAGGATAAGCGGCTCCAGATACATTGATGTTTAATTCAACTGACAGCAGCTTCTCACAATAACATGTCACACAGCAGGTTTCTCACTACTTCTGTTGGTCCAGTCTTTCATTACTCCGTATCCCCCTCAGGTGACACTGACATTTTATGGAGTATGATCTGTCATGAAACCAAAACAGGGTTGCATAGGCCATAGTGAGAAACTCGCCACCACCTCATCACTTTCTGATTACTTTTGTTTGGTAACATTTAAAAGATAAAAATCAATATTCCAATCTTTTCCATCATCCAGGACCATTTTGTGACAGAAGAATAAAGCAAGAATTCTACTTAAAACCACATTGTTGAGTTTTTCCACACAAAATCTACATATTAATATTCAAAATATTATATATTTCTACTTCTGAAAGAGGACAATAGATAGAAATATCTTCCTTACTCTGGTTTCACATTTATACATTAAGGGGGTCATTTATAGTGATGAGCGGCAGGGGCAAGATTCGAATTTGCAATATTTCGCAAATATTTTGTAGAATATTCATCATATATTAGCAAATTCGCAAATTCGAGATTATATTCTTGATTGCGAAAATCGGCAATGTAATATTCGCATATTGCTCGTGAAATACAGGCGTGGGTCACTTATGCTACATTTTTCAAGCTCGTATAAGTTTTCTGAGACTGGAGAAAATGGTTGGCATGGCAGAACATTAGAATAGCTTTATATGCAGATAGAGTGCTCCAATATGTTCGCGCTTGCAAATTTTCGGCAATATCTGCTACACTATAGATCAATCTAACCTACACTGACTATCTCCCCCTAACTATCTGAATTATATATATAAGTTAAGTGTCTAATGTAATACAACAAAGCACAAAGTACAGCAATGACACTGCTGCCTCTTTCATAACTGCAATAAACTTTAGAAAATGGCTGCTGGGGAGGTTCTTATAAAGTAAGGGGTAGGCAACTTTTCTATTGGTTGCTAGGGATGTTGCTAAGCTGTGACAAAGCCTTCTCATTGGCCCACAAGCTAGAAGAAGGGAGGAATGACCATCTGATGTGTACTGTGTTAAAAAAAAATAAAAATGAATATTCGTCATTACGAACATATAGCACTATATTCAAAATATTTGCGAATTCTCATAGTGCCGATATTCGCGCAAAAAATTTGCTTTTCGAATATTAGCGCTCAACACTAGTCATTTATTCGGACCGGTGTTTTAGACTCTGGTCTTAATACCCCTTTAGCTTATGGTGGATGTGCCGAATTTATGCAGAGGCACCGGCATCTACATAATTTTGGCGTATCCACCACCTGTCTAATTCAAGGCCAGGTCACTGGTGTAGATTTAGGGCCATTTTCTAAGCCTTAAACAGACATAGAAAATGATAAATGAGACGGGCCTCCTGGCCCACCCCCTTTCCCGCCCACTCAATGCCCCCTTATTAGTCCTGGCAAAAGCAGGGAAAAGTCACAGATTGCGATGCAAATAACCTTTGTGCCACAATCTGTGCCAGAAATACGCAAAATGACTGGTAGGAGCAAAAATTTTGTTTCATGTAGCATATTTTTAGGCCTCATGAACATGGCAAATTGTATAAAGTAGGCACTCCATGGTGGGGAGTCCAAAAGGAAGAATTATGGGGCTAAAAGCTCTGCCTTGTGGTTTTCTGTTAATAATTATACTTTATTGAATGCCCTCAGACTGCCTCCTGAAAAATAAGTTTCATATTTACCAGCTCCATGCTGCATATGTACTCCACTGTCTCCATCTTCTGTTTACATCAGGATGGTCAGGGGCCTGGTCACATTCACTGTTCAAGCCAATGACTAGCTTCAGTCGTGATGTGGACACAATCAGTATCATCAATGTCAGATTGGTGAACGTCTGTTTAGCTGTTTTAAGAGACTGTGGCACTCCAATGAGTGCCACAGCCTCCTCCGAACTTACCAAGGACAGCTCTATCTACTGGATAGTGGCTGTGCTCAGCTCCATTAAGTTGAATAGGATGGATCTGCCACTAGGCCATATGACTGATGAACATGACTTCACTGGCCTCTTCAAACAGGTGATTGGCAGATATTAGACCCTTGCCAATCTGAAATTGATGACCTATCCTGAGGATGTCATTAATATCAAAATCTCAGACAATCATTTTAAGAGCCATTGGTTCCAGCAAGTCAACCTCTAATGTATGGGTCCTTACACTAAAATGACTCACCTATCATTGGGCCTTGGTCTCCAAATAAATTTAGGGAAAAGATCCAGCTACAATATATTATGCTCTAATTAAAAACAGCCTTGGACAGATGTGTAGCTAGAGTGCACAACCAAAGTAGAGACAGTCATACTCCCATATGTACAGTGCAAAGATAAAATTTGTTAGTTCATAGTATATGTATGATGTTTATAGGGATCCAGTATATTTACTGATAACCCAGTGCCCAGTCTTGTAGATCCATTTGCTTAGTTACCATCCTGGGTGACCTTGTAACCTAGTGATACAGGGTTAATTAAATGGGTTCTACAGTTTGTTTTAACTGATGATCTATCCTCTGGATAGATCATCAGCATCTGATCGGCGGGGGTTCGACACCCAGGACCCCCGCAGATCAGCTGTTTGAGAAGGCAGCGGCGCTCCAGCAGCACCGCTGCCTTCTCACTGTTTACCGCTGGCCCAGTGACGTCTTGACTAGTATCAACTTGCCTGGGCAGGGCTAAGCTCCATTCAAGTGAACGGAGCTTAGCCGCGCCCAGGCCAGTTGATACTAGTCGTGATGTCGCTGGGCCAGCGTTAAACAGAGAGAAGGCTGCAGCGCTGCTGGTGCGCCGCTGCTTTCTCAAACAGCTGATTGGCAGGGGTCCCGGGTGTCAGACCCCCCCCTTCCCCCGATCAGATGCTGATCTATCCAGAGAATAGATCATCAGTTAAAACCAACTGTAGAACCCCTTTAAGGATGTTTAATAGCAAACTGATTCAGTGGCTAAATTCAAAATTATCATGTTAATTTTCATGCATGGACCAGATATAACTTCCGTCAGTGTTTGCTAATCTGATTTTTGTTGTACTGTTTTATGTATGCCATCAATTTCTAATCCCAGTTATGTGTTACCCTTGAAAATGCATACTAAAATTATGATTTAATACAAACATTGTGTTAAAATTAATAAATAGCATTTCCTGCCCATTTATTCTTCCTATACTCTCATTCTCTGCAAGGCATCAGTCATTGATTTGCCTTCCAGGATAATATATATGCAAATAATACCTAATTCTATTTGTACCCTTCTAATATTACTCATCAAATTCAGACACAAATCTTCTATCTTATGGTAATATTCCGTATGAATGGTCCAGAACTTGTCATTTTTTCCCCCTAAACCAACATTCAGTTTTATGATCATTTTGATGGAGCTAACATAATCAGTACATTGCCAAGAATTTATGTGAATCCTGTCCGTATGTCTTATGAGATTAACAATTTGGCAAAAGCTTATTTTTCCAGCCAGTAAAAGAAATGCCAAGAGATGACATTATATTTCATGCTACTATTACAATCCAATTCAAGGTGCACACTTCCACCATGGCTTTGCTAAAAGGGGAAGATGTCTAACCAAGCAGGCAATCCAGTAACATCTGGACGTGCCATCAAGAAATTAATTATGCTAAGTTTTCAAGTAAAACATTTCACTAGCATGACAGCTTGATAGCAACTTGCATGATATGACAGCTTATGATACAGAAAGAAGAAGTCATCCCACTGCAGGCTTAGATCCAAGATATGCACTAGGCCTTAAAATAAGATTAACTACATTAAAACATATTTCTATCTAGAATGAAACATTAAAAATCTTCATTAAAGTTATAATTTTGTATAAATGATTAGTAAATGTGAACATTCTATCATATCTATATTTGTATCTTTTGTAAATGTTCAGATCTTATGATAAAAAAAAATTTGAATCTAAAGTAGTCTGTGATAGAAATTAGTGAAATGAACATCTTAAAATTTTGATTTGGGTCTGATTCAGCCAAATCATTTGTACAATTCAGTTAGGGTCTGAATAAATTCAGTCTAAATCAAATGTGCTTAGATTCCCCAGAAAACTCTTTCTCTCTCTCCAATTCTCCTGAATTGAATTGCACAGAAAATTCAGGTTCCCTACTTTTTGAATAATTTGGGTCAAATTTCAGATTTTTAGAACTGATTTGCTCATTGCTAGGTGCTAATAAAATAATTACATATTGAGATAATTGTAATCAACTTTAACATTTTTTAGATTGTACACATTATGGAATTGTGTAAAGAGACTGTTAAAGACTGTGGCCCCATTTTGAACAATATTAAACACACTGCTGTTAATGATAATGACCCTGTGTAAAAGCACACAATGGGCAATATCATTTTTAAACATATTTTTAAATACTTTTTGATTATGTTATTTTGAATTTTCCATGTCACTTTTTATATTTAAGCTAAAACAAAAAAATCTTGCAGTTTTTGCACTGGCCACTATGTCTAATAATTGGCGCCACTTCTTGGTTTATACAGATTACTGCAGTTAACTAATTATAATCCTTCCTGTAATTATATCACCTCTGTGTATAGATAAGACAGGATCCACCAGTCACAGTAGAGCTTATCTGTTCTTTCCTAACAATGACCTCTGCACAGATGACAGAGCATGTCTAGAACACTCTCCCATAGAACTCAATGAGGTCTCCTCCTGTCCATTGCGTCTATAGACTATGGGGCTGCCGTAAAGCAATTTTCTTAATTCTTTGTAAATACTGTTAAGAACAGCTCAGGCAAGATGGCCGCCCCCATAATCATGTTCAGAAATAAAATAAAACAAATCTACAATCAGAAAATAAAAACAGATTAGATAAAAAGGATATGTGCTACTATCTGGTTTTAACTGGCAAATAACTTTTTGATGATATATTTCCTTTAAGGACTTCTTTCATTGGTCAAGGAAGGAGAAGTGTTCAGGAACTTTGATTCCTGATAATTGTGTTGTGGGAAGATGCTGACGATAACCTGATGAATGAGCAAATGCTCATTCATTGGGTGATTGCATCTTTAATATGGTGACAAAAATCATTTGCCTGCATGCTCAGTAGACAGGGATCTGATGCCCAAAGCAATGATTCTCTATGAGGATGACCGATCGGAGTAGTGATACAGAGAGGATGATTGCTGCATGTACAGTAAGTGCAGCTCTTCACTCTTCTTAACCCCTTCATGTGTTTGGACGTAACTGCACATCCAAATTGCAAGTCATTTAGCGCATTTGGACATACAGTCACGTCCAAGCTGCTTACCGGGGCTGTGACACTACACTGCGTGCAGATTTATTAGGCAAATGAGTATTTTGACCACATCATCCTCTTTATGCATGTTGTCTTACTCCAAGCTGTATAGGCTCGAAAGCCTACTACCAATTAAGCATATTAGGTGATGTGCATCTCTGTAATGAGAAGGGGTGTGGTCTAATGACATCAACACCCTATATTAGGTGTGCATAATTATTAGGCAACTTCCTTTCCTTTGGCAAAATGGGTCAAAAGAAGGACTTGACAGGCTCAGAAAAGTCAAAAATAGTGAGATATCTTGCAGAGGGATGCAGCACTCTTAAAATTGCAAATCTTCTGAAGCGTGATCATCGAACAATCAAGCGTTTCATTCAAAATAGTCAACAGGGTCGCAAGAAGCGTGTGGAAAAACCAGGGCGCAAAATAACTGCCCATGAACTGAGAAAAGTCAAGCGTGCAGCTGCCAAGATGCCACTTGCCACCAGTTTGGCCATATTTCAGAGCTGCAACATCACTGGAGTGCCCAAAAGCACAAGGTGTGCAATACTCAGAGACATGGCCAAGGTAAGAAAGGCTGAAAGACGACCACCACTGAACAAGACACACAAGCTGAAACGTCAAGACTGGGCCAAGAAATATCTCAAGACTGATTTTTCTAAGGTTTTATGGACTGATGAAATGAGAGTGAGTCTTGATGGGCCAGATGGATGGGCCCGTGGCTGGATTGGTAAAGGGCAGAGAGCTACAGTCCGACTCAGACGCCAGCAAGGTGGAGGTGGAGTACTGGTTTGGGCTGGTATCATCAAAGATGAGCTTGTGGGGCCTTTTCGGGTTGAGGATGGAGTCAAGCTCAACTCCCAGTCCTACTGCCAGTTTCTGGAAGACACCTTCTTCAAGCAGTGGTACAGGAAGAAGTCTGCATCCTTCAAGAAAAACATGATTTTCATGCAGGACAATGCTCCATCACACGCGTCCAAGTACTCCACAGCGTGGCTGGCAAGAAAGGGTATAAAAGAAGAAAATCTAATGACATGGCCTCCTTGTTCACTTGATCTGAACCCCATTGAGAACCTGTGGTCCATCATCAAATGTGAGATTTACAAGGAGGGAAAACAGTACACCTCTCTGAACAGTGTCTGGGAGGCTGTGGTTGCTGCTGCACGCAATGTTGATGGTGAACAGATCAAAACACTGACAGAATCCATGGATGGCAGGCTTTTGAGTGTCCTTGCAAAGAAAGGTGGCTATATTGGTCACTGATTTGTTTTTGTTTTGTTTTTGAATGTCAGAAATGTATATTTGTGAATGTTGAGATGTTATATTGGTTTCACTGGTAAAAATAAATAATTGAAATGGGTATATATTTGTTTTTTGTTAAGTTGCCTAATAATTATGCACAGTAATAGTCACCTGCACACACAGATATCCCCCTAAAATAGCTAAAACTAAAAACAAACTAAAAACTACTTCCAAAAATATTCAGCTTTGATATTAATGAGTTTTTTGGGTTCATTGAGAACATGGTTGTTGTTCAATAATAAAATGAATCCTCAAAAATACAACTTGCCTAATAATTCTGCACTCCCTGTATAAAGTTCACAGACCCGGAGTCTCCTCTCTCCCCGAGAGCAGAAACAATGGGGAATCTGGCAAGGGACCAATCTGCAGACTAACCAATCGGAATGCTTCAGAGTGAAAATGCCTGTTTCAGGCAAGATCCCCTCTGTGCTGCCGTGCCACTGATCATTTCCGTGCTCCAAGTGATTTAGTGCCCCTGATTAGAGTTGAGCGGACACCTGGATTTTCGGGTTTGACGGGTTCGGCCGAACTTCGGAAAAAAGTTTGAGTTCGGCACCCGAACTTGAACCCGAACCCCATTGAAGTCAATGGGGATCCGAACTTTGGAGCACTAAAATGGCTTTAAAAATGTAATGGAAAGGGCTAGAGGGCTGCAAATGGCATAAAAATGTGGTTAAGAGCATGGCAAGCGCTCTGCAAACAAATGTGGATAGGGAAATGACTTTAAATAACATAAAATATGTAAAAATAAAAAATAATAATCTTGATCTAGGAGGACGAAGTCCATATGGAGTAGGAGGTTGAGAAGGCGGTGGATGAGGCGGTGTAGGTGGAAGCGGCGGTGGAGGAGGAGGTAGCCTACACTGCTTTTTGGTTTTAAATTTATTTGTATTTTTTTAAATTAGGGTACACCCCAAAACATTGGGAAATATAACCTGTGATAACCCACTCCAGTCATGCTAAAAACACGTTCAGACAATACACTGGCTGCAGGGCAGGCCAGCACCTCCAAGGGGTAAAGGGCAAGCTCAGGCCATGTGCCCAATTTGGAGGCCCAGAAGTTGCAGGGGCTGACCCCTGTCAGTCAGTTCGTTTAGGCGTGTGCACACTAACTGCCCCACAATGTTGCACGTCCCCGTGATGTCCAATTTAATATCTGCTCTATTAACTTTCGATATTCTTTTCTGCGCCTACCATCATGGTGATCACGGGTGGCGGGGAATCAGGGTTCCACGGTGAAGAGGAAGCGTGAGAAAGAGAGACCACATCCAAGGGAGGATACATTTTTTCAAATTTAAAATTGTAGAGTGGAATTATGGGACAAATTATTAAAGCGTAAAAGTGGGACAACTTTTTAAAGTTTAAGCATTGAATGAAAGAATGTGCCGCTCATAAATTAATGAAGAATTTATTACATTTTATTTCCTGTCAACTATGCAGAGCAGGGATTTCTATCCGGCAAAATTTGAAAAATTTCACCTGACAATGTAATTGACGATTTATTAAAATTTATGTTACTGTCACCTATGTAGAGGTGCCCCAGTGACATCCACCATCCATTTCGATATCTTCTCTATCAACTTTCAATGTTCTTTTCTGAGCCTACCATGTTGATCACGGTTATCGGCGAATCAGGGTTCCACGCCAGAGAGGGAGCATGAGAAAAAGACTACATTTTTTGGGATCGAGCGGAAATGTGGGAAAAGCTGCTAAATCGCAAATGTGGGACAAATTACAGAAGCTCAAATGTGCACCGGAAGAATAAAGCGGTATTATGGGAAAAATTATTGAGAAGAAAATTTGGGACAAATTACAGAAGCCCAAATGTGGGCCAAAAGAGTAATGCGGAATTATGGGAAAAGTTATTGAGGCGCAAATGTGGTACAAATTACAGAAGCCCAAATGTGGGCTAAAAGAGTAAAGCGGAAATGTGGGAAAAGCTGTTAAAGCGCAAATGTGATACAAATTACAGAAGCCCAAAAATTTATTTTTACCAGTCTACTAGGTATATCAGTGGTACATCACACCCAAAAATTGGTGAATTTCACCAGAAAATGTAACTGACAATTTTTTAAAACATTTTTTTACCGGTCTACTAGGTATAGCCGTGGTACTTCCCACCCAAAAATTGTTGAATTTCACCCGAAAATGTAACAGAATTTTTTTTTAAACCTGTCTACTAGGAATAGCAGTGGTACTTCACACCCAAAAATTGTTGCATTTCAACTGAAAATCTAACTGACAATTTAGTGAAATAAAATATGTAGAAAAAAAAAAGAAAAAGAAAATTATTTATGAGGTGGAGTTCCATATGGAGTATGAGTTTGAGGAAGAGGCGGACGTAGCGGTGTAGGTGGAAGCGGTGGTGTAGGAGGACGAGGTAACCAACACAGGTTTTTGGTTTTAGTTGAATTTTTTTAAATTAGGGTACACTCCAAAAGAGTGTGAAATATCCAAAATACAAGAAAGAGCAATTGCGCTGCAGTATAAAAATGGCTGGTTAGTGCCGGTATAGATGTCTATTCTGCACAAGGTAAGGACAAGTCCTGTAGGATCCATGCCTGGTTCATTTTAATAAACGTGAGCTTGTCCACATTGACTGTGGACAGGCAGATGCGCTTGTCTGTAAAAAGGCCCACTGCCGTGCCAAACACACGTTCAGATAATACACTGGCTGCAGGACAGGCCAGCACTTCCAAGGCTTAAAGGGCAAGCTCAGGCCATGTGCCCAATTTGGAGACCCAGAAGTTGAAGGGAGCAGACCTGTCATTCAGTATGTGTAGTCGTGTGCACACATACTTCTCCACCATGTTGGTGAAATGCTGCCTCCTGCTAAGACGTTCCATATCAGCTGGTGGTGCTAATTGTTGTGGCGTGCTGACAACGTTTTCCACATTTCAGCCATGCTAACCCTGCCTTCTGAGGTGCTGGTGGTGCCCCAGCTGCGTTGGCGACCTCTTACTCGTCCTCTGCCTTCGCCTTGTGCTTCCACTGTGCCCCTGTTGTCAGGTTGGAATGCCACCAGCAGTGCATCTACCAGCGTGCGCTTGTACTCCCGCATCTTATGATCACGCTCCAGTGACGGAATTAAGGACGTTACGTTGTCCTTGTAACGGACATCCAGTAGCGTGGCCACCCAGTAATCAGCACAAGTTAGAATGTGGGCAACTCAGCGGTCGTTGCAGAGACACTGCAGCATGTAATCGCTCATGTGTGCCAGGCTGCCCAGAGGCAACGAAAAGCTGTCCTCTGTGGGAGGTGTATCGTCTGTGTCCTCTGTATCCCCCCAGCCACGCACCAGTGATGACCATGAGCTGGTCTGGGTGCCACCCTGCTGTGAACATGGTTCCTCCTCCTCCACCTCATCATCCTCCAGAACTGTGCCCTGGCTGGACAATTGTGTACCTCGGATTGTGGGTGCAGGAACCCACCCTCGGAGCCACTTGGGAATGACTGGCCGGAAACCCTAGGAACTGATCCCTCTTCCTCCTCCTCCTTCTGTGCCACATCCTCTTCCATCATCGCCTGCAGCGTTTTTTAAAGGAGGCATAGAAGTGGGATAGATACGCTGAGAACGGCATTATCGGCACTGGCCATGTTGGTGGAGTACTCAAAACAGCGCAACAAGGAACACAGGTTTCGCTTGGAGGCCCAGTCATTGGTGGTGAAGTGGTGCTGTTCCGCCGAGCGACTCACCCGTGCGTGCTGCAGCTGAAACTCCACTATCACCTGTTGCTGCTCGCACAGTCTGGCCAGCATGTGCAAGGTGGAGTTCCACCTTGTAGGCACGTTGCTTATGAGGCGTTGAGTGAGAAGGCCGAAGTTACACTGCAGCGCTGACATGCAAGCAGCAGCAGGGTGAGAACGCCAAAAGCGCGTGCAGACGGCCCACACTTTATGCAGCAGCTCTGACATATCGGGGTAATTTTTAAGGATACCTCTGCACCACCAAATTCAGCACATCGCCGGACAAGGGATGTGCGTCAAACCAGCTAGTCCCAGAGGTGCTACGAGATTTTGCCCATTATCGCACACCACCAAGCCGGGCTTGAGGCTCACTGTCACCAACCACTCATCGGTCTGTTGTTCAAGGCCCATCCACAGCTCCTGCGTGGTGTGGGGTTTGTCCCCCAAACAGATAAGTTTTAAAACTGCCTGCTGTCGTTTACCGCTGGCTGTGCTGAAGTTGGTGGTGAAGGTGTTACACTGACCGGATGAGGAGCTGGTAGAGGATGCTGAAGCAGAGTAGGAGGAGGAAGCAACAGGAGGCAAACTGAAGCTCCCTGTAATCCTTGGTGGTGGAAAGACATGCGCCAAACTGCTATTCGCCTCAGGCCCAGCCGCCACTGCATTTACCCAGCGATTGGGAGATGGAGAGCTGAACGCTTCCGTGGGACATTGTGGAGATGCTTGGTGACCCAGGTGGTGGTGTTTCTGGTAGATCCTCTGTTTGCGGGGTGGCAGGTGGTACTGTCACTCCAGAGGTGGATGAAGAGGCCGAGACTGCAGCAGAAGAGGAAGCCGGAGGAGCCAGAGACCTTTCTTGGTTTTTGAGGTGTCTACTCCACTGTAGCTTGTGCTTTGCACTTAAATGCCTGGTCATGCAGGTTGTGCTCATGTTGAGAACGTTTATGCCTCGCTTCAGGCTCTGATTGCACAGTGTGCAAACCACTCGTGTATTGTCGTCAGCACATTGTCTAAAGAACTGCCACGCCAGGGAACTCCTTGGAGCTGGCTTTGGTGTGCTCGGTCCCTTGCTGCGGTGGGCAGTAGGAGGCGTACTGTCTAGAGGACGGCCGCTCCGCTTTTGCACCCTGCTCCCTCTTCTGCTGTGCTGGTGGCTCTGTGCGACCACTGCCTCTTCCTCCGAACTACATAGGTCACTCGCATGACCTTGATTTCATGTGGGGTCGAGAACCTCATCGTCCTCCACATCATCTTCCATCCAGTCTTCACCCCTGTCCTCCTTGTCGGTCTGCACACTTTCGAAAGCCCCAGCAGTTGGCACCTGTGTTTCGTCATCATCCGAGACGTGCTGCAATGGTCCTCCCATGTACTCATCTTGAAAGATAAGTGGTTGGGCATCGGTGCACTCAATCTCTTCCACTTATGGGGCAGGGCTAGTTGGATGGCCCTGGGAAACCCTGCGAACAGTCATCAAAAATCAGAAGAGACTGCTGCATGACTTGGGGCTCAGACTGCTTGGCTGATTTGCAAGGGGGTGAGGTGAAAGACTGATGGACATCGGCTGCAGATGCCAACTGTGGTCTTTCAGCATGAGATTGGGTGGGAGACAATGTGAAGGAACTGGTGCCACTGTCAGCAACCCAATCTACTATCGCCTATTTTCACCGCCAGCTCTGTGAGAAGCTCTGGCAGACGTTCTTCTCTACCTGTTTTTTGATGTTCTTTGTTTTGGTTTCACTTTCTCATCTCCTTTCCTTTTCCCAGCTGTCATCTATTTACACTGATTGTCTAACTTTATATTCCCTCCCATACTGCCTCACTTTGCGGTTTATACTTCTTCCTGGATTGTGTTCACTGCTGGAGGCTGCTTCTCCTGGTTTTTTCAGATAAGTATGTTTCCTTTATTTGTGTTTATTGCTGGCTTGATTGTAGGTGACCCTGACTCCGTCCGTATTAAGTGCAGAGAGCCGGTGGTCGTGTCCCCTCACTATTATAGGGTTTTCAGGTGTCACACACTATAAGGTACGAGGGCATGCAATCGTCTACCATAAAGATCTTTGCATGGGCATAGCAGTCAGGGAGAGCTCTAGGGGTTTTATAGGGCTCACCCATATGCTCCTTAGTTTGGGATCAAGCCAGTCGGATGTTTATTTATAAGTTCCAGCTTTCTGCAACACCATCCGTGTCATTATAAACCGCCATTACCGTCTTAAGCATGGATCAGGTTTCAGCCTTGATTGACCGCATGCAAGGTCTTTCACTGGAGGTAGCAGATCTCCGTAAAACTGTGTCACAGTTTCAGGTGACCGGTTCTGCTTGCGTTAATGGAGTTTGTTCCGAGCCTAAGATCTCACTTCCGGATACGTTCTCTGGGGGTAGTGAGAATTTTGTTCGCTTTAGAGAGGCTTGCAAACTCCATTTTTGCCTACTTCCCCATTCCTCTGGTGATGAGGAGCAGAGAGTAGGGATCATCATCTTGCTGCTCAGGGATAATGCTCAGTCTTGGGCCATCTTGCTGCCGGTCGGGGCACGGCCCCTCCGATCGGTGGATTAATTTTTTGTAGCCCTGGGACAGATATATGATGACCCGGATCGTATTGCTCTAGCTGAATATAAGCTGCGTCTTTTATGCCAGGGTAAACAGTCCGCAGAGATATATTGTTCAGAATTTCGGAGATCGGCAGCTGATACTGGTTGGAATGATGCTGCACTCCGAAGTAAATTTTGCCATGGTCTTTTGGAAAGATTGAAAGATGCATTTGCTTTTCATGAGAGACCAGCATCATTAGAGTCAGCCATGTCTCTAGCTGTTCGCATTGACAGGAGTCTTAGAGAGAGAGAGGAGACTACTCCTTCCTTTCATATTCAGTCCAAGGACAGTGGGGCTGTCTCATTCAGTGCGCAGGGGTCTCAGTCTCTCTCAATCCCCTCTTAGGAGGAGGCCATGCAGCTGGGTTTGCTTGCCTCTGATAGTAGAGGATTCAGCTCTCAGAGGAGGGTTTGTTTCTGTTGTGGGGGTATAAATCATTTGGCTAATGTTTGACTCTACAGGAGATTCATGGAGTTTTCTGAGGGTAATAAAGCTAAAACAAAAAGAAAAAAACCCTCTAAAAACTTTCCATTTGCTACTATTGACAAGGTTGATGCGAAAATTTAAGGTTTGCCATTTACTTGTAGTTCCCGTTTTCTCCTACCTGCCAGGGTGGCGCTAGACAGCAAGTACATTGTTTGTGAGATTTTTGTAGACAGTGGAGCAGCTGTCAATCTCATTGATAATCAATTTGCAATAACGCATGGTTTGCAGGTATGCACTTTGGAAAAGGATATACCTGTTTTTGCTATCGATTCCGCTCCACTTTCTCAAAGATCGTTAAAGGGCATAGTTCACAATATCCATTTGACTGTGGGTTACGCTCATGTTGAGGATATGACATGTTTCGTCTTAAGCGGATTACCTACTCCTCTAGTGTTGGGGCTACCCTGGCTCACTAAACATAACCCCACCATTGATTGGCAAGCAAGGCAAATAAATGGTTGGAGTGAGTTTTGCAGAGAGAATTGCCTCACGGCGTCTCTTTCAGAGATTTCTACCAAGACTGTGCCATCTTTTTTCTCTGAATTTTCGGATGTGTTTTCCGAGAGTAGTGTCCAGGAGTTGCCCCCGCAACGGGAGTACCACTGCTCTATTAATCTCATCCCAGGCGCCAAACTTCCAAAATCACGTTTATACAATCTCTCCCAACCTGAAAGAGTCGCTATGCGTACTTATATCTCTGAGAGCCTGAGAATGGGACACATCCGACCCTCAAAGTCACCTGTTGCCGCTGTTTTTTTTTTTTTGCTAAGAAAAAAGATGCTTCTTTAAGACCTTGTCTGGATTTCAGGGAGCTGAACCGTATCACGGTTCGAGACCCATATCCGCTTCCTCTGATCCCGGACCTGTTTAACCAGATTGTTGGGGCTAAGGTTTTTTCTAAGTTGGATTTAAGAGGGGCATACAACCTAGTCAGGGTCAGGGAAGGGGACGAATGGAAGACGGCCTTCAATACCCCTGAGGGTCATTTCGAGAATTTGGTTATGCCCTTTGGTTTGATGAATTCTCCGGCCGTCTTCCAACATTTTGTGAGCAGCATTTTTCATCATTTAATGGGGAAATTTGTACTGGTGTATCTGGATGACATTTAGATTTTTTCTCCTGATTTCAAGACTCATCGAGACCACCTATGTCAGATCTTGCTGATTCTGCGGGATAATAAATTGTACGTTAAACTGGAAAAATGTGTGTTTGCGGCTCCGGAGATTCAAATTCTTGGTTTTCTTCTCTCCGCTTCTGATTTTCGCATGGACCCTGAGAAGGTCCGCGCTGTGCTTGATTGGGAGCTTCCTGAGAATCAGAAGGTGCTGATGCGGTTTTTGGGTTTTGCCAATTATTACAGAAAGTTAATTTTGAATTATTCCTCTGTTGTTAAGCCACTCACTGATATGACTAAAAAGGGGGTAGATTTTTCTTCATGGTCGGTAGATGCGCTTAAAGCCTTTTCTAGTATCAAGGAGAGTTTTGCTTCTGCTCCCATTTTGGTACAACCTGATGTCTCTGTACCTTTTATTGTTGAGGTGGACGCTTCTGAGGTGGGTGTGGGTGCGGTCTTATCTCAGGGTCCCTCTCCTGCCAAATGGCGACCGTGTGCCTTTTTCTCAAAGAAACTCTCCTCTGCAGAGAGAAATTACGATGTGGGAGATAAGGAGTTGTTGGCCATCAAATTAGCTTTTGAGGAATGGCGCCATTGGTTAGAGGGAACCAGACACCCTATTACTGTGTTTACAGACCATAAGAATCTGGCCTACTTGGAATTGGTCACGCGTCTGAACCCGAGACAGGCCAGATGGTCTTTGTTCTTTTCTAGGTTTAATTTTGTTGTTACGTTCCGCCCTGGGGTTAAAAATGTGAAGGCAGATGCCCTGTCACGTTGTTTTTCGGGAGGGGCGAACTTTGAAGACCCGGGTCCCATTTTGGCTGAAGGGGTGGGTCGTCTCTGCTCTTTATCCTGATTTGGAGGCAGAGGTTCAGGCAGCCCAGGCAGAGGCTCCTGATCTTTGTCCCCCTGGGAGGTTGTTTGTGCCTCTCGCTTTACGACACAAGGTTTTTAAGGAGCACCACGATACTGTCCTTGCTGGGCACCCGGGGAACAAAGCCACAGTGGATCTCATTGCTCGGAGATTCTGGTGGCCGGCTCTTCGTAAGACGGTGGAGGGTTTTGTGGCAGCCTGCGAGACCTGTGCTCATGCCAAGGTCCCTCATTCACGGCCATCGGGTTCTCTCCTCCCGTTACCCATTCCTTTCCATCCTTGGACGCATCTGTCCATGGACTTCATTACAGACCTGCCTCGCTCCTCGGGGAAGACTGTGATTCTGGTAGTAGTGGACCATTTTAGCAAAATGGCGCATTTCTTTTCCTTTCCTGGGTTAGGAAAGACACTGGCGCAAGCGTTTGTTGATCACATTGTTAAATTGCATGGCATTCCTTCAGACATCGTTTCTGATAGGGGCACGCAATTTGTTTCCAGATTCTGGAAGGCCTTCTGTTCTTGCTTGGGGGTTCGGTTGTCGTTCTCTTCTGCTTTTCATCCGCAGTCGAATGGTCAGACCGAACGCGTCAATCAGAATCTGGAGACATATCTGCGCTGTTTTGTGGTTGAGAATCAGGAGGATTGGTGTTCTCTTTTGTCCCTTGCTGAGTTTGCTTTAAATAACCGTCGCCAGGAGTCCTCTGATAAGTCACCATTTTTGGGTTTCATCCGCAGTTTGGGACATTCTCTGGAGAGGGGTCTTCTGGTTTACCTGATGAGGAGAGATTTTCCTCGTCTTTGTCATTTATTTGGCAAAATATTCAGGGTAATCTGAAGAGGATGAGTGAGAGATATAAGCGTGTGGTGGATAAGAGACGTGTGCCTGGTCCGGACCTGAATGTGGGGGATCTGGTGTGGTTGTCTACAAAGAATATCAAACTGAAGGTTCCCTCCTGGAAGTTGGGTCCTAGGTTTATTGGGCCTTACAAGATCTTGTCCGTCATCAATCCTGTTGCCTTCCGTCTTGATCTTCCTCAGACTTGCAAGATCCATAATGTTTTTCACAGGTCCCTATTAACACCTTATGTCCAACCCACTGTACCCTCCTCTTTGCCTCCTCCTCTGATTGTTGTTGATGGTAATCTTGAATTTCAGGTCTCTAGGATTGTGGATTCTCGCATTATCCGCGGTTCTCTCCAGTACCTCGTTCATTGGGAGGGTTATGGTCCTGAGGAGAGGATGTGGGTCCCAGTGGTGGACATTAAGGCCACTCGTCTCATCAGGGCTTTCCATAGGTCTCATCCTGAGAAGGTGGGCTCTGAGTGTCTGAAGTCCACCTGTAGAGGGAGGGGTACTGTCACCGCCAGCTCTGTGAGAAGATCTGGCAGACGTTCTTCTCTACCTGTTGTATTATGTTCTTTGTTTTGGTTTCACTTTCTCATCTCCTTTCCTTCTCCCAGCTGTCATCTATTTGCACTGATTGTCTCCCTTTATATTAAATTCAGACCTGTGGTTTGCGGCTTTCTATAGTGAGGCGGCGGTGCCATCGGGTCCCCATGAGGCTGTGAGGGGGACCCAATGGCATGGAAGGCAGCGCGATGCCTTCCTGAGGCATCTGGGCTGCCTTCCGGTGAAGAACCTGTGAGATCCAGCCCTCTGGATCTCACAGGCCCCGGACGCTGTGTGAGTAATACACACAGTATTACTCATACAGACAATGCATTCCAATACAGAAGTAATGGAATGCATTGTAAAGGAATATACCCCCAAAAGTGGAAGTGCCAAAGTAGGACAAAAAATAAAGTGAAAAAAAAAAGTTGACAAAATAAAGTTTTATCCCCGAAAAATTAAGTTTCAAGTAAAAATAAACAAAAACGTCATTTTCCCCAAATAAAGTTTAAAAAAAATTGTAAAAAATAGGGGAGTATACATATTATGTATCGACGCGTCCGTATCGACCGTCTCTATAAAAAACCCACATGATCTAACCCCTCAGATGAACACCGTAAAAAATAAAAAATAAAAACTGTGCTAAATAAACTATTTTTTGTCACCTTACATCACAAAAAGTACAACAGCAAGCGATCAAAAAAGTGTTTGCCCACCAAAATAGTACCGTAACCGTTACCTCATCCCGCAAAAAATGAGCCCCTACCTGAGACAATCGCCCAAAAAATAAAAAAACTATGGCTCAGTATATGGAGACACTAAAACATAATTTTTTTTGTTTGAAAAAAGCTGTTATTGTGTGAAACTTACATAAAAAAAAGTATACATATTTGGTATCGTCACGTTCGTATCGACCGGCACTATAAAAATATCACATGACCTAACCTCTCAAATGAATACCGTAAAAAAATTAAAATAAAAACTGCTAAATATTTTTTTTTTGACACCTTACATAACAAAAAGTGTAATAGCAAGCGATCAAAAAGTCATAATAGTGTTAATCAAACCGTCATCTCATCCCGCAAAAAATGAGACCCTATCTAAGATAATCACCCAAAAACTGAAAAAACTATGGCTCTCTGGAGCCACTAAAACATGATTTATTTTTTTGTTTCAAAAATTATATTATTGTGTAAAACTTACATAAATAAAAAAAGTATACATATTAGGTATCGCCGCGTCCATATCGACCGGATCTATAAAAATATCACATGACCTAACCCCTCAGATGAACACTGTAAAAAATGTAATATAAAAACTTTGCTAAAAAAACCAATTTTTGTTACCTTACATCACAAAAAGTGTAATAGCAAGCGATCAAAAAGTCACACGCACCCCAAAATAGTGCCAATAAAACCGTTATTTCATCCCGTAAAAATCATACCCTACCCAAGGTAATCATCCAAAAACTGAAAAAATTATGGCTCTCAGACTATGGCAGTGCTTCTCAAATAGTGGGGCGCGCCCCCCAGGGGGGCTCCAGGCTCCGTAAAGGGGGGCTCGTTCAGGGCCGGCCTTTGGGGTGTGCGGGCTGTGCGGCCGCACAGGGCGCCATAGCAACAGGGGCGCCGGGCGGCCGACAGCTCGCAGTGTTATATGCGGCAGGGAGATGAGCGCTTCCATTGTGGAAGCGCTCATCTCCCGTCTGATCAGAGGCTGGCGCAGGCGCTGGACGCGATGTACGGAGCGGGGGCCGGGGGAGGGACTGGGAGGAGGAGCTGGGGGCCGGCAATAGCGGTGGGGCGGCGCGGTCACTGTACTATAGCCCCGCCCCACCGCTCCCTCCGGTAAACTAATATAAACTGTATTATTGAATTAAAAGTTATTAAACATGCCCCCCTCACTCCTAATAGTACCGTATATCCGAATTTCTTCTGTATAATGCCAGCAGGCAGGCCGGGAGGCCGGCGCGTCCCTCAGTGATGTCACGTGCCTGCGCCACCTGCTTTATGAATGAAGCAGGCGGCGCAGACAAGTGACGTCACTGAGGGACGCGCCGGCCGCCCGGCCCGCCTGCCGGCATTATACAGAAGAAATTCGGATATACGGTACTATTAGGAGTGAGGGGGGCATGTTTAATAACTTTAAACGGCGGCGGGCACACGGAATCTGTGGATGGCACAGTTAAGGGGTGGGGGTCTGTGGATGGCACTGTTATGGGCTGGGGGGGCACTGTGGATGGCACTGTTATGGGGTGGGGGGTCTGTGGATGGCACATATATAACAGTGCCAGCCACAGATCCCCCTGTAACAGTGCCAGCCACAGATCCCCCCCATAAGTGTCCGTCATCCACAGATCCCACCATAAGTGTCCGTCATCCACAGATCCCCACATAAGTGTTCGTCATCCACAGATCCCCCCATAAGTGTCCGTCATCCACAGATCCCCCCATAAGTGTGTGTCCGATCCACATTTCTTTCTTTTTTTATTCTCTTATACGTTAATAAGGATACAGTGTTATGCAGAGGTGTACTTATAACAATTTTATAGACAAATGATACTATTTACAGTCGCGCGGGGGGCGCAAAATGTTTTCTTCTTCCTAGGGGGGGCATGACAGAAAATAATTGAGAAGCACTGGACTATGGAAACACTAAAACATGATTTTCTTTTGGTTCAAAAATGAAATCATTGTGTAAAACTTACATAAATAAAAAAAAAGTATACATATTAGGTATTGTCACATCCGTGACAACCTAGTCTATAAAAATATCACATGATCTAACCTGTCGGATGAATGTTGTAAATAACAAAAAATAAAAACGGTGCCAAAACAGCTATTTCTAGTTATCTTGCCTCACAAAGTGTAATATAGAGCAACCAAAAATCATATGTACCCTAAACTAGTACCAACAATACTGCCAACCTATCCCGTAGTTTCTAAAATGGTGCCACTTTTTTGGAGTTTCTACTCTAGGGGTCCATCAGGGGGGCTTCAAATGGGACATGGTGTCAAAAAAAACAGTCCAGCAAAATCTGCCTTCCAAAAACCATATGGCATTCCTTTCCTTCTGCGCCCTGCCGTGTGCCCGTACAGCTGTTTACGACCACATATGGGGTGTTTCTGTAAACTACAGAATCAGGGACATAAATATTGAGTTTTGTTTGGCTGTTAACCCTTGCTTTGTTACTGGGAAAAATGGATTAAAATGGAAAATTTGCCCAAAAATTTCAATTCTGAAATTTCATCTCCATTTGCCAATTTCTCTTGTGGAACACCTAAAGGGTTAACGACGTTTGTAAAATCTGTTTTGAATACCTTGAGGGGTGTAGTTTCTTAGATGGGGTCACTTTTATGGAGTTTCTACTTTAGGGGTGCCTCAGGGGGCTTCAAATGGGACATGGTGTCAAAAAAGCAGTCCAGCAAAACCTGCCTTCCAAAAACCGTATGGCATTCCTTTCCTTCTGCACCCTGCCGTGTGCCCGTACAGCGGTTTACGACCACATATGGGGTGTTTCTGTAAATGACAGAATCAGGGCCATAAATATTGAGTTTGGTTTGGCTGTTAACCCTTGCTTTGTAACCAAAAAAAATTATTAAAATGGGAAATCTGCCAAAAAAGTGAAATTTTTAAATTGTATCTCTATTTTCCATTAATTCTTGTGGAACACCTAAAGGGTTAACGCCGTTTGTAAAATCAGTTTTGAATACCTTGAGGGGTGTAGTTTCTTATATGGGGTCACTTTTATGGAGTTTCTACTTTATGGGTGCCTCAGGGGGCTTCAAATGGGACATGGTGTAAAAAAAAACAGTCCAGCAAAACCTGCCTTCCAAAAACCGTATGGCATTCCTTTCCTTCTGCGCCCTGCCGTGTGCCCGTACAGCGGTTTACGACCACATATGGGGTGTTTCTGTAAACGACAGAATCAGGGCCATAAATATTGAGTTTGGTTGGGCTGTTAACCCTTGCTTTGTAACTGGAAAAAAAATATTAAAATGGAAAATCTGCCAAAAAAGTGAAATTTTTAAATTGTATCTCTATTTTCCATTAATTCTTGTGGAACACCTAAAGGGTTAACAAAGTTTGTAAAATCAGTTTTGAATACCTTGAGGGGAGTAGTTTATAGAATGGGGTCATTTTTGGGTGGTTTCTATTACGTAAGCCTCGCAACTGGTCCCTAAAAATTGTTTTTTTGAAAATTTAGGAAAAATTTCAAGATTTGCTTCTAAACTTCTAAGCCTTGTAACAGCCCCAAAAAATAAAATATCATTCCCAAATGATCCAAACATGAAGTAGACATATAGGGAATGTAAAGTAATAACTATTTTTTGAGGTATTACTATGTATTATAGAAGTAGAGAAATTGAAACTTGGAAATTTGCAATTTTTTTCAAATTTTTGATAAATTTGGTATTTTTTTATAAATAAAAATGATTTTTTTTTTACTTAATTTTACCAGTGTCATGAAGTAGAATATGTGACGAAAAAACAATTTCAGAATGGCCTGGATAAGTCAAAGCGTTTAAAGTTATCAGCACTTAAAGTGACACTGGTCAGCTTTGCAAAAAATGGCCTGGTCCTTAAGAGGTTAAGGGGTGTAGTTTCCAAAATGGGGTCATTTTTATTTCAGTCAGGGCCTCTTCCAGGCATCTGAAAAACATTCTAGCAAAATCTGCCCTCCGTTAACAATATGAAGCTCCTTTCCTTCTGCGTCCTGCCGTTTGCCCATACAGAAGGTTACAACCACATATGGAGTATTTCTGTAAATTGAAGAATCAGGTTAATAAATATTGAGATTTGTTTGGATGTACCTTACTGTGTAACAGGAAAAATCAGTTTTGAATAACTTGAGGGATTAAGTTTCTAAAATCGAGTCATTTGGGGGTGGTTTCTACTATGTAGGCCCCACAAAGAGACTTCATAACTAAACTGCTCCTTAAAAAAGAGGCTTTTGGCAATTTTTTAAATTGCTTCTAATCTTCTAAGCCTTCTAACTTCCTAAAAAAATTAACTGATATTTACAAAATGATGCAAACATAAAGTAGACATATGCGGAATGTAAAGTAATAACTATTTTGTAAAGTACCACTGTCTTAAAAAGTAGAGAAATTCAAATTTTGAAAATAGCGAATTTTTCCAGATTTTCAGCAAATTCTGATTTTTTATGCATAAAGGTAAAATTTATCCACTTAAATTCACCACTAACATGCAGTATGATGTGTCACGAGAAAACATTCTCAGAATGGCTTGGATAAGTAAAAGTGTTCCAAAGTTATTAAGACATAAACTGACACGTCAGGTTTGAAAAAATGGGGCTCCGGCATTTTGTCCAAACTGGCTGTCGCTTGAAGGGGTTAAAGGGGTTTTGCCACTTCAGCAAATAGTATTTATTATGCAGAGAAAGTTTACATTGTTCCGGCCACCCTTCAGTCCAGCAGCATGGCTGTGCTTGTACACTACAGAAAAAGTACCAGCTTATGTGAGCTCACACGGTCCCGGCCACCAGAGAGGCTGGCATTACACGAGCACCACTGCTGGATTTTTAAAAAAAAATTGGTTTAATCCGAAAATATTCACGGTGAATTTTGTAAAAAAACTGCTATTTCCGGGCGGAAGAGAGCCTTTATAGTGGTGTAGAACACTGTGCCTTGCAGTAACAGTCTGCTCTGGTAGTGAAACAATACTGTGAGTCAGTATAACATGCAGATGACAGGCGTCACTTTTTGAATCACTGCACACTTCACTTATTTGGGCAGCCACGGGGCCAAAACTAACCAAATAACTGATGTATGAACTCAGCCTTACAGGTCGATGTTAGCGCCAAGAAGAAGTGCACTCCTTTTACACTGTCATCAGCTGATTCCACATAGAACCGTTTAAACGCTTATACAATTAGAGCCCCCTCACGGAGTGGAGAGGGTGTCAGCAGTAAGTTTGTGTTGACTTCACTGATTATTTTGCCCTTCCTCTGATCCTTCAGAACAATAACTCACAAAAAATGGATCCTGTCTGTTGAGCATTCGCGTTCACTCGGTCAGCATTTGGTTAGTAATCCATGTGTATTGCTAAAGCCAAAAAAACAGGAGTGGATCCAAAACAGTGATGACACGTTAATGGAATATTTGCATGTCTTCTGTGTTTTGTACCCACTCCTGCTTTTGGCTGCCAAAGCACAAGCCAATTCTGGTGGGACCATACAGGCCTTACAGCTGCTACACAGACAGGATCCGTTGTGCGTCTCATTTTTCCATCCTTCTGACAGATCAGAAGAAGGGTCAAATAAATGATGATGTCAGCTAGGATGAAAGGCAAAATAGTGGCCCAGTCATGAAGTGGGGAGGGTGGAAACAGCATGAGAAGTCCACAGAGTGGCAAAGTGACAGAGTGTGGAGGTGGTGTCAGCATCAGGAGGCCACAGTGTGGCACAATGACAGTGTGGAGGTGGCAGCAGCATCAGAAGGCCACAGAGTGGCAAAGTGACATAGTGTGGAGGTGGCAGCAGCATGAGGAGGCCACAGAGTTGCAAGGTGACATAGTGTTAAGGTGGGTGGCAATACCAGTACCCGCTGAAGATGGTGGGTAAAAGAAGGAGCACTTGGCATCAGATGTGTGGCATCAGGCGAGTGACAGCATCAGAATAGTAGCTGAGGAAGGTAGCCAGAAGAAACCGTTCTCTTTTGTCAAAGTGTTTGTGTGGCACCATGGATGATCTAGTCTGATGCATCAGGCATTGGTGGGTGGAAATCCTGGGTGATCCACGCCTGATTCATCTTGACAAAGGTCAGTCTCTCTACATTTTGGGTGGACAAGCGAGTTCTTCTTGGGGTAACTATGGCCCCGGCAGCACTAAACACCCACTCTGATGCCACACTACTGGATAGGCAGGACAGCTTTTCCAGGGCAAACTCTGCTAGTTGCGGCCACAAATCCAGTTTGCCTGCCCTGTAGACCAGTGGATCTTCAATGTGGGGGGGCAGGGTCCTGTACAAGTATGCCACCACCGGCTGGTTCAGGTTCTGCTCTATGTCTACCTGATGCTGCTGGTGACTGCTTTCTTCAGTAGGTGGGTGAAGAAAAATGCTCAACAGTGACTCTAGACTTAAGCTGCTGCTGATGGAGCTCTTGCCCCCCACCCCCCTCCAGCAGAAATTGCAGTGGAATGTGAGTGCAGAGGGCCCCCCTGGTCAGACCTGCGTGAGGATGGGCGATGGCGCACTTAGGCAGCGGCCAACTGACTACATAGGATGTCTCTATAGTAGTTCAGTTTGTCCTCCCTCTCAGCGGGTTTTGTCCTCCCTCTCCTCCCTCTCCCTCTCAGCGGGTTTAAAAAAGGCCCCCATTTTGGACCGGTAGCGAGGGTCCAACAAGATGGAGAGCCAGAAGTCATCAATCTGCGAATGGTGACAATTCTGCTGTCACTACGCAAGCAAGAAAGAGTGTATCGGGCCATTTGCATACTGCCAAGGTATGTCTGTGTCCTCTGTCTCATGTTTCTCTTTGCACTATAGCTCCTCTGCCTGCTCCTGTTCCTCTTCTCCTGTCACCTGTGTAGAAAAACCACCCATTTCGCTACTCATTGCTTGTGTTCCAATGTCCTCCTCTTCCTCCTCCACTTCAGCTGTAAAGGACATGTATTGTCCCTGACCCTAGTTACAGCTGCACACATCGGCGCTGCTGTGGACTTTGGCAGAAACCGACAGGCTCAAGGACTGGCCCACCTTCTGTTCTACATGAGTGTGCAGGGCTAGTACTGTCTTTTTGGCACAGAAATTATCGCTTGGGACTCTCCACCTCGGCTCAGCACAAGCTATCAGTTCTCTAAAAGTTACAGCGTCCACCACTTGGAAAGGGAGAGACTGCCGCACCAGCAACTTGGCCAGTAGTACATTCAGCTTCTGCACCATTGGATGAGTGCATGCATACTGTTGTCTCTTGGCAATCGCTTTGGTGATCGATTGCTGACGGCAAGACTGACGAGGAGGAGGAGGAGCATCAGGACCAGCAGATGATGAGAAGGACAGACAGTTCCCTTCGGCTGAGGTGGTGGAGCCTTGACTGCCTGGAATCGGGTGCATGCCACTGGGTGATACAGCGGTTGCTGTGGCAGGATGGACCACCACATCGGAGCCACGGTTCTCCCAGGCCACTGTATGGTGATGCTGCATATGTTGACGCAGGGCTATAGTGGCAACATTGGCACCCTGGCCACACTTCACCTTATGCCCACATATTCTACATATGGCCATGTTCACCTCCTCCGGCGGCTTAACAAAAACTGCCAAACCGCCGAGTAGGTAGTCTGCTGCTGCCTAACGGGCAAGCTGCCACCCTCTTCTCCCGATGATGATGAAGCCCCTTCATCACCCGGCTCCCAAGTGCGATCAGCTACATCATCATCATTGAGCACTGTCTGCACGTCACTGATGTCCTCCTCAACCGTCTCTGGGTCAGAAGCCTGACCGCTGCCAACACCAGCTCCCATGCCACTCTCCTTATCACTACTTGCCCGCCTAGTGGAGGAAGCGGCGGATGTCTCCTCCACATCTTGGCTTGCCAGTAGCTGCTGACTGTCTTGTAGTAGCTCGTTCTCACTGTATAGTGGAGCTGAGCCCACAGCATCCAATACTACTCTGGCTGAGGGAACAAAAAAGAACAGAGGAAGGTTGAGGACAGATGAGGGCACAGGGCCTGCTCCCGGGCCATGCCAACTAAGGGTTGTGTCTGACGAACCCACCGACTCTTGGGGTGTCTGATGTCACTTGGGAAGAAGTGGATGACCAAGTCAACCATTTAAGAACTGCTGGATTGATGGTCAAGACACCACCACTAGATGACATTGGGAGATCAGACCTCTTGCTGCAACCCATGCTGCCACACCCCCTTACTCTTCTGCGACCTGTGCCTGCGCCAGAAACATTTAGGCCTCTGCCACTCCCCTGTGCAGGGCCTGGCACATATCTGCCTGAAATACTGTTAGATCAAATAAATAAATAAAAAGGAAATTAACCACTTCAACCCCGGGCCTGTTTTCACCTTCCTGCCCAGGCCATTTTTTGCAAATCCGACATGTGTCACTTTATGTGGTGATAACTTTAAAACACTTTTACTTATACAGGCCATTCTGAGATTGTTTCCTCGTCACATATTGTACTTCAGTACAGTGGTAAAAATAAGTAAAAAAAAAACATTTTTATTCATAAAAAATACCAAATTTACCAACAATTTTGAAAAATTAGCAAACTTGCAAATTTCGATTTCTCTACTTTTATAATAGATAGTAATACCTTCAAAAATAGTAATTACTTTACATTCCCCATATGTCTACTTCATGTTTGGATCATTTTGAAAATGCCATTTTATTTTTTCGGGACGTTAGAAGGCTTGGAAGCAAATCTTGAAATTGTTCGGAAAATTTCCAAAACACACTTTTTAAGGACCAGTTCAGGTCTGAAGTAACTTTGTGAGGCTTACATAATAGAAACCACCCAGAAATGACCCCATTTTAGAAACTACACCCCTCAAAGTATACAAAACAGATTTTACAAACTTTCTTAACCCTTTAGATGTTCCACAAGAATTGATGGAAAATGGAGATGACATTTCAGAATTTCACTTTTTTGGCAGATTTTACATTTTAATCCATTTTTTCCAGTTACAAAGCAAGGGTTAACAGCAAAATAAAACTCAATATTTATTACCCTGATTCTGCGGTTTACAGAAACACCCCACATGTGATCGTAAACTGCTGTACGGGCACAAGGCAGGGCGCAGAAGGAAAGCAACGCCATATGGTTTTTGTAAGGCAAATTTAGCTGAAGTGGTTTTTAGATGCCATGTCCCATTTGAAGCCCCCCTGATGCACCCCTACAGTAGAAACTCAAAAAAGTGACCACATTTTGGGAACTACGGGATAAGGTGCCAGTTTTATTGGTACTATTTTGGGGTACATATAATTTTTTTTTTTTTTGGTTTTCAAATTTCTTTATTGAAGTCAATAAGATATAACAAATGGAGGAAGCATCCTCACAAATAAAATAAAACAGTAACATTAACGTCAAGGTATACAATGACAGGCAAATGTGTTGGTTTCATTACAAGTATGCATATCTTGTCAACAAAGCTTCTGTTTCAAAGCAGGATGAGATTATGCTCAGTGATGGGTTGGCATGGGTGCATAGTGTGATTAGCTTATATGGTTTAGGAAATAAAGCACAGTTAGGTCAAAAGGATCAGAATGGAGGGTTTAAGACTTCAGAGCTTATAGAGTAAAATCCTGATACTAAAGATAGAATTGTGATAGGTCGTTAAGACTCCTGAACGCCTTCCACTCCTTCCACACTTTCATGAAACCTTGAAAGTTTCTTAATTCCCAAGAGGAAATTTCTTCAAATCTGTGGATTTAGTCCACTTTTAGAAGCCATTGTTCAATGGAGGGGGTTTCTGTAGAAAGCCATAGTCTCGGGATGAGAAATCTGGCAGCTGCTACCAAATGCTTAAAAAGAACCATGTTATTGATCCTCTGTCCGGACGGGAATACGTTCAGGAGAGCTATTTCTGGGGAAGGAACTAGATCTGTTCCACATATGTGGTTGGTTATATGAAATATTTTCTCCCACCATCTAAGGAGTCTAGGGCATTTCCACCATATGTGAATGAAAGAGCCTCTTTCTGACAGACATCTCCAGCATTTATCGCAACCAGACAATGAATACTTGGAGACAATATCTGGGGTCTTGTACCATCTAGTCATGATCTTGTAACCATTTTCTTGAATACGAACGCATCTAGACGATTTATGTGGAGATTGTAGTATGTTGATAATTTCTTTACTAGTAAAGGATCTATCCAGGTCTTTCTCCCATAGGCCAATAAATGAGGGTAAAACATTTGGAGTATGAAATCCAAATCTACTATATAGCTGCGATATGATTTTTTTTGGGACATATTGAACTATCTATCAGGCTTTCAAACCATGTTAGAGGTCTTATTAAGTCTCCCATTGAGATGTGTAAGGACATGTATGTCTTGATGAAGTAAATAGGATTATTGAGTATACGGGAGGAAGGGATTGCAAGGCTCTCTCTCAGTTTATCTAATGATAGGGAAGTGTTGTCGATAAGTAGATCTCTCAAACTAATATCAGAGTCTCTAAGATGTGTGGGTAGGCTGTCTTGTAGTCCTTTAGGGGCAGTTCGTAGAATATCGCCAAGCCGGAGGAGGGGCGAAGGGAAGGGAACATGAAGATAGGTAGACTGGAACCATTTCCAGGCGTTATAAGTAGCCCTAATTATAGGGGTTACATCTGAGGGAAAGGGAGGTATGGATTTGTATCCTAGCAATAGCGTACTAAAAGAAGAGTTAATTAATGACTGTTCTATATGGACCCAAGATTTGTGAGAGGGGGCTCTCAGCCAATCCACAACTCTGGCTAACAGGACAGCTTTCCCATATAATTCCGGATCTGGGAGGGCGATTCCTCCCTGATTTTTTGGTTTGTTTAGGGTTTTATAGGAGAGACGAGCTTTCTTCCCCGACCAGATGAAGGCGCTAAATAATGATCGAAGGGAAGTATAGTATGAGGAGGGGATAGGGATAGGGAGAACCTGAATTAAGTAGGTCAATTTAGGTAATACCAGGGATGTGAGCAGGTTTTTCCTACCAAACCAAGATAGGATTGGCAGGTCTAGATCTTTAAGGGAAGTGGAGATATGACTCAAGAGGGGTAAATAATTTAAAGCAAACAGTTGGGAAGGGTCATTACTGATCTTAACCCCTAGATATTTAAGTTGAGGACTTGACCAATTGAAAGGTGACTTTTGTTCAAGGCGTTTTGCTAAACTAAAGGAGAGGCCAGTATGTATGATTAGGGATTTACTATGGTTAACCTTGAAATTGGACAACCTACCAAACGTCTCTAGATGGTGATAGACTTTGGGGAGTGCAGTTTCAGGGTTACTGATCATCATCAATAAGTCGTCGGCAAAGGCCGCCGTCTTGTGTTCTTGATCTCCCAGATTTACACCTCTGATGTCTCTATCAGATCTAATGGTTTGCAGCAGAGGTTCCATAGTTAAAACAAAAAGAAGAGGGGAAAGGGGGCAATCCTGTCTAGTACCGTTTCTAATAAAGAAGGGGGAAGAGATAATATTATTGATCGAGATGGAGGCGGAAGCCTTTGAGTACATGGCGTCTATGGCTGAGAGGAAAGGGGATGGGAATTTCTGCGAGGAGAGGACCGTGTTCATAAATGACCATTTAACCCTGTCAAAAGCCTTCTCAGCATCTGTGCTGAGAAGGACTAGAGGCAAGGATTTCTTTTTCGCGTGGAAGAGAACGTTAAGAACTCTAGCAGTATTATCTTTGCCTTCTCTCCCCCTAACAAAGCCAGTTTAATCTGTGTATCAGAGATGGCAGGATTGACGCTAGACGATTTGCCAGCAGTTTAGCTAGGAGTTTAAGGTCAATGTTAAGGAGAGAGATAGGCCTATAGCTAGGACAGAGTGTTGGATCCTTACCCTCTTTAGGAATTAACACAATATGGGCTTTGGTCATTTCACTAGATAGAGGGGTGCCGGATAAGGTCTGATTAAACAGTGGGATTAAGTGGGGAATGAGAGTGTCATGAAATGATGAGTAATATGAGATAGGGAGGCCATCCGGGCCTGGGCTTTTCCCTTTGGGGGAGCTACGTATGACTTCTAGAAGTTCTTTTGGTGTAAAAGGAGAGGCTAGCATTGTTCTATTCTCCTCGGACAGAGTAGGAAGATGTAACTTTTCTAAATATTCAAGAAGAGGAGATGAGGATTCAGGGGAGGAAAGGGGGGGAGTAGGAGTGTCTAAGTTGTATAAAGATTCATAGAAATCTCTAAATTTTGATGCGATTAGTTCTGAGTCGAAGATATGTGAGCCTGTTGTGGTTGAAAGTTTGTGGACAAAGTTGTTTGATTTTCTCTTTTTGACTCTGCTCATCACGAATTTTGTAGCCTTATTCCCGTGGGCAAATATCTTGTGCTGAGAATTGAGGTAGAACTTTGCTGAGAGGGAGTTAAGAAGATCCTTAAGAGAGCGTCTATAACCATTTAATTCCTCTAGATGGGTCTTGAGGAGGGAGATTTTACACTGCGTGCAGAATTATTAGGCAAATGAGTATTTTGACCACATCATCCTCTTTATGCATGTTGTCTTACTCCAAGCTGTATAGGCTCGAAAGCCTACTACCAATTAAGCATATTAGGTGATGTGCATCTCTGTAATGAGAAGGGGTGTGGTCTAATGACATCAACACCCTATATTAGGTGTGCCTAATTATTAGGCAACTTCCTTTCCTTTGGCAAAATGGGTCAAAAGAAGGACTTGACAGGCTCAGAAAAGTCAAAAATAGTGAGATATCTTGCAGAGGGATGCAGCACTCTTAAAATTGCAAAGCTTCTGAAGCGTGATCATCGAACAATCAAGCGTTTCATTCAAAATAGTCAACAGGGTCGCAAGAAGCGTGTGGAAAAAACCAAGGCGCAAAATAACTGCCCATGAACTGAGAAAAGTCAAGCGTGCAGCTGCCAAGATGCCACTTGCCACCAGTTTGGCCATATTTCAGAGCTGCAACATCACTGGAGTGCCCAAAAGCACAAGGTGTGCAATACTCAGAGACATGGCCAAGGTAAGAAAGGCTGAAAGACAACCACCACTGAACAAGACACACAAGCTGAAACGTCAAGACTGGGCCAAGAATATCTCAAGACTGATTTTTCTAAGGTTTTATGGACTGATGAAATGAGAGTGAGTCTTGATGGGCCAGATGGATGGGCCCGTGGCTGGATTGGTAAAGGGCAGAGAGCTCCAGTCCGACTCAGACGCCAGCAAGGTGGAGGTGGAGTACTGGTTTGGGCTGGGGATCATCAAAGATGAGCTTGTGGGGCCTTTTCGGGTTGAGGATGGAGTCAAGCTCAACTCCCAGTCCTACTGCCAGTTTCTGGAAGACACCTTCTTCAAGCAGTGGTACAGGAAGAAGTCTGCATCCTTCAAGAAAAACATGATTTTCATGCAGGACAATGCTCCATCACACGCGTCCAAGTACTCCACAGCGTGGCTGGCAAGAAAAGGGTATAAAAGAAGAAAATCTAATGACATGGCCTCCTTGTTCACCTGATCTGAACCCCATTGAGAACCTGTGGTCCATCATCAAATGTGAGATTTACAAGGAGGGAAAACAGTACACCTCTCTGAACAGTGTCTGGGAGGCTGTGGTTGCTGCTGCACGCAATGTTGATGGTGAACAGATCAAAACACTGACAGAATCATGGATGGCAGGCTTTTGAGTGTCCTTGCAAAGAAAGGTGGCTATATTGGTCACTGATTTGTTTTTGTTTTGTTTTTGAATGTCAGAAATGTATATTTGTGAATGTTGAGATGTTATATTGGTTTCACTGGTAAAAATAAATAATTGAAATGGGTATATATTTGTTTTTTGTTAAGTTGCCTAATAATTATGCCACAGTAATAGTCACCTGCACACACAGATATCCCCCTAAAAATAGCTAAAACTAAAACAACTAAAAACTACTTCCAAAAATATTCAGCTTTGATATCAATGAGTTTTTTGGGTTCATTGAGAACATGGTTGTTGTTCAATAATAAAATGAATCCTCAAAAATACAACTTGCCTAATAATTCTGCACTCCCTGTAGACACTAAGATGAATAGGTAGTATGATAGGCAAAACCTGTATTATTTTAATCAACTTTGAGCGATGCAATCCCTTCTTTTGTTAGCTTGGTGCCGACTTTTCTGTGATGCTCGACTACCCTCAACAAGAATTGTTTTAGTTGTTCGTCCCTGACCGATTCATTAAACTTTTTTATTAGAGCAATTCCTCTTTCTGCAGTATCATTGACCACCTTAAGAGCGTTTACATGGCTTCTTAGAGAATCACTGCAGTATTCTATCATGTCGTGGATCCCAAATAATTCAAAGAACGATTTTTTTTTATTAGTAAAAAAAAATTGCTCAGGTCTTTTCCTTCAAAAACTAGGTTTTTACCCTCTAATCGTTTCATTTACTTTTTCTTTGCAGGTTTGGTTTCTAAATTTTTAGTCTTATTTTCCTTAACAGCCTGAGTAATACGTTCGTCCAAAAAAGCCAATCCAACGTTTGTTTTTGACAGATACCAAAGGTGTCTCTTAACAACTGTGAGAGCACTTTTTATGATGTCTGCCACTGGGTAAGTGCTCAGAAGCTGTAGCATATCCAAATCATTCACAAACGGAAAATGCAAATGTGATCGCACACTACATCCAGCACTCTGCCCTCCATGCTGGATGAGACATTGGTTTATATTTTGGCCAAAACATAGTAAGCCACTCACCGCGTCAAGGTCGTCTCAATTGAGTGGTCCCTAACTCTTGTTCCTACCTGTTCATGGGCCATGACAGCCACATAAAATCCAGGGAATGCAGGTCAGCATGCAAGCCAAGTACACTTTGCTTGTAACCCTGTCCGGTGCCATTACAGCTTTCATCTGATCCAGGGATGCAAGTACCAACATGCATGCTGAACCCACCATATACTTCTCCTGGAGCCAGATGGCTAATGGTAGGTTCTATATAAGCAGACTCAGTTTTATACTGACTTTAAAACCAGCCTCCAGGACAGATTAACTGGTCAGGTGTGCTTGACTCAAAGGAGATCGCCACGCCTCCAATATATGCTACAACGAAAAAAATATAGGGGGTTGAGTCCGCACAACCTGCCTGCAGGTGCACATCACTATGGCGAAATACCAAATCCAAATCCAAATCATTCTTTGGAACCCATCGACTTACAATTGCCTCATGCAAAAAGCAAACATATATGAGGCTGACAAAATGTGCAACCCGTTTCATTACTTTCAATTCTCATTGAGGAATATTCAACTGTTTAGTGAAGAGGACAATTTTAAGTCCATATATTGCCTTTGCCATCAATCTTGCTTGATGCAGAGCCCCTGGGATCCTGAAACTGAAGTCGTTTTTAGACCAACCTCCTAGGTACAGGAGTGAGAGTATGAGGATGGTTATGCAGAAAACTAGAAGTCACAAATAAAGATCCAACTGACTTGATCCCAAACAAGGAACAAATGGGTGAGCCCTATAAAAGCCCTAGAGCTCTCCCTGACTGCTCAGCCCATGCAAAGATCTTTATGATAGAAAGTTACATGCCCCCGTACCTAGACTGAGTGACACCTGAAAACCCTATAACAGTGAGGGGACACGACCACCAGCTCCCTGCACTCAATACGGAGGGAGTCAGGGTCACCTAGAATCAAGCCAACAGGAAAACACAAATAAAGGAATAGACTTATCTGAGAAACCAGCAGTTGCAACATCTAGCAGTGAGCACAATCCAGGAAGTGGTATAAACCGCAAAGTGAAGCAGTATGGGAGGGGATATAAAGGGAGGCGATCACTGCTAATAGATGACAGCTTGGAGAGGGAGGAGAGAAGACAAAACAAAACCAAAACAAAAGAACATCATGCAAGAGGTACTGAAGAACATCTGTCAGAACTTTTCAGAGATCTGGCGGTGACAGAGTAGTAATAAAAGTAATCAATGTGTGCAACTCCTAAATATTATCCAATCTTCTTGAAATTTGGCATATATATATTTTATATATACATCACTGATGTGTGTATAATATATATATATATATATATAACTTGGGGAAGTTCTGCAGTATATAAATACTAAGAATAGTCCTGCAGTGTGTGTATATATATATATATATATATATATATTATTAAGGGTAGTCCTCTGCAGTATATGTATATATTACTACTATGTGTAGTCTTGCAGTGTAAAGAAACAAAATAAAATAATAATATATATATATATATATATATATATATATTATATATATATAAATCCAGAAAATGGACGGCACTCTGGTTAGATGAAAGTGAATGTTCCTTTATTCAACCATAGGGTGCAACGTTTCGGCTCCAAAATGAGCCTTTTTCAAGCTTGAAAAAGGCTCATTTTTGGAGCCGAAACGTTGCACCCTATGGTTGAATAAAGGAACATTCACTTTCATCTAACCGGAGTGCCGTCCATTTTCTGGATTCATTTGTTGGGGTAAGAAGTCGATTCCCCTGGAACGTGCACCCATTTTTTCAGATAGTAGTCAGTGCCGCCATTTTTCTTCTATATATATATATATATATATATATATATATATATATAAACACAAATACCGCAGCAGCAAAGTCAGACCGTGTGTACTGAGTGCAATTCCTCACAGAGGTCGGCTTCTCCTCCACGATACGTACTTTCCAAAAAACGAGGCAGCACTTCCAGGTTTCGATGACAGGGTGAAGACCCCAAAACTTTATTCCCAGCAACCTTTCGGCCTACTCAATGAGGCCTTTGTCAAATATATATACACAGCAAGGTGGCTCAGTGATTAGACTGAGAGACTGGTGCCTTTTCGCTGGGGTCATAGGTTCGAATCCAACATCTGCATGGAGTTTATATGTTTTCTCCGTGTCTGTGTGGGTTTCTATCAGGTACTCCGGTTTTCTCCCAGACATACTGATAGGCAACTTAGACTGTGAGTCCCACTGGGGACAGATTGATGATATGGTCTGTAAAGTGCAGAATATAGTAGTGCTATATAAGTGCATACAATAAGTAAAATAAAAAATAAATATATTCCTGACTCCTGCAGTATATATATATATATATATATATATATATATAATTATTTTTTTTTAAACAAAAATATAAACGCTACACTTTCGGTTTTGCTCCCATTTTGCATGAGCTGAATTCAAAGATCTGAAACATTTTATACATACACAATACACAATCATGGAGGTGAACATGCTGGATGTGGAGGTCCTAGGCTGGTGTGGTTACATGTGGTCTGAGGTTGTGAGGCCGGTTGGATGTACTGCCAAATTATCTGAAACTCCTTTGGAGACGGCTTATGGTAGAGAAATGAACATTCATTGCACGGGCAACAGCTCTGGTAGACATTCCTGCAGTCAGCATGCTCCCTCAAACATTGCGACATCTGTGGCATTGTGCTGTGTGATCAAACTGCACATTTCAGAGTGGCCTTATTTGGTGGGCAGTCTAATCAACACCTTGATATGCCACACCTGTGAGGTGGGATGGATTATCTTGGCAAAGGAGAAGGGCTCACTAACACAGATTTAGACAGATTTGTGAACAATATTTGAGAGTAATGGGTCTTTTGTATATGTAGGAAATTTTTCAGATCTTTGAATTCAGCTCATGCAAAATGGGAGCAAAAGCGTTGCGTTTATATTTTTGTTCAGTATATATATATATTACTTCTAAAGGTAGTCCTGCAGTGTAGATTTGTCTATCTCACTTACAGCCACTTCACCAATCCGGCAAGGACGAAGCAACTGAGCAGGCTTAGGAAACTTGCAGTCCTACTGTCCGCATTTTTGGTGCGCCTGCCAATCTGACCATGCACCTGATGCCTGCCTTTGTTGTCCACCTGCCTGATTATGTTTATACTGTTTACACCCCTGCGAGTGCTGTAGCCTGATCCTGACAGCAGGAAGGGATCTCCATGTTGTGAACTTTTCAGATCTACTACTGCATATACACTCACCTAAAGAATTATTAGGAACACCATACTAATACGGTGTTGGACCCTCTTTTGCCTTCAGATCTGCCTTAATTCTATGTGGCATTGATTCAACAAGGTGGTGATAGCATTCTTTAGAAATGTTGGCCCATATTGATAGGATAGCATCTTGCAGTTGATGGAGATTTGAGGGATGCACATCCAGGGCACGAAGCTCCCGTTCCACCACATCCCAAAGATGCTCTATTGGGTTGAGATCTGGTGACTGTGGGGCCATTATAGTACAGTGAACTCATTGTCATGTTCAAGAAACCAATTTGAAATGATTCGAGCTTTGTGACATGGTGCATTATCCTGCTAGAAGTAGCCATCAGAGGATGGATACATGTTCTCATTCTGTTTACGCCAAATTCGGACTCTACCATTTGAATGTCTCAACAGAAATCGAGACTCATCAGACCAGGCAACATTTTTCCAGTCTTCAACAGTCCAATTTTGGTGAGCTCGTGCAAATTGTAGCCTCTTTTTCCTATTTGTAGTGGAGATGAGTGGTACCCAGTGGGGTCTTCTGCTGTTGTAGCCCATCCGCCTCAAGGCTGTGCGTTTTGTGGCTTCACAAATGCTTTGCTGCATACCTCGGTTGTAATGAGTGGTTATTTCAGTCAACGTTGCTCTTCTATCAGCTTGAATCAGTCGGCCCATTCTCATCTGACCTCTAGCATCCACAAGGCATTTTTGCCCACAGGACTGCCGCATACTGGATGTTTTTCCCTTTTCACACCATTCTTTGTAAACCCTAGAAATGGTTGTGCGTGAAAATCCCAGTAACTGAGCAGATTGTGAAATACTCAGACCGGCCCGTCTGGCACCAACAACCATGCCACGCTCAAAATTGCTTAAATCACCTTTCTTTCCCATTCTGACATTCAGTTTGGAGTTCAGGAGATTGTCTTGACCAGGACCACACCTCTAAATGCGTTGAAGCAACTGCCATTTGATTGGTTGACTAGATAATTGCATTAATATGAAATATAACAGGTGTTCCTAATAATTCTTTAGGTGAGTGTATAGTAGATCTCCTGCATTATAGGGCATATATAAAAAAAAATTCAGTCATGTATAATGGGACAAAACAGAACCATTATTTGTGCCCATAAACATGTATTAGGATGGAGAGAAACACAAAGCCTCTTATAGGCTTCCGTTTTGCATTCCATACTAAAATTCCGTTATAACGGAACACTTTAACGGAATTCCTAGCGCTGGTGAGAACCAGCCCTAAAACTGATAAATATAACAGGCTTTCTTAGCACCTATATTTAATATGCAATTTATAGTGCATTACAAAGAGAGGTTTTATTCAGAGACTGATGGAATAACAGATTCATCCTCCAGAATCCCTCACTGAAAGGAATTATAAATGCAATTTACAGGCATCTATATATAAAAACTAGTCACAATATACTGGAAACATTTCACATAGATAATAATGTCAACAATGCCATGTTTCATTTTGACATTTTAGTCACAATGTAATTGTAGTCGTTACACACTATAAAATTGTAGGTGTTATGTACAATATAATTGCTGGTACACTGGAAATGAAATTGCACCTCCAATTGTCCAGTCATCATAAGAAAAGTAGTTTGTTGACCTGTTAATAATTAGTTGTATATAATTTTTTATTTTTTATACACAGTCAAAGCTTATACATTTTATACACATGTAGCCAGAAATGACTAGGCTTCTTGATATTGTATCTAAATTAATACATTCATTTCATTACTGAGACTCATCGCTTGACAATTTACAGTACATAGCTATGTAACATATAAAAATCAAAACCACTCAATGTTAACTAGCAGGGAAATGTGTCACAAAATGTTTTGCCTGCCAGTAAAAACCTGATTGTAACACATATCATTTTTTTTCCAATTTGATTTTATTTTCAGATTATTTTATTCTAATTTCTGAACATGATTATGGGGGCAGCCATCTTGCCTGAGCTGTTCTTAACAGCATTAAGAAAATTGGTTTATGGCATCTCCACGGTCCATAGACCCAGTGGACTGGAGGGTACTAGTGTTGATCGAGCATGCTCGGCCGAACACCAGCCGAATGCCGCATGTGCTCGAGCCCAATGCTCGAGTCTCCTCCCCGCACGTTTCTTGACTGCTGTGCAGCCAATAAATGTGCAGGTGAGTACTGCCCTCATTGTAAAGCCGTAACAATGTTGGTTACTGGCATTACAGTGATTGGCTGGCCGGAACGTGTCATCGGGTGCTATATCGTGTTCGGCTCAGTCTTAGGCCTCATGCACACAAAAGTTGTTTTTTGCGTCTACAAATTGTGCGTCCACCCAAAAAAAAGGATGCGGCATCTGTCTTTTTTGGAGGATCCGTTTTTTTTCCACAGATCCCTTGTAATAAATGCCTATCCTTGTCCGCAAATGTGAAAAAAGTAGGACATGGACTATTTTTTTTTCTGAAGGGAAACACGGACAACGGACGCGGAACACAAACGGATGAACTATCAGCATTTTTTTGCTGACCCATTGAAATGAATGGGTCCCCATCCTATCCGCAAAAAAAAACGGAACGGAGGCCGAGAAAAACAACTGTCGTGTGCATGAGGCCTTAGTCAGGGAGATCTGTGCTGAGGAAGGGACGGACAGTATAGGGAGTGAGATAGGAATAATTTTATTAGACAAACTTTTCAGAGACCCAAAAGTCCTTTTAAGGACTATTGTTGTGTGTGGCAGCAGCAATATCTATTTTTAGCGCATCCTGTGCTAAATAGCGTGCATTAGCTGAGCCACATCTCCTGTGTAAAGTGTGAGAATTCAAAAAATATCTGTGACATCCAGTGTACTGTTTCCGTAGACAGTGTCCGCTGCGGACAGTGACATTAGCTGTGCCACATCTCCAGTGTAAAGTGTGCGCATCCAAAAAATATCTGTGACATCCAGTGTCCTTTATCGATAGACAGTGTCCGCTGCAGACAGTAACATTAGCTACACCACATCTCCAGTGTAAAGTGTGCGCATCCAAAAAATATCTGTGAGATCCAGTGTCCTTTTTCGGTAGACAGTGTCCGCTGCAGACAGTGACATTATCCGCGCCACATCTCCTGTTTAAAGTGTGCGCATCCCAAAAATATCTGTGACATACAGTGGGTCCGCTTCTGAGAGTGACATTACCAGTGCCACATCTGCAGTGTAATGTGTGCACAGAATTTTTTTTATCTTTGACATACAGTGTACTTTTTCAATAGACGTGTCCACTGCGGACAGTGTGTAAAGTGTGCGCATCCCAAAAATATCAGTGACATACAGTGTACTTTTTCAATAGCCGGTGTCCGCTTTTGACAGTGACATTACCAGTGCCACATCTGCAGTGTAACGTGTGCGCAGAAAAAATGTATCTGTATCTTACAGTGTACTTTTTTTCGTAGACGCTGCGGATAGTGACATTACCGGTGGTACCTGTCCTGTATAACGTTTCCTCATCCCAAATACATGTAAGGCCGATTCATTGGCCTGTATTTGTGGGAGGGGCATGGCTGCCTACTTCAACGGCCAGCGTCCCTCCCACTCTGTACGTCGTTACAGCGTTTGAGGAGCCACACCTGGCTTCCCAGTGAGAGGAGTGCAGAATACCTGGATATCCTGACGTCAGTGAGGGTAAGAAGCTGCTTCTCTGCAGCACGCAGTGTTAGGGTCCGGCCGGCGGGGGCTCGCCCCCCTAGGTGAGGAGGGGGCTCCCCCGCACCGGAGAATAATGCCAGGGAGTTGCGCGGCTTCCCACGTGGTACGGGTGTCCAGTCGGCGGTGGGTCGGCCCCTGGTTGAAGGGAGGCTCCTCCGCACTGGTGCACTCTGCCAGGGAGCTGTGCGGCTCCCCACGCGGCGCACGAGTCAAGCCGGCGGGGGGCGGAGCCCATGGTGAAGGAAGGGCTCCCTCTGCCCCGGTGCACAATGCCAGGGAGCTGCGCTGCTCCCCACGTGGTACGGGTGTCCAGCCGGCGGTGGGTCAGCCCCTGGCTGAAGGGGGCTCCCCCGCACTGGTGCACTCTGCCAGGGAGCTTTGCGGCTCCCCACGCGGCACAATAGTCAAGCCGGCGGGGGGTGGAGCACATGATGAATGTAGGGCTCCCCCTGCACTGGTGCACTATGCCAGGGAGCTGCGCTGCTCCCCACGCGGTACGGGTGTCCAGTCGGCGGTGGGTCGGCCCCTGGCTGTAGGGGGGCTCTCCCGCACTGGTGCACTCTGCCAGGGAGCAGCGTGAGCTCCCCACGTGGCAATTGGGTATAGGTGCAGGGGACAGTGTGTCCCCCCTCCTCGTTTTCAATAAAGTCTGTCCATGCCGTTAGTTAGGCAGGGATCAGGGGTGGGAGAACTAGGCTCGGTCAGGGGGAACAGCTCATAGGCGGTGGCTGGCTTCCTTCTGCCGCCCGTACATAAGGTTTCCCAGGGGGTTATTTAGGTACAGGGTGTTAATGAGTCCATGCAGGTGATTACCAGGGATCTTAGGCGGGTGTGTTGGGTCTGGTTTGGTAGGGACGGGATATAAAAAATAAATAAAAAAAAGGGGCGGGAATTCGTAGTTGGTGAAGCAAGGTCTCCGGGAAAGAGCGGATTACAGAGTACCGCACGGTCTACAGGCCTGGTCCGCCATGAGCAATCCTAGCGGAGGCTGCAGGTCAGGGGCCTAGGTTCGCTTGTGTCAGTGTTAAGCCAGTATGGGGGCTTAGTAGGTGCGGCTTGCCGCGGTATTTTACCCTCCCTAGGTTACCAGGTTAAGTAATTTTTAATTTGCAAAGGGTTAATTTGTAAATTTAATTAAAAAAAAACAAAAAAAAATGCTGCTCCTTTTCCATCATTCGCGTTGATTGGCGTGCTGTCTGGCTGAACCCGGGTGCCGATACATGCTGTCTGACTGTGCCACTAGCTCCTTGCGACGACCTCCCCCTGCTTCCAACTCGTCTCCTCCTACTCTCTGTCTCCCGATCTGAACTTTCCCCCTGTTCTTCTTCTCTTCGAGAGGGCCCCCACGTGACATCCACGGACACATCGTCATCATAACCGCTTCACTTGTATCTGACAACTCAGCAAAGGAAGCAGCAGCGGGTACAACATCATCATCATCACACCGTACTTCCATGTGTGTAATGCTGCCTGACTGAGACATATCCCTGTTATCTACATCCTCTGGCAATAATGGTTGCGCATCACTCATTTCTTCCAACTGATGTGTAAATAACTCCTCTGACAGATCAAGTGAAGCGGCTGTGGTGCTAGTGTTGGTGGTGGCGGCAGGCAGGCAGGCAGGCGAGTGGTAACTTGAGAGGTGCCCGAAGCTGAGCTGGAGGAGGATGGTGCGCCAAGGTTCCGAGCGGAAGTTGTAAAAGATTGGGTGTCCTGTGTTAGCCAGTCAACTATGTCCTCATAACTTTTCGAGTTCAGGGTACGTGGCCTCTGAACACTGGGAATTATTCTAGGGCCAAAGGAAATCACAGCACCACGACGGCCCCTGAGGGGTGGCCTGCCTCTGCCTGTCATTTTTTTTAGATTAGTGGTCCTATGTGTGCAAGGTACTGTGCCACCCAATATGAGTGGTGGTCAGTGGGCACAGTATACTCTGTGGGCCTGACACACACTCGCTTGCAACTGCAATTATATTACAGAGATTTTTTTTTTTTACTGTTTTAACTTAAAGCTACTGTACCACCAGATATGAGTGGTGGGCACTGGCAGTGGGCACAGTACACTCTGTGGGCCTGACACACACTGGCATGAAACTGCAATTATATTACAGAGATTTTTTTTTTTACTGTTTTAAATGCATGCTACTGTGCCACCAGATATGAGTGGTGGGCACTGGCAGTAGGCACAGTACACTCTGTGGGCCTAACACACACTGGCAGGCAACTGAAATCATATTACATAGAAAAAATTGTTTTAGTGTTTTAACTGCAAGCTACTGTGCTACCAGATATGAGTGGTGAGCACTGGCAGTGGGCACAGTACACTCTGTGGGCCTGACACACACTGGCAGGCAACTGCAATTATATTATAGATAAAAAATAGTTTTACTGTTTTAACTGCAAGCTACTGTGCCACCAGATATGAGTGGTGGGCACTGGCAGTGGGCACAGTACACTCTGTGGGCCTGACACATACTGGCAGGCAACTGCAATTATATTACAGAGAAAAAATTGTTTTAGTGTTTTAACTGCAAGCTACTGTGCCACCAGATATGAGTGGTGGGCACTGGCAGTGGGCACAGTACACTCTGTGGGCCTGACACACACTGGCAGGAAACTGCAATTATATTACAGAGAAAAAATTGTTTTACTGTTTTAAATGCAAGCTACTGTACCACCAAATATGAGTGGTGGGCACTGGCAGTGGGCACAGTACACTCTGTGGGCCTGACACACACTGGCAGGCAACTGCAATTATATTATAGATAAAAAATAGTTTTACTGTTTTAACTGCAAGCTACTGTGCCACCAGATATGAGTGATGAGCACTGGCAGTGGGCACAGTATACTCTGTGGGCCTGACACACACTGGCAGGCAACTGCAATTATATTACCGAGAAAAAATTAGTTTACTGTTTTATCTGCAAGCTACTGTGCCACCAGATATGAGTGGTGGCCACTGGCAGTGGGCACAGTACACTCTGTGGGCCTGACTTACACTGGCAGGCAACTGCAATCATATTACAGAGAAAAAATTGCTTTAGTGTTTTAACTGCAAGCTACTGTGCTACCAGATATGGGTGGTGGGCACTGGCAGTGGGCACAGTACACTCTGTGGGCCTGACACACACTGGCAGGCAACTGCAATTATATTACAGAGAAAAAATTGTTTTACTGTTTTAACTGCAAGCTTCTGTGCCACCAGATATGAGTGGTGGGCACTGGCAGTGGGCACAGTACACTCTGTGGTCCTGACACACACTGGCAGGCAACTGCAATTATATTAGGCTACTTTCACACTTGCGTTAGGAGCGGATCCGTCTGGTGTCTGCACAGACGGATCCGCTCCTATAATGCAAACGCTTGCATCCGTTCCGAACGGATTCGTTTGCATAACTGTTTATTTCAGATCTGATTTTTCACTTCGGAAAACTCAGATCCGACAGTATATTCTAAACACAGAAGCGTTCCCATGGTGATGGGGACGCTTCAAGTTAGAATATACTGAGAACTGTGTACATAACTGCCCCCTGCTGCCTGGCAGATGCTGCCAGGCAGCAGGGGGCAGACCCCCCCCCCCCCTCCTGTTTTTAACTTATTGGTGGCCAGTGCGGCCCCCCCCTCCCTCCCTCCCCAGTATTAATTGTAACCAGTGCGGCCCCCCTCCCTCTATATTCATCGGTGGCCAGTGCGGATATTAAATGTGACCAGTGCGGCCTCCCCCTCCCTCCCTCCCCTGTATTAAATATGACCAGTGCGGCCTCCCCCTCCCTCTATATTCATTGGTGGCCGGCCAGTGCGGATTCTAAGTATTGTTCAGATTCTCACACAGAGATTGTTCGCACAGAGATTGTTCCAGATTCTCTGAATCTTCGGATGATGTTATGCACAGTTGATGAAAGATGCAAAGTATTTGCAATTTTCGCTGGGGTAACACCTTTCTGATATTGCTCCACTATCTTTCTGCGCAACATTGTGGGAATTGGTGATCCTCTACCCATCTTGGCTTCTGAGAGACACTGCCACTCTGAGAAGCTCTTTTTATACCCAATCATGTTGCCAATTGACCTAATTAGTGTTAATTGGTCTTCCAGCTCTTCGTTATGCTCAAATTTACTTTTTTCAGCCTCTTATTGCTACTTGTCCCAACTTTTTGGGGATTTGTTGACACCGTGAAAATTGGAATCAACGTATTTTTCCTTTAAAATTATACATTTACTCGGATTAAACATTTGATCTGTCATCTACGTTCTATTACAAATAAAATATTGACATTTGCCATCTCCACATCATTGCATTCAGTTTTTATTCACAATTTGTTTCATGTTCCAACTTTTTTGGAATCCGGTTTCCACTAGCCCTAAAAAGGGCTTTTTGGGGTGCTGTCAGGACGCTGTTCTTACAGCAGATCAGATGAGTCTTTCAGGACTGGAGTGGACACAGAACACTGGCCTAGCTAACGATTTCCCTATTAAATCAGCAGCAGCAGCACTCTCCCTGCTCTCACTAACACTGCAGCTTCAGAATGAATCTAAGATGGATGCTGTCCTTGCTTTTTGATCGGAGGTGGGAGGGTCTGGGAGGGAGGGTATGCTGCTGATTGGCTGGAATGTGTCTGCTGACTGTGAGGTACAGGGTCAAAGTTTGCTCAATGATGACGTATAGGGGGCGGACCGAACATCGCATATGTTTGCCCGCCGCGGCGAACGCGAACAAGCGATGTTCGCCGGGAACTGTTCGCCGGCGAATAGTTCGAGACATCTCTACTCGTCACATGTGTTGAATTTCTCCGAGATCCATGCCTCATTCATTTTGAGAAATATGAGGTAGTCCACACGGTCGTGAGCTAGGCGCTGCGCTGAACCTTTCGGACAGGCCAAGAGTTCCATGGCAAATTGTGCAAGCTCTGGCCACAGGTCAAGCCTGCACACCCAGTAGTCCAGGGGTTCCTCGCTTTTCAGAGCGTCCACATTAGCCATTAACCTGATGTAGTCGGACAACTGTCGGTCTAGGGGTTCCCTGAGGCTGGATACAGAGGACGGCTGTCGATGGGTTGGCTGCAAGAATGATCTCATATCCGAAGTGACCAACACATCTTCAAACCGCCCTCTTCTTGCATGCACTGTTGGATTGGTACCCGCAACTGTTTCTCTGTGAGTGGAAATTCCTCTGCCAGTGCCCGCAAAAGCAGAAAGCAGCATTTCTCGAAACAAGACCTGGAAGTGCTACATTCTGACAGCTCTGTGATGCTTGTAACATGTCCACCATTTTGTATTTGTACAGAGGGTCTAAGTACGTTGCCACCCAGTACTGGTCCTTGCCCTTTATGCTTTTTATATTGGTCCCTCTTCAAACACTGGAGCATGAAGGCCCCCATTTGCACTAAACTGGAAGCGGTGGAGTGACCTGGCTCCTGCTCATCACCCAGGATATTGTCGTCCTCGGTCTCCTCCCCCCAGGCATGGGAAACACCAGGGATCCCAGAAAAGTTAAAAGCATGCTCTTCTTGCTCGTCCTCTACCCCGACACCATCCTCCTCTGACTCCTCTTCAGACTTCTGTTAACTTGATTTAGATGGAATAGCACCTTTGGGAATTCATCCAGCATTGCGACTTCCTCATCTTCCTGCTCCTGCTCCTCGACGTTTTGATCAATGACACGACGCAATGCACGCTCCAGAAAAAAGGCATAATGTATGATGTCACTGATGGTGCCCTGGCTGCGACTGACCAGTTTGGTGATCTCATCAAATGCCTGCAGAAGTCTACATGCAACGCGCAAGAGCAGCCACTGGCGCGGTGAAAAAAAAACAAGCTCCCCAGAACCTGTCCTGTACTGGCCGACAGTAAAATTGTTATCCTGTGACCGCCTAATGCACCTCCAGCCACAGAATCCAAAGTTCTTTGCTGTCAGGTGAATGCCTATTGGCTAATTTTTGGGGCCTGTACTGGCCGACAGTTACATTTTTATCCTGTTACCACCTAATGTACCTCCAGCCACAGAATCCAAAATTCTTTGCTGTCAGGTGAATGCCTATTGCCCTTATTTATGTGGCCTGTACTGGCCAACAGTTACATTTTTTTTCTCTAGCTACATAATTACACCCTTGTCTCACTCTTCTGCCTCTTATTATGGTAGCGTATGAACCACGTTCACCATAAGGACCTTCCCCGTACTGTGCCCCCTTATACCCTGCATTGTGCCATCTTACCACCCCCTGTGCAGTGCCCTTAGTCATTCCCTGTACTATGCCCTCTTATACCCTTTTATCCGGTCACAGTCTGGCGGTTTTATCCGGTCACTGTACAGAGGTGTTATCCGGTCAATGCATGGCGGTGATATTCAATAACTGGATGGCCATAACTGTATCCCTTTCCCTGCCCACGCCATCTTTTTTTTAGACTTGGCATGAGCAGGAAAAATGTGCAGCTTGTGGTGCTAAGGACCTTTGCGCCACAATCTGTGTCAGAAATAGGTAGGGCAAATATCTTTATATTATATAGATTCGAGTGTACACTGCGTGCAGAATTATTAGGCAAATGAGTATTTTGACCACATCATCCTCTTTATGCATGTTGTCTTACTCCAAGCTGTATAGGCTCGAAAGCCTACTACCAATTAAGCATATTAGGTGATGTGCATCTCTGTAATGAGAAGGGGTGTGGTCTAATGACATCAACACCCTATATTAGGTGTGCATAATTATTAGGCAACTTCCTTTCCTTTGGCAAAATGGGTCAAAAGAAGGACTTGACAGGCTCAGAAAAGTCAAAAATAGTGAGATATCTTGCAGAGGGATGCAGCACTCTTAAAATTGCAAAGCTTCTGAAGCGTGATCATCGAACAATCAAGCGTTTCATTCAAAATAGTCAACAGGGTCGCAAGAAGCGTGTGGAAAAACCAAGGCGCAAAATAACTGCCCATGAACTGAGAAAAGTCAAGCGTGCAGCTGCCAAGATGCCACTTGCCACCAGTTTGGCCATATTTCAGAGCTGCAACATCACTGGAGTGCCCAAAAGCACAAGGTGTGCAATACTCAGAGACATGGCCAAGGTAAGAAAGGCTGAAAGACGACCACCACTGAACAAGACACACAAGCTGAAACGTCAAGACTGGGCCAAGAAATATCTCAAGACTGATTTTTCTAAGGTTTTATGGACTGATGAAATGAGAGTGAGTCTTGATGGGCCAGATGGATGGGCCCGTGGCTGGATTGGTAAAGGGCAGAGAGCTCCAGTCCGACTCAGACGCCAGCAAGGTGGAGGTGGAGTACTGGTTTGGGCTGGTATCATCAAAGATGAGCTTGTGGGGCCTTTTCGGGTTGAGGATGGAGTCAAGCTCAACTCCCAGTCCTACTGCCAGTTTCTGGAAGACACCTTCTTCAAGCAGTGGTACAGGAAGAAGTCTGCATCCTTCAAGAAAAACATGATTTTCATGCAGGACAATGCTCCATCACACGCGTCCAAGTACTCCACAGCGTGGCTGGCAAGAAAGGGTATAAAAGAAGAAAATCTAATGACATGGCTTCCTTGTTCACCTGATCTGAACCCCATTGAGAACCTGTGGTCCATCATCAAATGTGAGAATTACAAGGAGGGAAAACAGTACACCTCTCTGAACAGTGTCTGGGAGGCTGTGGTTGCTGCTGCACGCAATGTTGATGGTGAACAGATCAAAACACTGACAGAATCCATGGATGGCAGGCTTTTGAGTGTCCTTGCAAAGAAAGGTGGCTATATTGGTCACTGATTTGTTTTTGTTTTGTTTTTGAATGTCAGAAATGTATATTTGTGAATGTTGAGATGTTATATTGGTTTCACTGGTAAAAATAAATAATTGAAATGGGTATATATTTGTTTTTTGTTAAGTTGCCTAATAATTATGCACAGTAATAGTCACCTGCACACACAGATATCCCCCTAAAATAGCTAAAACTAAAAACAAACTAAAAACTACTTCCAAAAATATTCAGCTTTGATATTAATGAGTTTTTTGGGTTCATTGAGAACATGGTTGTTGTTCAATAATAAAATTAATCCTCAAAAATACAACTTGCCTAATAATTCTGCACTCCCTGTATTATACTGTGCCCTGTATTTCCCAGTAGAAAATGATCCTTGGGAAACACAGTCCTCATCCCTGACCACCAGGACCAGGTATCGTTCTGTCAGTACATGGCGGGCTCACCTCTCCACCACGCTACTCCGCTGTGTACTGGTGCTTGTTCTGACACTAGGGCTGGGTTCACATACTATTTTTGCCATCCATTTAATGAATACCAAAAATGTATGCGTTAACAGATGCCTCAGACTGATGCCGTACAGTGGCGTCCGTTCACCATACAGTTCCATGGTAGGAAAAAAAATTACGTTAATGTATGCATTTTTTTATGTACTCTGCAGGTTACAAAAACGTGGAGTGCTGCACATTTGTATACATCATTACCGATAGGAAATAAAAAATTTCTAGGCTCCAGCAGGGCATATTTTTGAGAGTTTCACTTTAAGATGCATAAAAATGGCCCCTGATTAAAATACATATTTTTTTGTGGGAATTTTTGCCAATGATCCCCCTCTGGTATGTCACTGTCCATGTTGAGGGACTATTTGTACACTCATAGTTTGTATTTGGTGGCTGCAAATATGACCTGAAGGTTTTTCCGGTTCGTTTCCTGTTATTAATGTTAATGGGCGTGATGCGAATGCGCGGTTCGCAAACATTTGATCGCGAACGCGTGCTTGAGAATAGTCTCGGCCGATGTTTGTCCATCACTATACAGAGGGGCAGGGATCTGCTGCACCGCAACAGTCTGGAAGAGGCAGTGGGGTGGCAAAAGAGAGAAGGCGGGCCACACCAAACAGGCCCACAACTGCTCCACTGAGCAACCCCTTGCGGAAATCTCCCTTGCCAAGGGGTAGGTGTTCCACAGTATGGCGCATTTTTGAGGAAAGTATTTGCCTGTTTGTTATGTTTGCCTATGTACCGTCGGTACCTTCTGGTACCTGTTGTCTGTTTGCTCCTGTTGTCACTGTCTAGTTCACGCTCCAGAGTGGACGCTAGCAACTCCCTGCTGCAAAGCCTAACCCTACCATCTGGGGCCCTAGTGAATACCAGGAGTTGCTTTGTCACGCCCCTCTGGAGTATTACTAGACAGTGGCACAGTGGCGCAGTGGGGGTTTTCCTTCCACTGTGCGGACGGTACATAGAGCTCTTAATTTTCCCTGTGTTTCCTTCCTTGGACTCTGTTTGTGCAATAAACTCTTGTGTGTCTGTACCTGATTTCCGTTTGTTTTTGCTTGACGACGCAGAGGTCTCTCCTGGGACCTCCAACTCGTGACAGTTACCTTGCCACTCTGTGGTCTCCTCATGCTGATGCCACCTCCACACTGTCACCTTGCCACTCTGTGGTCTTCTTATGCTGCTGCCACCTCTACACTATGTCACCTTGCCACTTTGTGGCCTCCTCATGCTGTTCCCACCCTCCCCACTTCATGACTGGGCCACTATTTTGCCTTCTGGCCTATTATCATTTATTTGACAATGCTTCTGATGTGTCAGAAGGAAGGAAAAATGAGACGCACAACGGATCCTGTCTGTGTAGCAGCTATAAGGCCTGTATGGTCCCATCAGAATTGGCTTGTGATTTGGTAGCCAAAAGCAGGAGTGGGTACAAAACACAGAAGATATGCAAATATTCCATTCATGTGTCATCTCTGTTTTGGATCCACTCCAGTTTTTTTGGCATTAGCAATACTGATGAATTACTGACCAAATGCTGACTGAGTGAAGGCGGATGCTCAACAAGTCAACATACAGGATGCGTTTTTTGGGGGTTATTGTTCTGATAGATCAGATGAAAGGCAAATTAATCAGTGACTTCAATGCAAACTTACTGCTGACACCCTTTCCACGCTGTCTGGGGGCTTTACTTCTATAAGCGTTTAATAGAACAGATTCTGTAGACATCTATGTGGAATCAGCTGATGACGGTGTAAAAGGATCCGCTTCTTCTTGGCATCAACCTGAGTACATAATTGAGTTATTTGGTCAGTTTTGGCCCCTTTACTGCCCAAATAAGTTAAGTGTGCAGTGATTCTAAGAGTGACGCCTGTCATCTGCATGTCATACTGACTCACAGTATTATTTTACTACCACAGCAGACTCTCTATGTGTGTTACTGCAAGGCACAGTGTTCTATACCACTATAAAGGCTATCTGCAGCCAGGAAATAGGCATTTTTTACACGATTTGCCGCAAAAATATTTGGCAAACCAGCCGAATCAAATTTTTGAAAAATTCGCTCATCTCTAATTGGGATAGTACTGTAAAATTGCTTTAAAAAGGTTGCCCCACAAAAAATATTGGACAGTTTGCAAACCAGCACCAGGATCTGAATACTTTTGTAATCGCAACTTATTAAAAATGTTGTATGTCTATTGCTTAATATATAGATAACTTGTTACCAGCATTTACTGTGAGTTTTAAAATTATCATAATCAATAGTGATGAGTGGCATAGGCAATATTTGAATTCGCAATATTTCACAAATCTTTGGCCACATATTCGTGATTGCGAAAATCAGTAATGTAATACGGAATTATTGCGCACACAATTTTATTACCTATAACATATAATAAACAGACACTTATACAAAAGCTGTATGCCAAAAGCCAGGTATGTGCTAACCAATAACCTATCCATAAGACAGGTACATTCAGCATACCTTACAATGGCAGCCTTGTGCACTATGAGACATTCAAATGCAGCTTTTATTTTTTTTTCCTCAGATGGGGATACTATTCGATCATTAAACTACCGATCATGCTTCTCCCAGCCATCATCATCTGGGAAAAAATATTTTTCTTATTTTCCAACATACTTACAAACAATACAAAAAAATACAAATCAAGAGTAACAATCTACTACATTAATCCACTTTCTCACTTTCCATATCTTTTCTGCATCAACCTCCCCTTTCCTTTCTTTATCCAACAGATAATACACATATAACTTCCCTAATACCATTTGTACACTATCTCTAATTGTTAATTCTATCATTTTAAACACATATATTTCTTACATCCCACAATACTTCTTTTATACAAGCCAACAACCAAAATGCTTTCTCTTTCACCCCATCACTCATACCTAAACCAAACATAAATAATTCAAAGGACAACAAACTGATCCCAGTTATTTCTTTACATAATGGCCCCACTCTTCTAATCAACTCCCTCGCAAACTTACATTTCCAGAATAGATGTACAATACTCTCACTTCCACCACAACCCTCCCTAGGATATACATCACTTATTACTAATCCACGATTCCTCTGAAACTCTTTTACTGGTAAAACCTATGTAAACTCTGCCAAACCACTTCCCTCTGTCTATTTGTTTACCCATCCATCCTAACTTTCTTCCATACCTTCTCTATATCAGCACCCCTTACCATATTTATTCCCCACTCCATCTCTTTACACTCTATCATCCTGTATAGAGTTGAGCGAACACCTGGATGTTCGGGTTCGAGAAGTTCGGCCGAACTTCCCGGAAATGTTCGGGTTCGGGATCCGAACCCGAACCGAACTTCGTACTGAACCCTAACCCCATTGAAGTCAATGGGGACCCGAACTTTTGGGCACTAAAAAGGCTGTAAAACAGCCCAGGAAAGAGCTAGAGGGCTGCAAAAGGCAGCAACATGTAGGTAAATCCCCTGCAAACAAATGTGGATAGGGAAATGAATTAAAATAAAAATAAAAAAAATAAAAATGACCCAATATCAATTGGACAGAGGTCCCATAGCAGAGAATCTGGCTTATCATCAGCAGAGAATCAGTCTCTTCATGCCATAGCAAAGAATCTGGCTTCATGTCAGCACAGAATCAGTCTCTTCATGCCATAGCAGAGAATCTGGCTTCATGTCAGCACAGAATCTGTCTTCATGTCATAGGAGAGAATCAGGCTTCACGTCACCCACCACTGGAACAGGCCACTGTCACACATTTAGGCCCCGGCACCCAGACAGAGGAGAGCGGTCCCGTAACAGAGAATCTGGCCTTATGTCAGCGCAGAATCTGTCTTCATGTCATAGCAGAGAATCAAGCTTCATGTCACCCACCACTGGAACAGGCCACTGTCACACATTTAGGCCCAGGCACCCAGGCAGAGGAGAGAGGTCGCGTAACAGAGAATCTGGCCTTATGTCAGCACAGAATCTGTCTTCATGTCATAGCAGAGAATCAGGCTTCACGTCACCCACCACTGGAACAGGCCACTGTCACACATTTAGGCCCCGGCACCCAGGCAGAGGAGAGAGGTCCCGTAACAGAGAATCTGGCCTGATGTCAGCACAGAATCTGTCTTCATGTCATAGCAGAGAATCAGGCTTCACGTCACCCACCACTGGAACAGGCCACTGTCACACATTTAGGCCCAGGCAGAGGAGAGAGGTCGCGTAACAGAGAATCTGGCCTTATGTCAGCACAGAATCTGTCTTCATGTCATAGCAGAGAATCAGGCTTCACGTCACCCACCACTGGAACAGGCCACTGTCACACATTTAGGCCCAGGCACCCAGGCAGAGGAGAGAGGTCCCGTAACAGAGAATCTGGCCTGATGTCAGCACAGAATCTGTCTTCATGTCATAGCAGAGAATCAGGCTTCACGTCACCCACCACTGGAACAGGCCACTGTCACACATTTAGGCCCCGGCACCCAGGCAGAGGAGAGAGGTCCCGTAACAGAGAATCTGGCCTTATGTCAGCGCAGAATCTGTCTTCATGTCATATCAGAGCATCAGGCTTCACGTCACCCACCACTGGAACATGCCACTGTCACACATTTAGGCCCAGGCACCCAGGCAGAGGAGAGAGGTCGCGTAACAGAGAATCTGGCCTTATGTCAGCACAGAATCTGTCTTCATGTCATAGCAGAGAATCAGGCTTCACGTCACCCACCACTGGAACAGGCCACTGTCACACATTTAGGGCCAGGCATCCAGACAGAGGAGAGCGGTCCCGTAACAGAGAATCTGGCCTTATGTCAGCGCAGAATCTGTCTTCATGTCATAGCAGAGAATCAGGCTTCACGTCACCCACCACTGGAACAGGCCACTGTCACATATTTAGGCCCAGGCACCCAGGCAGAGGAGAGAGGTCGCGTAACAGAGAATCTGGCCTTATGTCAGCGCAGAATCTGTCTTCATGTCATATCAGAGCATCAGGCTTCACGTCACCCACCACTGGAACATGCCACTGTCACACATTTAGGCCCCGGCACCCAGGCAGAGGAGAGAGGTCGCGTAACAGAGAATCTGGCCTTATGTCAGCACAGAATCTGTCTTCATGTCATAGCAGAGAATCAGGCTTCACGTCACCCACCACTGGAACAGGCCACTGTCACACATTTAGGCCTCGGCACCCAGACAGAGGAGAGCGGTCCCGTAACAGAGAATCTGGCCTTATGTCAGCGCAGAATCTGTCTTCATGTCATAGCAGAGAATCAGGCTTCACGTCACCCACCACTGGAACAGGCCACTGTCACATATTTAGGCCCAGGCACCCAGGCAGAGGAGAGAGGTCGCGTAACAGAGAATCTGGCTTCATGTCAGCACAGAATAAGTCTTCATGTCATAGCAGAGAATCAGGCTTCACGTCACCCACCACTGGAACAGGCCACTGTCACACATTTAGGCCCCGGCACCCAGGCAGAGGAGAGAGGTCCCGTAACAGAGAATCTGGCCTGATGTCAGCACAGAATCTGTCTTCATGTCATAGCAGAGCATCAGGCTTCACGTCACCCACCACTGGAACATGCCACTGTCACACATTTAGGCCCAGGCACCCAGGCAGAAGAGAGAGGTCGCGTAACAGAGAATCTGGCCTTATGTCAGCACAGAATCTGTCTTCATGTCATAGCAGAGAATCAGGCTTCACGTCACCCACCACTGGAACAGGCCACTGTCACACATTTAGGCCTCGGCACCCAGACAGAGGAGAGCGGTCCCGTAACAGAGAATCTGCCCTTATGTCAGCGCAGAATCTGTCTTCATGTCATAGCAGAGAATCAGGCTTCACGTCACCCACCAATGGAACAGGCCACTGTCACATATTTAGGCCCAGGCACCCAGGCAGAGGAGAGAGGTCGCGTAACAGAGAATCTGGCTTCATGTCAGCACAGAATAAGTCTTCATGTCATAGCAGAGAATCAGGCTTCACGTCACCCACCACTGGAACAGGCCACTGTCACACATTTAGGCCCAGGCACCCAGGCAGAGGAGAGAGGTCCCGTAACAGAGAATCTGGCCTGATGTCAGCACAGAATCTGTCTTCATGTCATAGCAGAGAATCAGGCTTCACGTCACCCACCACTGGAACAGGCCACTGTCACACATTTAGGCCCCGGCACCCAGGCAGAGGAGAGAGGTCGCGTAACAGAGAATCTGGCCTTATGTCAGCACAGAATCTGTCTTCATGTCATAGCAGAGAATCAGGCTTCACGTCACCCACCACTGGAACAGGCCACTGTCACACATTTAGGCCCCGGCACCCAGACAGAGGAGAGGTTCATTCAACTTTGGGTTGCCCCGCAATATAATGGTAAAATGAAATTAAAAATAGTATTGAATGAGGAAGTGCCCTGGAGTAGAATAATATATTGTTAAGGGGAGGTAGTTAATATCTAATCTGCACAAGGGATGGACACGTCCTGTGGGATCCATGCCTGGTTCATTTTTATGAACGTCAGCTTGTCCACATTGGCTGTAGACAGGCGGCTGCGTTTGTCTGTAATGACGCCCCCTGCCGTGCTGAATACACGTTCAGACAAAACGCTGGCCGCCGGGCAGGCCAGCACCTCCAAGGCATAAAAGGCTAGCTCTGGCCATGTGGACAATTTGGAGACCCAGAAGTTGAATGGGGCCGAACCATCAGTCAGTACGTGGAGGGGTGTGCACAGGTACTGTTCCACCATGTTAGTGAAATGTTGCCTCCTGCTAACACGTTCCGTATCAGGTGGTGGTGCAGTTAGCTGTGGCGTGGTGACAAAACTTTTCCACTTTTCTGCCATGCTAACCCTGCCCTCAGAGGAGCTGGCCGTGACACAGCTGCGTTGGCGACCTCTTGCTCCTCCTCTGCCTTTGCCTTGGGCTTCCACTGGTTCCCCTGTGACATTTGGGAATGCTCTCAGTAGCGTGTCTACCAACGTGCGCTTGTACTCGCGCATCTTCCTATCACGCTCCAGTGTAGGAAGTAAGGTGGGCACATTGTCTTTGTACCGGGGATCTAGCAGGGTGGCAACCCAGTAGTCCGCACACGTTAAAATGTGGGCAACTCTGCTGTCGTTGCGCAGGCACTGCAGCATGTAGTCGCTCATGTGTGCCAGGCTGCCCAGAGGTAAGGACAAGCTGTCCTCTGTGGGAGGCGTATCGTCATCGTCCTGTGTTTCCCCCCAGCCACGCACCAGTGATGGGCCCGAGCTGCTTTGGGTGCCACCCCGCTGTGAACATGCTTCATCCTCATCCTCCTCCACCTCTTCCTCATCCTCGTCCTCCTCGTCCTCCAGTAGTGGGCCCTGTCTGGCCACATTTGTACCTGGCCTCTGCTGTTGCAAAAAACCTCCCTCTGAGTCACTTCGAAGAGACTGGCCTGAAAGTGCTAAAAATGACCCCTCTTCCTCTTCTTCCTCCTGGGCCACCTCCTCTTCCATCATCGCCCTAAGTGTTTTCTCAAGGAGACATAGAAGTGGTATTGTAACGCTGATAACGGCGTCATCGCCACTGGCCATGTTGGTGGAGTACTCGAAACAACGCAACAGGGCACACAGGTCTCGCATGGAGGCCCAGTCATTGGTGGTGAAGTGTCTCTGATCCACAGTGCGACTGACCCGTGCGTGCTGCAGCTGAAACTCCACTATGGACTGCTGCTGCTCGCACAGTCTGTCCAGCATATGCAAGGTGGAGTTCCACCTGGTGGGTACGTCGCATATGAGGCGGTGAGCCGAAGTTACGCTGTAGTGCAGACAGGCGAGCAGCGGCAGGGTGTGAACGCCGGAAGCGCGAACAGACGGCCCACACTTTATGCAGCAGCTCTGACATGTCGGGGTAGTTGCGAATGATCTTCTGCACCACCAAATTCAGCACATGCGCCAGGCAAGGGATGTGCGTCAAACCGGCTAGTCCCAGAGCTGCAACGAGATTTCGCCCATTATCGCACACCACCAGGCCGGGCTTGAGGCTCACCGGCAGCAACCACTCGTCGGTCTGTTGTTCTATACCCCGCCACAACTCCTGTGCGGTGTGGGGCCTGTCCCCCAAACATATGAGTTTCAGAATGGCCTGCTGACGTTTTCCCCGGGCTGTGCTGAAGTTGGTGGTGAAGGTGTGTGGCTGACTGGATGAGCAGGTGGAAGAAGAGGAGGAGGAAGCTGAGTAGGAGGAGGAGGAGACAGGAGGCAAAGAATGTTGCCCTGCGATCCTTGGCGGCGGAAGGACGTGCGCCAAACAGCTCTCCGCCTGGGGCCCAGCCGCCACTACATTTACCCAGTGTGCAGTTAGGGAGATATAGCGTCCCTGGCCGTGCTTACTGGTCCACGTATCTGTGGTTAGGTGGACCTTGCCACAGATGGCGTTGCGCAGTGCACACTTGATTTTATCGGACACTTGTTTGTGCAGGGAAGGCACGGCTCTCTTGGAGAAGTAGTGCCGGCTGGGAACAACATACTGTGGGACAGCAAGCAACATGAGCTGTTTGAAGCTGTGTGTGTCCACCAGCCTAAATGACAGCATTTCATAGGCCAGTAGTTTAGAAATGCTGGCATTCAAGGCCAGGGATCGAGGGTGGCTAGGTGGGAATTTACGCTTTCTCTCAAATGTTTGTGAGATGGAGAGCTGAACGCTGCCGTGTGACATGGTTGAGATGGTTGGTGACGCAGGTGGTGGTGTTGGTGGTACATCCCATGTTTGCTGGGCGGCAGGTGCCAACGTTCCTCCAGAGGCAGAGGAAGAGGCCGAGGCGGCGGCAGCAGCAGCAGAAGAGGCCGAGGCGGCGGCAGCAGCAGAAGAGGCCGAGGCGGCAGCAGCAGAAGAGGCAGCAGGGGGAGCCTGAGTGACTTTCTTGTTTTTAAGGTGTTTACTCCACTGCAGTTCATGCTTTGCATGCAGGTGCCTGGTCATGCAGGTTGTGCTAAGGTTCAGAACGTTAATGCCTCGCTTCAGGCTCTGATGGCACAGCGTGCAAACTACTCGGGTCTTGTCGTCAGCACATTGTTTGAAGAAGTGCCATGCCAGGGAACTCCTTGAAGCTGCCTTTGGGGTGCTCGGTCGCAGATGGCGGCGGTCAGTAGCAGGCGGAGTCTCTTGGCGGCGGGTGTTCTGATTTTGCCCACTGCTCCCTCTTTTGCTACGCTGTTGGCTCGGTCTCACCACTGAACTCTGAAAGTCAGTGATGTAATACATTCGATATGAACCACATGAAGTTTCACCAAATATCCAGTCTGCAGGTTTGCAATAGGGTCATACCAATATACAGAAGCTGCAGCAATGATCACTTGTTAAATATAGTTCCATATATTCATAAGCTGTTAGCAGAGAGTCAGGACATGCTAAATAAACCTCTTCAAATGTGCTATTAGATAACTGATGATAGTTTTAACAGACAGAGTCTTTACAGTGGACTCTTCCAGAAAGCCCCCTGTGCATTCTGCTACTTGGTTTGGTCTCCTCAGTGCAGACATTTACTGTGAAGGAGGTAGGATCTCTGTCTAAGTTCTCTAAAGCTAAAGTTCATTTATCTATTGTAAAAAGTTATAATATATACCAATAATAGTTCTGTAGAATGTAAAGAGGTGACTGTATGTTTTTTAGCAGCCTTTAAACCCTGCAGCACATGCTAGGCTGAGTAGATGATGTACAGTTAGAGAGCCATGTGTTCTTCCTAAAATGGCTGCAAGACATGCTGTATTCCAGGTCACCCTGCTGCAATATCTTTGTAAATGATTTTCTCTTGTTCATTTTTCTGTATGCTTTGTTATATCCTGTAACATGTATGTGGGAATGTAATATAATGACTGCCTGTTATGATATAGGTGGGCTGGTGACCTGGCTGTATACCACATAGTGGCAGTGTTTCCCTGTTGTATTACAGGTATGTTGCTGTTATCTTCATATACTTGTTCAATGTAAAATCCACTATACGATCACTGTTTTATAATATATTTAGAGTGCAGACATTTACTGTGAAGGAGGTGGGCTGGTGACCTGGCTGTATACCACATAGTGGCAGTGTTTCCCTGTTGTATTACAGGCTCCAGCCAAGTGCACTCCACCTCAATAAAGCTTTAAACCACAGAAGACCTGAGTGTCGTCCCTTAGAGTCCACTTAGAGTTTATGCCTGGAGGAGCTAGTGACCAAGTGAGTGTGAAAGCTGGAGGTGTCGCAGATGGTGCAAGGAAAAGAGGGTTACATTTGGTGCCGTGACTCGGATGTCATAATTCTGCTCAAAGTGACCAGTGAAGATACCTAAAGTCACCAGTGTGTGAGTTCTGAGGTGATTGTGCCACGGCGGAGCTGCTAGGCGGCAGATTGACCTTATTAGCTGTTTATATCCTCTCAGGAATAGAAGATGAGTGGACAAGCCAGAGCCCGCGGAAGAGCACGTGCCAGGGGGCAGCCCAGCCAAGGACAGCCTGGACAGGAGCAAGAGGCTCAAGAACCTAGACGCATTGAAAGACCCCAGCAGCCACCAGCCGAGCCTTTGCTTGTGGGAAGAGGGCGCCAGAGAGGCCCGCCAGTAGTGGAGAGACCTCCGACTGATGCTCTGCAGCTTTCAGCTGGATTTCAGGACATATCCCTCGGAGAACGGGGTGGCCGCAGGCGTGACTTCCATGACCTTGGAGTGAACACCCGGCAGACCATTGAATAGAAATGTGAGACCTGTTTTTTTTTTTGCACTGTGTGATAGGTTAAGGTTTAATCTCAGAATCAGACTTCTATCTGCACGGTAGCGTGTGTCTTAGGTTTTTCTGAATGACACTATCAGTACCTTCAATGTAAGATATCCTTTTTGGGATAGATTTCAAGTAGGCCTCAAATACCAGAAACTAGTTATTTTGAGAATGGCAAATTTGGGAATAGTTTTTCAACCCAGAAAAAAAAAGGGGCTTTTACGGTCACTACAAATAACTCTATACACAACACTCTATACACAAACTTATGAGCCAATCTATCATATGCTTTTTCAAAACCCAAACTTAACAAGAACACCTTCTTCTTCCTCTCCATACAGTCCCACAAACAATCTCTCAACATACACTTATTTTCATGAATCCTCCTTCCTGGTATCGCACAACACTGTCCTTCCCCTATCACTCTATCAATCACTTCTTTCATTCTATTTGCAAACATCTTCACGTAAATCTTATAATCGCAATTAAGTAACTTTATTGGTCGCCAATTCCTTAATTCTTACAGTCACCTTTTTTATGAATCAAGCTAATGACCCCCGACCGCATTCTATCAGCCATTTTCCATTCATCCACACAAACTTATACAATGCTACCACATCAGTTCCTACCACATCCCACATCTTTCTATAGAATTCAACCGGAAGACCATCCTCCCCTGGCATCTTATTTGCAGCCATACTACTAACCACCCTCCTTTTTGTTATTTCTTGTTATATCCCTCATAATCCCCACTCTTTATTCTTCATTAAAGCTCGTATCTATCACTCTTAACACATCCCCTGTCAACCCTTCATCCCTCCATTTCTCAGCATACAATTCTTCATAAAATTTTACAACTTCTTCCTTCATTTCTTCTCCATTCACCTCATTACCACTCTGATTATAACATACATTTACGCATTGCCCCTTTCCAAACACTTTTTTTTTTTTTTTTATGTGCATTTTTTATTCTTCTCCAAGTTTTCTAATTTTGCCCTATAAATTATACTTCTTCCTTTTTTTGATAAAAAATTCTTTAATCTCACGTTTCACTCCCACAATATCCTCACTTACATCAACATCCCCCTCTCTTAATTTATACAAATACCTTAACCTAGCATTCAATCTTACATACTTTTTTCCGTCACTATTTTATAACCTAAATTCTTTAAAAAAAGACCTTGTTTTTATTTTCAGCCAATCCCACCACTTAGACATATCACTAAATTCACTATTTCTCCTACACCAACTTTCATACAATCTTCTATGATCCATTTTAGCATCCTCATTTTCCAACAAACTCACATTTAATTTCCACTACCCACGTCCATACACTCCTCTTGATTCTATATCCAACTCACATATCACACATTCATGATCCGAAAAAACAACTTCTTTCTGTTTATAACTTAAAGGACACACATTTTGTGATACAAAACAATAGTCTAACCTGCTATGAAATCTGCCACTATCTGCATGATAGGTCTTCAATTTAGTTTCAACTTTACATAAATTTTGCATATCAAATAAATTAAAATCTGAAGGTAAGTCTATTAACTCTTACCCAGGCTCATCAATATGATTCTTATCTAAATGACAATTAAAATCTACCGCAATAATTACAGGCATTCTCCCAGGGATAAACAATCTCACCTTCTCAAACAAAAGTTTCCGTTCATTCTTATTTATAGGTGCGTAAATATTAATCACACAAAATTTCACATTTTTATATTCAAAAATTGCTAATATACACCTCCCATCTTCTATTACCATGTAACTTACTAAAGATACATCTCTCCCTTTAACTAAGAAACCAACACCATAATTTTTATTTAAAACACTCCCAGACCACACAGGCTTTCCATACATCCACTCTTCTTCTCTTACTACTTCACACAGACCACATTCCTGCAAACAGAAAATTGCAGCATCTTGTGCTAGAAATTCGAGAATCACCGCTCTTCTAATCTTACTTTTAAATACTCTTACATTCTGTAAGCAGGTCTTGAAACCCACATTTTTTTTTCTCTTTCTTAACGAAAAAAAAAAAAAAACATTTTAAATTCATCCAGGTAGCTTATGCTCAAAGTCATACAGTTTTGCCACCTCCACCACTCCACCAGAATCCATGTTCTCCTCTTACTGGCTTTCGTAGGGGTTGCTGATTTCTGGTCCACTCGTATAACCCCTTCTCTTTTTGACACTTTTACTCTTCTGTACATCTTCTGTACATAAAAATGTTATGTGAATAAAATGTAAAATGAACAAAAGGGCAAGCTGGTTGTGCTAAGGTTCAGAACGTTAATGCCTCGCTTCAGGCTCTGATGGCACAGCGTGCAAACCACTCGGGTCTTGTCGTCAGCACATTGTTTGAAGAAGTGCCATGCCAGGGAACTCCTTGAAGCTGCCTTTGGGGTGCTCGGTCGCAGATGGCGGCGGTCAGTAGCAGGCGGAGTCTCTTGGCGGCGGGTGTTCTGATTTTGCCCACTGCTCCCTCTTTTGCTACGCTGTTGGCTCGGTCTCACCACTGAACTCTGAAAGTCAGTGATGTAATACAGTCGATATGAACCACATGAAGTTTCACCAAATATCCAGTCTGCAGGTTTGCAATAGGGTCATACCAATATACAGAAGCTGCAGCAATGATCACTTGTTAAATATAGTTCCATATATTCATAAGCTGTTAGCAGAGAGTCAGGACATGCTAAATAAACCTCTTCAAATGTGCTATTAGATAACTGACGATAGTTTTAACAGACAGAGTCTTTACAGTGTACAAAAAATAAGCAGATGGCTCACTCTGATTTGTCACGATAGGTGCACAGGTTCAAAGAAACACCCCCTAGGTTCTAATGGATATAGTAAAATTTAAATGGAACCGGCACTCAACAATTCGGAATACACGTGGAAATCAGATAAAATTATTTATTAAACAATCAACATGTGTCCTGTGTGCACCAGGATAAAATTCATAAAATAACATAAAATCTATAAAATGTAGCTTGTGTATAAGCCAGAGAGATAGGTGTCTCTAATCTATCAAGTTCTGACCGCCAGACGCAGCAGACTGCATCCGTGTCCCTCCTATTAGGTAGGGCTATTGGATCACAGTCGTCTGAGAAGCAGGCCGGGGCCGATAAATATAGTACTTCAATGGGTTCGATGACAGTTATCTGATGTAATCACCACTTCATAGTCTCACAGTTCTAAATATATAATATGATTAAAGTCTTATATCATCATCTGAAATACAAAATCTTGAAGGGTCTAGGATGAAGGTAATATTTCAAACGGAGATCAATTGTCCGTCATATATAGCGCTATCAGGGTCTCAGTATACTGGATGAATAGAGTCAATTGTCTAGCACTTTAGTTAAGTCGGTGCTGATACCGCTTGTAGCGGTTCGGTATATTTCCACTTGTGTTGTTACTCACTGCGTCCTCTGTGGGCTCACTCACTCCGGTCTGCGGAAAGACTTCTGCCGTGGCGTCCCACGCTTCAGCCTTTCTCCGCTACGTTTGTTTCGGGTCCGGTCTTTGCCTGGGTCCCGTCTCAACTCTCGTGAGAGATCTGAATTGCCTACTGCGCTTGCGTGAGTTTTCCAACACTTCGTTTGTCTTGCGTAGATAAGTGGATAAAGTCTCCGTCCTTTAGTACATGGCCATGTACCGCTGATATAATTTTTCACAGGTAATACGCCCAGACGCGTTTCGAGATACCTTATCTCTTCCTCAGTGGGTATAACCTGTGAATGTTAGTCACGTATCTTATATAGTCTCTTCTCAATTAATTAATTAAGTACACCTGTTTCAGAATTTCTGTGGGAGAATGAACCCTTTACTTTTCATTAACCTATTCTTTGCCATATAGTATTTATATTTCAGAAGTCCTCTTTCAAAGAGGGTTGCAATACTTCCAGATATCTTACATGAATGTATATACACATATAATAGCCATATATTCGAATGTTTAAAATGAATAAATAATTACACAGATTTATTACACAAATTTAAAACAAATTTAAAACATGCACATGGTAATGTGTCGATCCCGACATGTACCATTATAAAATATATTGGCAGACATTTGACTTCCCACAATGCAGGGAAATATCTTTCTATTAATTTTTTGAGGTAGAGTGATCTGCATGTTCTAATATGTATATGTCAGGTCTCTACTTATCCACAATCGTCTCAGTGTTGTGTGTTTGTATCATTCACTGTCCTCTTGAGGGCTGATTGCCTCAATTTAAAACTGATGTGACAGCCTTATATATTTCTTTTATTTCTTTTGCCATAACGTTTATTACTTGTTACTTAATTTGTGTATAATTTATGTATACTCCTAATCCGCAATTTATATGCATATTGTATTTTCATTGCGATTTTCTACTTGCGGTTTTTTTCTTGCGTTTTTTTTATATTTGCGGTTTTTTCGGATGCGTTTTTTCGGAAAAATTTTTTTAAAAATCTTTTCAAAAAATTTCTCAAACAGTGATCAAACTTAATTATTCCATTGGTTATCTTGTCTCTTTTCAATTTGTTGAATATTTTTTCCTTTTTTCTTTTTATATTCTATTTTTATTTTGTCCAAAAAAATTTTTTTTTATTTTTATTTATTTTTCACATTTTGCTGAAGGAGAATTTCGCCCTAACAATTTAAATAAAACCAAAGATTTCCAGATCTGAGTTTAACCCTGCAGGGAGAAGACTGCCAAAGTCATAAATTCTTCTGGACTCAGCCCGCGACATCCTCATAATGTGATTTCCTCCTCTCCAGTGTACATCTACCCTTTCCAGGGCCACAAAGGAAAAGCCCCTGGGGTCGCTATTATGCGACACTTTAAAGTGTTTGGATAGAGAATGGTTTTCATATCCTTTTCTAATATTATTTAGATGTTCCGTAATTCTCACCCTCAGGGGTCTCTTGGTTCTGCCAATGTACTGTTTTTGGCAGGGGCACTGGAAAAGATAGATGACACTGGAGGAGTCACATGTCAGGCAGCCCTTGATATCTAAGAAGAATTCATTTTGAGTAGATTGGACCCTACTTGTCTTTTTTGGGAATGTTGAGTTTTTACACCCCGAACACCTCCCACATCTGTAGAAACCGTCCATATTCAGCCATTTTTGAAGTGTGAGTGCCTCTTTTTTCTTTTGATTTTTTATTGATGGTGCTATTTTTATACTTAAATTGGGTGCCTTGGTAAAAGTGATTAGTGGGGAAGTGTGTAACATAGGTCCAATGACCTTGTCCCTTAATAAAAAGTGCCAGTGTTGATTAATGATGTGACGTATTTGTTTTGATTGTGAATTATAGGGTAGAATTAATCTTAATTCACCCTCCTTATTTGTGTTTTTGTGAGTGTTTGGCTGAAAAAAGGTCTCTCTCTCTGTTTCTCTAATTTTTACTAGAGCATCTGTAAGGACTTTTTCGGGGTACCCTTTACATTCGAACTGTTCTTTCATTTTCAGGGCCTCAATATCAAAATCAGCTTCTTCTGTACAGTTTCGCTTTATGCGGCGAAACTGGCCAGAGGGAATATTCAACAGCCATTGAGGTAAGTGACAGCTCATAAATGGAATAAAGCTATTCTTTGCTGTTGGTTTATAATAGGTGCTGCACTTATATTTATCATCACGCTGTGTAATCTGAATGTCCAGAAATTCTATGGATGTTTCCTTAATTTTGGACAAAAAAGTCAGATTCTTATCATTATTGTTCAGGGCCTCTAAGAATTCATGCAGTTGGCACTCATCTTTTGTCCATATAAATAAAACATCATCTATGTAGCGACGCCATAGGGCCAGGTCCGCCCCCAGTTTGGGGGCAATGTTTTCGTGCTCCCACTGTGCCAAAAACAAATTAGCATAGCTGGGGGCGAACCTGGTCCCCATGGCCGTCCCACATAGCTGTAAATAGTGGTCACCTTCAAAATAAAAGTGGTTATGATGGAGTATAAATTGCATCCCTTCCATCAGGAATTCAATCTGCTTGGTACACAGGGTCCCATCCAATTCTAATTAACGAAAAAAAAAAAAAAAACATTTTAAATTCATCCAGGTAGCTTATGCTCAAAGTCATACAGTTTTGCCACCTCCACCACTCCACCAGAATCCATGCTCTCCTCTTACTGGCTTTCGTAGGGGTTGCTGATTTCTGGTCCACTCGTATAACCCCTTCTCTTTTTGACACTTTTACTCTTCTGTACATCTTCTGTACATAAAAATGTTATGTGAATAAAATGTAAAATGAACAAAAGGGCAAGCTGGTTGTGCTAAGGTTCAGAACGTTAATGCCTCGCTTCAGGCTCTGATGGCACAGCGTGCAAACCACTCGGGTCTTGTCGTCAGCACATTGTTTGAAGAAGTGCCATGCCAGGGAACTCCTTGAAGCTGCCTTTGGGGTGCTCGGTCGCAGATGGCGGCGGTCAGTAGCAGGCGGAGTCTCTTGGCGGCGGGTGTTCTGATTTTGCCCACTGCTCCCTCTTTTGCTACGCTGTTGGCTCGGTCTCACCACTGAACTCTGAAAGTCAGTGATGTAATACAGTCGATATGAACCACATGAAGTTTCACCAAATATCCAGTCTGCAGGTTTGCAATAGGGTCATACCAATATACAGAAGCTGCAGCAATGATCACTTGTTAAATATAGTTCCATATATTCATAAGCTGTTAGCAGAGAGTCAGGACATGCTAAATAAACCTCTTCAAATGTGCTATTAGATAACTGACGATAGTTTTAACAGACAGAGTCTTTACAGTGGACTCTTCCAGAAAGCCCCCTGTGCATTCTGCTACTTGGTTTGGTCTCCTCAGTGCAGACATTTACTGTGAAGGAGGTAGGATCTCTGTCTAAGCTCTCTAAAGCTAAAGTTCATTTATCTATTGTAAAAAGTTATAATATATACCAATAATAGTTCTGTAGAATGTAAAGAGGTGACTGTATGTTTTTTAGCAGCCTTTAAACCCTGCAGCACATGCTAGGCTGAGTAGATGATGTACAGTTAGAGAGCCATGTGTTCTTCCTAAAATGGCTGCAAGACATGCTGTATTCCAGGTCACCCTGCTGCAATATCTTTGTAAATGATTTTCTCTTGTTCATTTTTCTGTATGCTTTGTTATATCCTGTAACATGTATGTGGGAATGTAATATAATGACTGCCTGTTATGATATAGGTGGGCTGGTGACCTGGCTGTATACCACATAGTGGCAGTGTTTCCCTGTTGTATTACAGGTATGTTGCTGTTATCTTCATATACTTGTTCAATGTAAAATCCACTATACGATCACTGTTTTATAATATATTTAGAGTGCAGACATTTACTGTGAAGGAGGTGGGCTGGTGACCTGGCTGTATACCACATAGTGGCAGTGTTTCCCTGTTGTATTACAGGCTCCAGCCAATTGCACTCCACCTCAATAAAGCTTTAAACCACAGAAGACCTGAGTGTCGTCCCTTAGAGTCCACTTAGAGTTTATGCCTGGAGGAGCTAGTGACCAAGTGAGTGTGAAAGCTGGAGGTGTCGCAGATGGTGCAAGGAAAAGAGGGTTACATTTGGTGCCGTGACTCGGATGTCATCATTCTGCTCAAAGTGACCAGTGAAGATACCTAAAGTCACCAGTGTGTGAGTTCTGAGGTGATTGTGCCACGGCGGAGCTGCTAGGCGGCAGATTGACCTTATTAGCTTTTTATATCCTCTCAGGAATAGAAGATGAGTGGACAAGCCAGAACCCGCGGAAGAGCACGTGCCAGGGGGCAGCCCAGCCAAGGACAGCCTGGACAGGAGCAAGAGGCTCAAGAACCTAGACGCATTGAAAGACCCCAGCAGCCACCAGCCGAGCCTTTGCTTGTGGGAAGAGGGCGCCAGAGAGGCCCGCCAGTAGTGGAGAGACCTCCGACTGATGCTCTGCAGCTTTCAGCTGGATTTCAGGACATATCCCTCGGAGAACGGGGTGGCCGCAGGCGTGACTTCCATGACCTTGGAGTGAACACCCGGCAGACCATTGAATAGAAATGTGAGACCTGTTTTTTTTTTGCACTGTGTGATAGGTTAAGGTTTAATCTCAGAATCAGACTTCTATCTGCACGGTAGCGTGTGTCTTAGGTTTTTCTGAATGACACTATCAGTACCTTCAATGTAAGATATCCTTTTTGGGATAGATTTCAAGTAGGCCTCAAATACCAGAAACTAGTTATTTTGAGAATGGCAAATTTGGGAATAGTTTTTCAACCCAGAAAAAAAAAAGGGCTTTTACGGTCACTACAAATAACTTGACCAGCTAAAACAGTACAGATTTGCTTGAATAGAAATGTGAGACCTGTTTTTTTTTTGCACTGTGTGACAGGTTAAGGTTTAATCTCAGAATCAGACTTCTATCTGCACGGTAGCGTGTGTCTTAGGTTTTTCTGAATGACACTATCAGTACCTTCAATGTAAGATATCCTTTTTGGGATAGATTTCAAGTAGGCCTCAAATACCAGAAACGAGTTATTTTGAGAATGGCAAATTTGGGAATAGTTTTTCAACCCAGAAAAAAAAAAGGGCTTTTACGGTCGCTACAAATAACTTGACCAGCTAAAACAGTACAGATTTGCTTGAATAGAAATGTGAGACCTGTTTTTTTTTGCACTGTGTGACAGGTTAAGGTTTAATCTCAGAATCAGACTTCTATCTGCACGGTAGCGTGTGTCTTAGGTTTTTCTGAATGACACTATCAGTACCTTCAATGTAAGATATCCTTTTTGGGATAGATTTCAAGTAGGCCTCAAATACCAGAAACGAGTTATTTTGAGAATGGCAAATTTGGGAATAGTTTTTCAACCCAGAAAAGAAAAAGGGCTTTTACGGTCACTACAAATAACTTGACCAGCTAAAACAGTACAGATTTGCTTGAATAGAAATGTGAGACCTGTTTTTTTTACACTGTATGACAGGTTAAGGTTTAATCTCAGAATCAGACTTCTATCTGCATGGTAGCGTGTGTCTTAGGTTTTTCTGAATGACACTATCAGTACCTTCAATGTAAGATATCCTTTTTGGGATAGATTTCAAGTAGGCCTCAAATACCAGAAACTAGTTATTTTGAGAATGGCAAATTTGGGAATAGTTTTTCAACCCAGAAAAAAAAAAGGGCTTTTACGGTCGCTACAAATAACTTGACCAGCTAAAACAGTACAGATTTGCTAGTTATTTTGAGAATGCCAAATTTGGGAATAGTTTTTCAGCCCAGATCAAAAAGTGTGCTTTTACGGTCACTACAAATAACTTGACCAGCTAAAACAGTACAGATTTGGTTGAAAAGAAATGTCAGGTCTATTTTTTAGGCGCTGGGTGACAGGCTCAACTTGCCCCTGATGTAGTATATGGCCAAAAAATAACCACACTGTTGATGGTTAAATGCACTTGGGTGACACAGGCTCAGCCTGCACCAGATGTAGTATATGGCCAAAAAATAATCAGACTGTTGATGGTTAAATGCACTTGGGTGACACAGGCTCAGCCTGCAGCTGATGTAGTATATGGCCAAAAAATAACCAGACTGTTGATGGTTAAATGCACTTCGGTGACACAGGCTCAGCTTGCAGCTGATGTAGGATATAGCACAAAATAACTACACTATTGATGGTTAAATACACTTGGTGATAGCTTGTGCTGGCGCACCACAAGTCACAAAATGGCCGCCGATCACCCCAGAAAAAAAGTGATCTAAAAACGCTCTGGGCAGCCTCAAAAAAGTGAGCAAGTCAATATTAGCACTTCAATGATCCACAGCTGCAGATCGATCACAGAATGAAGTCTTTTGGAGGAGTTAATCTGCCTAATCTCGCCCTAACGTCGCAGCTGCAACCTCTCCCTATGCTTGAATCAGCAGAGTGACGTGCAGCGCTACGTGACCCAAGCTTATATAGAGGCTGGGTCACATGCTGCACTGGCCAATCACAGCCATGCCAATAGTAGGCAAGGCTGTGATGGCCTCTTGGGGCAAGTAGTATGACGCTTGTTGATTGGCTGCTTTGCAGCCTTTTTAAAAAGCGCCAAGAAAGCGCCGAACACCGAACCCGAACACGGACTTTTACGAAAATGTTCGGGTTCGGGTCCGTGTCTATACGGACCCGAACTATACAGTTCGGGTTCGCTCATCCCTAATCCTGTATACTAAACTTTTATTATGCAACATTCTCACATCTACTCCACATAATTCATACTTAACCAAAAACTTATGCACTCACATATACCATACTGGCACCCCAAACGAAATTGGACATCTCAAATCCCTCACACACCACTTCAACCGTATGAAGTAGGTTCCAAATAAATATTTATACATACATGAGTATTTTGTCTCGATCTTAACTATCTTTAGTAAAAACAAAATAATATTAACTCCAAAATATACCTCCAAATTTGGAAACTCCAAACCTCCTTTACTTATCCTTTTAACTAATACTTCCCTCTTGGCTCTTTCCATCTTCGATCCCCATAGGAACACAAACAAAATTCTATTCAGATTTCTTAATATCATATAACCTGGTGGAAAAACGATTGCCGTATACAAAAAAATATAGGCAAGATAACACTTTTAATCACCATTATTTTACCAAAAAAAGGACAAATCCCTCATCCGCCAAAAATGTAACTTCTTTTCAACTCTCATCTTAACCTGTTCCCAGCTATCCTTTCCTTCTAAATTCTCATCAAATTTCACACCTAAAACCTTAATCGGACCTTCCACCACGCTAACTCCCACATCCCTCCCAATCACTCCTCCAAAAGCTTTATATTCACTCTTATTCCTATTCACACGAAAAGCAGATGCTCCACAAAATATAGACACTAACAATTTCACCCGTCCTACTGAACACTCGGAATCACATAACACACACAAATCATCCATATATCCATTCACCTTCCATTCACTCCCACCACCTCCTGGTATTTGCACTCCACGAATCACCTTATCTTTCCTAACAAACCCAACAATGGTTCAATCACACATATGAACACAATAGGTTACAATGGGCACCCTTGCCTCACCCCTGAAAACACATTTACTCTTCTACCTATACAACCATTCAACAACACTCGACAAAAAATTCCATCATACATACTTCTCACTTTCCACACAAACTCAGCTGGAAATCCCATTCTGAACAACACTCTATACACAAACTTATGAGCCAATCTATCATATGCTTTTTCAAAACCCAAACTTAACAAGAACACCTTCTTCTTCCTCTCCATACAGTCCCACAAACAATCTCTCAACATACACTTATTTTCATGAATCCTCCTTCCTGGTATCGCACAACACTGTCCTTCCCCTATCACTCTATCAATCACTTCTTTCATTCTATTTGCAAACATCTTCACGTAAATCTTATAATCGCAATTAAGTAACTTTATTGGTCGCCAATTCCTTAATTCTTACAGTCACCTTTTTTATGAATCAAGCTAATGACCCCCGACCGCATTCTATCAGCCATTTTCCATTCATCCACACAAACTTATACAATGCTACCACATCAGTTCCTACCACATCCCACATCTTTCTATAGAATTCAACCGGAAGACCATCCTCCCCTGGCATCTTATTTGCTGCCATACTACTAACCACCCTCCTTTTTGTTATTTCTTGTTATATCCCTCATAATCCCCACTCTTTATTCTTCATTCAAGCTCGTATCTATCACTCTTAACACATCCCCTGTCAACCCTTCATCCCTCCATTTCTCAGCATACAATTCTTCATAAAATTTTACAACTTCTTCCTTCATTTCTTCTCCATTCACCTCATTACCACTCTGATTATAACATACATTTACGCATTGCCCCTTTCCAAACACTTTTTTTTTTTTTTTATGTGCATTTTTTATTCTTCTCCAAGTTTTCTAATTTTGCCCTATAAATTATACTTCTTCCTTTTTTTGATAAAAAATTCTTTAATCTCACGTTTCACTCCCACAATATCCTCACTTACATCAACATCCCCCTCTCTTAATTTATACAAATACCTTAACCTAGCATTCAATCTTACATACTTTTTTCCGTCACTATTTTATAACCTAAATTCTTTAAAAAAAGACCTTGTTTTTATTTTCAGCCAATCCCACCACTTAGACATATCACTAAATTCACTATTTCTCCTACACCAACTTTCATACAATCTTCTATGATCCATTTTAGCATCCTCATTTTCCAACAAACTCACATTTAATTTCCACTACCCACGTCCATACACTCCTCTTGATTCTATATCCAACTCACATATCACACATTCATGATCCGAAAAAACAACTTCTTTCTGTTTATAACTTAAAGGACACACATTTTGTGATACAAAACAATAGTCTAACCTGCTATGAAATCTGCCACTATCTGCATGATAGGTCTTCAATTTAGTTTCAACTTTACATAAATTTTGCATATCAAATAAATTAAAATCTGAAGGTAAGTCTATTAACTCTTACCCAGGCTCATCAATATGATTCTTATCTAAATGACAATTAAAATCTACCGCAATAATTACAGGCATTCTCCCAGGGATAAACAATCTCACCTTCTCAAACAAAAGTTTCTGTTCATTCTTATTTATAGGTGCGTAAATATTAATCACACAAAATTTCACATTTTTATATTCAAAAATTGCTAATATACACCTCCCATCTTCTATTACCATGTAACTTACTAAAGATACATCTCTCCCTTTAACTAAGAAACCAACACCATAATTTTTATTTAAAACACTCCCAGACCACACAGGCTTTCCATACATCCACTCTTCTTCTCTTACTACTTCACACAGACCACATTCCTGCAAACAGAAAATTGCAGCATCTTGTGCTAGAAGTTCGAGAATCACCGCTCTTCTAATCTTACTTTTAAATACTCTTACATTCTGTAAGCAGGTCTTGAAACCCACATTTTTTTTTCTCTTTCTTAACGAAAAAAAAAAAAAAACATTTTAAATTCATCCAGGTAGCTTATGCTCAAAGTCATACAGTTTTGCCACCTCCACCACTCCACCAGAATCCATGTTCTCCTCTTACTGGCTTTCGTAGGGGTTGCTGATTTCTGGTCCACTCGTATAACCCCTTCTCTTTTTGACACTTTTACTCTTCTGTACATCTTCTGTACATAAAAATGTTATGTGAATAAAATGTAAAATGAACAAAAGGGCAAGCTGATATAAATACTTGTGTTGTACAGATCATTATGTCACGTCAGATGGGATAGCATGCCGGATCTCTCTGCATTCCGGCACTTACAGAAGCTACTGCATTGCCATCCGGCCCCTTTAACTATAATGGGGACTGGCAAAGATCTGGCTAAAACCCACCAAATATGCAGAGAATCGGCTGGACTAAAACCACTGCACTCAGTGGTTTCAGCCTGGCTGATTCTTGGCATGTTTTCCAGGTTGCAGACAGATATCCGCCCTTCCCACTTATAGTTAATGGACTCGGTGGATACCAGGTAGCATATTGCAGTGCCAGATCCAGACATCTCCGGCAGACTGTTCCCGGCCAGAGATTCTAATGCTAGTGTGAAACTAGCCTTAGACTTCTAAGGCAAGTATTTTAAGAAGAATTTCTTACTAATTTCAGACTAAGTTAGAATAACAAAGGGGAAGGGAGTGAGAGCTAACAGCTCTAGAACAAGGCATTTTTCTCTGGTAAGATATATTGCAAAGTTTCTTATATTTGCCTAAACTATTGATTTATATGAAGCTGTGTAAAAGTCCTTTTAATTTTTTTTTTGCTTTTGACAATATCTTTTTGTTAAAAAAAAAAGCCTCCAAAAATAAGATGATCAGAGATTATTTTGCTGGTGGACCCCCAGGATTTTTCTGTAATGTGTGCAGGAAACTGGCAGGATTGTTTTTGTTCCCCTGCAGTCCCACAACAGGACTATATATTTTGTTTGTTAAATCTCTTTTTATTGAGTTTATGACTTTAACAAAAATATAAAACAAGGAACACAAGTAGTTGGCAACATTGAATAGTCACGCAGGACCAGTATAAGTCTGTAGTATTACATTACATGTATGCAGCTCAGAGCTAACAAAGAAAGAAAAGGAAAACAAAGGAAAGTAATAAGAACAGTAAAATAAGGAGATGTCAGTACAGGAGAAAGATCATTACAGATCTGGAGGTTTCTGGGGACCCAAGATATATGTAGTAGGGCAGTCAGAGGTGTTGCGCTCTTATGAAAGCTCTGATATGGGTCTGGTAAAGGGCAGGATGGGAAAATAACACAGTTACAACTGGGTATAGGAGGACCACTGGGCCCATAGGGACAGACATTTTGTCATAGTACCAGAGTTCCAACTACAGAGTTCTTCAAATATATATAGATACTTAGCTGCCTGGATGAGCTGTTAGGGCATTGGGTGCTGAACTATTTGGCCAACCAATGGATTTGACTTAGGACTAAACTTACGTAAGGGCATTATATTGGTGGTTCACTGGTATTCACCCTTTAACCACTACGCATTGACTTGGATTTTGCTGCAGGGAATGCACCAATCCACTACCTCTTAGAGTACTCTCAGTGTGGTTGGATGCTGACCCATGAGGGTCAAAAGATACTGATGCTTAGCACCAAAGGGACACGCAAAACCCATAGACAGTAACAGGTTCAGGTCAGGGCAGGTAGAATTCATGGAAATACGTGAAACAGAAACAAGGTCAGAGCAGGAAGAAGATGGCCCAGTATAGTAAGCCAGGCACAGGTCTGGTCAGACAGGCAGAGGTCAATACAATGTCAGACTACAGTAACAACACGTTTGCAAGGAACTACAAAGCTATGGACCTTATTGCTCAGATACCTTCTCACTGTCTAAAATATCCACAGGTTAACAGCTATTGGCTGGTGAAGATTAGGGTTCACATGCTGGCCACTTTAGAGTCCAAGGGACTGCATGCATGCCCCATGGGCACTGGAGGAGTGATCTAGCTGACAAGCAGGCTGAAGCCTGCGAATGAAGTCAGAGCGGGCCCAGTGGGCAGGCCTGCCAGGAGGATGGCAGCAGGAGGTGGGTCCGGTCTGCCAGGTAAGAAAAAACTGGATAGTGACAGATAGCAGCTGTTACTGTAACATATGCCAAGTGACAAGGCAATGTTTGGAAGGCTGAAAATTATGGGAAGGGAGACAAGGTGATGCAGTTTTAGGTTTAAGGATAATATGAGACCTACAAATTACAATACTTCCCTTTTTGATATTATCCCGAAACTGTAAAATTTTTGGGCAGATAAACCAAATATGAAGGAAATTAAAGACAAAGTCACCACTTTTCCACAAATGCAGGAGTCCAAGTTTAAGGGAGTTTTCTTCAATTCTGACACATCAAGCCATGAGAGTGTGATAATATAAGTCAAACTTCTTCATTAGAAAACTGCAGATCTAACTCATGTTCCTAGTCACGAACGAAGTAGGGCTTCATGGGAGAAGAATCTGAAATAATAGAGTATATGTTAGAGACACAGCGAGCCTTAGGTGTAATGGAACGGGATAGCTTCTCAATCCAGTTTAGTTTGTGGGGTGGCGACTTTGTTAAATGGAAAAAGTCTCTGCAAGCCCACTTGAAGTTAAGTGAGTCAAGGTATTAGATAATGATTCTAGCTTCAGGTGGGAGTAAGAGAGATCAATCAGCTTCTAGATAATAGTAAGGTAGTTGTTCAGTGGAGTAGAAAGTAGATGAGACCAAGAGAAAGAGAAGTTTTCCAAGGCATGAGGGGAAGGGAGGTTTACAAATGGGAGAGCAAGTGCTTTTCTTCAATTTGAATGGGTGTTTTGGGCAGTTTGGGAGGAGAGATTAAATAGGTATTCCCATCTCAGACAATGGGGGCATATTGCTAGACCAAGAGAAAGCTAAGCTTTCCAAGGCCTAGGTTTTCTAGTAAGAAATCACACTGATAGGCATAAGGGGAAGAGGTTATTTACAATTAGCAGGCTTTGAGATAAACTCTTTACAAACCTTGATAGTTACCAAGATAAGTACCTAAGTGGTCTAATATTGAGGGGCAGAATTGGAAACCAAATAGAGCTGGTTTAGAAATGGAAGGGCAAGTGCTTTTTTCAATGTGAATGGGTGTTTTAAGCAGTTTGGGATTGGAGATTAAATCCAGTCAATAATAACAGAAGGTCTGGGAGAGCAAAACCCTCTTGTTCATTTTTTTTGGTAGAGAAGGAAATATACAAGTCAAGGGCGTCTGCCGACCCATAAGAAAGAAGTGAATAGGCTACAGGTATCAAAGAAGAAAAATGGTGGTAACATTTTAGGGGCCATATGCACCAGACAAAGAAGTTTAGGTAGGATTTATGACTTTAAGATGTTTTTCTACCGTATCCAAGAAATGGTATGTGTATTTAATGTGTTTTGACTTTAGTAAGTAAAGAAATAAAAGCGGTGAGATGATGAATTTGTTTGAATCATAGAAGGGCATAAATTTTTATAATTTCTGACTTGTCATAATTAATGTTCAAACTGGAGACACTCTTGAATTGTTCAGATACTTGGAGCACTTCTGGTACAGCTGAAGTTGAATTAGTAATTAACACTACTAAATCATCTGCAAAAGTGGTCGTCTTGTGACAAAAGTTTCCTATATGATGGTCTTTCAAGGGGTTTTCCAGTTACACACACAAAAAAAACAATAACACCAGGAGTCAACTTTACTGTATTATACAGTGGGATGCGAAAGTTTGGGCAACCTTGTTAATCGTCATCATCTGGTTTATGCCCAAATTTATGCACCTGCCTAATTTTGTTTAAACAATTATAGCACACTTTCTGTAAATCCAATAAACTCCATTTCACTTCTCAAATATCACTGTGTGTGCCTCCTATATGATATATTTAACTGACATTTTTTATCGTAACAACCAACGATTTATACAGGAAAATCATGACGATTAACAAGGTTGCCCAAACTTTCGCATCCCACTGTATAAACCAGATGATGTTTTAAATGTATTTTTACTCCTGCAGCATAATTGCAATCTGTGACCTGCACCAGGTGTGTACATCCCAATGCAAGACTCACAGGGATTGTCTGTGAGTCTCTTCTTCTCCTTCCCCTCCCAGCTGTAACATCACAGATCTAAGCAGGGTCCATAGCCTTATTAGCATTCACTTCAATGCCATGAACACGAATAAAGCTATGTTGGTCATGGGCCTTCTTCACACACATAGACTTTTACTAAAGAAATTATTTAACAGGTCTTCATCAGGATTTGAACTCTAGACCTTCTGTATGTCAGGCAGAAGAGTTACAAGTACACTATAGACCTGCTCAGTTGAAAAGGCTGAATGTTCTTTACAGGTATAACGCTAAATAAATAGTATATTATTGAAATGAAAGAAGAAGAAATCACGCCATCTACCACTGACTATAAATAATATGTTCACTATATTGTACAGCTTATTATGATTACATGGATACCAAATACAGTTTTTTTTTTTGTTTGTTTGTTTTTTATTAACAATTTTTATGTATTTGTATATAGCCATATATAGTGCAATCACATATCACAAATATGAATATGAAGAATGTAGTTACAGGTAAAGATGGCAAATACATATAGTGACCAGTGTAGACCAGCCAAGTCAGGCAATAAACAGGTACAATCAACTACAAAACCAGAAGTAAAAGTAAGACATGGGTAGTTAGGAATGTTCACTGTATTAAGAGCAGGACATACTCGAATGTTTGATCCCTGTGGTTCAGATATTTGAAGGAAAAAATAAACCTGTACCAGCGTGATAAGATTTTGTAGCTGTTTTCTTGGATACAAATGCATCTGGAGATCTTATGTGGGGCGACCAGTATTTTTGCATTTTCAGAGGTTGATAGGGTTCACTTTAAATCCTTCTCCCAAAGGTCAATCACAGCAGGTTTTGCACTAGAAGGAGAGGTCTTTAGATACTTATATATTGTGGATATGACCCTGGGAGGGGGTAGCAAACTTCTTATCAATTTCTCAAACCAGCTGGTCTCTCTCAAAGGGTGATTTTTTTCTATAAGAAGGGGTGATTCTGATATTAGAAATCGCATGAGAATATGATTTAGAATGGGTATTTCAAGCTTCATGAGGAATTCAGGATAGGGTAGTATGCAACCGTCTTGATCTAAAAGTTCTGAAATGGGGACCATACAAGACCTTAGGAGGATTGGACAACTTTCCCTCAAGTCTTTGGGAGCTAGAGCTAAAACATCTTTTACAAGTATGAGGGGGGGGGCAGTGCCAAAGCCCCACCGCTGGCCAAGAACCACCTCCAAACCTTTAAGGTGTTACGGATCATGGAATTAGGGATAGAGCTGGGTATCGGAGGTGGTCTGTCAGCCAACAGAAGGGCCCGGATAGGAGTATGCGTTTTCCAGTATGAGCCATGTTTTGTGGGTGGGGCTTCTGATCCAGTCTACTGCTCTAGAGAGCTGAATGGCTTTCATATACATTTCAGGGTCAGGTAGACCAATACCTCCATAAGCTTTAGGTTTGGTAAGCGTGTCAAAGGATATACGTGGACTTCTTCCCTGCCATATGTATCTACGGATTTGCTTGTTTAGAGAAATTAAGCAGAATTTGGGGATCTCAATAGGGAGGACTTGCATCAAGTATGTGAGCCTTGGAATTACCAGGGACATGAGGATGTTTTTCCTCCCAAACCAGGAAAGGTAGGGAAAGTCCAATGAGTCCAGCTGGGCAGTTATCGAGAGCAGCAGAGGTTTATAATTTAGCTTAAATAAGTCTGATAAGCGGAGGGTGAGCTTCACTCCAAGGTATGTCAGTTGCTGTGTGTGCCAATCAAACGGGGAATTTGTCTGGAGGGCTGAATAAACTGGGGGGAGAGGCCAATATGGAGTACTTGGGACTTGGAGGGATTAACTATAAAATTGGATAGGGAACCAAAATGACGAGTATCGACAGGATGATAGTCATGGATTAACATGGGTTTGTTGTGAGGATCAGTAAATCGTCTGCAAATGCTGCTAGTTTGAATTCGAAACCATCCACAAACAGGCCTCTTATCTCCTTATCCTGTCTGAGAGCTTGCAAGAGTGTCTCCATCACTAGGACAAAGAGAAGAGGAGAGAGTGGACACCCCTGCCTCATTCCGTTCCTAATTGGAAAATGGGAGGATAGGATCCCGTTGACTGACATGGACGCCGAAGAGTAAGAATACATGGAGAACACAGCATTGATGTAAGGCTCCGGAATCTGAAATCTGGACAGACTTTACTTGATATAGGACCATTCAACCCTGTCAAATGCATTTTCGGCATCCATGCCAATCAGGACCAATGGGGTGGATCTAAGGGAGGCATAGTATAGGGCATTTAAGACCTTGGTGGTATTATCTTTCCCTTCACGTCCCCTGACAAATCCCACCTGGTCTGGGTGGATCAAGCTAGGTAAAATGCTTTGTAGTCTAGTGGCAAGCATCTTGGCTAGTTATTTAAGATTCACATTGAGTAGGGATATGAAGCGGTAGTTGGAGCAGGAAGTGGAGTCTTTGCCTTCTGCAGAAGTGGGATGATGTCATGTCTGCAGAAGTGGGATGATTGAGCATAGTGAGGTTACATATTGGGAGTAGGAAAGGGCAAAGGGAGTCCTTGAAGGCTGAATAGTAAGATAGGGGTAGACCGTCAGGGCCAGGGCATTTTCCTTTGGGGGTTGAGTTAATGGTTGATGTTTATTCTGAGGTGGTAAATGGTTTAATTAGGGAGCTTCGCTGGGATGGTGTAAGAGATGAGAGATTAAGAGAATCTAGAAACGAGTTGATATTAGCCTCTCTCCCCTGGGAGGGGTCTGGGAGTCTGGAGGGGGGAGGTTGTATAATGACTCATAGAAGAGTTTAAATTGTTCAGCAATATCTTCTGCTTTAAATAGTAGGGCTCCCTGTGGGGATTTAATGCTCTGAACGTAACGGGAGCTTCGTCTCTGTTTAATTCTTTGCATCATGAACTTTGACGCTTTGTTACCATGAGCAAAGAGCTTTTGTTGAGCAGACAAGAAAAACTTGGCTGATCGTTCATTGAGAAGGTTTTTCAACTCAGTTCTGAGAGAGGAAAGTTCCGAAAGTTGTTGAGCAAGCAAGGATTGTTTATGAGCTTTTTCTAATATGTGTATCTTTGACAGTAAGGTAGTACATTTTTTCTCAGACTCCTTTTTAAGGAAAGAGCAGAGACCAATTAACCTTACCAAATATTATTTTGTAGTGTTGTTTTATTTTTCATACAAACTAATTTAATCAATTTCCATGAGGAGGTAAGTTCTAGACTTGACCGGGGATTGAGTCAATGGATATCACCTATCTTGACTTCTCCAAAGCCTTTGATACTGTGCCAAATAAAAGGTTAATATATAAAATGAGAATGCTTGGACAGGGAGAACATGTGTGTATGTGGCTGGTTATTAACGGTATACACTCAGATTGGGTCACCAATCACATCACACGTGGGGTACAACAAAGATCAGTATTGGGTCATATTCTCTTAAATATTTTTATTATGAGCTTGTAGGAGGCTTGCACAATAAAATATATATTTTTGCAGATGACACTAAACTGTGTAAAGTAATGAACACAAAAAAGTACAGTATACTGCTACAGATGGATCTGGATAGATTAGAGGCTTGGGCAGACAAGTGGCAGATGAGGTTTAACACAAGCAAATGTAAGATTATGCACATGGGAAGGAAAAATGCAAGTCACCCGTATATACTGTAAGGGATTGTTCTCTCAAGCAGGGTGGCGGTGACATATTCCTTTGCAGACAACAGGATTAAAGTCCAAATTGATGCTTTATTTATGACAGTCCAGCATTTTACTGGCAAACCCAGTTATCATTCACTAGGTAGGGTGAAGTTCCAGCACCACAAAACATTAATTCAAATGAAATAAACTCCTTCCCATCTGGGCTCTTACTAAGAGTGCAGAACACACACATAGAATCCGTTGTCTCTAGCCAGCAAGACTCTTAGACTTCTTACAGGCATAACTCTTCCTGACTGATAGCCTGGGATGTGCTTTTATTTCACCCTAACAATCCCAGCTGCCTACACCTGGGGATTCCTCAGGCTAGGGGAAAATCTGCCCTGGATTTGGGGTGGACCGGGGAGGTCCCACTACCAAACCTACCTTCCCAGTTAAAATAAAATCCAGCCCTTGAACTTTTAACAAAACTGTCTAAGCAACCTACACCTTGCTGAAACCACTTTAGCTTTACAGAATTTTACTTACCACACCCAATTGAGGAACCTGGGTGAGATATACACCCCTTCCAAGACTTTTCCATAGACTTTACCACAATGCTAAATGTTAAAACACTGGGTAACACTGACATGGAAAAGGACTTAGGAATTTTAGAGGACAGCAAACTTAATTGTAGAAACCAGTGCGAGTCATCTGCTGCCAAGGCCAATAAGATTATGGTGTGCATCAAAAGAGGCATAAATGCATGTGATAATAACATAGCCATGCTACTTTACAAATCACTAGACAGAGTTTACAATTAAAAGAAAAGCAAAGAAAGTAATACTTATTTGATCCATTTGCTTGCAATGGGCTGGTCCCAGCCAACTTGCTTGAAGGTCTTGTCAGCCCGAGATGATGTCATCATGCCAGCCGTCTGAGATCCTCAAGCCGGCCCATCGCGAGCAAATGGATCAGGTAAGTAATTATTATTTTTTTATATACTATTTCAGGTTACATTGATTCGTTACCGCAAAGCACAAGAAAATTCGGCTTTGTGGCAAATTTATCCTGAAATTCGGATCGAAGTCTACTTTGTGGACTTCTATTCGGTCATCACTAGTTAATATGTTAAATTTTGGGAATTTTCAAGCATAGTTATTTTCTTCAACAATAGGACGACATTTATATGGATTACAAATAATTTATTCATCTCTAATAGTGCAGTATGCGCAGGGCATTCGATACACTGTAACCCTTAGGGACACCTTTAAAAATTATTGATTTACATGTATTTCAGTAATTTTGTTAAAATTAAAAAATGTTGTTTTTTTTGCTTCTGTAGCTTCTATGATTCATACTACCTAGCAATGGCAGAATGCTGTTCACAGTGAAATCTGTTAGACTAGGTGTCTAAAGGCTTAGCCTCGGGTCTGTCTCTCTCTTCTCTTGGATGATCTTCTAGGCTAATTTATGACCACATCAAATTTGAAGTTTGATGTGGTCATAACTCAGCTTAGAAGATCGATCAGCAGAAGTCAGAGTGGAGCTGGAGACCGAGCCATCAGAAGATCTCTCAGATTTTTCATAAAACATCATTCTACAGCTTGGTGTGTACTGCGAAACATAGAGATGTATAAGACAAACAAAGCAAATGTTTGAATAGAAATCTATTATACAAATGATTTTTAACCCATATTACATCTGAATCAATTACAAGATGTCCCCTCTCTTTAAATGATAATTCAGCACATCTCAAAATTATAAAATTAAAATTCAGTATATCATTGAAAGCATGTAACAATGAAAAACTCTTAGGCCCCTTTCACACGGGTGAGTTTTCAGCGCGGGTGCAATGCGTGAGGTGAACGCATTGCAACTGCACTGAATCTGGACCCATTCATTTCTATGGGGCTGTGCACATGAGCGGTGATTTTCACGAATCACTTGTGCGTTGCGTGAAAATCGCAGCAAGCTCTATATTGTGCTATTTTCACGCAACTCGCAAGCATCAGCAAGCAAGTGCGGATGCGGTACAATTTCCACGCATGGTTGCTAGGAAGAAAGTCTATTCACTGTATTATTTTCCCTTATAACATGGTTATTTAATACAGAATGCTTAGTAGAAGGTCAATTGAGGGTTAAAATTTAAAAAAAAAAAATTATTCACCTCCTCCAATTGATCGCGTAGCTGCCGGTTTCCTGTTCTTTCTTCAGGACCTGTCAAAGGACCTGTGGTGACATCACTGTGTTCATCACATGATACATCACATGATCCATGATGGACCATGTGATGAGCACAGTGACGTCACCACAGGTCCTTTGACAGGTCCTGAAGAAAGAACAGGAGACCAGCAGCTATGCAATCAATTGGAGGAGGTGAGTTATTTTTATTTTTATTTTTAACCCTCAATTGACCTTTTACTAAACATTCTGTAATAAAGAATCCTATTATTTTCCCTTATAACCATGTTATAAGGGAAAATAATAAAATTTACAGAATACTGAACCCAAACCTGAACTTCTGAGAAGAAGTCCGAGTTCAGGTCTGGGTACCAAAAATGCAGATTTTTCTCACGCGCGTGCAAAACGCATTAAAACACTTTGCGGTCGCGGGGATAAAATCGCACATGTTCCCGCAACGCACCTGCATCTTTTCCTGCAACATACCGGCAACGCCCGTGTGAAACCAGCCTTAAAGATCAGTTCATTTCCTTGCATCAAAAAGTAGATTTTGTTGATTTATTTTCAGGAGTAATGCCAATAATGGTAAGACTATGAAAAGGCTGATTGTAATTATTGAATTTATTTTCTTATTACATGTAAATAAGGCATGAAAGCTCTAAAAAATACAATGGGGCAATCATTAGCTCTCATATTACCATATTTATGTGGATGTGATCGACTAGGATGTGAAAAATGTAGCTTAAATTTAGTAAAAGTTAAAAGTCTTGAAAAAATCAGCAACAGTAAGTATACTATGAAGTCATTCACAATATGTTATAGCTAAATATACTCACGGATGTGGTTAGCTAAATTTCACAGAACAGAGTTCTGGATTACATAGTTCTTACACTGGTCATTAGACATGAGTGAAAATTGCTTTGCCAGCTTTGCAGCCCTCTAATTGAAGCATAGTGAAAAATCATTCCCCAAAATGCTAATTTAAATTCTGCTCCTGTTTTTTTTTTTTTACTTATTTAGACCATAATGCAATTTTCTTACAATAAAGTTAGAGCACCCAAGCAGTTTTTTACAGAGTCCTTTGCTCTAAAATAGCATATCATAGAGCATCCCTTATGTCTTACTAACAATTTATCAGTATTTGTGAACTATAAAATTCTTTAGCTTAGACCAGAGATGTCAAATTCTTTGCCTTCCAGATGTTGAGAAACTATAGGTCCCAACATGCACTGATAGTTGTAGGTTGTCCGGGTATGATGGTAGTGGTGAAGGAGTTTGATATCCCTGGCTTAGACCTATGCATGTATTCTTTAGGGTCCATTCACACGTCCGCAATTTCGTTCCGCATTTTGCGGAACGGAATTGCGGACCCATTCATTTCTATGGGGCAGCACTATGTGCTGCCAGGATCCGGAATTGCGGATCCGCACTTCCGGGTCCGCAATTCCGATCCCGAAAATTATAGAACATGTCCTATTCTTGTCCGCAATTGCGGACAAGAAAAGGCATTTTCTATTAAGTGCCGGCGATGTGCAGACCGTAAAATGCGGAATGCACATTGCCGATGTCCGTGTTTTGCGGATCCGCGGATCCGCAAAACACACACGGACATGTGAATGCAGCCTAATAGTAATAGGCTTATTTTAAGAGCTGAACATTGACTGATAGGATAGCTGCCTTACATCTGGTGGCATTGTTAAGAGCTCATTTGCATCCCTTCCCTTCTAATAGTAAGTTACGTTCTAGCAAGTAAATTTTCGGTCAGTGAACCCCTCTACCTTCTGGGTCTCTGTGCAGCTATAAAGGTCGAACATATGGTAAATCCGCTCCTAGTTTATTAGAAATGTATGGCAAAATGCAGCACCTCCATTCTCAGTCGCATGGGCATTCCATTACAGTCTGTGATGATAAAGTTGTTTGGATTTTTTGTGACCTGCTTTCCAGTCTGAGGCTGAATATTCTCATTCACTCTCAGACAGCTGTAAAAGAGAATGAAGACCAAAGGGTCTATTATTTTCATCATCTATTGAGAATGCAAGAAAAACTACCGCAGTTGTGTTTTGGTGGCACTCTATGCCCACCGCCGTCCTGCTACCAAAGACGCCATGTCTCTCACCTAGCTTCTTCACGGCCGCCATGCTCTTGTATCCCATGATGCATGCCGCAGCCTTGCTGCTCTTGTGTGTGTATTAGAGGGAATTGTCCCTGCAGCACTGCCCATAACAAGTTCACACTCACTGCCCGTAGCAAGTTGTCACAGATGGAAAAACATGTAAAGATATAAACAAAAAGCAACAAAACTAAATCAGTTATTCTCATGTCATAGATAACTGTATAACCATGAGTATAGAGTAGATAAATAAAATGTGTAGGGGCAGTATAGAGAGGAAACACAAAATCATCTATGTCTAGCTGGGAACTTGAGACTGGTACCTGTTTTGCTGTCTTGGCCTTCTGTACTATAACAAGGGTGAAATACAGGGTAACATTTGTTCATGTCTCTCTGATTACTGTAAATATAGAGTAGATAAATTGTACCTGTGGGGGTTGTTTAGATGGAAAGACAGGGAATGATCTATGGTTGGCTGGGAGTCTGAGAATGGTACTGGTGCAGTACCCCAGAAAGGGCACTGCAAAGGGTGAATTATTGCTACTGTTATTTGGTGCAATGTTGTGATTTTTTGTTAAATATCTATACTTGCTTTTTCTATGTTTCGTATGTAAGTCTCATGGCAAGTGTACTAGCAACTACATGGTTAGCATTTGTTTATCATTCAGGTTATCAGGGCCATGGACTCAGGTCAATCCCCTAATTAAGTAGAGAAGTCCAGTCTGAGGAGAGCTGCAAGACAGACATGTGTCAGACAAGACCTCAAATTTCAAAGAACTGCCATCTCTGAAATGTGAATTTACCAAAGAACAGCTCTAACACTTCTGAACTGCTTCTGAAAGAAAAAAGAACAGACAACTTGAGAAGGTCTAGAAGTAAGGCCTCTTGCATACAAATGTTTATTTTTTTTCAGTTTCCGTTCCGTTTTTTGCGTTCCGTATACGGACCGTAAACGGAACCATTCATTTCAATGGATCCGCAAAAAAAAAAACAGAGGGTACTCTGTATGCCTTCCATTTCCGTATTTTAGTTTTTACGTTCCGTTCAAAGATAGAACTTGTCCTATTAATGTGCGACTAACGGACAAAGATAGTACTGTTTTATCAGGGGTCAAAAAAAATGGAATGCACACGGACGTCATCCGTATTTTTTGCAGATCTGTTTTTGGCGGACCGCAAAATACTGAAAAAGCCATACAGTCGTGTGCAAGAGGCCTAAGGTATAGACTGGGACCTTAATGCTGTGGGAGGCATTCCTTGCTCAAGCACCTGCCACACTTTGATATGAACTGGCTATTTGTGTCTTAATCTGCACCTTTCAGTTTGGTAACAGCAGTAGGAGTAAATAAACTATTTGCATGCCTATAGTTACTTGGAAAGACTGTAAAGAGTATATATATATATATATATATAGCGAAAGAAAGAGAGAGAGAATCTGGAATTACTACTACCTCCATTGTTACATTGCCTTTGTGGAAATTGCTGCTCTGTAAAATACTTCTGACTTTTGTTCTACTGGTAATACGACTTTCATCATTCACTCACTAAAAATACTTTATTGCAGCACACGTTTGTCTTCATACTCCGCTGGTCCTGCATTTACCTTGCAGCCTTGTACACTAACCAGAAATTTACCATCAAGGGCTCCACAACTAACACCCGACAGAAGCCTCAATACCTGGATATGCCCAGAGGGAAGAAAGGTTGCACCCTCCAGTCATTACACGACCACAGCGAACGCCAGAGGGAGCACTGCCACTAGAACTGTGAGTACCATAACCACCCTCAGAGCCAGAACAACCACTCCTATCCTCCTCTCCCCTTCCTGAGCTCACTGCATTTGTTTTGCTCTCTTTCTCTTGTGTACTATAACAGGGTGGAAATACAGAGTTCACACCAAGATAACAAGGTAACAAAGTAGAACAAGCAAGCAAAAGCAAGTAATCTTGAACCCAATATCATAATTTTAAATGTAACCTTCTCCACCATGATCCCATTAAATATTAAAGGGGTTATCCAGGAAAATATATTTATAACTTATCCTCAGGATACGTCATCATTATCAGATCTGTGAGGCTGTGACACCCTTGATCCCTGCCGATCAGCTGTTAGAACAGGCCTTGAGCTCCACAGCCTTTTCCTAGGCCTGTGACATCACTGTACATAGGTCACACGACCTAGTTGCAGAGTAGCCCTATTAAAGTCAATAAAGCTGAGCTGCAATACCAAGCACTGCCAATATACGATGTAAGGCGCTGTCTTTGGAAAGCTGCCGGGAGCTTGCATCATCTATCAGAGCTCCAGTGACTGCAGAAAATCCCTGTAACAGCTGATCTGCAGGGATTCCAGGAATTGGACCACCGCTGATGTGATATGATGACTAGTGATGATCGAGCAAGTATTCAGGTGTTCAGCCCGAAGACATTGCTATATTCGTGTGTTTGGCCGAACACCCGAGTATAATGGATGTCAATGGGAGAAAACCAGGCACCCCCTGCTCTGAAGGGTGAGGGTGCCTGGTCCATTGGAAAAAGTCAGAAAGTGACAGAAACACCACTGAAATGGATCGGGAACTGCATGGAGAGGATGTCTGGATGCATCTTGGACTCCCAGGTCGCTGCTGGGAACCATGTTGTCCGAGTTGTACGCCACTTTTACAAACCCCCCCAAAATATAAATTTTACAGGAAATATTGTTAAGAAACATTCTTTCCTGTATATTCAATTGTATATAAAGTGCAAGTGCTGCAAAAAAGTTACAAGCAAGAGGCACTCTGAAACAGCCTGTATATCACATAAAGGAGGGCCTCATTCACATTGTGGTACAATTGTTCAGGTAGTGGGACTCCTATACTCATAAAGCCTATGCACCACAGTAAATGAAAGGGCTGCCAAAAAATCCAAGGAACTGGCACTCCAATACACCCTTTGTTACACATAAAGGAGGGCATCATACACACCCTTGAAAAATTATGATTGATGGCCTGCTGGTGACCCTCAAAAACATTTGGAGCAAGGGCCTGCTGATCTGACCATCTAAAACCTTAGGGGCGAGGGCCTGCTGCCACATTTGTGACTCTAGATAACCTGTGGGCGATGGCACGTCCTGGTGACGACAATGATCCATTTGGATGTCTGCCCTATCAACTTTCGATGTTCTTTTCTGCGCCTACCATGGTGATCACGGGTAATGGGGAATCAAGGTTTGATGCCGGAGAGGGAGCTTGAGAAAGGGATACCACATCCAAGGGAGGTCAGTGGCTGTCAGTCTGATTGGCTGTTGTTGCCTTGCCCCTTTTTTTCCTAAGTGTGAACCACCCAGAGAGGGTGTAACAAGTTATTAAAGCACAAGCATGCAAGGAAGGCAGCAGGCGCGCGGCAATTACCCACTCCTGACTCAGGGAGGTAGTGACGATAAATAACAATACAGCACTCCTAAGCGGCCCTTTTATTGGAATGAGTACACTTTCCGTTAACGAGGATCTATTGGAGGTGCCAGCAGCCAACTTGCAGCCAATATCTGGTGCCAGCAGCCAACTTGCTCCTGGCCTCCGCAACGTTCACCCAGTGTGCCATCATGGTGAGGATTGTGTTGACCACACTCTTGGCTACAGAAACTGGACTTGTAGGTGAGGGCCTGCTGCCGCTTTGTTGACTCTAGATAATTTCTAGGCGATCGCACGTCCCCGTGACGGCGATGATCCATTTGGATGTCTGCCCTATCAACTTTGGAGCAATCTTTCAACAAGGGCGTTCTGGTATAGCACCATTTTGTTTGTCCTCTCCACCAGAGGAATGAGAGATGAGAAGTTCTCTTTGTAGCAGGGGTCAAGAAGGGTAAGCAACCAGTAATCCGTGTTGTCTAAAATGCATATAACGCGCTGGTCATGGGAAAGGCAGCCTAACATGAAGTCAGCCATATGTGCCAGAGTACCAACAGGAAAGACTTCACTGTCGTCATCAGAAGGTAAGCTGACCCTGTAAAAGATTGTAGGTGAGGGCCTGCAGGTGAGCTGACCCTGTAAAACATTATATGCGAGGGCCTGCAGGTGAGCTGACCCTGTTAAACATTATATGCGAGGGCCTGCAGTTGAGCTGACCTTGTAAAACATTATATGCAAGGGCCTGCAGTTGAGCTGACCCTGTAAAGCATTATATGCGAGGGACTGCTGCTGAGCTGACCCTCTAAAACATTAGAGGTGAGGGCCTGCTGGTGAGCTGACGCTCTAAAACATTATATACAAGTGCATGCTGTTCAAATGATGCTATAAAACATTATATACAAGTGCATGCTGTACAGCTGACGCTCTAAAACATTGTTTTCAACTGCATGTTGTTCAACTGACGCTCTAAAACATTATTTGCAAGTGCCTTCAGGTGAGCTGACTCTAAAACATTATATGCGAGTGCATGCTGTTCAGCTGACCCTATAAAAAAAATTTTGTTGAGAGCCTGAAGTTGAGCTGACCGTATAAAAAAATTTGAGTTGAGGGCCTGCAGTTGAGCTAACCCTATTAAAAAAATTAGAGTGGAGGGAATATACTGTATACAATCTGGAGGAGGAGGAGGAGAAAACAAGATTCAACCATATAATCTTTTTTGGTGGTGGAAAAGGTGCATGGGAATACACTACAGTAGATTGAGTACATTATAAATAATAGATTAAAATTGCCTTTATGTTCATCATCAACTCAGCTCGTCTCTGGTGGACTTGAGAAGTCAGGGGCAATCAAGGCCTTGTTCATTTTTATCTGAGTCAACCTGTCAGCATTGCTAGTGGACAAGCAGATACGCTTATCTGTTATAATGCCACCAGCACCACTAAATACACGCTCAGACAACGCTAGCAGCAGGGCAGGCCAGCACCTCCAAGGCTTAGAGCGCAAGTTCATGCCACGTGTCCAGCTTGGACACACTGTAGTTGTAAGGCACTGAGGGATCATTTAGGATGTGTTGCTCTGCCTTTTTTGGAACTGCTGTATGTTCCCCTTGTCTCCTTTCCTCGATTGCCTAAGGAAGTACGAACTCTGCCGGCCGAGTTGTCAGGCGGAAAATTTTGGAGCAATCTCTCAACAAGTACCTTCTGGTATTGTACCATTTTACTTGTCCTCTCCACCACAGGAATAAGAGATGAGAAGTTCTCTTTGTCGAGTGGGGGTCGAGAAGGGTGAACACCCAGTAATCCGTGTTATCTAAAATGCGTATAACGTGAGGGTCGCGGTAAAGGTAGCCTAACATGAAGTCAGCCATGTGTGCTAGAGTACCAACAGGCAAGACGTCGATGTCGACATCAGGATGACTCTCCATCTCCTCATCCTCCTCTTCTGCCTATCCACACTGAACAGATGGAATTAAAGTTCCAACGGTACTACCCTCTGTAGCAGAGGCAACTGTCTCCAGCTCCTCCTCCTCTTCCTCTTCAAAGTACGATTTGCGCTAAGAAGACGAACTGTGGGTGGTCTGGCTATCACCCTGTGTAATGTCCTCCCCCATTTCCTCGTCTGCCGCATTCAGAGCGTCGTTCTTAAAGGGCTTCTGTCACTCCACTAAACATTTTTTTTTTTTCTCTCCTTAAAATCCTTATGCTGCGATTTCTCAATATATAGGGCTATTACTCAGTTTGGTTCAGTAGTTATATAAAAAAAACTGACTTTTATAATATGCAAATTACCTCTCTAGAAGCAGGTAGGGCGGCTACCTGCTGCTAGCAGCTGCATCCTCTATTCATAATGACGCCCACTCCTCATGTTGATTGACAGGGCCAGCGGACGCGCTCGTTCTCTGATTGGTCCTGTCTGCGTTTTAAATCTCGCGCCGGTCTTCAGTTGGCGCAGGCGCACTGAGTGGAGGACGCTCGCTCGGCCGCTCCATCCTCAGTGCGCCTCTGCCGGGTGTACATGTGACGTCATCGGCGCAGGCGCACTGAGGATGGAGCGGCGGAGCGAGCGTCCTCCACTGAGTGCGCCTGCGCCAACTGAAGACCGGCGCAAGATTTAAAACGCAGACAGGGCCAGTCAGAGAAAGAGCGCATCCGCTGGCCCTGTCAATCATCATGAGGAGGGGGCGTCATTATGAATGGAGGATGCGGCTGCTAGCAGCAGGTAGCCACCCTACCTGCTGCTAGAGAGGTAATTTGCATATTATAAAAGTCAGTTTTTTTTATATAACTACTGAACCAAACTGAGTAATAGCCCTATATATTGAGAAATCGCAGCATAAGGATTTTAAGGAGACAAAAAAAAAAAAATTGTTTCGTGGAGTGACAGAAGCCCTTTAATTGTGAGCAGCGATCGTTTGAGTAGACACAGCAGTGAGATGGTTATGCTGATAATAGCATTATCACCACTAACCATCTGTGTGGATTCATCAAAGTTTTTTAAACTCACATCAATGCCCACTCCTCGCTTGTGAATAGTGGCAGTTGACTCGAAAGGCGACGGCCATGTTGCAGCTGTTATTCCACAACTGCCCTTTGCTGCTCACAAAGCATGGCCAACATGTGTAACGTAGAGTTCCAGCGCATGCTCAGGTAACACAACAGTCGGAGAGTTGGAATCCACAAGCGCTGCTGCAGCGTTGACAGACTGACTGAAGCTGTGGACGACTTGCGGAAATAGGCACACACACAGTGCGCCTTCACTAGTAGCTCTGGCAAATTGGGGCAGGTTTTGATAAACCGCTAAACCACTAAGTTTAAGACGTGGGCTAGGCATGGGATGTGTGTCAGGTTGCCGAGCTCCAAAGCCGCCACCAAGTTACGGGCTTTGTCAGACACAACCATGCCTGGTTGTAGGTTGAGTGGCGAGAGCCACAGCTCGTTCTGGTTTCTTACACCCTGCCACAGCTCTGCGGCAGTGTGCTGTTTGTCCCCTAAGCTGATCAACTTCAGAAAGGCCTGTTGACTCTTACCCACAGCTGTGCTACACTGCTTCCAGCTAGCGACTGATGGCTGACTGCTGCTGGAGGTGGAAGTGGAGGAGGAGGCGGTGGAGGAGGAGGAGAAGTGGGGGCTGGAGCCAGTAACATAGCTGCTGGCGGAGACCCTGATGGACATAGGCATGGGTAGCACCTGTGCCATCCCAGGGTACGACTCACTCCCGGCCTCCACAACATTCACCCAGTGTGCCGTCAGGAAAATGTAGCATCCCTGGCCACCAGCACTTGTCCATGTGTCCGTGGTTAAGTGGACCTTCCCAGTAACTGTGTTGGTCAGGGGACGGGTGATGTTCTTGGACACATTCTGGTGTAAGGTGGACACGGCACACCGTGAAAAATAGTGGCGGCTGGGAACTGCGTACCGAAGGACGGACGCCGACATCATGCTGTGGAAGGCGTCAGTGTCCACAAGCCTAAATTGCAACATTTCGAGGGCCAGTAATTTCAAAAGTTACACATTTAGTGCTATGGCTTGTGGGTGGGTGGGTGGTTATTTGCGCTTGCGGTCAAATTACTGTGTTATGAACATTTGGATGCTGTGCTGGGACAGGGAAGTGGATGTTGTTGCTGATGGTTCATGCGAAGGTCCAGGTGCAGGGCGAGGAGCATCCGGGCCTGCGCCTTTGACATGGGATTGGCCAGCAGTGCGTAACACAGGAGAAAAGGAGGCAGTGGTGTGACCCGCAGACCCAGATTGTGGACCCAGGCGTTCGGCCCACTTATTAGGGTGCTTGGATGCCATGTGGCGGATCATGCTCGTGGTGGTGAAGTTGCTAGTGTTCACGCCCCAGCTCATTTTGATACGGCACAGGTTGCAAACTACCACTCTTTTGTCGTCTGCCCTTTCCTCAAAAAAGCGCAAAGTAGATTTACGCATAGGGGTGCTCGGTGTAACAGTTGCGGGCCTGTTTGGTGTGGGCCGACTTCTCCCTTTTGCAACCCCACTGCCTCTTCCAGCCTGTTGCTGTGCTGCAGAACCCTCCCCCTCTGTACTGCTGTCCTCGCTCGGCTTTTCACCTTCCCATGTTGGGTCAGTGACCTTATCATTAACCACCTCCTCTTCTACTTCCTCACTCTGCTCATCCCCCTGATTTGACCTAACCACAACCTCAGTGATTGACAACTGTGTCTCATCATCATCCACCTAGTGAACAAATGATTGCTATTCACCACTGTCATCTTCTTGAGACTGTAAAGGTTCAAGAGGTTGTGAATCAGGGCACAATATCTCATGTCCCTCTTCAAGCGTGCTGGGCACGAGGGCCAAATGTAATAGTGGCGCTGGAAAGAGCTCCTTGGAATATCCAAGTGTGGGATCACTCGTTTGGCAAGCCTCTCCATGGTGGGAGGAAGGATGATCAGAGTGAGGATTCGGTTGACCAGACTCTTGGCTACGGAGACTGGACTTAGTGGAAGAGAGGGTGGTGCTTAACCGACTGGAAGCATTATCTTCAGCAATCCAGCCGGCCAACTGTTCACACTGGTCCGACTTGGACAGTGTTGTCCTGCGCCGCCCAGCTAAGTTGGACATGAAGCTGGGTACGGTGGATTTTTTTTTTTCTTCTGTTGCACTGGAAGCAGGCACAGTTTCATTGCGCCCAGGGCCACGGCCTCTGCATGCACCATCAGGGTCCCTTAGTGCTCGCCTTTTTCATATTTATAGTTTTGTTAATAGATGTGACGCAGATTGTTTTACAGTCCGCTAAAGACAAAGTTTTCTGATGCAGGACAGTATATGTCACAGAAACCCACAGAATATGGACACTATATTAGGCCCAGATTATTGGAATTTGCAATACAAACTCAGTTGTCGGATGCAGGACAGTATATGTCACAGAAACCCACAGAATATGGACACTACACTGCGTGCAGAATTATTAGGCAAATGAGTATTTTGACCACATCATCCTCTTTATGCATGTTGTCTTACTCCAAGTTGTATAGGCTCGAAAGCCTACTACCAATTAAGCATATTAGGTGATGTGCATCTCTGTAATGAGAAGGGGTGTGGTCTAATGACATCAACACCCTATATTAGGTGTGCATAATTATTAGGCAACTTCCTTTCCTTTGGCAAAATGGGTCAAAAGAAGGACTTGACAGGCTCAGAAAAGTCAAAAATAGTTAGATATCTTGCAGAGGGATGCAGCACTCTTAAAATTGCAAAGCTTCTGAAGCGTGATCATCGAACAATCAAGCGTTTCATTCAAAATAGTCAACAGGGTCGGAAGAAGCGTGTGGAAAAACAAAGGCGCTAAATAACTGCCCATGAACTGAAAATAGTCAAGCGTGCAGCTGCCAAGATGCCACTTGCCACCAGTTTGGCCATATTTCAGAGCTGCAACATCACTGGAGTGCCCAAAAGCACAAGGTGTGCAATACTCAGAGACATGGCCAAGGTAAGAAAGGCTGAAAGACGACCACCACTGAACAAGACACACAAGCTGAAACGTCAAGACTGGGCCAAGAAATATCTCAAGACTGATTTTTCTAAGGTTTTATGGACTGATGAAATGAGAGTGAGTCTTGATGGGCCAGATGGATGGGCCCGTGGCTGGATTGGCAAAGGGCAGAGAGCTCCAGTCCGACTCAGACGCCAGCAAGGTGGAGGTGGAGTACTGGTTTGGGCTGGTATCATCAAAGATGAGCTTGTGGGGCCTTTTCGGGTTGAGGATGGAGTCAAGCTCAACTCCCAGTCCTACTGCCAGTTTCTGGAAGACACCTTCTTCAAGCAGTGGTACAGGAAGAAGTCTGCATCCTTCAAGAAAAACATGATTTTCATGCAGGACAATGCTCCATCACACGCGTCCAAGTACTCCACAGCGTGGCTGGCAAGAAAGGGTATAAAAGAAGAAAATCTAATGACATGGCCTCCTTGTTCACCTGATCTGAACCCCATTGAGAACCTGTGGTCCATCATCAAATGTGAGATTTACAAGGAGGGAAAACAGTACACCTCTCTGAACAGTGTCTAGGAGGCTGTGGTTGCTGCTGCACGCAATGTTGATGGTGAACAGATAAAAACACTGACAGAATCCATGGATGGCAGGCTTTTGAGTGTCCTTGCAAAGAAAGGTGGCTATATTGGTCACTGATTTGTTTTTGTTTTGTTTTTGAATGTCAGAAATGTATATTTGTGAATGTTGAGATGTTATATTGGTTTCACTGGTAAAAATAAATAATTGAAATGGGTATAAATTTGTTTTTTGTTAAGTTGCCTAATAATTATGCACAGTAATAGTCACCTGCACACAAAGATATCCCCCTAAAATAGCTAAAACTAAAAACAAACTAAAAACTACTTCCAAAAATATTCAGCTTTGATATTAATGAGTTTTTTGGGTTCATTGAGAACATGGTTGTTGTTCAATAATAAAATTAATCCTCAAAAATACAACTTGCCTAATAATTCTGCACTCCCTGTATATTAGGCCCAGATTAGTAAAATTTGCCCTAAAGAAACAGTTTTTGGATGGCGTACTGTATGTCACAGAAAGCCACACACTATGGACACTAGATTAGGCCCAGATTATTGGAATTTGCAATACAAACTCAGTTTTCGGATGCAGGACAGTATACTGTATGTCACAGAAACCCACAGAAGATGGAGACTATATTAGGCCCAGATTAGTTAAATTTGCCCTAAAGAAACAGTTTTCGGATGGAGTACTGTATATGTCACGAATGTGTATTACGCGCACACACTACAGAGACAGTAGATGAGGACTGGCCCCTGATTATTTAAATTTACACTAAAGAAACAGTTTTTGGATGGCGTACTGTATATGTCACAGAAAGCCACACACTATGGACACTAGATTAGGCCCAGATTATTGGAATTTGCAATACAAACTCAGTTTTCGGATGCAGGACAGTATACTGTATGTCACAGAAACCCACAGAAGATGGAGACTATATTAGGCCCAGATTAGTTAAATTTGCCCTAAAGAAACAGTTTTCGGATGGAGTACTGTATATGTCACGAATGTGTATTACGCGCACACACTACAGAGACAGTAGATGAGGACTGGCCCCTGATTATTTAAATTTACACTAAAAAAACAGTTTTTGGATGGCGTACTGTATATGTCACAGAAAGCCACACACTATGGACACTAGATTAGGCCCAGATTATTGGAATTTGCAATACAAACTCAGTTTTCGGATGCAGGACAGTATATGTCACAGAAACCCACAGAATATGGACACTATATTAGGCCCAGATTAGTTAAATTTGCCCTAAAGAAACAGTTTTCGGATGGAGTACTGTATATGTCACGGATGTGTATTACACGCACACACTATGCTCTCCCTGACTATGACTGATCAGAGCACGTGTCATCGGGTGCTATATAGCGTTCTGGCCAGCCAATCACTGTTATGCCAGCAGCCAACATGGCTACTGGCATTACAGTGATGGCAGTACTTACCAGCACGTTTATTGGCTGCTTAGCAGGGGAGGAGACTCGAGCATGGCGCTCGAGCACATGCGGTACTCAGCCGAGTACCGCCATATGCCGAGCATAGCGATGCTCGAGCCGAACAGGTATTAGGTCGAGCATGCTCGCTCATAAATATTTTTTCCAGGATAACCCCTTTAAGAAAGCTCAGAACATTAATTGTCATTATTTTGGTCTCCAATCTGTACCACATGAACTTTGCTCACAGTGCTAAGATGATATTCCAACAGAATTGTCACAGTAGTGGGATAATGCATATAATATACTGGGATAATGTGCTCAATGATGTCACAGTACAAATATATTTTAGCGTTTGTAGCAGCAAAAAGATTCTCAAGCTTTATCCTAATAAAGCTTATTTATCATTGTACAAATGAAACATTCAACTACTTTGTGTTTCAGTTCATCATTTTCAAGATATTTGTTGACTTTCAGCAAATGTAAACATTCTTGGTTAATCTCCCTAAAAATAATCCTTTAAAGGGGTTGTTCACCTCAGAGTGCGGAGGAAATCATACCTGATCCCTGCCGCTAGGTTCTGACTTCTTGGTCAGAACCCCCTGGGCTGCTGCAACTCTCAAGTTCCCTTTCATGGGTCACATGGCCATTACAGTTATTGACTGGCGGCAGCAGTGACATTTCCTATGTATCACTGGGTCAAGTAAAGTATAGGAGACATGCCACCACTGCAGTTAACTGCAACGGCCACGTGACTTGCGACAAACGAGATGTTGATGCGTGGAGACATGAGAGCTTCAGAGAAAGTGAAGATGTAAGAATTCAGCAGTGGGGTCAGGCAAGTGTGATTCCTTCTGTAGGTCTGGCCATGCTGAGAGGTCTGCCTGAGAGGCCACCAGGGGTGAACAGCTGCTTTAATAATAGATAACATTTATTGGGTGTCACTAAATATTAACAACGTTCTCAAGCAAATATGTGTGAAACACTGCGGTAGTAGAGGACATTGTTCCATCATGCTCATATATTTTAGATAAACTTACTTTAAACTGACCTAGAGAGTCTTCAGCTGATACAGACAAGGTCTTGTTTTGTGGTGTGGGTGAGTTCTTCCAAAGAACATAAAAATCTGTCCCTGAAAATATACTGTGCTGGCACTTAAAACCCAACAAACACCCAAAAAGGGTCACTCGACAAAACCCTACCTATAAAACCCTTTTAATTTCCTTACGTTAAAGGGGTCCTTGAGTTTTGTTTTTTATAAAAACTGTTCTTTCTTTTAACCTATGGAAGTACGATTGTTAGGCTAATACTTACCCGGCTGATGCTCCTCTGATGCTGCCGTCCCCACTGCACTCACACAGGTTGCAGGCTCTTCAGCATAATAGTAAATGCATAATAGTAAATGCAGCTGAACATGAAAAGAAGGATACACATCCATTTGGGACCCAGGCAGAAGAGCCTGCAGCCTGTGCGATTGCGGTGGGGACCGCGACATTGGTGGAGTGAGGAATAGCTAAGGATTAGGCTTATTGCACACGACAGTATATTTTCACGGTCCGCAAAACGGGGTCCCGTTTTTCCGTGATCCGTGACCGTTTTTTCGTCCGTGGGTCTTCCTTGATTTTTGGAGGATCCTCGGACATGAAAAAAAAGTCGTTTTGGTGTCCGCCTGGCCGTGCGGAGCCAAACGGATCCGTCCTGAACTACAATGCAAGTCAATGGGGACGGATCCGTTTGACGTTGACACAATATGGTGCCATTTCAAACGGATCCGTCCCCATTGACTTTCAATGTAAAGTCTGGAGTCCCTTTTATACCATCGGATCGGAGTTTTCTCCAATCCGATGGTATATTTTAACTTGAAGCGTCCCCATCACCATGGGAACGCCTCTATGTTAGAATATACTGTCGGATATGAGTTAGATCGTGAAACCTCATTTCCGACAGTATATTCTAACACAGAGGCGTTCCCATGGTGATGGGGACTCTTCTAGCTAGAATATACTACAAACTGTGTACATGACTGCCCCCTGCTGCCTAGCAGCATCCGATCTCTTACAGGGGGCCGTGATCAGCACAATTAACCCCTCAGGTGCCGCACCTGAAGGGGTTAATTGTACTATCATATCCCCCTGTAAGAGATCAGGGCTGCCAGGCAGCAGGGGGCAGCCCCCCCCCCCCCTCCCCAGTTTGAATATCATTGGTGGCCAGTGCGCCCCCCCCTTCATCCCTCTATTGTAATAAATCGTTGGTGGCACAGTGTGCGCCCCCCATCGGCCCCCCCCCCCTCCCTCTATAGCATTAACAACATTGGTGGCACAGTGTGCGCCACCCATCGGCCCCCCCCCTCCCTCTATAGCATTAACAACATTGGTGGCACAGTGTGCGCCCCCCATCGGCCCCCCCTCCCTCTATAGCATTAACAACATTGGTGGCCAGTGTGCGGCCTCCCATCTCCCCCCCCCGATCATTGGTGGCAGCGGGTTACTAGCAATAGTACAGTATAGATTCATACTTACCTGGGAGCTGCGATGTTCGTGTCCGGCCGGGAGCTCCTCCTACTAGTAAGTGACAGTTCATTTAGCAATGCGCCGCACAGACCCTGTCACTTACCAGTAGGTGGAGCTCCCGGCCGGACACGAACATCGCAGCAGCAGCCAGCAGCAGGTAAGTATGAATCTTCTACTATTGTACTATTGCTAAGTAACCATGGCAACAAGGACTGTAGTAGCGTCCTGGTTGCCATGGTTACCGATCGGAGCCCCAGCAATTAAACTGGGACTCCGATCGGAACTCCGCTGCCACCAATGATGGGGGAAGGGGGGGGGGGATGGGAGGCCGCACAATGGCCACCAATGTTGTTAATGCTATAGAGGGAGGGGGGGCCGATGGGGGGCGCACACTGTGCCACCAACGATTTATTACAATAGAGGGAGGAAGGGGGGGGGGGGGCGCACACTGTGCCACCAACGAATAATTACAATAGAGGGAGGAGGGGGGCCGCACTGGCAACCAACCTATTATTACAATAGAGGGGGGGGGGGGGGCCGCACTGGCCACCAATGATATTCAAACTGGGGAGGGGGGGAGGGTCTGCCCCCTGCTGCCTGGCAGCCCTGATCTCTTACAGGGGGATATGATAGTACAATTAACCCATTCAGGTGCCGCACCTGAAGGGGTTAATTGTGCTGATCACGGCCCCCTGTAAGAGATCGGGTGCTGCCAGGCAGCAGGGGGCAGTCTTGTACACAGTTTGTAGTGTATTCTAACTAGAAGCGTCCCCATCACCATGGGAACGCTTCTGTGTTAGAATATACTGTCGGTTCTGAGTTTTCACGAAGTGAAAACTCAGCTATGAAAAAGCTTTTATGCAGACGGATCTTCGGATCCGTCTGTATAAAAAGTAACCTACGGCCACGGATCACGGACACGGATGCAATCTTGTGTGCATCCGTGTTCTTTCATGGACCCATTGACTTGAATGGGTCCGTGAACCGTTGGCCGTGAAAAAAATAGGACAGGTCATATTTTTTTCACGGCCAGGAAACACGGATCACGGATGCGGCTGCAAAACGGTGCATTTTCCGTTTTTTCCACGGACCCATTGAAAGTCATGGGGTCCGCGAAAAAAAACGGAAAACGGCACAACGGCCACGGGTGCACACAACGGTCGTGTGAAAGAGGCCTTAACCTAACAATCTTTCTAACATGGATTAGAAGAAAGAAGAATTTTTATAAAAAGCCCAAAGAACCCCTTCAATTTTCAATCAGTCAATCCCAGACATATTTCACTTGGAGATACAGTATAAGGGCTCGTTCACACAAACGTGTGATGCCCGTTGCCATATTGCGGAACGCATTTGTGGATCCGCAATACATGGGCACCGTTACATGGCCATTCCGCATCACGGATGCGGACCCATTCATTTCAATGGGTCCGCAAATCCGGAGATGCAGAACGGTGCGTAACGGAAGAACAGAACGGAACACCGCAAAAAGATAAAACTTGTTCTATCTTTTTGCGGAATGGAAGGATCGCAAACCCATTCAAGTAAATAGGTCTGCGATCCCCATGCACCTGCCCCACGAACGGTGCCCGTGCCTTGCGGATCGCAATTTGCGTCCACAGCACGGGCTTCACGCGTTCGTGTGAACGAGCCCTAAGGCTATATGCACACGACTGTATGTGTTTTGCGGTCCGCATCCGTATGCCATCCGTTTTGTTTTTTGGGGGATCCATTGTAACAATGCCTAAAACGGACAAGAATAGGACATGTTATATTTTTTTTTTGTGAGGCTACGGAATGGACATACGGATGACCCATTGAAATGAATGGTTCTGCATCCTATCCGCAAAAAAAAAACTGAACGGACACGGAAACAAACAACTTTTGTGTGCATGTAACCTAAGGCCTCATGCACACGACCGTTGTTTTGGTCCGCATCAGAGCCACAGTTTGATGGAGGCAGAAGCAGCCCCAGGATAATGGAGGACATTACAGAAAAATACTGACTTGTATGCTTGTGAATGAAGCACATGTGCTGACCTTATTATTATTATTATTTTTTTTAAAGCACCATTAATTCCATGGCGCTGTACATCCATCTGGGGTTACAAAGAATTACACTGTAAACAAGAAACTATTAACAAACTGGTACAGAGGGGTAGAGGACCCTGACCGAAAGAGCTTACAATCTATAAGGGAAGGGGAGAACACAGTAGGTGAGGGTATAGGCTGTTCTTGTGGCTGTGTGGTGCAGGATGCTCATTGCAGATGGTAGGCTTTCCAAAAAAAGGTGGGTTTTCAGGTTACTCTTGAAGTTTTGGATGTTGGGGGAGAGCCTGATGTGTTGGGGTAGTGAGTTTCAGAGTAGAGGAGAGGCCCGTGAGAAATCTTGTCGATTGTGTGAGGAACAGCTGAGAGGAGAACTTAGAAGGAGGTCCTGTGAGGATCTGAGATTATGTGTGGGGATGTATCAAGAAAGCAGGTCCAAGATGTAAGGAGGGGACAGGTTGTGGATGGCCTCATTTTTAGTTGTAAGTATTTTAAACAGAATTTTCTGGGCAATGGGGAGCCATTGAAGAGATTGGCAGAGGGGGGATGCAGAGGAGAAAGGAGGGGAGAGGTGGATTATCCTAGCAGCAGAGTTGGGAATAGATTGGAGGGGAGTGAGAGTGCTTAATGGGAGGCCACACAGGAGGATGTTGCAATAGTCCAGGTGGCAGATGACGAGAGCATGCACTAGTATTTTAGTTGACTCAGGTGTGAGGAAGGCGCGAATACAAAAGATGTTCTTAAGTTGGAAACGGCATGTGGAGGTGAGCGTTTGGATGTGTGGCTTAAAGGACAGGGCAGAATCCAATGTTACCCCCAGGCAGCAAGCCTGTGAGACTGGAGAATGTGTTGTGCTATTAACTGTGATGGACAGGTCAGGTAGGGGGGGCTAAGTGACATGGGGGAAAGACAATGAATTCCATTTTCTCTATGTTGAGTTTTAGGAAGCGGGATGAGAAGAATGAAAATATTGCTGACAGACACGCTGGGATTCTGGATAGAAGGGATGCAACATCTGGGCCGTCATCAGCATAGAGGTGGTATTGGAAGCCATGGGACTCTATGAGCTATCTTAGGCCTTCCTATGTAGCTGTGCAGTCTCTCTTTGTCTGTCTTGATCTCCTCAGCTACTGATCACTCCTCCCCATCCCCTCCCCATAAACTTGCATTGACATGTGTAATAAGATCCTATTGCAGTGACTATCCATCCTGGGTGGGTAAAAAGGCATTTTTCAAAGTGAAAAGCAATTAGCTATGTTCGTGTCTGTGTGTGAGAAGGAGTGGGGTCAACAGCTGATAATATGAGAACCACAAATTTCAGTGATTTCTCACTAATTAAAGTTTCTTGTTGTCTCTTGTACTATTGATGTATGCAAATTTGTGTGAAAAGTTAGTGACCATTTAAAGGGGTTGTCTCATCTCATTGTTACTAAGGCTAGATGAGACTAAGCCCCTTACTTGGAAGCAGCTTGCTGTGCTATGCTGTTTCCATAGCTCCCATTTACTTCACTGATACAGCACAGGCCTGCTCCGCTTTTTCCCAGCCATCTGGTGGTCAGGGCTTAGTCTTATCTCGCCTTAGGCCTTAGTAACTGTGAGATGAGACCATCCCCTAAATGCATCATGATAGTGCATGGGACAAGTGATAGGCTAAGTAGGCAGCTGCTTATAGTACCAATAATCTGCTTTTACATTTTCTATTTGCAATCATTTACTCTAATTTGCCTATAATGTTGTAGATATATATATATATATATATTGGGAAAAAACTTCACATACTTGAGAGAAGAGTGCATTCTTTAGCCTCAATTTAAAGAATTAGTCCAATTGGAATCGTTTATTGTTATTATACAAAAAAAAAACTGCAAAAAGCATGTGTGAACCCAGCCTGAGCTATTAAGACACAGTTCTGTACTTTTAGCAGTAATTCCAATGAAAAGGCTTCCTACCATCTGCTATGAAAAAGCTGTTTTAATGTTACACAGTTTATGCAGCTTAATTAGTGTAAATGATTTCTTTAGAATACAAACTCAATATTTAGAGGTTAATATTCAATTATGTTACTAGGTGCATATAAAAATATGTATATCTGACTGTATATGTCCTGTGTAGAAAATATATCAAATACAATAATTTCATTGGCAGAAGTAATCACAAAATTGCACAATGACTGAGGATAGCTGAGGCGTTAAGGTTTTGGGTAGATGGATAAGCCTTGCAGGCGGCACCGGGATAATCCGCTGTGATTGATGAGCCCGGCTAGTCACATGACAGAAACATCCGTCAGGCAGTGGGTGATTTGACCAGAAAAGCACAGGCTCATGACATCATTTCACAGCGTGAAGTCTACAATTGTTAATTCTAGAATAACTAAAAACTTGGGGTATCTCTCACATGAAATACATCATAACTAAGCCAATCACTTTATTCTTTATTATGAGATGGACATCGTATTGTAATAGTTTATATATATATATATATATATATATATATATATACACACACACACACACACTCACCTAAAGAATTATTAGGAACACCAGACTAATACGGTGTTGGACCCCCTTTTGCCTTCAGAACTGCCTTAATTCTACGTGGCATTGATTCAACAAAGTGCTGATAGCATTCTTTAGAAATGTTGGCCCATATTGATAGGATAGCATCTTGCAGTTGATGGAGATTTAAGGGATGCACATCCAGGGCACGAAGCTCCAGTTCCACCACATCCCAAAGATGCTCTATTGGGTTGAGATCTGGTGACTGTGGGGGCCATTTTAGTACAGTGAACTCATTGTCATGTTCAAGAAACCAATTTGTAATGATTTGAGCTTTGTGACATGGTGCATTATCCTGCTGGAAGTAGCCATCAGAGGATGGATACATGTTCTCATTCTGTTTACGCCAAATTCGGACTCTACCATTTGAATGTCTCAACAGAAATCGAGACTCATCAGACCAGGCAACATTTTTCCAGTCTTCAACAGTCCAATTTTGGTGAGCTCATGCAAATTGTAGCCTCTTTTTCCTATTTGTAGAGGAGATGAGTGGTACCCGGTGGGGTCTTCTGCTGTTGTAGCCCATCCGCCTCAAGGTTGTGCGTGTTGTGGCTTCACAAATGCTTTGCTGCATACCTCGGTTGTAACGAGTTGTTATTTCAGTCAACGTTGCTCTTCAGCTTGAATCAGTCGGCCCATTCTCCTCTGACCTCTAGCATCCACAAGGCATTTTTGCCCACAGGACTGCCGCATACTGGATGTTTTTCCCTTTTCACACCATTCTTTGTAAACCCTAGAAATGGTTGTGCGTGAAAATCCCAGTAACTGAGCAGATTGTGAAATACTCAGACCAGCCCGTCTGGCACCAACAACCATGCCACGCTCAAAATTGCTTAAATCACCTTTCTTTCCCATTCTGACATTCCGTTTGGAGTTCAGCAGGACCACCCCCCTAAATGCATTGAAGCAACTGCCATGTGATTGGTTGACTAGTTAATTGCATTAATGAGAAATAGAACAGGTGTTCCTAATAATTCTTTAGGTGAGTGTATACACTGCTCAAAAAAATAAAGGGAACACAAAAATAACACATCCTAGATCTGAGTTAATTAAATATTCTTCTGAAATACTTTGTTCTTTACATAGTTGAATGTGCTGACAACAAAATCACACAAAAATTAAAAAGTGGAAATCAAATTTTTCAACCCATGGAGGTCTGGATTTGGAGTCACACTCAAAATTAAAGTGGAAAAACACTACAGGCTGATCCAACTTTGATGTAATGTCCTTAAAGCAAGTCAAAATGAGGCTCAGTAGTGTGTGTGGCCTCCACGTGCCTGTATGACCTCCCTACAATGCCTGTGCATGCTCCTGATGAGATAGCGGACGGTCTCCTGAGGGATCTCCTCCCAGACCTGGTTTAAAGCATCTGCCAACTCCTGGACAGTCTGTGGCGCAACGTGACGTTGGTGGATAGAGCGAGACATGATGTCCCAGATGTGCTCAATTGGATTCAGGTCTGGGGAACGGGCGTGCCAGTCCATAGCATCAATGCCTTCATCTTGCAGGAACTGCTGACACACTCCATCCACATGAGGTCTAGCATCGTCTTGCATTAGGAGGAACCCAGGGCCAACCGCACCAGCATATGGTCTCACAAGGGGTCTGAGGATCTCATCTTGGTACCTAATGGCAGTCAGGCTACCTCTGGCGAGCACATGGAGGGCTGTGCGGCCCTCCAAAGAAATGCCACCCAAACACCATTACTGACCCAATGCCAAACTGGTCATGCTGGAGGATGTTGCAGGCAGCAGAACGTTCTCCACGGCGTCTCAAGACTCTGTCACGTCTGTCAATTGTGCTCAGTGTGAACCTGCTTTCATCTGTGAAGAGCACAGGGCGCCAGTGGCGAATTTGCCAATCTTGGTGTTCTCTGGCAAATGCCAAACGTCCTGCATGGTGTTGGGCTGTAAGCACAACCCCCACCTTTGGACATCGTGCCCTCATATCACCCTCATGGAGTCTGTTTCTGACCGTTTGAGCAGACACATGCACATTTGTGGGCTGCTGGAGGTCATTTTGCAGGGCTCTGGCAGTGCTCCTCCTGTTCCTCCTTGCACAAAGGCGGAAGTAGCGGTCCTGCTGCTGGATTGTTGCCCTCCTACACGTCTCCTGATGTACTGGCCAGTCTCCTGGTAGCGCCTCCATGCTCTGGACACTACGCTGACAGACACAGCAAACCTTCTTGCCACAGCTCGCATTGATGTGCCATCCTGGATAAGCTGCACTAGCTGAGCCACTTGTGTGGGTTGTAGACTCCGTCTCATGCTACCACTAGAGTGAAAGCACTGGCAGCATTCAAAAGTGACCAAAACATCAGCCAGGAAGCATAGGAACTGAGAAGTGGTCTGTGGTCACCACCTGCAGAACCACTCCTTTATTGGGGGTGTCTTGCTAATTGCCTATAATTTCCACCTGTTGTCTATCCCATTTGCACAACAGCATGTGAAATTGATTGTCACTCAGTGTTACTTCCTAAGTGGACAGTTTGATTTCACAGAAGTGTGATTGACTTGGAGTTACATTGTGTTGTTTAAGTGTTCCCTTTATTTTTTTGAGCAGTGTATATACACTCCTGATCAAAAGTTTAAGACCACTTGAAAAATGGCAAAAAATCATATTTTACATTGTTGGATCTCAACAAGGTTCCAAATAGAGCTTCAACATGCAACAAGAAGAAATGAGAGTGAGACAAAACATGTTTTGAGCATTTAATTGAATGAAAACAACAAATAAACTGAAACAGGCTGTTTTTCAGCTGATCAAAAGTTTTGGACCACATGCCTTTAAAAAGCCAAATCTGTGCAAAGATGTGGATTCATTGTCATTTTCTGTCAGGTAGTCACACGTTGTGATGGCAAAGGCAAAAAAACGCTCCCTTTTTGAACGTCATCAGGTTGTTGAACTGCATAAGCAGGGTCTCTCACAGCGCGCCATCGCTGCTGAGGTGGGACGCAGTAAGACAGTAATTTGGAATTTCTTAAATGATCCTGAGGGTTATGGAACAAAAAAGTCAAGTGGAAGACCCCAAGAAATTTCATCAGCACTGAGCCGGAGGATCCAATTGGCTGTTCGTCAAGACACTGGACGATCCTCGACCCAACTTAAGGCCCTTACTGGTGCTGACTGCAGCCCCATAACCTGAGACTGAAGGGCTTCAAAAACAAAAAACTTCTTAAAAGACCTCTTCTCCTTGAACACCACAGAACTGCTCGTTTGGACTTTGCAAGAGAGCACCAAACATGGGGCATTCAAAGGTGGAAGAAAGTTTTATTCTCTGATGAGAAAAAAATTTAACCTTTATGGTCCTGATGGTTTCCAACATTACTGGCATGACAAGCAGATCCCACCTGAGATGTTTTCTACGCGCCACAGTGGAGGGGGTGCCATAATGGTCTGGGGCGGTTTTTCCTTCAGTGGAACAATGGAGCTTCAGGAAGTGCAGGGGCGTCAAACGGCCGCTGGCTATGTCCAGATGTTGCAGAGAGCATTCCTCATGACTGAGGGCCCTCGTCTGTGTGGTAACGACTGGGTTTTTCCACAGCACAACACTACAGTACACAATGCCCACCGGACAAGGGACTTCTTTCAGGAGAATAACATCACTCTTTTGGCCCATCCTGCGTGTTCCCCTGATCTAAATCCAATTGAGAACCTTTGTGGATTGATGGCAAGGGAAGTTTACAAAAATGTACAACAGTTCCAGACAGTAGATGGCCTTCGTGCGGCATTCTTCATCACTTGGAGAAATGTTCCCACTCACCTCATGGAAACGCTTGCATCAAGCATGCCGAAACAAATTTTTTAAGTGATAAACAATAACGACAGAGCTACTCATTACTGAGTTCATGTTTGAAAGTTGGATTTCTGTTTTGGGGGGTTTAGTTTTTTTTTTGGAGGTGTGGTCCTAAACTTTTGATCAGCTGAAAAACAGCCTGTTTCAGTTTATTTGTTGTTTTCATTAAATTGAATGCTGAAAAAATGTTTTGTCTCACTCCCATTTCTTCTTGTTGCATGTTGAAGCTCTACTTGCAACCTTGTTAAGATTTAGCCATGCTAAATAAGATTTTTTGCCATTTTTCAAGTGGTCTTAAACTTTTGATCAGGAGTGTATATATTACTAGGGGTCTACGATGCCTCCTTGAAAGAAACAAGATTCTCTGTTGGGAGATGTTTATGCTATATGCAGGGTCAGACTGGCCAACCAGCATACCAGAGGATCCTCAATTGGGCCCAGGCTCTGATATCATAATAGGCCCCAAAGATTCAGGAGAAAAGAGCCCATTTCTCTCCGTTTGGAGATATTCACCTGCCACTAGGGTCTATTTCTTTGGTTCAAAAACAAATTAAGGATAGTGGTTGAGAATCATTTATTCTGGTGGGCCCCAGGAACCCCAGTCCGATACTGGCTATATGTGTTTGTAAGGGTGGGTTCACATCACGTTTTTGTCATACGTTAAACGTACACAAAAAACGTATAAGTTAATGGAGTTCCATTGTAAAAAAAAACAAAAAAACATATATGTTGTCGTATAAATTTTTTTGCAGGACTCTGCAGGATGGAAAAGCATAGTATACCACACTTTTCCATCCTGCAAAGTCCAGCAAAAAATGTATACATTACTGTATATATTTTTTTCACAATGGATCCATTATATGTTTTTTTGTGTACGTTAAAAATATGACAAACACGTGATGTGAACCCAGCCAAAGACGGCACGAAATGCCCTTGTCTCTCTTACAAGAAAATCCTGGTAACCTTTAACAAGTTATACGGTACCAATTATGTTTTGTTCAAAGGATTACTTTTGACCTTGTTGTAGTGGTATCTTCACCTAAGTTGAACTGTTGGACTGCTACAATTGAGGGCATGTTAGCTTTACACTTTATTATATGCAGAGGCGTAACTATAGGGGAAGCAGGGGAAGCGGCTGCTTTGGGGCCCTGACCCCGAAGGGGCCCATCCAGGAGGAGGAGGACTAAAAGATTTTGTCAGGGCCCCCTCAACAGTATTACACAATGAAATTATATACAGTGACAGTACAGACAGCGTATAAAACGGATGGAACAGCTGCCAGGCCTGGTCTGAGAGAGCGATCTTTACTAGCCACAGGAATGGGGGCGGCATGAAAGGAAGGGGTTGCGAAAAAATTACTGGGGGAGGGGGGCCCCATTCAAAAATATGCTGTGGGGCCCAGTCATTTCTAGCTACGCCACTGATTATATGCTAAGTGTGCCATAATGACAGCACAATGTACTATATGTCATGTGATGCACCATGTTATGTTCCTTTAACCTTCCCGGACATCTGCCATATAGGTACAGAAAATATCAGGTCTGTAAAGAGCTGAATGGGTCACAGGCTTCTCCAAATTAGTTTCTATAGAAACTTAGGGCCTTCTGAAGGGTCACTGGCCTGCTATAGTATGGTCCCTATTAAGCCCTGCCAGTGATTTCTCCACAGATTGCAACTGCAAGTAAAAAGAGACCAAAAAGTCATACATACTCCAAAATGGTATCCATAAAAAATACAGACCGCCCCACAAGAATAAGAGTCCTTACACAGTTCTGTAGATGGAAAGATAAAAAACATATTGATGTTAGAATATGGCAATAAAAAGAAAAAAATTCAGTTTTCTAAATCATAAAAAAATATATAAATTTAGTATCAGTGTAAGTTTACTACCCTGCAGATTTTGTTAACACGACGAAAAGTAAGGGTGGATGTATCTGTATTCTAAGTTCACAGTTCGGTTAGCACTTAATGCATCCTCCAGTGGAAGCACAAACATCTGTATTCCCATGGATTAACTGCAGGTCCCTGCAAGGTCAAGACTGGCCTCAGGTTGGAAGGTTTCCTGTTCAGCATATTCTGTTCGTGCCCCCATATTGTTTTCCTTTTTACTATAATAATTTTTTTGATTTTTTTTTTCATTGGATAGATATTCTCTTCTCTGGTCTGTTTTATGAGAAGTACATTTTACACTTAGGCCTTTTATATATTGATGTTGAATCAAGATGTTGACATTGAGCAAGGTGTTAGGTTTTATATTATTTTTACATCTAGTACATTTTTCAAAGTGGTGACACAGATTAATGATAACCAAATAAAAAGAAAATTTCCTATGCTGCTTCATGACCTCTGAAAACAGAGTGTTGTCATGTTATCTTCTGCATTAAATAAGGGCAACACTGTTAAACTGAAGGTCCCAGTACAAGGGACTTAGTCACCAAAAGATCATGAGCAGCAACTTCTTTCATTCAGCATCTTTATTGGGCTTATGCATCCTTTTTATTACATTTTCTCTGTTTATCTCCTATTTTATGAGCATGTCATTTTTGTTGACTCTCCAATCTCCACTCATACTTAAACAAAATCCTTTCAGCTTATTATGAGGGTAATATGAGGGCAGTATTGTATGAAAGTAGTTACTGTACCTTCTTGAATTACTGTATGTGTGTGGTTTGTTATGCATTAAATTATTATTATTATTATTATTATTTTTTATTAAAGGGCCATTCATTCCATAGCGCTGTACATATGAGTAATACAGACAATTGCACTAATCATAAACAAAACGAGTTACAAACTGGTACAGAATGAGAGAGGGCCCTGCCCTCGAGGGCTTACAATCTACATGGTATGGGAGAAGGACACAGTAGGTGTGGGTGAAGTTGGTCATGGCGGTATAGAAGCAGCAGGGTCACTGGTTGTAGGCTTGTCTGAAGAGGTGGGTTTTCAGGTTTATTTTGAAGGATTCCACTGTAGGTGAGAGTCTGATATGTTGGGGTAGCGAGTTCCAGAGTATGGGGGATGCGCGGGAGAACTCTTGGAGGCGATTGTGGGAAGAGGCTCATAAGAGGACAGGAGAGAAGGAGGTCTTGTGAGGATCGGAGAGTGCGTGTTGAGATGTATCGGGAAAGTAGCTCAGAGATGTAAGGAGGGGAGAGGTTATGGACGGCCTTGTATTTATTTGTTAGTCTTTGAAGTGAATTCGCTGGGCAATGGGGAGCCAGTGAAGGGATTGGCAGAGGGGAGAGGCAGAGGAGTAATAGGGTGAGAGGTGAATTAGTCGGGCAGCAGAGTTGAGGATAGATTGGAGGGGTGCGAGAGTGCTAGATGGAAGGCAACAAAGGAGAGTGTTGCAGTAGTCTAGGCGGGAGATGATGAGGGCATGTACAAGCATTTTCGCAGATTCAAAGTTAAGGAAAGTGCGGATGCGAGAGATGTGTTTGAGTTGGAGGCGGCAGGTGGTGGAAAGGGCTTGGATGTGCGGTCGGAAGGAAAGGGCAGAATCTAAGGTCACTCCAAGGCAGTGGACTTGGTTGACCGGGGATAGTGTGCAGCCATTGATCGTGATAGATAGGTCTGTTGGGGGGGTTTAGCAAGATGGGGGAAAGATGATGAATTCTGTTTTATCCATGTTAAGTTTTAGAAAGCGAAAGGCGAAGAAGGATGATATAGAAGATAGACATTGTGGGATTCTTGATAGTAAGGTGGTGATGTCTGGACCAGAGAAGTAGATTTGTGTGTCGTCAGCATAAGAGTGATACTGAAAGCCATGGGACTCTATGAGCTGTCCCAGGCCAAAAGTGAAGATAGAGAAGAGCAGGGGTCCTAGGACAGAGCCTTGTGGGACACCAACAGAGAGGGAATGAGACGAGGAGGTGGTGCGGGAGTGGGAGACACAAAATGTCCATTCTGTGAGGTATGATGTTATCCAGGAGAGGGGCCAGGTCAGTGATGCCAAGAGTTGAGAGAGTTTGCAAAAGAAGGGAGTGGTCAACAGTGTCGAAGGCAGAGGACAGGTCAAGGAGAAGGAGGACAGAGTATTGTTTCTTGGTTTTGGCTGTTAGTAGGTCATTGGTGACTTTGGTAAGGGCAGTCTCTGTCGAGTGGTGGGGTCGGAAGCCAGATTGTAGGTGGTCAAATAGGGAGCAGGAGGAGAGGTGAGAGGACAGTTCTGAATGGACATGTTTTTCAAGTAGCTTTGAGGTATACGGAAGAAGTGAGGCAATAACTGGACAAAGCAGATGGGTCAAGTGAAGGCTTTTTGAGGTTGGGTGTAATGGTAGCATGTTTAAAAGCAGAGGGGAAGACACCAGAGGTTAGTGATAGGTTGAAGAGATGAGTTAGGGCTGGGATAAACACTGTGGTGGGGTTAGGGATAAGGTGGGATGGGATTGGGTCAAGTGCACAGGTGGTCAGATGAGATCTGGAGAGTAGAGTGGAGAGTTTTTCTTCTGTAATGGTGGAGAAGCGGGTTTTGGGAGAAGAGGACAGAGCAGTTGTGTAGAGGGTCAATGGGGACTGTGTACTGAAGCCTTCTCTGATGTTGACTATCTTTTGTTTGAAGTATTTAGCAAAGTCCTCAGCTGAAGTGAGAGGAGAGGGTGGGGGCACTGGGGGACGGAGAAGGGAGTTAAAAGTGTTAAAAAGTTATTTAGGGCTGTGAGCCAGGGAAGATATGAGAGATGAGAAGTAGGCCTGTTTTGCACCAGCGAGTGAGGATTTGAATATGAGGAGGGATTGCTTGTATGCAGTGAAATGATCTTTAGAATGGGATTCCTTCCATCGCCGCTCAGCAGCCCTGGAAGCTTGTCTGAGTTTTTTGGTCAGGTTGGTGTGCCAGGGTTGTCTGTTAATTTTTCGGGTTTTGTTGTGTGTGAGGGGGCGACAGTGTCCAGAGCTGTACTTATTGTTGTGCTATATAGGGTGGTGGCAGCATCTGGGTCTTTTTTTTTTAATCATGTATGTTGTATAATGTGATTTTGTAATAAAGGACATAATTCAGTACCAGCGGTCTGGCATTTTCTATGTAGGTTGTCTATTTATATGTATTGCCATAGGCTAGTTTAGCACTTTAATGTGTATTCAATTGATGGTTGCGTTATCTATTTTGGTAGTGGGTCTTGGAGGGAACAGATGGTAAAGAGTGGAAGAAGAGAGTCAGAAAGCTAGCGAAAGTCGAGATGTTTAAGGTTCCTCCGGGGGTGTGCTAGTGTGTGCACCGGGAGGAGCTGCAGAAGAGACCAATTAAGAGAAGGTAAGTAGGTTGTGGTCGGAGAGGGGGAGAGGCGAATTAGAAAGGTTAGATAGGGAGCAGAGGCGGGTAAAGATAAGATCCAGAGTGTGACCATCTCTGTGGGTGGGAGCTGAAGACCACTGTGATAGGCCAAAGGAGGAAGAGAGTGACAGGAGTTTAGAGGCGGCCGAGTGGCAGGTGTCAATAGGGATTTTAAAGTCACCCATGATGATAGTGGGGATGTCGGCAGAAAGAAAGTGTAGTAGCCAGTTGTTAAAGTGGTCAAGAAAGATGGTGGCTGGGTCTGGGGGGGCGGTAAATGACGGCTACCTGAAGGTTGGAGGGAGAGTAGATGCAAACAGAGTGTACTTCAAATGAGATGAGCGTTAGTAGTGTCCCGAATAGTTCGCCGGCGAATAGTTCCCGGCGAACATAGCTTGTTCGCGTTCGCCGCGGCGGGCGAACATATGCAATGTTCGGTATGCCCCCTATTCGTCATCATTGTGTAAGCTTTGACCATGTACCTCACAGTCAGCAGACGCATTCCAGCCAATCAGCAGCAGACCCTCCCTCCCAGACCCTCCCACCTCCTGGACAGCATCCATTTTAGATTCATTCGGAAGCTGCATTCTTAGTGAGAGGAGGGACAGTGCTGCTGCTTATTTAATAGGGAAAGCGTTAGCTAGGGCAGTGTTCTGTGTCCACAGACTCATCTGCTGTAAGGACAGCATCCTGACAGCACCCCAAAAAGCCCTTTTCAGGGCTGGTACATCAGTCTGCTTTTTATATATATATATACTGTATATATATATATATATATATATATATATATATTATATATATTGCAGTTGACTGCCCGTGTGTGAGAGGCTGCAGGCTCACAGACTGTACTGTGTGCACACCATTCATACAGGGTGTCACAGTCAGTACCTTGCAGATAAAAAAAGTCAATTTATAATTTTTTTTTTATATAATCGCAGTTGCCAGACAGTGAGAGGCTGCAGGCTCACAGACTGTACTGTGTCCACTGGCCAGGCCACCAGTCATACCGTTAAAGGGTGTCACAATACTTTGCAGATAAAACTAAAGTCTATTTATTATTTCTCTGTAATAAATATAATCGCAGTTGCAAGCCAGTGTGTGTCAGGCCCACACAGACTGTACTGTGCCCACTGCCCACACCACTTATGTAGGGTGGCACAGTACCTTGCACGCATACTACCACTTATCTAAAAAAAAAAATGACAGGCAGAGGCAGGCCACCCCGCAGGGGCCGTCGTGGTGCTGTGATTTCCACTGGCCCTGGAATAATGCCCAGTGTTCAGAGGCTACGTACCCTGAACCCGAAAAATTCAGAGAAAATAGTTGACTGGCTTACACAGGACACCCAATCTTCAACAGCTTCCGCTAAGAACCTTGACGCACCATCCTCCTCCAGCTCAGCTTCGGTCACCTGCTCTCAAGTTACCACTCTCCCGCCCGCGGCCACCACCACCACTACCACTACCACCACAGCCACCACAGCCGCTTCACCTGATCCGTCAGAGGAGTTATTTACACATCAGTTGGATGAAATTAGAGATGCGCAACCATTATTGCCAGAGGATGTAGATAACAGGGATATGTCTTAGTCAGGCAGGATTACACACATGGACGTACAGTGTGATGATGATGATGTTGTACCCGCTGCTGCTTCCTTTGCTGAGGTGTCAGATACAAGTGAAGTGGTTGATGATGACGATGTGTCCGTGGATGCCACGTGGGTGCCTGCTCGAAGAGAAGAAGAAGAGGGGGAAAGTTCTGAAGGGGAGACAGAGAGAAGGAGGAGACGAGTTGGAAGCAGGGGGAGATCGTCGCAAGGAGCTAGTGGCACAGTCAGACAGCATGTATCGGCACCCGGGGTCAGACAGACAGCACGCCAATCAACGAATGCTGTTGCCACCACCAGAATGCCGTCATTGCAAAGCTCAGCAGTGTGGCATTTTTTGTGTGTGTCTGCCTCTGATAACAGCAATGCCATTTGCAACCTATGCCAAAAGAAACTGAGTCGTGGGAAGTCCAACACCCACCTCGGTACACCTGCTTTGCGAAGGCACATGATCAAACGCCTATGGGATCAACACATGAGTACAAGCAGCACACAAACTGAAAGCCGCCATCCTCCTCCTGGTCCAGCATCTTCAGCCACGTCAACCACTGCTGTCCTCCTTGCCCCCTCTCAACCATCCGCCACTCCGTCTCTCGCCTTGAGCAGTTCCTGCTCATCTGCCCACAGTCAGGTGTCTGTCAAGGACATGTTTGAGCGTAAGAAGCCAATGTCACAAAGTCACCCCCTTGCCCGGCGTCTGACAGCTGACTTGACGGAACTCTTAGCCCGCCAGCTTTTACCATACCAGCTGGTGGAGTCTGAGGCCTTCAAAAAATTTGTCGCTATTGGGACACCACAGTGGAAGGTACCCGGACGAAATTTCTTTTCAAAAAAGGCAATCCCAAACCTCTACTCAGTTCTTGAAAAGGAAGTCATGGCATCTCTGGCATACAGTGTTGGGGCAAGGGTCCATCTGACCACTGATACCTGGTCTGCAAAGCACGGTCAGGGCAGGTATATCACCTACACTGCGCATTGGGTCAACCTGCTAACGGCTGACAAGCATGGAATGCGTGGCTCTGCAGCGGAGTTGGTGACACGGCCACGACTTGCATGCAGGCCTACTGCCACATCCTCTACTCCTCCTACTCCATCCTCTTCGATAACCTCCTCGGCTGAGTCATCTTCTGCTGCGGCGTCTGGCTGCACATCAACTGAATCCCCCCAGCTCCCCAGGGGCTATTCCACATCCCGGATACGACAGTGTCACGCTGTCTTGGGGTTGACTTGCCTGAAAGCAGAGAGCCACACCGGACCAGCACTCCTGTCCGCCCTGAACGCACAGGTGGATCAGTGGCTGACCCCGCACCAACTGGAGATCGGCAAAGTGGTGTGTGACAATGGAAGCAATTTGTTGGCGGCATTGAATTTGGGCAAGTTGTCACATGTGCCGTGCATGGCACATGTGTTGAATCTCATCGTACAACGCTTTGTGTCTAAGTACCCAGGCTTACAGGATGTCCTCAAGCAGGCCAGGAAGGTGTGTGGCCATTTCAGGCATTCCTACACGGCCATGGCGCACTTTTCAGATATCCAGCGGCGAAACAACATGCCAGTGAGGCGCTTGATTTGTGACAGCCCGACACGTTGGAATTCAACACTCCTAATGTTCGACCGCCTGCTCCAACAAGAAAAAGCCGTCAACGAGTATTTGTATAACAGGCAAGGAATCCCAGCTGCTGTGTCTTTGTGAATAAGCTTCTTTTTATTTTTTCATGAAAGTAAAGAGTCCTACAACCAGGACGCTTTTCGGCATGCAAGCCTTTCTCAACAGGTACATCCAAAAAGAAAAATCAAGTCATATATAGCATATAGTACCGCCCATTTAGGGACGTCTCCACCCATTCTGGAGGGTGGTATTCAATCAATAATCAATCAACTAATGAAACAAAGTGAAATAAAGTAACATATGGCTGAGATTTGTTTTCTACCTTATTGAACAATGTAAATGTCCTTTTTCGTCATAAGGCTGAGGTCTAGAGAAAATGCATAAGAAATGTATATTAACCATTTATATTAAACATATTGGTCTGTTTATAAGAACCTTACAAATGTGTGACGTCATAGTCCCTGTTTAGACCCCTTGGATGCAGTGTATCCAGAGTATGTATCCAAAATTCCTCTCTTCTAAGGAGAAGTCTTTTGACATCACCTCCTCTTCTAGGTCTCTTTACCTGTTCCAACACTTGAAACCGCAACTGTGCAATGTTATGTTTGAATTATTCAAAATGATATGGGACCGGTAACATGAGTTTTTTGTCCTTATATCGGATTTATGCTTACTAATCCGATCCCTCACTGCCTGCATTGTCTCACCCACATATAACAGGCCACAAGGACATTTAATAAGATATATTACATTTGCTGAGTCGCAAGTGAAGTTTTTTCACTTGCGACTCAGCAAATGTAATATATCTTATTAAATGTCCTTGTGGCCTGTTATATGTGGGTGAGACAATGCAGGCAGTGAGGGATCGGATTAGTAAGCATAAATCCGATATAAGGACAAAAAACTCACTGTGAAGGCAGTCGAAGGTACCCGGCCTAAATTTTAGTACTACAGAAAATACCACTCATATCGGGTGTGACAGTAAATTGCACGGCGCAGATGCAGTGACCGTGGATTAAAACAAAGGGGCCAGCGTTTTTTTAACCATCTCCCCGTTCGAAAAATCTATTCAATAAATGGACCCCAATTGGGGACGTAACAGGGATTAAACTGATGAGAGTAGTACTACAGAAAATACCACTCATATCGGGTGTGAGAGTAAATTGCACGACGCAGACGCAATGACCGTGGATTCAAACAAAGGGGAGGGAGCCAGTGTTTTTTTAACCATCTCCCCGTTCGAAAAATCAATTCAATAAATGGACCCCAGATTGGGGACGTAACAGGGATTAAACTGATGAGAAGAGAACTACAGAAAATAACACTCATATCGGATGTGAGAGTAAATTGCATGGCGCAGACGCAGTGACCGTGGATTCAAACAAAGGGGAGGGAGCCAGCGTTTTTTTAACCATCTCCCCGTTCGAAAAATTAATTCACCTTTCGGGGACCCTTGGTGTTGTACGTGGCTGGGTGGAGGAAGAAACCTTCAATGACATCAACGGGACATGGCTAGCTTGGTATCCAACCTTGTGCAAATGGGGAGTTTGTGGTTGGGCAAATGGACTGTTTGCGGTTGTTTGCGGTGCATTAAAAGGAGAGTTTGGTCTGTCAATGTCTGTGAAGCGGGCGTAAACCTTACACTACCTGATCGATACAACATCATACCTGATCGTATACACACACTGGATGTTTTAAACCACGTTGTTCAAAAAAAATTAGAATTTAAATCCACTATATGAGAGTGCAGCAGTGGAGGAGGTGTCAGAGGGTGTCAGCCATGTTTCTGTGAGACCCAGAAAGGAAAGTTTTTGAAAGATAAAAAGTTCATGAATGTAGGATAGTTTGTTACAGACAGAGCGTGCATTCCATAATGCTCCTGCAAGAGTAACCAAAGGAGCAGGGGTTTAGAGGAATGGTTATTAGGTTTAAGGGGTTGTAGAAATTTGTAGAAGGAGATTTGTAGTGTGACCTGGTGATAGTGGGGATTTGCTGAGGGGGGCCTGGATTTGGAGAGATATCACCAGCCATAAGGAGTAAGAATAGTGATAGAGGTATCACTATTTTTCTACAGAAAATTCACTGTAAATTTTCTCAAGAAGAGGAAGAAGAAAGGTTAATTAATTGTGTGGATTTAAATACTGGACACAGATGGTAGAAAATGTACAAATGCCAAGACACCAACAAAATACTTGTCTATGTATTTCTATTGTGGTCAGCTGTATTAGATATTCATTGCATGGAATTATTTTATATTAATCAGTGGTCGGAACTTCATGTATAAGTGTCAATGCTCAACTAATTAAATTTTTTAATTTGCTTTGTTTTTATTGTAACAGATGTAACGTAAAGAAGAGATCTGTACTTGTAGGCAGAGTTATGAGTCAGTGTTAGTACTGGTGATTAGTGATGGACGAAACATCGGCCGGGACGGTTCGCGAACGTGATCGCGATCAAATGTTCGCGAACAGCAAGTTCGCGGCGGGCACCAATCACTTTAATGGCAGGCGAACCTGAAAAACCTTCAGCTAATATTTGCAGCCACCAAATACTTAGTAGAAGTGTACAAATAGTCCCATAACATAGACAGTCACATACTGGAGGGGGATAAATGAGAAAAATTCCAACAAAAAATATGTATCTTAATCAGGGGACATTTTTATGTGTCTTAAAGGGAAATTCTCTGAAATGTGCCCTGTTGGAGCCTAGAAACATTTTATTTTTGGGCACAGGAGTACGGGCCTTAAAAAATAGGCATTCACCTAACATAAAATAAATTCTGATTATGTGGCTTGAGGTACATTATGCGGTCAATGGATAAAAATTTTACTGTAGTCCACTGGACTACAGGCCCCAAACATTAGGCATTCACCGGACAGAAAATATCAAGTGATTATATGGCCAGAGGTATATTACACGGTCAATGGATATCAATTTTACTGCAGGCCAGTACAAATACAGGTCAAATACATATGTTTAAAAGATCTAAAAATATTAAATTGGATTAAAAACATGGCAAATAAAATTCCCCCTCTTGAAAAAAGAACGTGATCTTCACTGGTGTTGAATTCCTCAGAGGCCGCAACAATTATTCATTCAGCGTACATAAAAGAACAAGTAAGTATGTGGCTGGAGGTAGATTACACAGTCATTAGATATCAATTTTCCAGCAGGCAAGTGTACTACAGGCCACAAAAATTATGCATTCAGCGTGCATAAAAGAACAAGTAAGTATGTGGCTGAGGGTTTATTACACGGTCATTGGATATCAATTTTCCACCAGGCCAGTGTTCTACAGGCCACAAAAATTATGCATTTAGCATACATAAAACAACAAGTAACTTTGTGGCTGGAGGTAGATTATACACGGTCATTGGATACCAATTTTCCAGCAAGCCAGTGTACTACAGGCCACAAAAATTATGCATTCAGCGTACATAAAAGAACAAGTAAGTATGTGGCTGAAAGTAGATTCACGGTCATTGGATATCAATTTTCCAGCAGGCCAGTGTACTACAGGCCCCAAAAATTATAAATTCAGTGTACATAAAAAAAGAACAAGTATGTATGTACCTGGAGGTAGATTACACGGTCATTGGATATCAATTTTACAGCAGGCCAGTGGAATACAGGCCCCAAAAATTATGCATTCAGTGTAAATAAAAGAACAAGTAAGTAAGTGACTGAAGGTAGATTGCACGGTCATTGGATATCAATTTTACAGCAGGCCAATGTACTATAGGCCCCAAAAATTATTCATTAAGCGTACATAAAAGAACAAGTAAGTATGTGGCTGGAGGTCTATTAGATGGTCAATGGATATCAATTTTACTGAAGGCCAGTACAAATACAGTTCAAATACATATGCTTAAAAGAACTAAAAATATAGAATTGGATTAAATACATGGCTAACGAAATCCCCCCTCTTGAAAAAATCCCTAATGATAATAGTTGAAACACCTGGTCGTCACAGCTGTTAAATTCCTCCAAGGCCCAAAACATTAGGCATCCACTGGACAGAAAAGCCTTTTATGCTGCTATTTTTACCTAAGACAGAGACCAATAATTGCTCTGGGTGGTGGCGGATATTTGTGGTCTGGCATGAGGAAATTCAATTAAATGTGGTCGTCATAGGTGTTGAATTCCTTAGATCCATGCCTCCTTCAATTTTAGAAATGTAAGGTAGTCCACACTGTCGTGAGCTAGACGAGTGCGCTTATCGGTCACGATTCCCCCTGCTGCGCTGAATGTCTTTTCGGACAGGATACTCGACGAGGGGCAAGCCAACAGTTCCATGGCAAATAGTGCTAGCTCTGGCCACAGGTCAAGCCTGCACACCCAGTAGTCCAGGGGTTCCTCGCTTCTCAGAGCTTCGACATCAGCCGTTAACCCAATTAAGTCGGACACCTATCAGTCTAGGCGTTCTCTGAGAATGGTTCCAGAGGGTGGCTGTTGATGGGTCGGCTGCAAGAATGATCTCATATCCGAAGTGACCAACACATCTTTAAACCGCCCTCTTCTTGCATGCGCTGTTGGATTGGTACCCGCAACTGTTTCTCTGTGAGTGGAAATTCCTCTGCCAGCGCCAGCAAAAGCAGAATGCAGCATTTCTCGAAGCAAAGCCTGAAAGTTATGCATTCTGACAGCCCTCTGTAATGCTGGTTACATGTCCGCCATTTTGTTTTTGAACCGGGGGTCTAAGTATGTTGCCACCCAGTACTGGTCCTTGCCTTTTATGCTTTTTATACGGGGGTCCCTCTTCAAACACTGGAGCATGAAGGCCCCCATTTACACTAAACTGAAGCGGTGGAGTGGCCCGGCTCCTGCTCATCATGCAAGATAATGTCGTCCTTGGTCTCATCCCCACAGCCAGCCACGGACAACACCAGGGATCCCAGAAATGTTTAAAGCATGCTCTTCTTGCTCCTTCTCCGCCCCGGCACCATCCTCCTCTGACTCCTCTTCAGACTCCTCTTGACTTGTCTCAGATGGAATAGCCTCCCCTGGGAATTCATCCAGCATTGTGACTTCCTCATCTTACTGCTCCTGCTCCTCGACGGCTTGATCAATGACACGATGCAATGCACGCTCCAGAAAGAAGGCATAAGGTACAATGTAATTGATGGCACCCTGGCTGCGACTGACCAGTTTGGTGATCTCATCAAAAGGCCGCAGAAGTCTGCATGTGTCATGCATGAGCAGCCACTGGCACAGCGAAAAAAAAATACAAACTCCCCAGAACCTGTCCTGCTGCAGAGTTCGTACAGGTAGTCGTTAACTTCATGTTTCTGCTGGAGCAGCCTATCAAGCATATACAAGGTAGAGTTTCATCACATCGGGCAGTCACAAATCAGATAGAAGTTCAATGCAAATTTTCCAATACGTTGCCTTGTTGGTTCTAATTGCAGCGAGTCCCAAAGTGAAGTGGATCCTTATTCACAAAAACAGTACATATATAAAGAGGGGCCGCGCAAGATTCCAAACCAATAGAACTGATGTGCATCTTCCACCAACTTTCAGCAAGCACACACTAGCTTCGTTAGACGTAATTGAAAGAAATGCCTAACGAAGCTAGTCTGTGCTTGCTGAAAGTTGGTGGAAGACGCACATCAGTTCTATTGGTTTGGAATCTTGCGCTGCTCCTCTTTATATATAGTCACAAATCAGATGTCTGACCGGCAGGTGGTGTTGCCGCTGAACGTCAGCAAGGTGAGCCATGGTCGTGGTAAGATCTTCTAAAATGTTCAGATATTGCCGCAAGATGTCCTGGACCCCGGGGTATTTGGCGACGAATAGCTGCATGACTAAGTTCAGGACGTGTGCCATGCACAGCACGTGTGTCATTTTGCCCTGTTTCAGTCTGCTCAGCAGTCTGGCACAGTTGTTGCACACCACTTTAAAAACTGTCAAATTGAGCGGGGTTAGCCACTGATCTGTCTGTGACCGCAAAGCTGAAAGGAGTGCAGGACCATTCTGGCTCTTGGATTCCAGGCACAACAGCCACAGCACAGCATGGCAACATCTCACCTGGCATGTCGAATAGGTTCTGGGGAGCTTGGGGGGCGCAGCGTAAGAGGCGGTAGCAGTGGAAAAGGAGGAGTCAGCCGACGAGGAGACGGAAGATGAAGTAGGAGGAGGAGAAGGAGAAGAAGAGGAAGGCCCGCATGCAATCCATCGAAGTAACACCAATTCCACAGGGTGCCACGGGTTGCATGCTTGAAGGCCGTCAGAAGGTTCACCCAGTGGGCAGTAAAAGTTATGTACCTTCCCTGCCCGTGTTTGCAAGAACACGTGTCTGTAGTCAGATGTATCTTGGCACCGACACTGTGTGCCAGAGATACATTCACTTGCCGCTGAATATTGCCATATAGCTCCTGCATGCCCTTCTGGTAGAAATATTTCCTTACGGGGACCTTCTATTGCGGTGTGCCAATGGCCACAAATTTTCTAAAGGCCTCTGAGTCCACCGTCAGCTGTTGGGCAAGAGGGTTATCCGGCGTCATCATCTTTTTTTGCTTGAACAATTGGGCCATGGAAGACACGTTAAAAAAAGCTCACACTGCGGAGCCATGTGCCGGCGTCCTGGGAGCACCAGATGTGACCGTGCATGGTGGATGGCTCATTCCAAATACATTTGCAGTCTACTTTTTGCCTCCTGTGCATTGTAAGTTCTGCCTGCTTCTCCTCCTTCTCCTCACTATCTGCTGCTCTGTCTCTCCCTCTGAACTCCCCAACTCTTCCTCTCTTGTGGGCACCCACGTGACGTCCATAGACACGTCATCATCATCCCCTTCACCACCACTGACATTAGATGACATTAGAAATCTCGGAGTAGGCAGCAACAGTGGGGACCACCCTCCTTGGGCTGATCTGGGTACTGTCCTCAGACTGCCGGGTGGCGACCGTTGATACCTCCTCTTCCTGATCCGATGTCAAGAATGGCTGTGCATCGGTAAGGTCTTTAGTGGATGGGAAAATAATTCCTATGACTCGAGCAGAGGGGATATGATGGTGGTGGTGTGTTTGAGGTTGCACACAGCAGAGAGTGAAGTGGATGCAGATAGAGAGGATGAGGAGGGTGCAAAAGTGGAAGGCTGAGTGAGCCACTTAACCAAGTCTGGTGCGTCCTTTGACGTAATCGCACGCACCTTCTGCAACTTCCCACTTAGGGTCCGGCCTGGTGCACCTGCCTGACCCCTACCACCCCTGCGGAATGGCCTGCCTCTTCCCCTCCCTGTCATTTTCAAAATGACCCTGTGACAAAAGTACCTATAGAAGAGCAGTAATTGTGGAGGAAGGTATATAACACTCCTGCTTCAATCAATTTTTTGGGGGGACAACTGGTATATCACACCAGTAGAAATTATTTGTTCCAATGGCGTTTGTCACAATCTGAGGCTGCGGTAACTCAGCAAAACCGCAAACAAATGCTGCACTACCTAAATGCACTATATAGAAAGTGGAATATTGGTATATAACACCCCTGCTTTAATCAGTTTTGTTAGGGGGCAACTGGTATATCACACTAGTAGAAACTATTTGTTCCAATGGCGTTTGTCACTCTGTGTAGCTGAGGTAACGCAGTAAAACCGCAAACAAATGCTGCACAACCCAAATGCACTATATAGAAAGTATATGATTGGTATATCACACCCCTGCTTCAATAATTTTTTTGGGGTGCAACTGGTATATCACACCAGTATAAATTATTACCAGTATAAATTAAATCAAAGTGAGTTTCCGGATGAATTGATTTAGATCAACAAAAAGTTCAAAAGGATCTGGTTCGTTGGTCGGGCAAAAAGAAAGGCTTTTGCTCAGTAGTTGGATCTCGTCCGAATTTAACACATGTTTGGAAAGGTTAAAAATGCCTTTGTCTCTGGCCTGCTCTGTAAGATCTATAGGTGAACAATCTTTAGTTTGGGTACAGGATGGATTTAGTTACGGCCTGGTGACGATAGGCATGTCTCCTTTTCTATTGTTGTTTCACCGGTATCTGAGATGTGAGATTATTATTAACCAACCACTTTGGATATATACTATACTATATATATATATATATATACTATATATATGTATTTTTTTCTCTCACATACCCTTTTTTTCTAACGAAGACCCCTGAATGGGCCTGTTTGCCTATATTTTGCCTATATTTCCCATATCCCGATTCTCTGATCTATTAATCCATTTATTTATTTATTACCTATTTTTATCTATTATAGAGTTTGATGATTGTCACCAACATTCTATGAATTATTTATTTCCATACTTTTAAATTCATTGGGCAATCCGTTAAGTTCCAAATACTCAAAATAGGTGCATATATATACATATAGTGCTTTTACCCCTATCTTCCTAGCCATTTGCTGACAATAGCCCCACACACATATATATATATATATATTTACGCAGTTTATTTTTTTCATATACTAATTTTTATTTTTAATTGAATTTTTATTTTTATCTATATATTTTTATTTCCAATTTTCATTTATTTTTTATTGACAGGCAAATATATATTTTTCCATTCTTTTGGACTAATTATCTTCGATATTGCCATATGTAACTGAATGTATTGCCAAAAAATGTTTACAAAAATATTTATAAACCTGCCATCTCTTAGGCCGAGTTCACACGAACGTGTGTGACCCGTGCCCATGCTGCGGCCCGCAAATTGCCGGACGCAATGCACGATCGCCGGCCATAGGTCAGCCGCATCGGATCGCGGACCCATTCACTTTAATGGGTCCGCGATCCGCCCGTTCCGCAAAAAGATAGGACATGTTCTATCTTTTTGCGGAATGGAAGTACGGGACGCAACCCCATGGAAGCATTCCATAGTGCTTCCGAGGGGTCCCGTTCCGTGCGGCCATTCCGCAATTCCGGATTTGCGGACCCATTGAAGTGAATGGGTCCACATCCGTGATGCGGAATGCACACGGAACTGTGGCCGTGTATTGCGGCCCGCAATTTGCGGGCTGCAACACGGCCACGGATCACACACGTTCATGTGAACTTGGCCTTAGACTGACCACCTAGAAGGCATGTTGAGTGGCCCCTACACCACTCTTAAAAAGTCAAACACTTCCCACGTAGTTTAGATTTATCATTTACTATTTATTTTTTCATGCAAACTAGTAATATAACCCTCTAGGGGGTCTTTGTATGGTGATCCGAAATGCGCTCCACCGAATATTGATGGGAAGTTTCGATACTCCCGGTTCCACAACATATTGAGTGTAAAATATCATCATTGAATCAGACATCTGGTTCTTGCCTATTAAGGGACATTGCCCTTCATCCCTGTTTTATCCCATATATTTGCCTGTTAACTGACACAAGGGAACGGTTAGCGTTCCACTGAACCTAACCGGAAGTGATCTCACTTCCGTCCTCGCTGTTAGTCTAGTCCCATCGCTAGTTATATCTCCCAACAGTTATCCCCCTTTAATAGAGGTAGCGGACAACATGTCTATATATATGTGTTTTTCCACATTTTTTGTACAGCACCGATATGTATTAAGTGCAACTAAATCCAAGTGCGTTCCACAGTGGAACGCACCACTTCCTGCATCAGAAACCGGAAGTGAAGTGTTTTGACATGGAGACGACTTGTTTTCCATCCTTGTCGCTCTTTCCAATTAAATATTCTTTGACAGTCATCCCCTCCACACAGATGGAAATCATTATATATTCGTATATATATATATATATATATATATATATATATTCTAGACCAAATACAAACATACCCGAGTGCGTTCCATGGTGGAACGCATCACTTCCTGTATATCAGAAACTGGAAATGATTTAATCGGATACGTAGGGGGACGTCTTTCCAGCCCCTCCCTATATATATCATGTCTTTCTTTAAATGTCTATGTCATTTCACTGAATGCTCCTGATGAAGGGGGACCATTAAGACCCCGAAACGTGTTGAGCTTATAGCCTGCTTTTACCAATAAAGGAACCAACAAGGAAACACCCTGGTGTGGAAGTTTCTTCCTAATACTCTACCAGCAATCCAGGCGAGGGAGGTTTGCTTTTGTCGGTGTAATGGATGTATCCCACAAAACACCTCCCTGGTGAAGTGAGTAAGGCTACTTTCACACTTGCGTTCGGAGCGGATCCATCTGGTGTCTGTACAGACGGATCCGCTCCTATAATGCAAACGCTTGCATCCGTTCAGAACGGATCCGTCTGCATAACTGTTTTTTTCAGATCTGATTTTTCACTTCGTGAAAACTCAGATCCGACAGTATATTCTAAAACAGAGGCGTTCCCATGGTGATGGGGATGCTTCAAGTTAGAATATACTAAAAGAACTGTGTACATGACTGCCCCCTGCTGCCTCATTGGTGGCCAGTGCGGCCCCCTTCCCTCCGCTGTATTTAACTCATTGGTGGCCAGTGCGGCCGCCCCCCCCTCCCCCCCTGTTTTTAACTCATTGGTGGCAAGTGCGGCCGGCCCCCCCACCTCCCTCCCCTGTATTTAACTCATTGGTGGCCAGTGCGGCCGCCCCCCCTGTTTTTAACTCATTGGTGGCCAGTGCGGCCGGCTCCCCCTCCCTCCCCCCCTGTTTTTAACTCATTGGTGGCCAGTGCGGCCTGCCCCCTCCCTCCCCCCCTGTTTTTAACTCATTGGTGGCCAGTGCAGCCGCCCCCCCTCCCTCCCCTATATTTAACTCATTGATGGCCAGTGCGGGCGGCCCCCCCGTTTTTAACTCATTGGTGGCCAGTGCGGCCGGCCCCCCTCCCCCCTAATTAAAATGACCGACCCCCATCATTGGTGGCAGCAGAGAGTTCCGATCGGAGTCCCAGTTTAATCGCTGGGACTCCGATCGGTAACCATGGCAACCAGGACGCTACTGCATTCCTGGCTGCCATGGTCACTTAGCAATTTTAGAAGCATTATACTTACCTGCGATGTCTGTGACCGGCCTGGGGGACGGATCCGTTTGCAATTGCACCATATTGTGTCAACGACAAACGGATCCGTCCTAATTGACTTGCATTGTAAGTCTGGACGGATCCGTTTGGCTCCGCACGGCCAGGCGGACACGAAAACGCTGCAAGCTGCGTTCGGGTGTCCGCCTGCTGAGCGGAACGGAGGCCAAACGGTGCCAAACTGATGCATTCTGAGCGGATCTGCATCCACTCAGAATGTATTGGGGCTGTACAGATCTTTTGTGTCTCTAATATATGAGGGTAGGGTGGTCACAAAAGGTCTCAGTACTTGACCTTTTGTGACCACCGTAGCTACCCTCATATATTAGAGACACAAAAGATCTTCTTTTGAAGATTAATGACATCACTGTAACACAAGACACAATTTTAGCTAGTTTGGATGTAGAGTCACTCTACAGCAATATCCAACATTCACTAGGAATGCACGCAGTTGAGTCCTACCTAAACACGAGAAGTCAGAACTTCAATAGGCATAACCAATTTGTTTTGTCCTCACTAAGGTTTGTTTTGGAGCACAATTATTTTGTTTTTCAGGGACAATTTTACATGCAAATCAATGGTACTGCGATGGGGACGTCATGTGCCCCTACGTATGCTAATTTATTTTTAGGGTGGTGGGAAAATAATCATGTTTTTACGGAGGGAATGTCGTCATATGTCTGCCACATTATTTTTTGGGGCAGATATATAGACGACATTCTCATCCTATGGGATGGGGGTCACTCTTTGTTTTGTGAATTTACTCAGAAATTAAATCGCAACAGTATAGGGATGAAATATACCTATGAAATCCAGGATAAGGAGATTGTGTTTCTTGACCTGAGAATTAAGAAGACTGAAAATGGTCATTTGGTAACAGAGGTTTTTAGAAAACCAACATCAACAAATAGTTACCTGCATTGGAATAGTTGGCATCCTACATCCCTGAAGAAAGGAATTCCTGTAGGCCAATATTTGAGGGCACGCCGGAACTGTTCAGACGAGGCCTCTTTCTCTAAGGAAAGTGAACAACTTCTTCAGAGATTTAGAAAGAGAGGTTACCCCAAAAATCCCTTGAAAAAAGCTTATAATAGAGCTAATAGTACGAAGAGAGAAGATCTCCTTAAGGAAACTACCCCAAAGAAAAATGACATCATTAGGTGTATAGGTACCTATGACGGATACAATAAAGAAATATATGGAATATTGGAAAAACACTGGCATATAATAAAATCTGACAGGGACCTGAATACGATACTTACCTCTAAACCAACAGTGACATACCGAAGGGGCAAGAACCTTAAAGATCAGCTGGTTCATAGCCATTTGATGGAAAAAGGAGAAAGTCCAGGGAAGTTGGTTGAAAGATACCGAGGATCCTCACCATGCGGAGACTGCTCCTTCTGCAGATATGTCCCGCGCATAAAAAAGTATATAAACCCTACGGATAAGAAAGAATATGAGATCAGGCAGCTTATCACGTGTAAAACACAGGGGGTAGTGTACTTGGCATCCTGCCCATGCCCAAAATTGTACGTGGGAAAAACCGTGCAGGAGCTGAGACGTCGTATTTCAGGACATATCAGTTCCATTGAAACCGGAAAAGATACATCAATTGCCAGACATATTAAATACTTCCATAATAACAAAAGCTCCGTTCTAAGATTCTGGGGCATAGAGAAAATATCCCTAGGACCAAGGGGTGGCAACCTTGATAAAAAGTTGTTACAAAATGAGGCTCGTTGGATACATAGGCTGGGTACAATGAGTCCACAGGGCCTTAATGAAGGATTTTCCTTCACAGCCTTTATCTAGATATTAGGAGGTACACCTTTCCAAAAAATAAATAATATTATTAAGAAAAAAAGAAAGAAAAAAAGAAGGAAATAAGAGAAATGTATAACTACCTGGTAGAATAAAGACAGTAGCCCTCAGTCTATTCAATCAGATTCTATCGTAATCCTCACTATAAAAATAGGGATAAAAGATGAAAATAATAGTGAACCTAAAAATAAAAATAAAAAATAATAACTATAAAAAGGTGAATGTAAGGGGATAAAGTTCATGGGAACTATATATGCACATAAGAATAGAAAATGTAAAAAGAAAGGTATAAAGAGATGAAGGACTGATAAAATAATACCATCCTAGGTTTAGATGCAAGTATAGCTATTTTATGACTATATATATGTAATACAAACATGGGAATGAAGGAAATAATAATAAAATGATAAGAATATCCTAAGTCCACATATATGTGTAGTGATATCACCCCCATAACCTGAAAGTAAAAGGTATGCGCATATACAACGGCAGTATAGATATAAAAAATGTCGCCATATGAATTTTGATCCTCAAAACAAGTTAATTTTACACCAAGGTCCAAAACCATTATATCCTACTAATATACCAGAAGGCAAGTGTAGATGTAAGCAGTTTTATGCAATATTTCAGATCGGAATGTTAAAAGATTTCACGCAAGTGTAATATTATATATCGCAAGTAGAATAAAATCCAAGACCCACGCATGCGTTGTAATGTAATTCTTTGACTTTAAGTCAGAGTTTTAACACAAGCGCAGTGAGGATACACTGTAATAATTTAAAGACCTTGCGCAAGCGCATACTCTTATGGTCTTCTGGATCTCAGATCGGGATGTTAAAGATCCTGCGCATGCGCAATATAACAATGCGAATAGAATAAAATCTAAGACCTGACGCATGCGCTATAATATAACTGCTTGAGCTAAAAAGTTAAAGTTCTTGCGCAAGCGCAGGGACGGTATACTGGAAAAAGTTAAAGACCTTGCGCATGCGCATACCCCTACGGCACACGCAAGCGCATATTTCTATGGTCTTTTTATCTCAGATCGGAATGTTAAAGATCCCGCGCATGCGCAATATAACATATTGCGAACAGAATAAAATCTAAGATCTGACGCATGCGCTGTAACATAACTCCTTCAGCTAAAAGGTTAAAGTTTGTGCGCAGGCGCGGGGACGAAAAGTCAAAGACCCTGCGCATGCGCATATCCCTACAGCTTCTCGGACCGGAGTTTAGAGTTTTCACACAGGCGCAGAGCCTTCATAGGAAGAAAGGAAGTGACGGAACGACTGAAAAAACACACGAAGGTACTAGATTGGGCTACTGGTATGTCAGACAAGAATGCTTGGTAGTGTTTGGCTATAGATTACTTAATGACCCTCCCCTAATGTTTAAAAGGGTGCAGTGGTAAAGCACTCTTGTGAGATCCTAGATCCCACAGGACTCACACCCAGGGGGATTCTTAGACTAACACTCTTTTTTCTTTCTTTTTTCTTATCCCTGTTCTCAAACAACTCATCAACAGGAAGACTCTCTTGACTATCTCCCTTAGTGGGTGGTAAGGTTTTGTTGCCTCTTCTTAGGAAAAGTCATCACACTAGAAGAAGGCAGTGAAGACAGAGAGAATGCAATAGAAAGGCTTCTTTGGGGTTGCAAGGAAGAGGAGCAGGAGAAATGCTGTGACCCCGGGCTCCAAGGTATGGAATCAGACTTAGAGGTTACCTCCATGTCATCCTGCTGTGACTGAGAGGATGAGTGAGCGATCCAGTACACAATCTAATCCTCTTTGTCCTAAAATAATGTTGTGCCTTTTGGAAACCAGACAGAACTATGTCCTACTACTATTACTAACTGGGCGGCTGGTACTGCTACTACTGCTACCCACATTTTAGCAGTGAAACCTATTTGAACTAGATCGTCTGATGCAAAAATGCCTTCAATATCATGGTTATAATTTGTGTTACTGATGCATTTGTTGTAAAATGCATTTTCTGCATCTATCGTTATCTTGCAGCAATGTACAACACATTTAGTAACAGCAATAATAATGGTGTTATGATTTCCATATTATTGTATGTTTTTTTTTTTTCAAGTAATAACATGAGTTTACTAAAACATGGGTGTGATTGCAATGTTTTTGAACTATACTCTCCGATGCAGTAATGCCTTCAGTAACACTGTTATAATTTTCTTTACGGACATAAAATATCTACTGTATACTTTGATTCCATTTAAATTAATAAATTACTAGTTGTACTGACTTTACAAAACTATATATCAATCTGCTCAGCAACTCCTACTCTATAACATGCTGCTTGTGGATTGAACACAATTGTCAGTATATTGGATGGTAATACTTTTTAAAGAAACTAGGAAAACAGATCACACAATCTTTGATGATTTCTACAGTTTTTATTGTGCATAAGCCCTATAAAGTGGAATAGATAGATGACCACAGCACTCACTGACTTAAAAAATGAGGAGATTTATTCACCAGCTATGCAACGTTTTGACTACACAGAGTCTCTCAAGCATGAAGCTTGAGGTAAGCCAAATTCTTTTGGTCTGTATACACAGTAACAGGGTGAGAAGCCCCCTCTAACCAGTGACTCCATTCTTCAAAGGCCAACTTGATCGCCAACAACTCCCTATCTCCAACATCATAATTCCTCTCGGCGACCGAGAGCTTCCTGGAGAAGAAGGCACACGGGACCCACTTGCCAGGAGAAGGACCCTGCGAAAGCACCGCCCCAACCCCCACCTCTGATGCATCAACCTCGACCACGAATGGCTGAGATACATCCGGCTGCACCAGAATGGGAGCAGACGCAAAACGCTCCTTAATAGCCGAAAAGGCCTGCAATGCCTCATCTGACCAGACAGAGACATCAGCGCCCTTCTTGGTCATATCAGTAAGAGGTTTGACTAGCGTGGAATAATTCAAAATAAATTTTCTATAATAATTCGTAAACCCCAAAAATCGCATCAAAGCTTTCTGATTCTCCGGTCGGTCCCACTCCAGAACCGCCCGGACCTTTTCGGGGTCCATACGAAAACCAGAATCAGAAAGCATGTATCCCAAAAATGGAAGCTCTTGCACCGCAAACAAACATTTCTCCAATTTAGCGTATAATTTATTCTCCCGAAGGATCGTCAAAACCTGTCTCACATGATCCTGATGGGTCTTCAGATCAGGAGAATAAATTAAAATGTCATCAAGGTAGACTACTACGAACCTCCCCACCAAATGATGAAAAATATCATTGACGAATCGCTGAAATACCGCTGGCGCATTCGTCAACCCAAAAGGCATTACCAGGTTCTCAAAATGACCCTCGTGCGTATTGAAGGCCGTTTTCCACTCATCCCCCTCCTTGATCCTGATCAGATTGTATGCTCCTCTCAAATCCAACTTGGAGAACACCTTGGCTCCAACAATCTGATCAAAAAGATTGTAGATCAAAAGGCAGGGGATATGGATCCCGGACTGTAATACGATTCAGTTCCCGGAAATCCAAACACGGTCTCAGTGATCCATCTTTCTTCTTCACGAAGAACAAACCTACAGCCACTGGAGACTTAGATGGTCTAATATGACCCTTTGCCAAACTCTCGGCGACATACTTTCGCATGACCTCTCTCTCGGGTTGAGAGAGGTTGTAGAGCCGAGACTTAGGCAACTTAGCCCCCGGAATGAGATTCACAGAACAATCATAGTCACGATGAGGGGGCAATTCCTGAGCCCCACCCTCCGCAAACACGTCCGAAAAATCTGAGAGATACTGAGGCAAGGACGTAACGGACACTTCAGAAATAGATGTGACAAGACAATTATCCGAACAAAACTTGCTCCACCCAATGATTTGTCTCGCCTGCCAGTCTATAATTGGGTTATGTTTAGACAACCATGGCAACCCCAAAACTATTGGAGCTGGCAAATCCTTCATGACGAAACAGGAAATGATCTCAGCATGTGAATCACCCACCCTTAAATGAATATCATGAACAACGTGAGTAAGGCTCCCTTGAGAAAGAGGGGAGGAATCAATGGCAAAAACACGAATCTCGTTCTCTAACGTGCAAATACTTAGTCCCAAACCCTCAAGAAACAGAAAGTCAATTAAATTTACCCCAGCACCACAATCAAGAAAAACATCCACAAGCACATTTCGAGACTGTAGCGCCACTATAGCTGAAAGGAGAAAACGGGAACTGCAGGGAACTTGCATACCAGTCTGCTCTACCACACCATTCATACTACCAAGTGTGAGGGAGGGTTTTTTTCTTTTTCTTTTTTCTTTATCACTTTCCCCTGTGGTTCAACATATGGACAAGAAAAAACAAAATGACCCCTCTTTCCACAAAAGAAACATAAATTGTGCGCTTTACGAAAGTCTCTACTATCTGAATGGAAAGATATCTGACCTAACTGCATGGGTTCCTCTCCTAGGCCAGAATAACAAGCAATATCTCCCTGGGCAGCTGGTGGAACAAAACCACACACGGGCGGAATCCCCTGCACAGAGGGACCCATACACCTCTCGCTGATACGTCTATCCAAACGTATCGCCAAAGACATTGCATTTTCCAAAGTATCTGGGTATTCATGAAAAGCCAGAGCATCCTTCAACCTTTCAGATAACCCCTGACAAAACTGGCTACGTAACGCGGGGTCGTTCCACCCTGACTCAGTAGCCCACCTCCTAAACTCTGTACAGTAAACCTCAGCAGTATGTTTACCCTGTAGTAAGTTACGTCATTTTGACTCTGCCATTAAAACTCGATCTTGGTCATCGTAAATCAATCCCAGGGCTTTAAAAAATTCCTCCACCGACCGGAGAGCCAGAGAACCGGGCGGCAGGGAAAAGCCCAGGATTGCGCGTCCCCTTTCAGCAAAGACATGACGATACCCACCCTCTGATCCTCATTACCTGATGAAAATAGGCACAATCGAAAGTACAACTTACATGATTCCTTGAAACTGAAAAAAATCATCAGTACCCCCTGTAAATTTCTCCGGAAGAGCGACTTTAGGCTCCCCAACAATTTGACCTGTACCTGAAGACAACACCCTCTGACACTGTGTGACCGTACTACGTAGATCCGCAACCTCCAGGGACAAACCCTGCATAAGGTCAATGAGTGCATCAAATGACGCCATCACATAAACACCGAGAAATGGCGGGCACAGTATGGCGGATTATAATGTCACGGCGGACGTGCACAGTTAAACAGATGACACACCAACCAGGCTCTGGACGAGAGACAGGGGAAGGGTCACCTCCAAATTTATCCCTGACCTCTTTCCCTACAATGCTCAGCCCACAGACAAATCTTGATGGTAGATTTGCTGTGTCCACCAGCCTATACTAACAGAACCCTGAACTCCCTGAGATGGTGAAGTGGGGAGAAAGGAGCAGCCTGCTCGCACAGAACCTAGATGGGTAAGATGACATAAACAACCAAACAAGAAAAGACACTTATCTGCTGAGAGCAGGAACAAACAGCCAACCTTCCTTCCAAGCTTCCCAGACAATAATGAACAGTATAATCCGCTCCGGGCACTGGGCTGAGGAGCTATTTAAACTAATGACTCCACCCAGTGCACCTGATGAGGGGCGGATCCAGCATGACTCCAAAACAAACACTAAACTCGTGCTGTAATTCTGGCCGACCTCCGCACATCGTCAGAGTGGGGCATGACAGTACTGTGCCCACTGCCCGCCACTCATATAGGGTGGCACAGCATCTTGCCTTTAAAAAAGTAATTTCATTTTTCCTCAGTAATATAATTGCAGTTGCCTGCCAGTGAGTGTCAGACCCACAGACTGTACTGTGCCCACTGCCCACCACTCATATAGGGTGGCACAGCATCTTGCTGTTAAAAAAGTCATTTAATTTTTCCTCTGTAATATAATTGCAGTTGCCTGCCAGTGTGTGTCAGGCCCACAGACTGTACTGTGCCCACTGCCCACCACTCATATAGGGTGGCACAGTACCTTGCAGATAAAAAAAGTCATTTAATTTTTCCTCTGTAATATAATTGCAGTTGCCTGCCAGTAAGTGTTAGGCCCACAGATTGTACTGTGCCCACTGCCCACCACTCATAGGGTGGCACAGCATCTTGCTGTTAAAAAAGTAATTTCATTTTTCCTCTGTAATATAATTGCAGTTGCCTGCCAGTGAGTGTCAGGCCCACAGACTGTAATGTGCCCACTGCCCACCACTCATATAGGGTGGCACAGCATCTTGCTGTTAAAAAAGTCATTTAATTTTTCCTCTGTAATATAATTGCAGTTGCCTGCCAGTGAGTGTCAGGCCCACAGACAGTACTGTGCCCACTGCCCACCACTAATATAGGGTGGCACAGAAACTTTCTGTTAAAAAAGTCATTTATTTTTCCTCTGTAATATAATTGCAGTTGCCTGCCAGTGAGTGTAAGGCCCACAGACTGTACCGTGCCCACTGCCCACCACTCATATAGGGTGGCACAGCATCTTCCTGTTAAAAAAGTCATTTAACTTTTCCTCTGTAATATAATTGCAGTTGCCTGCCAGTGAGTGTCAGGCCCACTAACTGTACTGTGCCCAATGCCAGTGCCCACCACTCATATTGAGTGGCACAGTACCTTGCAGATAAAAAAGTAATTTAATTGCAGTTGCCTGCCAGTAAGTGTTAGGCCCACAGACTGTAATGTGCCCACTGCCCACCACTCATATAGGGTGGCACAGCATCTTGCTGTTAAAAAAGTAATTTCATTTTTCCTCTGTAATATAATTGCAGTTGCCTGCCAGAGAGTGTCAGGTCCACAGACTGTACTGTGCCCACTGCCCACCACTCATATAGGGTGGCACAGTACCTTGCAGATCAAAAAGTCATTTAATTTTTCCTCTGTAATATAATTGCCGTTGCCTGCCAGTGTGTGTCAGGCCCACAGACTGTACTTTGCCCACTGCCCATCACTCATATAGGGTGGCACAGTACCTTGCAGATCAAAAAGTCATTAAATTTTTCCTCTGTATTATAATTGCAGTTGCCTGCCAGAGAGTGTCAGGTCCACAGACTGTACTGTGCCCACTGCCAACCACTCATATAGGGTGGCACAGTACCTTGCAGATCAAAAAGTCATTACATTTTTCCTCTGTAATATAACTGCAGTTGCCTGCCAGTGAGTGTTAGGCCCACAGACTGTACTGTGCCCACTGCCCACCACTCATATAGGGTGGCACAGCATTTTGCTGTTAAAAAAGTCATTTACTTTTTCCTCTGTAATATAATTGCAGTTGCCTACCAGTGTGTGTCAGGCCCACAGACTGTACTGTGCCCACTTCCCACCACTCATATAGGGTGGCACAGTACCTTGCAGATAAAAAAGTCATTACATTTTTCCTCTGTAATATAATTGCAGTTGCCTGCCAGTGAGTGTCAAGCCCACAGACTGTACTGTGCCCACTGCCCACCACTCATATAGGGTGGCGCAGCATCTTGCTATGAAAAACGTCATTTAATTTTTCCTCTGTAATATAATTGCTGTTGCCTGCCAGTGAGTGTCAGGCCCACAGACTGTACTGTGCCCGCTGCCCACCACTCTATAGGGTGGCACAGCATCTTGCTGTTAAAAAAGTCATTTAAAATCTCCTCTGTACTATAATTGCAGTTGCCTGCCAGTGAGTGTCAGGCCCACAGACTGTACTGTGCCCACTGCCCACCACTCATATAGGGTGGCACAGCATCTTGCTGTTAAAAAAGTCATAAAATTTTTCCTCTTTAATATAATTGCAGTTGCCTGCCAGTGAGTTTCAGGCCCACTGACTGTACTGTGCCCACTGCCAGTGCCCACCACTCATATCAGGTGGTACAGTACCTTGCAGATCAAAAAGTCATTACATGTTTCCTCTGTAATATAATTGCAGTTGCCTGCCAGTGAGTGTCAGGCCCACAGACTGTACTGTACCCACTGCCCACCACTCATATAGGGTGGCACAGCATATTGCTGTTAAAAAAGTCATTTCATTTTTCCTCTGTAATATAATTGCAGTTGCCTGCCAGTGAGTGTCAGGCCCACAGACTGTACTGTGCCCACTGCCCACCACTCATATAGGGTGGCACAGCATCTTGCTGTTAAAAAAAGTAATTACCACACCGGTCTTGGTGTTGTGCCCAGACAATGATGTTCCAACTTTTGAAGAATTAGGAAAACACCCTACAGTAGCGTGCCTGTCAGACTTCCAAAGAGCACATTTTCTTCACTCTATCAAGTCCCATCTTAAAAACTTGAGTACCCCTTGAGAAAACTCCACTTTTGAAAAAATGGTCCTGCAAGTAAAAGATACAAAAGGTAAAATGTCTAAATTATATAGCCTGCTACAGACCTTATCCCGCCCAGACAAGTTTTCGTTCATATCTAAATGGGAAGGTGAGTTAAGTATTCAGTTTTCAACAAGGGAAATAAAGAGTGTATTGGCAGCCCCCCATGGAGTGTCCAGGTGTGTCAAACTACAAGAGAATAGTTATAAGGTACTCACTCAATGGTACTATACGCCACAAAGAATTAACCGAATGTTCCCCGAATGTAGTCCAAACTGTTGGAGATGTGAACAGGATATAGGTAATCATAGCCATATATGGTGGAATTGTAATAGGATCTCTCCTTACTGGGAAAAAATATGTAGAGTCCTGTCGGAGATATGTAAGATACCATTTCCGGTCTCTCCGAAGGTATGTCTCTTTGGGGTGTTCGGAGATCTCAGGTACCCTAAAGATACGCAAAAGTTGAGCCAGATTTTACTGGCAGCTTCCAGAATACTCATTGCAGTTTATTGGAAAAAAACGGAGATTCCCCCATTAAAACAATGGATCGCTAGATGTGATCAATTGTACCGCCTGGAGCAGATAGCTCACTGTGAAGCCCGAACACCACACAGATTTGAAGCGATATGGAAACCATGGAAAGATTACAGAGGCTTTTCTTCCTGATTTGTATAGCTTTAGAGATCTCGTGACCATCGAAGGTAGCATAGCAACAACTACTTGGTATTAGTCCTACCTTTTGGTAACTCTGAAGAGTTCTTTCTTACCCCCCTACCCCCCCCCCCCCTTTCATCCCCTCAGACCCTACGTTATTGTATACCCCCTTTTATTTGTTATTATGTGATATGCACTTTCTCATACGACTGTACAACTTCAGGTGCATTCGTGTTCTCATGCCTATGTAGGCAAACAAAGATTGTACATCCTACAGCTGTAAAACCAATAAAAACAATTTAAAAAAAAAAAAAAAAAAAAAAGTAATTTAATTTTCCTCTGTAATATAATTGTAGTTGCCTGCCAGTGAGTGTCAGGCCCACAGACTGTACTGTGCCCACTGCCCATCACTCATATAGGGTGGCACAGCATCTTGCTGTTAAAAAAGTCATTAGATTTTTCCTCTGTAATATAATTGCAGTTGCCTGCCAGTGAGTGTGAGGCCCACAGACTGTACTGTGCCCACTGCCCACCACTCATATAGGGTGGCACAGCATCTTGCTGTTAAAAAAGTATTTTATTTTTTCCTCTGTAATATAATTGCAGTTGCCTGCCAGTGAGTGTCAGGCCCACAGACTGTACGATGCCCACTGCTCACCTCTCATATAGGGTGGCACAGCATCTTGCTGTTAAAAAAGTCATTTAATTTTTCCTCTGTAATATAATTGCACTTGCCTGTCAGTGAGTGTCAGGCCCACAGACTGTACTGTGCCCACTTCCCACCACTCATATAGGGTGGCACAGTCACTTGCAGATAAAAAAGTCATTTAATTTTTCCTCTGTAATATAATTGCAGTTGCCGGCTGTCACGGGGTTCCGAAGGTGCACTCGGTCCCCCATTGCCCGCAGAACTGTTGCTTAGCTTTTGGAATGAGGTTCTGTCTTTGACCTCATTCCCAGGGCGGCTTTACTAGCTGGTGGCTCCCTGCTCCTAGTCTGCCTTGAGCGCCGAGCTGATCACTCGGTGCTCAACTGGTTGGTCTGTCGGTCATGTGACGCTGGCCACGTCACATGACCCTCACTCCTCACTATAAATACAGGCAGCCTGCTAGCCACAGGTTGCCTGTTCATTTCTAGGTTCCTGGCTATTTGTTGGACTGCTGAATACTTACCTGATCCTGTTCCCTGACCATCCTTTTGCCTGCTGCTCCTGTACTGCGTTTCCGTCCTGGTATTGTGACCTCGGCTCCCACCTGACTACTCTCTTAGGACTCCTCTTGTACTTCTCTGCTCTCCTGGTATTTATGACCCCGGCTTCTCCTGACAATTCTCTGCTTGCTCCATTTGTACTTTGCAGCTTTCCTGGTATTGACTCGGTCCGTTCACGTCCTGTTGTTTGTCTGTCTGTCATCCCTGCACTTACTCCAAGTTAGGGATTGCCGTCCAGTTGTCCCCTGTCATTAGGACTCGCGAGGCAAGTAGGCAGGGCCAGGGGTAAGGGTGGAGCGCAGTGGTCACTTCCCTCCCCACTGTGTGTGTGTGTACGCGACCGTTACAGATTAACAGGCCCAATAACCACTGTATTATGAATCCTCTGGTGACCCTGACTGACCATGTCTCTAATCTGACGCAGAGGGTGCAGGAGTTAGGGGAAAAACTCAGTTCTTTTGAGTTAGGGCAAGGTTCTTCCACTCCTCAGGCCTCCAGTCCGCATTTTGAGCCCCAGATTAAGCTCCCAGACCCCTTTTCTGGAGACCGGAGGAAGTTTCTTTCTTTTAAGGAGAGTTGCAAACTTTACTTTCGTTTGCGCCCCGTGTCCTCTGGCTCCGAGAGTCAACGCGTGGGCATTATCATTTCCCGATTACAGGGTGATCCCCAGGACTGGGCGTTCTCTTTACCTGCTGGCACCAGTTGTTTATATTCTGTGGAGAGGTTCTTTCAGGCCTTGGGTACCCTCTATGATGAACCAGACAGGGCTCTAGTAGCCGAGACGGCTCTAAAGGCACTGGTTCGGGGCAATTTACCAGCGGAGGATTATTGCACCCAATTCAGAAGGTGGTGTGTCCCCTCAGGATGGAACAAACCAGCCCTAAAGAGTCAGTTCAGGTCAGGTCTGTCTGATAAATTAAAGGATCTTCTGGTCAGTTATCAACTTCCAGAGACCTTAGAGGAGATGATGACCCTTGTTGTCCGACTTGACCGACGGGTTAGAGAGAGACGACAGGAACAACAGTTCTCTTCCCAGATGGTGGTCCAGCCAGAGGCCTATCCCAGAGACAATGCTGAGGTCTCCACCGAGGAACCCATGCAGGTTGGCATGACCCGAGGGAATCTTCGCCGCAGACGTGGAAAATGCTTTTACTGTGGAGATCCTGACCATTGGATCAACCAGTGTCCTAAGAAGGTCCTCTCTGTCAAGTCTCCTAAGACAAGGCAACCTAAAGACCAGGTACACCCTGAATTTTCTAAATGTAAGCTTTTGGTACCCATTACGATTTCTCTGGGAGTAGATAAATGGCCGGGTAAGGCCTTTATTGATTCTGGCTCAGCGGCTAGCTTTATTGACTCTGAGTATGCTGTAAGATTGGGTATTCCTATGTTTGCCTTACCAACTCCTATCCATGTCATGGCTATTGATGCTACTCCTCTTATTGGTGGTACGGTGAGCTTATGTACCTCGGAGATTTCTCTAACCGTGGGTGTGTGCCACTCAGAGAGATGTTCGATTCTAGTCCTGGAGAACCTACCTGCTGAGGTGGTACTAGGGTTGCCTTGGCTCCGACTACATAACCCCACTATAGATTGGTCCAATGGGGAGTTGGTGAGATGGGGGCCTAAGTGTGACTCCTGCTTGTCCGTGGTACAGGCTGGGGTCTCAGTAAAGTCTGATACTTTACCCTCTGTTGTTAGAGAATATTCTGATGTATTCTCATCACCAACCCCGGAGGTTCTACCCCCCCATAGACCTTATGATTGTACCATAGAGCTAGTAGAGGGGGCCAAGTTTCCTAAAGGACGAATTTATAATCTTTCTATGCCCGAACGCAAGGCCATGGAAGATTATATTAAGGAAAGCCTTGGTAAAGGGCATATTAGACCTTCTGTCTCTCCTATGGGGGCGGGGTTTTTCTTCGTTAAGAAAAAAGATGGTGGTTTTAGGCCATGTATCGATTACCGGAGATTAAATAAAATCACTGTCCAGAATAGATACTCCCTCCCATTGATTCCGGATTTATTTAACCAGGTTCTGGGGGCAACCTGGTTTTCCAAAATTGACCTGAAAGGGGCATACAATCTAATCCGAATCAAGGAGGGAGACGAATGGAAGACGGCGTTCAATACTCCGGTCGGACACTTTGAATATCAAGTGATGCCTTTTGGACTCAGCAATGCCCCAGCTGTGTTCCAAAACTTCATGAATGACATTCTTAGGGAGTACTTAGGTAAATTTGTTATTGTCTATCTTGACGACATTTTGATATTCTCTCCTGACTTCGAATCCCATGTGTCTCATGTTAAACAAGTATTAGAGGTGTTGAGGGAGAATCAGCTATCCGCTAAACAAGAGAAATGTGTCTTTGGTGTACAGGAGATTCTGTTTCTAGGGCATGTTCTGACTCCTCACGCCTTCAAGATGGATCCTGGTAAGGTACTAGCAATTAAGGAATGGGTAAGACCTTCATCCTTAAAGGCCTTACAACGGTTCTTAGGTTTCGCCAATTACTATCGTAAATTTATTATGAATTTTTCCGTAATTGCTAAACCGTTGACCGACCTTACTAAGAAAGGGGCGGATTTGGAGAATTGGTCTACTGAGGCCATTTCTTCATTTGAAAAATTAAAAAAGGCTCAATGTTCTCAAAAACTCAAGGCCGATAGGAGACGTTCAAGGGGGGTAAACTTTCAGGTTGGGGATAAAGTATGGTTGTCCTCCAAGAATCTATCTCTCAAGGTAACTTCTAAAAAATTTGCTCCTCGTTTTATTGGACCATATAAGATCACGGAAGTGATTAACCCGGTATCTTTTAGGTTGGAGCTGCCTGAGTCATTCCACATTCATAATGTGTTCCATAAATCTCTGCTTAAAAAATATTTTGAACCGATAGTACCATCAAAAGACTCGCCTCCGCCGGTTCTTGTTAATGATGCTGTCGAGTATGTGGTGTCTAAAATAGTGGATGTCAGGAAGGTGCGTAATTCCTTGCAGTACCTGATTCACTGGAAGGGGTATGGACCTGAAGAGAGGTCTTGGGTACCTGCAAGGGAGGTTCATGTTCCTAGACTTGTTCGTAAATTTCATTTAGAACACCCTGAAAAGCCATCGCCTGAAGTCTTGGGTCCGGTGGCCCCTCGTAAAAGGGGGGGTACTGTCACGGGGTTCCGAAGGTGCACTCGGTCCCCCATTGCCCGCAGAACTGTTGCTTAGCTTTTGGAATGAGGTTCTGTCTTTGACCTCATTCCCAGGGTGGCTTTACTAGCTGGTGGCTCCCTGCTCCTAGTCTGCCTTGAGCGCCGAGCTGATCACTCGGTGCTCAACTGGTTGGTCTGTCAGTCATGTGACGCTGGCCACGTCACATGACCCTCACTCCTCACTATAAATACAGGGAGCCTGCTAGCCACAGGTTACCTGTTAATTTCTAGGTTCCTGGCTATTTGTTGGACTGCTGAATACTTACCTGATCCTGTTCCCTGACCATCCTTTTGCCTGCTGCTCCTGTACTGCGTTTCCGTCCTGGTATTGTGACCTCGGCTCCCACCTGACTACTCTCTTAGGACTCCTCTTGTACTTCTCTGCTCTCCTGGTATTTATGACCCCGGCTTCTCCTGACAATTCTCTGCTTGCTCCATTTGTACTTTGCAGCTTTCCTGGTATTGACTCGGTCCGTTCACGTCCTGTTGTTTGTCTGTCTGTCATCCCTGCACTTACTCCAAGTTAGGGATTGCCGTCCAGTTGTCCCCTGTCATTAGGATTCGCGAGGCAAGTAGGCAGGGCCAGGGGTAAGGGTGGAGCGCAGTGGTCACTTCCCTCCCCCCTGTGTGTGTGTGTACGCGACCGTTACACCGGCCAGTGAGTGTCAGGCCCACAGAGTGTACTGTGCCAACTGGCCACCACTCATATAGGGTGGCACAGCATCTTGCTGTTAAAAAAAGTAATTACATTTTTCCTCTGTAATATAATTGCAGTTGCCTGCCAGTGAGTGTCAGGCCCACAGACTGTACTGTGCCCACTGCCCATCACTCATATAGGGTAGCACAGCATCTTGCTGTTAAAAAAGTCATTAGATTTTTCCTCTGTAATATAATTGCAGTTGCCTGCCAGTGAGTGTGAGGCCCACAGACTGTACTGTGCCCACTGCCCACCACTCATATAGGGTGGCACAGCATCTGGCTGTTAAAAAAAGTATTTTATTTTTTCCTCTGTAATATAATTGCAGTTGCCTGCCAGTGAGTGTCAGGCCCACAGACTGTACGATGCCCACTGCTCACCGCTCATATAGGGTGGCACAGCATCTTGCTGTTAAAAAAGTCATTTAATTTTTCCTCTGTAATATAATTGCACTTGCCTGTCAGTGAGTGTCAGGCCCACAGACTGTACTGTGCCCACTTCCCACCACTCATATAGGGTGGCACAGTCACTTGCAGATAAAAAAGTCATTTAATTTTTCCTCTGTAATATAATTGCAGTTGTCTGCCAGTGAGTGTCAGGCCCACAGATTGTACTGTGCCCACTGCCCACCACTTATATAGGGTGGCACAGCATCTTGCTGTTAAAAAAGTATTTTATTTTTTCCTCTGTAATATAATTGCAGTTGCCTGCCAGTGAGTGTCAGGCCGACAGACTGTACGATATCCACTGCCCACCACTCATATAGGGTGGCACAGCATCTTGCTGTTAAAAAAGTCATTTAATTTTTCCTCTGTAATATAATTGCAGTTGCCTGCCAGTGAGTGTCAGGCCCACAGACTGTACAATGCCCACTGCCCACCACTCATATAGGGTGGCACAGTCACTTGCAGATGAAAAAGTAATTACATTTTTCCTCTGTAATATAATTGCAGTTGCCTGCCAGTGAGTGTCAGTCCCACAAACTGTACTGTGCCCACTGCCCACCACTCATATAGGGTGGCACAGCATCTTGCTGTTAAAAAAGTCATTTAATTTTTCCTCTGTAATATAATTGCAGTTGCCTGCCAGTGAGTTTCAGTCCCACAGACTGTACTGTGCCCACTGCCCATCACTCATATAGGGTGGCACAGCATCTTGCTGTTAAAAAAATCATAAAATTGTTCCTCTGTAATATAATTGCAGTTGACTGCCAGTGAGTGTCAGGCCCACAGATTGTACTGTGCCCACTGCTCACCACTCATATAGGGTGGCACAGCATCTTGCTGTTAAAAAAGTTTTTTATTTTTTCCTCTGTAATATGATTGCAGTTGCCTGCCAGTGAGTGTCAGACCCACAGACTGTACTTTGCCCACTGCCCACCACTCATATAGGGTGGCACAGCATCTTGCTGTTAAAAAATGCATTACATTTTTCCTCTGTAATATAATTGCAGTTGCCTGCCAGTGAGTTTCAGGCCCACAGACTGTACTGTGCCCACTGCCCACCACTCATATAGGGTGGCACAGCACCTTGCTGTTAAAAAATTCATTGAATTTTTCCTCTGTAATATAATTGCAGTTGCCTGCCAGTGAGTGTCAGGCCCACAGACTGTACTGTGCCCACTGCCCACCACTCATATAGGGTGGCACAGTACCCTGCACGCATAGTACCACTAATCTAAAAAAAAATGACAGGCAGAAGCAGGCCAGAAGCAGGTGATTTCCTTTGGCCCTAGAATAATGCCCATTGTTCAGAGGCCACATACCCTCAACTCGAAAATTTCTGAGGACATAGTTGACTGGCTTACATAGGACACCCAATCTTCTACAGCTTCGCTCGGAACCTTGACGCACCATCCTCCTCCAGCTCAACTTCGGGCACCTCTCAAGTTACCACTCGCCCGCCTGCCGCCACCACCAACACTAGCACCACAGCCGCTTCACTTGATCTGTCAGAGGAGTTATTTACACATCAGTTGGAAGAAATGAGTGATGCGCAACCATTATTGCCAGAGGATGTAGATAACAGGGATATGTCTCAGTCAGGCAGCATTACACACATTGATGTAAGGTGTGATGATGATAATGTTGTACCCGCTGCTGCTTCCTTTGTTGAGTTGTCAGATACAAGTGAAGCGGTTGATGATGACGATGTGTCCATGGATGTCACGTGGGGGCCCGCTCGAAGAGAAGAAGAACAGGGGGAAAGTTCAGATGGGGAGACAGAGAGGAGGAGGAGACGAGTTGGAAGCAGGGGGAGGTCGTCGCAAGCAGCTAGTGGCACAGTCAGACAGCATGCATCGGCACCCGGGGTCAGTCAGACAGCACGCCAATCAACGCATGCTGTTGCCACCACCAGAATGCCGTCATTGCAAAGCTCACCAGTGTGGCAATTTTTTTGTGTGTCTGCCTCTGATAACAGCAATGCCATTTGCAACCTGTTCCAAAAGAAACTGAGTCGTGGGAAGTCCAACACCCACCTAGGTCCAACTGCTTTGCGAAGGCACATGATCTCACATCACAAACGCCTATGGGATCAACACATGAGTACAAGCAGCACACAAACTCAAAGCCACCATACTCCTCCTGATCCAGCATCTTCAGACACGTCAACCACTGCTGTCCTCCTTGCCCCCTCTCAACCACTCGCCACTCCGCCTCTCACCTTCAGAAGTTCCTGCTCATCTGCCCACAGTCAGGTGTCTGTCAAGGAAATGTTTGAGCGTAAGAAGCCAATGTCACAGAATCACCCCCTTGCCCGGCGTTGGAACTCTTAGCCCGCCAGCTTTTACCATACAAGCTGGTGGAGTCTGAGGCCTTCAAAAAATTTGTAGCTATTGGGACACCGCAGTGGAAGGTACCCGGCCGAATTTTTTTTCACAAAAGGCAATCCCCAACCTGTACTCTATTGTGGAAAAGGAAGTCATGGCATGTCTGGCACACAGTGTTGGGGCAAGGGTCCATCTGACCACTGATACCTGGTCTGCAAAGCACAGTCAGGGCAGGTATATCACCTACACTGCGCATTGGGTAAACCTGCTGACGGCTGCCAAGCATGGAATGCGTGGCTCTGCAGCGGAGTTGGTGACACCGCCAAGACTTGCAGGCAGGCCTGCTGCCACCTCTACTACTCCTCCTACTCCATTCTCTTAGCTAACCTCCTCGGCTGAGTCCTCTTCTGCTGCTGCGTCTTGCTCCACATCAACTGCACCCCCCTAGCTCCCCAAGGGCTATTCCACATCCCGGATACGACAGTGTCACGCCGTTTTGTGGTTGACTTGCCTGAAAGCAGAGAGTCACACCGGACCAGCACTCCTGTCCGCCCTGAACGCACAGGTGGATCAGTGGCTGACCCCACACCAACTGGAGATCGGCAAAGTGGTGTGTGACAACGGAAGCAATTTGTTGGCGGCATTGAATTTGGGTAGAGTTGAGCGAACACCTGGATGTTCGGGTTCGAGAAGTTCGGCCGAACTTCACGGAAATGTTCGGGTTCGGGATCCGAACCCGAACCGAACTTCGTCCCGAACCCGAACCCCATTGAAGTCAATGGGGACCTGAACTTTTGGGCACTAAAAAGGCTGTAAAACAGCCCAGGAAAGAGCTAGAGGGCTGCAAAAGGCAGCAACATGTAGGTAAATCCCCTGCAAACAAATGTGGATAGGGAAATGAATTAAAATAAAAATAAAAAAAATAAAAATGACCCAATATCAATTGGACAGAGGTCCCATAGCAGAGAATCTGGCTTCACATCAGCAGAGAATCAGTCTCTTCATGCCATAGCAAAGAATCTGGCTTCATGTCAGCACAGAATCAGTCTCTTCATGCCATAGCAGAGAATCTGGCTTCATGTCAGCACAGAATCAGTCTTCATGTCATAGCAGAGAATCAGGCTTCACGTCACCCACCACTGGAACAGGCCACTGTCACACATTTAGGCCCAGGCACCCAGGCAGAGGAGAGAGGTCCCGTAACAGAGAATCTGGCCTTATGTCAGCGCAGAATCAGTCTTCATGTCATAGCAGAGAATCAGGGTTCATGTCACCCACCACTGGAACAGGCCACTGTCACACATTTAGGCCCAGGCACCCAGGCAGAGGAGAGAGGTCCTGTAACAGAGAATCTGGCCTGATGTCAGCGCAGAATCAGTCTTCATGTCATAGCAGAGAATCAGGCTTCACGTCACCCACCACTGGAACAGGCCACTGTCACACATTTAGGCCCAGGCACCCAGGCAGAGGAGAGAGGTCCCGTAACAGAGAATCTGGCCTTATGTCAGCGCAGAATCAGTCTTCATGTCATAGCAGAGAATCAGGCTTCTAGTCACCCACCACTGGAACAGGCCACTGTCACACATTTAGGCCCAGGCACCCAGACAGAGGAGAGTGGTCCCGTAACAGAGAATCTGGCCTTATGTCAGCGCAGAATCTGTCTTCATGTCATAGCAGAGAATCATTCTTCACGTCACCCACCACTGGAACAGGCCACTGTCACACATTTAGGCCCCGGCACCCAGACAGAGGAGAGAGGTCCTGTAACAGAGAATCTGGCCTTATGTCAGGACAGAATCTGTCTTCATGTCATAGCAGAGAATCAGGCATCATGTCACCCACCACTGGAACAGGCCACTGTCACACATTTAGGCCCAGGCACCCAGGCAGAGGAGAGAGGTCCCGTAACAGAGAATCTGGCCTTATGTCAGCGCAGAATCAGTCTTCATGTCATAGCAGAGAATCAGGCTTCACGTCACCCACCACTGGAACAGACCACTGTCACACATTTAGGCCCAGGCACCCAGACAGAGGAGAGCGGTCCCGTAACAGAGAATCTGGCCTTATGTCAGCGCAGAATCTGTCTTCATGTCATAGCAGAGAATCAGGCATCACGTCACCCACCACTGGAACAGGCCACTGTCACACATTTAGGCCCCGGCACCCAGACAGAGGAGAGAGGTCCTGTAACAGAGAATCTGGCCTTATGTCAGCACAGAATCTGTCTTCATGTCATAGCAGAGAATCAGGCATCACGTCACCCACCACTGGAACAGGCCACTGTCACACATTTAGGCCCAGGCAGAGGAGAGAGGTCCCGTAACAGAGAATCTGGCCTTATGTCAGCGCAGAATCTGTCTTCATGTCATAGCAGAGAATCAGGCTTCTAGTCACCCACCACTGGAACAGGCCACTGTCACACATTTAGGCCTCGGCACCCAGACAGAGGAGAGCGGTCCCGTAACAGAGAATCTGGCCTTATGTCAGCGCAGAATCTGTCTTCATGTCATAGCAGAGAATCAGGCTTCACGTCACCCACCACTGGAACAGGCCACTGTCACACATTTAGGCCCCGGCACCCAGACAGAGGAGAGAGGTCCTGTAACAGAGAATCTGGCCTTATGTCAGCGCAGAATCAGTCTTCATGTCATAGCAGAGAATCAGGCTTCACGTCACCCACCACTGGAACAGGCCACTGTCACATATTTAGGCCCAGGCACCCAGGCAGAGGAGAGAGGTCGCGTAACAGAGAATCTGGCTTCATATCAGCACAGAATAAGTCTTCATGTCATAGCAGAGTATCAGGCTTCACGTCACCCACCACTGGAACAGGCCACTGTCACATATTTAGGCCTAGGCACCCAGGCAGAGGAGAGAGGTCCTGTAACAGAGAATCTGGCCTTATGTCAGCGCAGAATCAGTCTTCATGTCATAGCAGAGAATCAGGCTTCACTTCACCCACCACTGGAACAGGCCACTGTCACATATTTAGGCCCAGGCACCCAGGCAGAGGAGAGAGGTCGCGTAACAGAGAATCTGGCTTCATGTCAGCACAGAATAAGTCTTCATGTCATAGCAGAGAATCAGGCTTCACGTCACCCACCACTGGAACAGGCCACTGTCACATATTTAGGCCTAGGCACCCAGGCAGAGGAGAGAGGTCGCGTAACAGAGAATCTGGCTTCATGTCAGCACAGAATAAATCTTCATGTCATAGCAGAGAATCAGGCTTCACGTCACCCACCACTGGAACAGGCCACTGTCACACATTTAGGCCCCGGCACCCAGACAGAGGAGAGGTTCATTCAACTTTGGGTTGCCCCGCAATATAATGGTAAAATGAAATTAAAAATAGTATTGAATGAGGAAGTGCCCTGGAGTAGAATAATATATTGTTAAGGGGAGGTAGTTAATATCTAATCTGCACAAGGGATGGACAGGTCCTGTGGGATCCATGCCTGGTTCATTTTTATGAACGTCAGCTTGTCCACATTGGCTGTAGACAGGCGGCTGCGTTTGTCTGTAATGACGCCCCCTGCCGTGCTGAATACACGTTCAGACAAAACGCTGGCCGCCGGGCAGGCCAGCAACTCCAAGGCATAAAAGGCTAGTTCTGGCCACGTGGACAATTTGGAGACCCAGAAGTTGAATGGGGCCGAACCATCAGTCAGTACGTGGAGGGGTGTGCACAGGTACTGTTCCACCATGTTAGGGAAATGTTGCCTCCTGCTAAAACGTTCCGTATCAGGTGGTGGTGCACTTAGCTGTGGCGTGTTGACAAAACTTTTCCACATCTCTGCCATGCTAACCCTGCCCTCAGAGGAGCTGGGCGTGACACAGCTGCGTTGGCGACCTCTTGCTCCTCCTCTGCCTTCGCCTTGGGCTTCCACTGGTTCCCCTGTGACATTTGGGAATGCTCTCAGTAGCGCGTCAACCAACGTGCGCTTGTACTCGCGCATCTTCCTATCACGCTCCAGTGTAGGAAGTAAGGTGGGCACATTGTCTTTATACCGGGGATCCAGCAGGGTGGCAACCCAGTAGTCCGCACACGTTAAAATGTGGGCAACTCTGCTGTCGTTGCGCAGGCACTGCAGCATGTAGTCGCTCATGTGTGCCAGGCTGCCCAGAGGTAAGGACAAGCTGTCCTCTGTATGAGGCGTATCGTCATCGTCCTGTGTTTCCCCCCAGCCACGCACCAGTGATGGGCCCGAGCTGCTTTGGGTGCCACCCCGCTGTGAACATGCTTCATCCTCATCCTCCTCCACCTCCTCCTCATCCTCGTCCTCCTCGTCCTCCAGTAGTGGGCCCTGTCTGGCCACATTTGTACCTGGCCTCTGGTGTTGCAAAAAACCTCCCTCTGAGTCACTTCGAAGAGACTGGCCTAAAAAGTGCTAAAAATGACCCCTCTTCCTCCTGGGCCACCTCCTCTTCCATCATCGCCCTAAGTGTTTTCTCAAGGAGACATAGAAGTGGTATTGTAACGCTGATAACGGCGTCATCGCCACTGGCCATGTTGGTGGAGTACTCGAAACAGCGCAACAGGGCACACAGGTCTCGCATGGAGGCCCAGTCATTGGTGGTGAAGTGTGTCTGATCCACAGTGCGACTGACCCGTGCGTGCTGCAGCTGAAACTCCACTATGGCCTGCTGCTGCTCGCAAAGTCTGTCCAGCATATGCAAGGTGGAGTTCCACCTGGTGGGTACGTCGCATATGAGGCGGTGAGCGGGAAGGCAGAAGTTACGCTGTAGCGCAGACAGGCGAGCAGCGGCAGGGTGTGAACGCCGGAAGCGCGAACAGACGGCCCGCACTTTATGCAGCAGCTCTGACATGTCGGGGTAGTTGCGAATGAACTTCTGCACCACCAAATTCAGCACATGCGCCAGGCAAGGGATGTGCGTCAAACCGGCTAGTCCCAGAGCTGCAACGAGATTTCGCCCATTATCGCACACCACCAGGCCGGGCTTGAGGCTCACCGGCAGCAACCACTCGTCGGTCTGTTGTTCTATACCCCGCCACAACTCCTGTGCGGTGTGGGGCCTGTCCCCCAAACATATGAGTTTCAGAATGGCCTGCTGACGTTTACCCCGTGCTGTGCTGAAGTTGGTGGTGAAGGTGTGTGGCTGACTGGATGAGCAGGTGGAAGAAGAGGAGGAGGAAGCTGAGTAGGAGGAGGAGGAGACAGGAGGCAAAGAATGTTGCCTTGCGATCCTTGGCGGCAGAAGGACGTGCGCCAAACAGCTCTCCGCCTGGGGCCCAGCCGCCACTACATTTACCCAGTGTGCAGTTAGGGAGATATAGCGTCCCTGGCCGTGCTTACTGGTCCACGTATCTGTGGTTAGGTGGACCTTGCCACAGATGGCGTTGCGCAGTGCACACTTGATTTTATCGGACACTTGTTTGTGCAGGGAAGGCACGGCTCTCTTGGAGAAGTAGTGGCGGCTGGGAACAACATACTGTGGGACAGCAAGTGACATGAGCTGTTTGAAGCTGTGTGTGTCCACCAGCCTAAATGACAGCATTTCATAGGCCAGTAGTTTAGAAATGCTGGCATTCAGGGCCAGGGATCGAGGGTGGCTAGGTGGGAATTTAGGCTTTCTCTCAAATGTTTGTGAGATGGAGAGCTGAATGCTGCCGTGTGACATGGTTGAGATGCTTGGTGACGCAGGTGGTGGTGTTGGTGGTACATCCCATGTTTGCTGGGCGGCAGGTGCCAACGTTCCTCCAGAGGCAGAGGAAGAGACCGAGGCGGCGGCAGCAGCAGCAGAAGAGGCCAAAGCGGCGGCAGCAGCAGAAGAGGCCGAGGCGGAAGCAGCAGAAGAGGCAGCAGGGGGAGCCTGAGTGACTTCCTTGTTTTTAAGGTGTTTACTCCACTGCAGTTCATGCTTTGCATGCAGGTGCCTGGTCATGCAGGTTGTGCTAAGGTTCAGAACGTTAATGCCTCGCTTCAGGCTCTGATGGCACAGCGTGCAAACCACTCGGGTCTTGTCGTCAGCACATTGTTTGAAGAAGTGCCATGCCAGGGAACTCCTTGAAGCTGCCTTTGGGGTGCTCGGTCCCAGATGGCGGCGGTCAGTAGCAGGCGGAGTCTCTTGGCGGCGGGTGTTCTGATTTTGCTCCCTCTTTTGCTACACTGTTGGCTCGGTCTCACCACTGCCTCTTCCTCCGAACTCTGAAAGTCAGTGGCACGACCTTCATTCCATGTGGGGTCTAGGACCTCATCGTCTTCTGCATCGTCTTCCACCCAGTCTTGACCCCTGACCTCCTGTTCAGTCTGCACACTGCAGAAAGACGCAGCAGTTGGCACCTGTGTTTCGTCATCATCAGAGACGTGCTGAGGTGGTATTCCCATGTCCTCATCATCAGGAAACATAAGTGGTTGTGCGTTAGTGCATTCTATCTCTTCCACCCCTGGTGAAGGGCTAGGTGGATGCCCTTGGGAAACCCTGGCAGCAGAGTCTTCAAACAGCATAAGAGACTGCTGCATAACTTGAGGCTCAGACAGTTTCCCTGATATGCATGGGGGTGATGTGACAGACTGATGGGCTTGGTTTTCATGCGCCATCTGTGCGCTTTCTGCAGAAGACTGGGTGGGAGATAATGTGAACGTGCTGGATGCACTGTCGGCCACCCAATTGACTAATGCCTGTACCTGCTCAGGCCTTACCATCCTTAGAACGGCATTGGGCCCCACCAAATATACCTGTAAATTCTGGCGGCTACTGGGACCTGAGGTAGTTGGTACACTAGGACGTGTGGCTGTGGCAGAACGGCCACGTCCTCTCCCAGCACCAGAGGGTCCACTAACACCACCACGACCATGTCCACGTCCGCGTCCGCGTCCCTTATTAGATGTTTTCCTCATTGTTCCCGTTCACCACAATTTTGAGAATGGCAAATTTGGGAATAGTTTTTCAACCCAGAACAAAAAGTGTGCTTTTACGGTCACTACAAATAACTTGACCAGCTAAAACAGTACAGATTTGGTTGAAAAGAGATGTGAGGCCTGGTTTTTTTTGCGCTGTGTGACAGGTATAGGTTTAATCACAGAATCAGACTTCTATCTGCACGCTAGCGTGTGTCTTAGGTTTTTCTGAATGACACTATCAGTATCTTCAATGTAAGATATCCTTTTTGGGATAGATTTCAAGTAGGCCTCAAATACCAGAAACTAGTTATTTTGAGAATGGCAAATTTGGGAATAGTTTTTCAACCCAGAACAAAAAGTGTGCTTTTACGGTCACTACAAATCACTTGACCAGCTAAAACAGTACAGATTTGGTTGAATAGAGATGTGAGGCCTGTTTTTTTTTGCGCTGTGTGACAGATATAGGTTTAATCACAGAATCAGACTTCTATCTGCACGCTAGCGTGTGTCTTAGGTTTTTCTGAATGACACTATCAGTACCTTCAATGTAAGATATCCTTTTTGGGATAGATTTCAAGTAGGCCTCAAATACCAGAAACTAGTTATTTTGAGAATGGCAAATTTGGGAATAGTTTTTCAACCCAGAACAAAAAGTGTGCTTTTACGGTCACTACAAATCACTTGACCAGCTAAAACAGTACAGATTTGATTGAATAGAGATGTGAGGCCTGTTTTTTTTTGCGCTGTGTGACAGGCAGGGCTATGGAGTCGGAGTCGGAGTCGAGGAGTCGGGGGAAATTTTGGGTACCTGGAGTCGGAGTCGGCAAACAATGCACCGACTCCGACTCCGACTCCTACTAAATTTAGATTGGAATAAAAAATAAAAAAAGCAAGTTTAAATGTCCCAATTCACAAAAAGTTATAATTAATGACTTCTCTACTGTAAGAATAAAGACCAATGCATGCAGTGCGTCACGTAACCGCAAAACGAACACGTTAAGTGACCGTGAAGAAGCATGCTTTTCATGTGCTTCACTATATGGCACGCAACGCACAATTAGGAGCTGCAATACTTATACTTTCCATAGTGTTGTGTTCTGCTTTTACAGGGAACACAGCATCCATGTGTAACCTAGCCTCTCACTGATAAGGGATTAAATAAATATGTTTTTTGCAGGACTAGAGAGTGAGACACTTGTATAGGTGAAGGGAAAGGATAGCCAATAGTTCAAGACAGAAGCTGTAACCCATTGGAAAAACTGCTGTCATTTAGCTAAGGCTATAAAAACTTGTAAACTCCGATTGTTAGCTTAAACTTTAAACATGACTATGGGATTCTCCTAGGAAAATCATGTTTTAGAATAAATGCCCCTTCCTGGATCCTCCCACTGCCCTATCTTCAGCAGCAGATAAGCACACAAAGGAGAAAGCAGCAGCCCAACTACCTCTCTGCTAGAAGAGCTTAGAAGAACTTGGTGGAACAGCTTCTTGGATTCAACTGCATATTCGCATATTAATACAGAGGAGTCGGAGTCGGGGAGTCGGAGTCGGAAGTACATAAAACTGAGGAGTCGGAGTCGGAACATTTATCTACCGACTCCACAGCCCTGGTGACAGGTATAGGTTTAATCACAGAATCAGACTTCTATCTGCACGCTAGCGTGTGTCTTAGGTTTTTCTAAATGACACTATCAGTACCTTCAATGTAAGAGATCCTTTTTGGGATAAATTTCAAGTAGGCCTCAAATACCAGAAACTAGTTATTTTGAGAATGGAAAATTTGGGAATAGTTTTTCAACCCAGAAAAAAAAGTGTGCTTTTACGGTCACTACAAATAACTTGACCAGCTAAAACAGTACAGATTTGGTTGAATAGAGATGTGAGGCCTGTTTTTTTTTTGCGCTGTGTGACAGGTATAGGTTTAATCACAGAATCAGACTTCTATCTGCACGCTAGCGTGTGTCTTAGGTTTTTCTGAATGACACTATCAGTACCTTCAATGTAAGATATCCTTTTTGGGATAGATTTCAAGTAGGCCTCAAATACCAGAATCTAGTTATTTTGAGAATGGCAAATTTGGGAATAGTTTTTTAACCCAGAAAAAAAGTGTGCTTTTACGGTCACTACAAATAACTTGACCAGCTAAAACAGTACAGATTTGGTTGAATAGAAATGTCAGGTCTATTTTTTAGGCGCTGGGTGACAGGCTCAACTTGCCCCTGATGTAGTATATGGCCAAAAAATAACCACACTGTTGATGGTTAAATGCACTTGGGTGACACAGGCTCAGCCTGCACCAGATGTAGTATATGGCCAAAAAATAACCAGACTGTTGATGGTTAAATGCACTTCGGTGACACAGGCTCAGCCTGCAGCTGATGTAGGATATAGCACAAAATAACCACACTATTGATGGTTAAATACACTTGGTGATAGCTTGTGCTGGCGCACCACAAGTCACAAAATGGCCGCCGATCACCCCAGAAAAAAAGTGATCTAAAAACGCTCTGGGCAGCCTCAAAAAAGTGAGCAAGTCAATATTAGCACTTCAATGATTGACAGCTGCAGATCGATCACAGAATGAAGTCTTTTGGAGGAGTTAATCTGCCTAATCTCGCCCTAACGTCGCAGCTGCAACCTCTCCCTATGCTTGAATCAGCAGAGTGACGTGCAGCGCTACGTGACCCAAGCTTATATAGAGGCTGGGTCACATGCTGCACTGGCCAATCACAGCCATGCCAATAGTAGGCAAGGCTGTGATGGCCTCTTGGGGCAAGTAGTATGACGCTTGTTGATTGGCTGCTTTGCAGCCTTTCAAAAAGCGCCAAGAAAGCGCCGAACACCGAACCCGAACCCGGACTTTTACGAAAATGTTCGGGTTCGGGTCCGTGTCACGGACACCCCAAAATTCGGTACGAACCCGAACTATACAGTTCGGGTTCGCTCATCCCTAAATTTGGGCAAGTTGACACATGTGCCGTGCATGGCACATGTGTTGAATCTGATTGTACAACGCTTTGTGTATAAGTACTCAGGCGCACAGGACGTCCTCAAGGAGGCCAGGAAGATGTGTGGCCATTTCAGGCGTTCCTACATGGCCATGGCGCACTTTTCTGATATTCAGCAGCGAAACAACATTCCAGTGAGGCGCTTGATTTAAGACAGCCCGACAGGTTGGAATTCAACACTCCTAATGGTCGACCGCCTGCTCAAACAAGAAAATGCCGTCAATGAGTATTTGTATGACCGGGGTGCTTAGGACAGCCTCTGCGGAGCTGGGTATTTTTTTGCCACGTTACTGGACGCTTATGCGCAATGCCTGTAGGCTCATGCGTCCTTTTGAGGAGGTGACAAACCTAGTCAGTCGCACCGAAGGCACCATCAGCGACCTCATCCCATTTGTTTTCTTCCTGGAGCGTGCCCTGCGAAGAGTGCTGGATCAAGCCGTAGATGAGCGTGAAGGGGAAGAGGAAGAGTTGTGGTCACCATCACCACCAGAAACAGCCTTATCATCATCGCTTGCTGAACCTCCGGCAACGCTGGAAGAGAAGTCTGAGGAAGAGGAGTCAAAGGAGTAATGTGGCTTTGAGGAGGAGGAAGACCAACCACAGCAGGCATCCCAGGGTGCACGTTGTCACCTATCTGGGACCCGTGGTGTTGTACGTGGCTGGGGGGAATAACAGACCTTCAAGGAGATCAGTGAGGACGAGGAACGGGACATGAGTAGCTCAGCATCCAACCTTGTGCAAATGGGGTCTTTCATGCTGTCATGCCTGTTGAGGGACCCTTGTAAAAAAAGGCTGAAGGAGAACGACCTGTACTGGGTGGCCACGCTACTAGACCCCCGGTATAGGCAGAAAGTGGCTGAAATGTTACCGAATTACCGGAAGTCGGAAAGGATGCAGCAGTTCCAAAACAAGTTAAAAAGTATGCTTTACACAGCATATAAGGATGATGTCACAGCACAACTGGAATCTAACAGGGGAAGAGGTGAAAGTAATACTCCTTCTACCACGACCACGCTGGCAAGGACAGGACGCTTTACAGACGTGTTGTTGATGGAGGACATGCAGAGCTTTTTAAGTCCGAACGCATCGCCACAGCCCTTCGGGGTCCATCCTCAGAGAACGACTCGACCGACAGGTAGCAGACTAGCTCGCCTTAACTGCAGATATTGACACTCTGAGGAGCGATGAACCCCTTGACTACTGGGTGTGCAGGCTTGACCTGTGGCCTGAGCTATCCCTATTTGCGATAGAACTTCTGGCCTGCCCCGCTTCAAGTGTCCTGTCAGAAAGGACCTTCAGCGCAGCAGGAGGTATTGTCACTGAGAAGAGAAGTCGCCTAGGTCAAAAAAGTCTAGATTACCTCACCTTTATTAAGATGAATGAGGCATGGATCCCGAAGGAACTGACAGTGGGGGATGCATTTGACTAAAAAAAGGCCTGATGAGATGCCTTGGGCTAAAAATGATCCCCACGCTGCTGTATTTAATCTCTGCATTCCGGATGACTTGCGTGACTTCGCCACCAACTAGGGGTCAAGCAGCAATGTTTTAGTACACTTTCTGCCTGGAAAACATCAATTTTTCTGGACGCTACTACAGCAGCAGCTGCAACAAAACCAAATTGCTCAGGCATGTGTACATGCCTGATTTTTCTGGCCTCTGGTGCTGCACTGTGGCTGCAAAAACAAAACATAAAAAAAGGCACATACATGTGTCAATTCCCCTTCGTGATCGTTACCTTGTTGTGGTGAAGGGGCTTGCGTATCACAATGAAGTGATCACCTCTATGAGTGTGTTGGCAATGGCAATGTTGGCACACCCCAGATGATAAGGTCGTTGCTTCATTGTGAACAGACCAAAAGCGATCGGCTGTATAATTTTTCATAGAAAAAACATTAATTTTCTTCGTGATCATCTAAGGTGATCATTAAAGCCTACTAGGCCAACAATGGGCCCACACTGCAGAATAATTGTTTTCTGGGTCACTTAACTGTCACTGAACTACCTCAGCACGACCATAAACTTTGAAAAACCCCCATCACCTGCAATCTCCCGAACGTGCGCACGAGCACAGTCATCACTACACCAAGATTGACGCATAGAGGAATAAAATTTATGTCATCTTCGCGGTTGTTTGCGGTGCGTTAAATGGGGAGTTTGGTCTGTCAGAGTTTGGTCTGTCACTGTGAAGCGGGCGTAACCCTTACACTACCTGATCGATACAACATCATACCTGATCGTATACACACACTTGATGTTTTAAAGCACGTTATTCCAAACAATTTAGGAATGTTAGGTGATTTATGCCCTTTATGGATTAAAACCCGACTCTGCGTCAACTACGTAATTTTCCATGGGAGTTTTGCCATGGATCCCCCTCCGGCATGCCACAGTCTAGGTGTTAGTCCCTTTGAAACAACTTTTCCATCACTATTATGGCCAGAAAGAGTCCCTGTGGGTTTTAAAATTCGCCTTCCTATTGAAGTCTATGGCGGTTCACCCGGTTCGCCCATTCGCAAACATTTGCGTAAATTCGTGTTTGCCGTTCGTAAACGGAAAATTTTATGTTTGCGACATCTCTACAGGCAAGCAAGCAAATAAAGTAAATCGACAAAAAACACTTTATCCTCTGCATGCTATGAAGAGATTTGCTTGGACTAAAGTTTAGATTTTCTTATTAGTGTCTAAAATACTAAAAGCAGTTTTAACTTAAACCACCTATTGTATTATTCATGTCAGATTTAAGAGATTTCACTGTAAAGAACAAAAGCAGTACTTTATTTGAGGCGTCTGACCATTATGTATTTTCCTTATAAAGACATCTTATTGATTATTAGAAGTAGAGATAAACGAATCGAAGCTGACAAAATGGAACTCGATTCGAATTTCAGGAAAAATTCGATTCGCACCAAAGCTCAATTTCCTCGCAATTCGTGGTAACGAATCGCATATTTTCATAAAATGGCTGCTGCACATGTGAGGACATGGAGCAAGGAACTCTGGGAAGGCGGGATCACCACCCATAATGCCATGCCTGCAGCCAATCAGCAGCCAACCAGCCCTGTGATGTCACAGCACTATAAATAGCATCAGCCATCTTAGATTCTGCCATTTACCAGTGTATTTAGTGCAGGGAGAGATGTCAGCAGGCGCTAGGGACAGTGTTAGAAATTTTTTTATTGTGGTAAAAAATGCTGCACTGACTATGGATCCAAACTGCCCTTATATAGCTCTGTAATTCCAGAAAACGGTTCTTATTAGGGTGGAAGTGCTGTTTGATACAGGCATTAACAGGGTTTATTACAGGGGTCGAGTCGAGGGGGAACGCGTGGGAACGGCGTTCCTGCACTTTTTTCATGGCAGGAACGCCGTTCCCTTTCAGGGCAAAAGGACCAGGAGGGGAGGTGGTTAAATTTGATTCACAGGGGTGGAGCGGAGGCGAGGCCCTGCGTGACTCGCACTGTGCAGGGCAGGCTAAGTGAGGAGGGAGGAGGGAGGAGGGAGAGAGGAGGAGCGGCTTCAGTTGAGGACGGAAGAGGAAGCTGTGTGCAGCGGTGCTGGGCTGGCTGCGAGTGACTCACTGACTGACTCCCCCCCCTCCTGGCTGAGAGCTCCCCTCCTCCTATCCTGAGCCTGCGACTGCCTGACTGCTGAGGTGAGCGTGGCTGGACCATCTGACCGGACCGGGGTCCTGGTGGTACGGTCCAGACCAGTCTAAGTGTCTGTGACTGTCCCTGAGTGAGTCTGGGGGCCCTAACCCGCCTGGTGGGAGTGCCGGTGGCCAGCAGCCCCAGACCAGACCAGTCAATACCCCCTCCTTTATCTCAGTCAGTACTCTCATCAGATGTGACTGCAGGCCAGAAGCGATCGATCAGCCAGGATTAATGTGCACAGCCTGGGTGGGAGGCCCCCCTTACCCTGGCCTTAGGCAAGTGACAAACTGCCCCCCCCTCCTCAATCTTAGGCAAGTGACAAACTCAGCTCTGCTACATCTACAATGAGCAACTACAACAAATGTAATGCCAAACTGCAGTTCCTCTATGTGATTGTGATGCCTTGGAAGCCTGTGGGTCCAGTGGAAGCTATCCAAGGCATCACATAGAGGAACTGCAGTTTGGCATTACATTTGTTGTAGTTGCTCATTGTAGATGTAGCAGAGCTGAGTTTGTCACTTGCCTAAGAGTGAGGGGGGCAGTTTGTCACTTGCCTAAGGGAGGCCTCCCACTGTGCACATTAATCCTGGCTGATCGATCGCTGCTGCTCTCACATCTGATGAGAGATTTCCTAAGGGGGTATTGACTGGCATTAGGGACGGGCTGGTGGATGAGGGCAGCCACCCGGTCCTGCCTATGGATCACCCAGTTTGCACTTAGCTATGCCCAGGCCCCATGCCAGGGGGTCCCTGATGTATTAACTGACCAATAACATGGAGATCCCAGTGCCAGCTGCCTTGCTGGTGGACGATTGGCATATACTTATGCTGTGGGCCACAGCAGAAGTATATGCCAATCGTCCACCAGCAAGGCAGCTGGCACTGGGATCTCCATGTTTATTTCATGTTAATTTTGCAGTTGTTTGTGTAAACTGGCACTTTATAATAAATGTTGCACTGAATTTTCAGCGGAATTTTTTTTTTTGGGGGGGGGGGTTTGCAGTGGATCTTGGGTGAGTTCCCACACTTTTTTTCCCAGGACTTGACCCCTGGTTTATTACAAGTAACTATTTCTACGTCTTATTTGCCCTTGTGTGGTGCATTATATGTTCTAAAGCATTTTTTGGCTTATATTCCTCTGGATCAACTTACAGGATAACAGGCCGAACTGGATGGACAAATGTTTTTTTTCGGCCTTATATACTATGTTACTATGTTACTATATATTAGTGGGGAAAAAAGGGCTTATTAGCCGTTGTGTGGTAAAGTGGTCAAATTACAGCCCTTTTTGTTGTGTATTAGTGGCAAAAGTAAAATATATTTGCTGTTCAGCGGTGCAGTTATATGTTCTAAAGCCCTTTTGTCATGTAATAGTGGAAAAAGAAAAATATATATTTGCCGTTCAGCAGTGCAGTTACATGTTCTAAAGCCTTTTGTGGTGTGTATTAGTGAAAAAGAAAAAATATATTTGCCGTTCAGTTATATGTTCTAAAGCCTTTTTTGGCGTGTATTATAATATATTACTCAGTCACTCTGTGGCCTCCTCATGCTGCTGCTGCTGCTGCCACCTCCATACTAAGTTACCTTGCCACTCTGTGGTCTCCTCATGCTGCTGCCACCTCCACACTATGTCACCTCGCCAGTCAGTGGTCTCCTGATGCTGCTGCCACCTCCACACTATGTCACCTTGCCACTCTGTGGTCTTCTCATGTTGATGCCACCTCCACCCTATGTCACCTTGCCACTCTGTGGCCTCCTGATGCTGTCGCCACCTTCACACTGTCATTGTGCCACTCTGTGGCCTCCTACTGATGCTGCTGCTGCCACTAGCCTTAATACAGTTCTTATGTTTATGTGTTAAAGACAAAAGCAGATTTATGTACTGTGACATCATGTTTTGGATGTCATTCAACTGTTATATTTTGTGTTCACAGAAGCAGAAACAGATAATATGCTTTCAAGATTCATTTTGTAATGTAAGGTAAGCTCAGTGACACAGCAAAAACAACAGAAAGCATAGTGTTAATCTGTTGTTGCTAGGCAGAAGTCTAGACTATTCACAGCCAGCTTATCACACAGCAAGAGTTTTCACTAATCACAGCCAGCCTCACACACAGCTTGTCTGAGAATTCACCCAGCTCCTGCTGCTAGAATCATTATTTACCAGAGACAGGAGCTGAAGACTAGAGACATTCACTCCACTGAGAGCTGAGTTTTTATGGGAACAAGAGGCCAAAATAGTTAGTTAAAACTGTTGTATAATGTTCATACAGTTAGTATTGTGTTTAGAACTGTACTAGATATATATGTGTTTACTTACAGTTCCACCAACTGCAACCAAATTGCATAGAACCATACCAGATCATACTCAACCTATCTGCAAATAGTCACTGCTAACTGCATACTGCAAGTAGAACTATTAGCTAGACCTCAGAAATACCTCTCAGAGACATCATAGATAGAGATGGCCCCAACTATCCGACGGCGAACAGTTCCCGGCGAACATAGCTTGTTCGCGTTCGCCTCTGCCGGGCGAACACATGCGATGTTCGGTCCGCCCCCTATACATCATCATTGAGCAAACTTTGACCCTGTACCTCACAGTCAGCAGACACATTCCAGCCAATCAGCAGCATACCCTCCCTCCCAGACCCTCCCACCTCCTGCACAGCATCCATTTTAGATTCATTCTGAAGCTGCAGTCTTAGTGAGAGGAGGGAGACTGTAACTGCTGCTGATTTAATTGGGAAATCGATAGCTAGGCTAGTGAATTCAGTGTCCACTCCAGTCCTGAAAGACTCATCTGATCTCTGCTGTAAGGACAGCGTCCTGACAGCACCCCAAAAAGCCCTTTTTAGGGCTGCAACATTAGTCTGCTTTTTTTTTTTCCTTTATATACATATTGCAGTTGCCTGGCCTGCCTGTGTGTGAGGAGCTGCAGGCCCACAGACTGTAGTGTGCCCACTGCCAGTGCTCACCCCTGTCATTCCGTGTGGCACAGGACTTTGCTTAAAAAAAGGCACTTAATTTTTACACTTTAATCTAAGGTTAGTTGCCTGCCAGTGTGTGTCAGGCTGACTTCCACTGACTGTAGTGTGCCCACTGCCAGTGCCCACCACTCATACCGGCTGGCACAGGACTTTGCATAAAAAAGGCATTTAATTTTTACACTTTAGTGTAATTTCAGCTGCTTGCCTGCTGCTAGTGTGTGTCAGGCCGACTTCAACTGACTGTAGTGTGCCCACTGCCAGTGCCCACCCCTGTCATCCCGTGTGGCACAGGACTTTGCTTAAAAAAAAGGCACTTCATTTTTACACTTTATTCTAAGGTTAGTTGCCTGCCAGTGTGTGTCAGGCCGACTTCAACTGACTGTAGTGTGCCCACTGCCAGTGCCCACCCCTGTCATCCCGAGTGGCACAGGACTTTGCTTAAAAAATAGGCACTTAATTTTTACACTTTAATCTAAGGTTAGTTGCCTGCCAGTGTGTGTCAGGCTGACTTCCACTGACTGTAGTGTGCCCACTGCCAGTGCCCACCACTCATACCGGCTGGCACAGGACTTTGCTTAAAAAAGGCATTTAATTTTTACACTTTAATGTAATTTCAGCTGCTTGCCTGCTGCTAGTGTGTGTCAGGCCGACTTCAACTGACTGTAGTGTGCCCACTGCCAGTGCCCACCCCTGTCATACCGAGTGGCACAGGACTTTGCTTAAAAAATAGGCACTTAATTTTTACACTTTAATCTAAGGTTAGTTGCCTGCCAGTGTGTGTCAGGCTGACTTCCACTGACTGTAGTGTGCCCACTGCCAGTGCCCACCACTCATACCGGCTGGCACAGGACTTTGCTTAAAAAAGGCATTTAATTTTTACACTTTAATGTAATTTCAGCTGCTTGCCTGCTGCTAGTGTGTGTCAGGCCGACTTCAACTGACTGTAGTGTGCCCACTGCCAGTGCCCACCCCTGTCATACCGAGTGGCACAGGACTTTGCTTAAAAAATAGGCACTTAATTTTTACACTTTAATCTAAGGTTAGTTGCCTGCCAGTGTGTGTCAGGCTGACTTCCACTGACTGTAGTGTGCCCACTGCCAGTGCCCACCACTCATACCGGCTGGCACAGGACTTTGCTTAAAAAAGGCATTTAATTTTTACACTTTAATGTAATTTCAGCTGCTTGCCTGCTGCTAGTGTGTGTCAGGCCGACTTCAACTGACTGTAGTGTGCCCACTGCCAGTGCCCACCCCTGTCATACCGAGTGGCACAGGACTTTGCTTAAAAAATAGGCACTTAATTTTTACACTTTAATCTAAGGTTAGTTGCCTGCCAGTGTGTGTCAGGCTGACTTCCACTGACTGTAGTGTGCCCACTGCCAGTGCCCACCACTCATACCGGCTGGCACAGGACTTTGCTTAAAAAAGGCATTTAATTTTTACACTTTAATGTAATTTCAGCTGCTTGCCTGCTGCTAGTGTGTGTCAGGCCGACTTCAACTGACTGTAGTGTGCCCACTGCCAGTGCCCACCCCTGTCATACCGAGTGGCACAGGACTTTGCTTAAAAAATAGGCACTTAATTTTTACACTTTAATCTAAGGTTAGTTGCCTGCCAGTGTGTGTCAGGCTGACTTCCACTGACTGTAGTGTGCCCACTGCCAGTGCCCACCACTCATACCGGCTGGCACAGGACTTTGCTTAAAAAAGGCATTTAATTTTTACACTTTAATGTAATTTCAGCTGCTTGCCTGCTGCTAGTGTGTGTCAGGCCGACTTCAACTGACTGTAGTGTGCCCACTGCCAGTGCCCACCCCTGTCATACCGAGTGGCACAGGACTTTGCTTAAAAAATAGGCACTTAATTTTTACACTTTAATCTAAGGTTAGTTGCCTGCCAGTGTGTGTCAGGCTGACTTCCACTGACTGTAGTGTGCCCACTGCCAGTGCCCACCACTCATACCGGCTGGCACAGGACTTTGCATAAAAAAGGCATTTAATTTTTACACTTTAGTGTAATTTCAGCTGCTTGCCTGCTGCTAGTGTGTGTCAGGCCGACTTCAACTGACTGTAGTGTGCCCACTGCCAGTGCCCACCCCTGTCATACCGAGTGGCACAGGACTTTGCTTAAAAAATAGGCACTTAATTTTTACACTTTAATCTAAGGTTAGTTGCCTGCCAGTGTGTGTCAGGCTGACTTCCACTGACTGTAGTGTGCCCACTGCCAGTGCCCACCACTCATACCGGCTGGCACAGGACTTTGCTTAAAAAAGGCATTTAATTTTTACACTTTAATGTAATTTCAGCTGCTTGCCTGCTGCTAGTGTGTGTCAGGCCGACTTCAACTGACTGTAGTGTGCCCACTGCCAGTGCCCACCCCTGTCATACCGAGTGGCACAGGACTTTGCTTAAAAAATAGGCACTTAATTTTTACACTTTAATCTAAGGTTAGTTGCCTGCCAGTGTGTGTCAGGCTGACTTCCACTGACTGTAGTGTGCCCACTGCCAGTGCCCACCACTCATACCGGCTGGCACAGGACTTTGCATAAAAAAGGCATTTAATTTTTACACTTTAGTGTAATTTCAGCTGCTTGCCTGCTGCTAGTGTGTGTCAGGCCGACTTCAACTGACTGTAGTGTGCCCACTGCCAGTGCCCACCCCTGTCATACCGAGTGGCACAGGACTTTGCTTAAAAAATAGGCACTTAATTTTTACACTTTTATCTAAGGTTAGTTGCCTGCCAGTGTGTGTCAGGCTGACTTCCACTGACTGTAGTGTGCCCACTGCCAGTGCCCACCACTCATACCGGCTGGCACAGGACTTTGCTTAAAAAAGGCATTTAATTTTTACACTTTAATGTAATTTCAGCTGCTTGCCTGCTGCTAGTGTGTGTCAGGCCGACTTCAACTGACTGTAGTGTGCCCACTGCCAGTGCCCACCCCTGTCATACCGAGTGGCACAGGACTTTGCTTAAAAAATAGGCACTTAATTTTTACACTTTAATCTAAGGTTAGTTGCCTGCCAGTGTGTGTCAGGCTGACTTCCACTGACTGTAGTGTGCCCACTGCCAGTGCCCACCACTCATACCGGCTGGCACAGGACTTTGCTTAAAAAAGGCATTTAATTTTTACACTTTAATGTAATTTCAGCTGCTTGCCTGCTGCTAGTGTGTGTCAGGCCGACTTCAACTGACTGTAGTGTGCCCACTGCCAGTGCCCACCCCTGTCATACCGAGTGGCACAGGACTTTGCTTAAAAAATAGGCACTTAATTTTTACACTTTAATCTAAGGTTAGTTGCCTGCCAGTGTGTGTCAGGCTGACTTCCACTGACTGTAGTGTGCCCACTGCCAGTGCCCACCACTCATACCGGCTGGCACAGGACTTTGCTTAAAAAAGGCATTTAATTTTTACACTTTAATGTAATTTCAGCTGCTTGCCTGCTGCTAGTGTGTGTCAGGCCGACTTCAACTGACTGTAGTGTGCCCACTGCCAGTGCCCACCCCTGTCATACCGAGTGGCACAGGACTTTGCTTAAAAAATAGGCACTTAATTTTTACACTTTAATCTAAGGTTAGTTGCCTGCCAGTGTGTGTCAGGCTGACTTCCACTGACTGTAGTGTGCCCACTGCCAGTGCCCACCACTCATACCGGCTGGCACAGGACTTTGCTTAAAAAAGGCATTTAATTTTTACACTTTAATGTAATTTCAGCTGCTTGCCTGCTGCTAGTGTGTGTCAGGCCGACTTCAACTGACTGTAGTGTGCCCACTGCCAGTGCCCACCCCTGTCATACCGAGTGGCACAGGACTTTGCTTAAAAAATAGGCACTTAATTTTTACACTTTAATCTAAGGTTAGTTGCCTGCCAGTGTGTGTCAGGCTGACTTCCACTGACTGTAGTGTGCCCACTGCCAGTGCCCACCACTCATACCGGCTGGCACAGGACTTTGCTTAAAAAAGGCATTTAATTTTTACACTTTAATGTAATTTCAGCTGCTTGCCTGCTGCTAGTGTGTGTCAGGCCGACTTCAACTGACTGTAGTGTGCCCACTGCCAGTGCCCACCCCTGTCATACCGAGTGGCACAGGACTTTGCTTAAAAAATAGGCACTTAATTTTTACACTTTAATCTAAGGTTAGTTGCCTGCCAGTGTGTGTCAGGCTGACTTCCACTGACTGTAGTGTGCCCACTGCCAGTGCCCACCACTCATACCGGCTGGCACAGGACTTTGCTTAAAAAAGGCATTTAATTTTTACACTTTAATGTAATTTCAGCTGCTTGCCTGCTGCTAGTGTGTGTCAGGCCGACTTCAACTGACTGTAGTGTGCCCACTGCCAGTGCCCACCCCTGTCATACCGAGTGGCACAGGACTTTGCTTAAAAAATAGGCACTTAATTTTTACACTTTAATCTAAGGTTAGTTGCCTGCCAGTGTGTGTCAGGCTGACTTCCACTGACTGTAGTGTGCCCACTGCCAGTGCCCACCACTCATACCGGCTGGCACAGGACTTTGCTTAAAAAAGGCATTTAATTTTTACACTTTAATGTAATTTCAGCTGCTTGCCTGCTGCTAGTGTGTGTCAGGCCGACTTCAACTGACTGTAGTGTGCCCACTGCCAGTGCCCACCCCTGTCATACCGAGTGGCACAGGACTTTGCTTAAAAAATAGGCACTTAATTTTTACACTTTAATCTAAGGTTAGTTGCCTGCCAGTGTGTGTCAGGCTGACTTCCACTGACTGTAGTGTGCCCACTGCCAGTGCCCACCACTCATACCGGCTGGCACAGGACTTTGCTTAAAAAAGGCATTTAATTTTTACACTTTAATGTAATTTCAGCTGCTTGCCTGCTGCTAGTGTGTGTCAGGCCGACTTCAACTGACTGTAGTGTGCCCACTGCCAGTGCCCACCCCTGTCATACCGAGTGGCACAGGACTTTGCTTAAAAAATAGGCACTTAATTTTTACACTTTAATCTAAGGTTAGTTGCCTGCCAGTGTGTGTCAGGCTGACTTCCACTGACTGTAGTGTGCCCACTGCCAGTGCCCACCACTCATACCGGCTGGCACAGGACTTTGCATAAAAAAGGCATTTAATTTTTACACTTTAGTGTAATTTCAGCTGCTTGCCTGCTGCTAGTGTGTGTCAGGCCGACTTCAACTGACTGTAGTGTGCCCACTGCCAGTGCCCACCCCTGTCATACCGAGTGGCACAGGACTTTGCTTAAAAAATAGGCACTTAATTTTTACACTTTAATCTAAGGTTAGTTGCCTGCCAGTGTGTGTCAGGCTGACTTCCACTGACTGTAGTGTGCCCACTGCCAGTGCCCACCACTCATACCGGCTGGCACAGGACTTTGCTTAAAAAAGGCATTTAATTTTTACACTTTAATGTAATTTCAGCTGCTTGCCTGCTGCTAGTGTGTGTCAGGCCGACTTCAACTGACTGTAGTGTGCCCACTGCCAGTGCCAACCACTGATACCGGGTGGCACAGTAGCTTGCCGATAAATAAGGCATTTAATTTTTAGACAGTAGTCTAAATTCAGTTGCTTGCCTGCTGCCAGTGTGTGTCAGGCCCGCTTCCACTGACTGTAGTGTGCCCACTGCCAGTGCCAACCACTGATACCGGGTGGCACAGTAGCTTGCCGATAAATAAGGCATTTAATTTTTAGACAGTAGTCTAAATTCAGTTGCTTGCCTGCTGCCAGTGTGTGTCAGGCCCTCTTCCACTGACTGTAGTGTGCCCACTGCCAGTGCCAACCACTCATACCGGGTGGCACAGTAGCTTGCCGATAAATAAGGCATTTAATTTTTACACTTTAGTGTAATTTCAGTTGCTTGCCTGCTGCCAGTGTGTGTCAGGCCCGCTTCCACTGACTGTAGTGTGCCCACTGCCAGTGCCAACCACTGATACCGGGTGGCACAGTAGCTTGCCGATAAATAAGGCATTTAATTTTTAGACAGTAGTCTAAATTCAGTTGCTTGCCTGCTGCCAGTCAGTGTGTCAGGCCCTCTTCCACTGACTGTAGTGTGCCCACTGCCAGTGCCAACCACTCATACCGGGTGGCACAGTAGCTTGCCGATAAATAAGGCATTTAATTTTTACACTTTAGTGTAATTTCAGTTGCTTGCCTGCTGCCAGTGTGTGTCAGGCCCGCTTCTACTGACTGTAGTGTGCCCACTGCCAGTGCCAACCACTGATACCGGGTGGCACAGTAGCTTGCCGATAAATAAGGCATTTAATTTTTAGACAGTAGTCTAAATTCAGTTGCTTGCCTGCTGCCAGTGTGTGTCAGGCCCGCTTCCACTGACTGTAGTGTGCCCACTGCCAGTGCCAACCACTGATACCGGGTGGCACAGTAGCTTGTCGATAAATAAGGCATTTAATTTTTACACTTTAGTGTAATTTCAGTTGCTTGCCTGCTGCCAGTGTGTGTCAGGCCCGCTTCCACTGACTGTAGTGTGCCCACTGCCAGTGCCAACCACTGATACCGGGTGGCACAGTAGCTTGCCGATAAATAAGGCATTTAATTTTTAGACAGTAGTCTAAATTCAGTTGCTTGCCTGCTGCCAGTGTGTGTCAGGCCCACTTCCACAGACTGTAGTGTGCCCACTGCCAGTGCCAACCACTCATACCGGGTGGCACAGTACCTAGCACGCGTAGTACCACTTATCTAAAAAAAAAATGACAGGCAGAGGCAGGCCACCCCGCAGGGGCCGTCGTGGTCGTGGTGCTGTGATTTCCACTGTCCCTGGAATAATGCCCAGTTTTCAGAGGCCACGTACCCTGAACCCTAAAAATTCAGAGGACGTAGTTGACTGGCTTAGACAGGACACCCAATCTTCAACAGCTTCCGCTAAGAACCTTGACGCACCATCCTCCTCCAACTCAGCTTCGGTCACCTGCTCTCAAGTTACCACGCACCCGCCCGTCGCCACTACCACCACAGCCACCACAGCCGCTTCACTTGATCCGTCAGAGGAGTTATTTACACATCAGTTGGATGCAATTAGTGATGCGCAACCATTATTGCCAGATGATGTAGATTACGGGGATATGTCTCAGTCAGGCAGGATTACACACATGGACGTACAGTGTGATGATGATGATGTTGTACCCGCTGCTGCTTCCTTTGCTGAGGTGTCAGATACAAGTGAAGCGGTTGATGATGACGATGTGTCCACGGATGCCACGTGGGTGCCTGCTCGAAGAGAAGAAGAGGGGGAAAGTTCTGAAGGGGAGACAGAGAGAATGAGGAGACGAGTTGGAAGCAGGGGGAGGTCGTCGCAAGGAGTTAGTGGCACAGTCAGACAGCATGTATCGGCACCTGGGGTCAGCCAGACAGCACGCCAGTCAACGCATGCTGTTGCCACCACTAGAATGCCGTCATTGCAAAGCTCAGCAGTGTGGCATTTTTTTTGTGTGTCTGCCTCTGATAAAAGCAATGCCATTTGCAACCTGTGCCAAAAGAAACTGAGTCGTGGGAAGTCCAACACCCACCTTGGTACAACTGCTTTGCGAAGGCACATGATCTCACATCACAAACGCCTATGGGATCAACACATGAGTACAAGCAGCACACAAACTCAAAGCCACCATGCTCCTCCTGGTCCTGCATCTTCAGCCACGTCAACCACTGCTGTCCTCCCTGCCCCCTCTCAACCACCCGCCACTCCATCTCTCACCTTCAGCAGTTCCTGCTCATCTGCCCACAGTCAGGTGTCTGTCAAGGACATGTTTGAGCATAAGAAGCCAATGTCACAAAGTCACCCCCTTGCCCGGCGACTGACAGCTGGCTTGACGGAACTCTTAGCCCGCCAGCTTTTACCATACCAGCTGGTAGAGTCTGAGGCCTTCAAAAAATTTGTCGCTATTGGGACACCACAGTGGAAGGTACCCGGACGAAATTTTTTTTCAAAAAAGGCAATCCCAAACCTCTACCATGTCATTGAAAAGGAAGTCATGGCATCTCTGGCATACAGTGTTGGGGCAAGGGTCCATCTGACCACTGATACCTGGTCTGCAAAGCACGGTCAGGGCAGGTATATCACGTATACTGCGCATTGGGTCAACCTGCTGACGGCTGACAAGCATGGAATGCGTGGCTCTGCAGCGGAGTTGGTGACACCACCACGACTTGCAGGCAGACCTACTGCCACCTCCTCTACTCCTACTCCATCCTCTTTAATTTCCTCCTCGGCTGAGTCCTCTTCTGCTGCGGCGTCTGGCTGCACATCAACTGATTCCCCCCAGCTCCCCAGGGACTATTCCACATCCCGGATACGACAGTGTAACGCTATCTTGGGGTTGACTTGCCTGAAAGCAGAGAGCCACACAGGACCAGCACTCCTGTCCGCCCTGAACGCACAGGTGGATCAGTGGCTGACCCCGCACCAACTGGAGATCGGCAAAGTGGTGTGTGACAATGGAAGCAATCTGTTGGCGGCATTAAATTTGGGCAAGTTGTCACATGTGCCGTGCATGGCACATGTGTTGAATCTCATCGTACAACGTTTTGTGTCTAAGTACCCAGGCTTACAGGACGTCCTCAAGCAGGCCAGGAAGGTGTGTGGCCATTTCAGGCGTTCCTACACGGCCATGGCGCACTTTTCCGATATTCAGCGGCGAAACAACATGCCAGTGAGGCGCTTGATATGCGACAGCCCGACACGTTGGAATTCAACACTCCTAATGTTCGACCGCCTGCTCCAACAAGAAAAAGCCGTCAACGAGTATTTGTATGACCGGGGTGCTAGGACAGCCTCTGCGGAGCTGGGAATCTTTTTGCCACGTTACTGGACACTCATGCGCAATGCCTGTAGGCTTATGCGTCCTTTTGAGGAGGTGACAAACCTAGTCAGTCGCACCGAAGGCACCATCAGCGACCTCATCCCATTTGTTTTCTTCCTGGAGCGTGCCCTGCGAAGAGTTCTGGATCAGGCTGTAGATGAGCGTGAAGAGGAAGAGGAAGAGTTGTGGTCACCATCACCACCAGAAACAGCCTTGTCATCATCGCTTGCCGGACCTGCAGCAACGCTGGAAGAGGAGTATGAGGAAGAGGAGTCAGAGGAGGAATGTGGCGGCTTTGAGGAGGAGGAAGACCAACCACAGCAGGCACCCCAGGGTGCTCGTTGTTGTCACCTATCTGGGACCCATGGTGTTGTACGTGGCTGGGGGGAAGAACAGACCGTCAATGACATCAGTGAGGACGAGGAACGGGAAATGAGAAGCTCTGCATCCAACCTTGTTCAAATGGGGTCTTTCATGCTGTCATGTCTGTTGAGGGACCCACGTATAAAAAGGATAAAGGAGAACGATCTGTACTGGGTGACCACGCTACTAGACCCCCGGTATAAGCAGAAAGTGGCAGAAATGTTACCAAATTACCGAAAGTCGGAAAGGATGCAGCAGTTCAAAACCAAACTAAAAAATATGCTTTACACAGCTTATAAGGGAGATGTCACAGCACAACGGGAATCTAACAGGGGAAGAGGTGAGTGTAATCCTCCTCCTACCACGGCGGCAAGGACTGGACGATTTACAGATGTGTTGTTGATGGAGGACATGCGGAGCTTTTTCAGTCCTACTCATCGCCACAGCCCTTCGGGATCCAGCCTTAGAGAACGACTCGACCGACAGGTAGCAGACTACCTCGCCTTAACAGCAGATATCGACACTCTGAGGAGCAATGAACCCCTTCACTACTGGGTGTGCAGGCTTGACCTGTGGCCTGAGCTATCCCAGTTTGCGATAGAACTTCTGGCCTGCCCTGCTTCAAGTGTCCTGTCAGAAAGGAGCTTCAGTGCAGCAGGAGGCATTGTCACTGACAAGAGAAGTCGCCTCGGTCAAAAAAGTGTTGATTACCTCACCTTCATAAAGATGAATGAGGCATGGATCCCGAAGGGACTGACAGTGGGGGATACGTTTGACTAACAAAAGGCCTGATTACATGCCTTGGCCTCAAAATGGTCCCCACGCTGCTGTATTTAATGTCTGCATACCGGATGACTTTCGTGAATTCTCCACCACCAACTAGGGTTCAAGCCGTAATGTTTTAGTCACTTTTCTGCCTGGAAAACATAAATTTTTCCGGCCGCTGCTACAATAGCGTCTGCAACAGTGCCATTATTTTTCAGGCATGTGTACATGCCTAATTTTTCTGTCCTATGGTGCAGCACTGTGGCTGCAAAAACAAACCAAAAAAAAAAGGCACATACAAGTGTCAATTCCCCTTCGTGATCGTTACCTTGTTGTGGTGAAGGGGCTTGCGTATCACAATGAAGCAATCATCATCACCTCTATAAAAGTGTGTTGGCAATGTTGCCACACCCCAGATGATAAGGCCGTTGCTTCATTATGGTCAGACCAAAAGCGATCGGGTGGCCACGCTACTAGACCCCCGGTATAAGCAGAAAGTGGCAGAAATGTTACCAAATTACCAAAAGTCGGAAAGGATGCAGCAGTTCAAAACCAAACTAAAAAATATGCTTTACACAGCTTATAAGGGGGATGTCAATGGGGGATTCGACAATGGTTAATCAATTCGACCGGATAGGGTCCGTAACAGGGATTAAACTGATAGCAATAGTACTAGTTAAGACACCACTCATATAGGGTGTCACAGCACATTGCTCTGTGCACGCGCAGTGCCCCAATTTGGGAGTAAGAGGACCGACCAAGCTGCTTTTTCCATCTCCCGGTTCCTGAAATCAATTCAGTTTAGTGTATGAGAGTTTGGTCTGTCACTGTGAAGGCAGTCGAAGGTACCCGGCCTAAATTTTTTTTCATAAAAGGCAATTCCTGATATGGGACGTAACAGGGATTAAACTGATGAGAATAATACTACAGAAAATACCACTCATATCGGTGGAGGGAGCCAGCGTTTTTTTAACCATCTCCCCGTTCAAAAAATCTATTTAATAAATGGCCCCCAGATTGGGGATGTTAGAGGGATTAAACTGATGAGAATAGTACTACAGAAAATACCACTCATATCGGGTGTGACAGTAAATTGCACGGCGCAGATGCAGTCACCGTGGTTTAAAACAGAGTGGAGGGAGCCAGCGTTTTTTTAACCATCTCCCCGTTCGAAAAATCTATTCAATAAATGGCACCCAGATTGGGGACGTTAGAGGGATTAAACTGATGAGAATAGTACTACAGAAAATACCACTCATATCGGGTGTGACAGTAAATTGCACGGCGCAGACGCAGTCACCGTGGTTTAAAACAGAGTGGAGGGAGCCAGGTTTTTTTTAACCATCTCCCCGTTCGAAAAATCTATTCAATAAATGGCACCCAGATTGGGGACGTTAGAGGGATTAAACTGATGAGAATAGTACTACAGAAAATACCACTCATATCGGGTGTGACAGTAAATTGCACGGCGCAGACGCAGTCACCGTGGATTAAAACAGAGTGGAGGGAGCCAGCGTTTTTTTAACCATCTCCCCGTCCGAAAAATCTGTTTAATAAATGGCCCCCAGATTGGGGAGTCGGGGACGTTAGAGGGATTAAACTGATGAGAATAGTACTACAGAAAATACCACTCATATCGGGTGTGACAGTAAATTGCACGGCGCAGACGCAGTCACCGTGGATAAAAACAAAGGGGAGGGAGCCAGCGTTTTTTTAACCATCTCCCCGTTCGAAAAATCAATTCAATTGACCTTTCGGGGACCCTTGGTGTTGTACGTGGCTGGGTGGAGGAAGAAACCTTCAATGACATCACCGGGACGTGGCTAGCTTGGTATCCAACCTTGTGCAAATGGGGAGTTTGCGGTTGTGCAAATGAACTGTTTGCGGTGCATTAAAAGGGGAGTTTGGTCTGTCAATGTCTGTGATGCGGGCGTAACCCTTACACTACCTGATCGATACAACATCATACCTGATCGTATACACACACTGGATGTTTTAAAGCACGTTATTCCAAACAATTTAGGAATGTTAGTTGATTTATGCCCTTTATGGATTAAAACCCGACTCTGCGTCCACTACGTAATTTTCCATGGGAGTTTTGCCATAGATCCCCCTCCGGCATGCCACAGTCCAGGTGTTAGACCCCTTGAAACAACTTTCTCATCACTATTGTGGCCAGAAAGAGTCCCTGTGGGTTTTAAAATTCGCCTGTCTATTGAAGTCTATGGCGGTTCGCCCGGTTCGCCAGTTCGCGAACATTTGCGGAAGTTCGCGTTCGCTGTTCGCGAACTGAAAATTTTATGTTCGCGACATCACTAATCATAGAGTGCTTAAATAACTTAAAGTGACAGTATAGATACCGAAGAGAGAAATATATTTACCGTTTTACGTTGAATGCAAGATTGAACAGTTGAACCACCATTTTATGCATACTACCATTTTGTTATATCTTTTCAACACATGTTTTGTACATGGACTATCTGCTGCGAAGGTGGCAGTGTTATATAAGAATAAAAGTTGAAGTTAATAAAGAAGTTATTTGAAGCATTTGGTGTGCTCTTTAAACCTACTGTTTCCATAGAACATCACTAGAGGAATTACAGAGTAACAGACAGTCTGGTTAGACTAAAAGTCAGAGATATCAATATTCTTCTAATGCCACAGCGCAAAAGGCACTTCATAGTGCTGCGCCTGCCACACCTCCACACTGTCATTGTGCCACTCTGTGGCCTCCTGTTGCTGCAGCTGCCACCTCAACACTGTCATTTTGCCACTCTTTGGCATCTTCATGCTGCTTCCACCTCACCACTATGTCATGCTGTTCCCACTCTTCCCATTTCATGACTGGGCCACTATTTTGCCTTTTGACCTGGCTGACATCATCATTTATTTGACCCTTCTCCTGATCTGTCAGAAGGAAGGAAAAATGAGATGCACAACGGATCCTGTCTGTGTAGCAGCTGTAAGGCCTATATGGTCCCATCAGTATTGGCTTGTGATTGGGTAGCCAAAAGCAGAAGTGGGTACAAAACACAGAAGACATACAAATATTCCATTCACGTGTCATCTCTGTTTTGGATTTACTCCTGTTTTTTTTTTAAATTAGCAATACTGATGGATTACTGACCAAATGCTGACCTAGTGAAAGCAGATGCTTTTTCTTTGTGGGTTATTGTTTTGACGGATCAGAGGAAGGGCAAAATAATCTGTGACTTTAACACAAACTTACTGCTGACACCCTCTCCACTCTGTCGGGAGGCTTTACTTGTATAAGCATTTAATAGAACAGGTTCTGTAGACATCTATGTGGAATCAGCTGACGACGGTGTAAAAGGAGTGCGCTTCTTCTTGGCGCTAACATCAACCTGTAAGGCTGAGTTCATACATAAGTTATTTGGTAAATTTTGGAGCCGTGACTACCCAAATAAGTGAAGTGTGCAGTGATTCTATGAGCGACGCCTGTCATCTGCATGTCATACTGACTCACAGTATAATTTCACTACCACAGCAGACTCCCTATGCGTGTTACTGCAAGGCACAGTGTTCTATACCACAATAAAGGCTCTCGGCAGCCAGGAAATAGACGTTTTTTAATGCGATTTGGCGCGAATAAATTTGCTTATAAACAAATTTTTTCCCAAAAATTCTGGGAATCTCTAACTTTTGAAAAAGAGATCTGAAAAAAAACATATACAGATGTTTCTTACTTTTGTTCAAATTTAGTTAAGGACTCTTTTTTAAAGAAACCACAGCAATACTATGGGGCAGATTTACTAATTATATAGATGACACAAAATAAGCTGTCTAGGCATGCACCAAATTTATCAAAGTTCCTCATGCTAGATGTTAAGTCTGGTGCATGGCTAGACATTTTGTCTAACTCTATACCAGTTATTGGCTAAATTACTTTTAGATAAAAATTTTCCCGAGAATTACAGCAAAATTTTGATGCCCCTTATCGATACACAATGCATCTTTTCAGACTAGGAGTAGAAATAAACTTTGATGCTCCAAATTGCACAAAATCATTTGTCATTTTTGGTCATTTTTGGGTCAATTTATGCCAAAATCCAGGTGCACTCACATTAGTAAATATGGGCCAATATCTCAACCTGCTAGCCAAAACCTTACAGGCTACAAATTCCAATACAACCACTAGGCAACTGAAAATAGACAAATTGGATATACATCTCTGAGACAGTATCGTGGAATCATGTTGTTTGAAAAGCAGTAATCTCATGACTAGAGTTGAGCGAACACCTGAATGTTCGGGTTCGAGAAGTTCGGCCGAACTTCCCGGAAATGTTCGGGTTCGGGATCCGAACCCGACCCGAACTTCGTCCCGAACCCGAACCCCATTGAAGTCAATGGGGACCCAAACTTTTCGGCACTAAAAATGCCGTAAAACAGCCTAGGAAAGGGCTACAGGACTGCAAAAGGCAGCAAAATGTAGTTAAATCCCCTGCAAACAAATGTGGATAGGGAAATGAATAAAAATAAAAATAAAATAAATAAAAATTAACCAATATCAATTGGAGAGAGGTCCCATAGCAGAGAATCTGGCTTCATGTCAGCAGAGAATCAGTCTTCATGTCATAGCAGAGAATCAGGCGTCACGTCACCCAACACTAGAACAGTCCATTGTCAGATATTTAGGCCCCGGCACCCAGACAGAGGAGAGAGGTCCCATAACAGAGATTCAGGCTTCATGTCAGCAGAGAATCAGTCTTCATATCATAGCAGAGAATCATGCTTCACGTCACCCAACACTGGAACAGTCCATTGTCATATATTTAGGCCCCGGCACCCAGGCAGAGGAGAGAGGTCCCATAACAGAGATTCAGGCTTCATGTCAGCAGAGAATCAGTCTTCATGTCATAGCAGAGAATCATGCTTCACGTCACCCAACACTGGAACAGTCCATTGTCATATATTTAGGCCCCGGCACCCAGGCAGAAAATAGAGGTCCCATAACAGAGATTCAGGCTTCATGTCAGCAGAGAATCAGTCTTCATGTCATAGCAGAGAATCAGGCTTCAAGTCATCCAACACTGGAACAGTCCATTGTCAGATATTTAGGCCCCGGCACCCAGGCAGAGGAGAGAGGTCCCATAACAGAGATTCAGGCTTCATGTCAGCAGAGAATCAGTCTTCATGTCATAGCAAAGAATCAGGCTTCATGTCAGCCAAAACTGGAACAGTCCATTGTCATATATTTAGGCCCCGGCACACAGGCAGAGGAGAGAGGTCCCATAACAGAGATTCAGGCTTCATGTCAGCAGAGAATCAGTCTTCATGTCATAGCAGAGAATCAGGCTTCACGTCACCCAACACTGGAACAGTCCATTGTCATATATTTAGGCCCCGGCACCCAGGCAGAGGATAGAGGTCCCATAACAGAGATTCAGGCTTCATGTCAGCAGAGAATCAGTCTTCATGTCATAGCAGAGAATCAGGCTTCAAGTCACCCAACACTGGAACAGTCCATTGTCAGATATTTAGGCCCCGGCACCCAGGCAGAGGAGAGAGGTCCCATAACAGAGATTCAGGCTTCATGTCAGCAGAGAATCAGTCTTCATGTCATAGCAGAGAATCAGGCTTCATGTCAGCCAAAACTGGAACAGTCCATTGTCAGATATTTAGGCCCCGGCACACAGACAGAGGAGAGAGGTCCCATAGCAGAGATTCAGGCTTCATGTCAGCAGAGAATCAGTCTTCATGTCATAGCAGAGAATCAGGCTTCACGTCACCCACCACTGGAACAGGCCACTGTCAGATATTTTTAGGCCCCGGCACCCAGACAGAGGAGAGGTTCATTCAACTTTGGGTTGCCCCGCAATATAATGGTAAAATGAAAATAAAAATAGGATTGAATGAGGAAGTGCCCTGGAGTACAATAATATATGGTTAAGGGGAGGTAGTTAATGTCTAATCTGCACAAGGGATGGACAGGTCCTGTGGGATCCATGCCTGGTTCATTTTTATGAACGTCAGCTTGTCCACATTGGCTGTAGACAGGCGGCTGCGTTTGTCTGTAATGACGCCCCCTGCCATGCTGAATACACGTTCAGACAAAATGCTGGCCACCGGGCAGGCCAGCACCTCCAAGGCATAAAAGGCTAGCTCTGGCCACGTTGATAATTTGGAGACCCAGAAGTTGAATGGGGCCGAACCATCAGTCAGTACGTGGAGGGGTGTGCACAGGTACTGTTCCACCATGTTAGTGAAATATTGCCTCCTGCTAACACGTTCCGTATCAGGTGGTGGTGCAGTTAGCTGTGGCGTGTTCACAAAACTTTTCCACATCTCTGCCATGCTAACCCTGCCCTCAGAGGAGCTGGCCGTGACACAGCTGCGTTGGCGACCTCTTGCTCCTCCTCTGCCTTCGCCTTGGGCTTCCACTTGTTCCCCTGTGACATTTGGGAATGCTCTCAGTAGCGCGTCTACCAATGTTCGCTTGTACTCGCGCATTTTCCTATCACGCTCCAGTGCAGGAAGTAAGGTGGGCACATTGTCTTTGTACCGTGGATCCAGCAGGGTGGCAACCCAGTAGTCCGCACACGTTAAAATGTGGGCAACTCTGCTGTCATTGCGCAGGCACTGCAGCATGTAGTCGCTCATGTGTGCCAGGCTGCCCAGAGGTAAGGACAAGCTGTCCTCTGTGGGAGGCGTATCGTCATCGTCCTGCGTTTCCCCCCAGCTACGCACCAGTGATGGGCCCGAGCTGCGTTGGGTGCCACCCCGCTGTGAACATGCTTCATCCTCATCCTCCTCATCCTCCTCCACCTCCTCCTCCTCGTCGGGGGTGGCTAGGTGGGAATTTACGCTTTCTCTCAAATGTTTGTGAGATGGAGAGCTGAACGCTGCCGTGTGACATGGTTGAGATGCTTGGTGACGGAGGTGGTGGTGGTGTTGGTGGTACATCCTCTGTTTGCTGGGCGGCAGGTGCCAACGTTCCTCCAGAGGCGGAGGAAGAGGCCGAGGCGTCAGCAGCAGAAGAGGTAGCAGGGGGAGCCTGTGTGAGTTCCTTGTTTTTAAGATGTTTACTCCACTGCAGTTCATGCTTTGCATGCAGGTGCCTGGTCATGCAGGTTGTGCTAAGGTTTAGAACGTTAATGCCTCGCTTCAGGCTCTGATGGCACAGCGTGCAAACCACTCAGGTTTTGTCGTCAGCACATTGTTTAAAGAACTGCCACGCCAGGGAACTCCTTGAAGCTGCCTTTGGGGTGCTGGGTCCCAGATGGTGGTGGCCAGTAGCAGACAGACTCTCTTGGCGGCGGGTGTTCTGCTTTTACCCACTGCTCCCTCTTTTGCTACGCTGTTGGCTCGGTCTCACCACTGCCTCTTCCTCCGAATTCTGAAAGTTAGTGGCACGACCTTCATTCCATGTGGGGTCTAGGACCCCATCGTCCCCTGCATCGTCTTCCACCCAGTCTTCCTCCCTGACCTCCTGTTCAGTCTGCACACTGCAGAAAGCCGCAGCAGTTGGCACCTGTGTTTCATCATCAGAGACGTGCTGAGGTGGTATTCCCATGTCCTCATCATTAGGAAACATAAGTGGTTGTGCGTTAGTGCATTCTATCTCTTCCACCCCTGGGGAAGGGCTAGGTGGATACCCTTGGGAAACCCTGCCAGCAGAGTCTTCAAACAGCATAAGAGACTGCTGCATAACTTGAGGCTCAGACAGTTTCCCTGATATGCATGGGGGTGATGTGACAGACTGATGGGCTTGGTTTTCATGCGCCATCTGTGCGCTTTCTGCAGAAGACTGGGTGGGAGATAATGTGAACATGCTGGATGCACTGTCGGCCACCCAATTGACTAATGCCTGTACCTGCTCAGGCCTTACCATCCTTAGAACGGCATTGGGCCCCACCAAATATCGCTGTAAATTCTGCTGGCTACTGGGACCTGAGGTAGTTGGTTCACTAGGACGTGTGGCTGTGGCAGAACAGCCACGTTCTCTCCCAGCACCAGAGGGTCCACTAACACCACCACGACCATGTCCGCGTCCCTTACTAGATGTTTTCCTCATTGTTACCGTTCACCACAATAATAAAAAAATTATTTGGCCCAATGTATTGAATTCAAATTCAGGCCTTTTTTTACAGGCACCTAACACTATCTGGCTATCTATTTAGGTACCGTATTACACTAATACAGGCACAACAGTAACGACAGATTGAGCTGAATATAAATTGTAGGCCTAGTATTTAGGCGCTGGGTGACAGGTATACGTTTACGGACAGAATTAAACTTGGAAATGCACGGTAGCGTGTGAAGTTATTGAGGATGACACTATCCGCACCTTCAATCTAATATACCCTTTTATGGATAGATTTAACCTTGGCCTGATACAGCAGAAAAAAAGTATTTAGGGGATTGCTAAGTTGGGACTTGTATTCAACCCAGAACAAAAACTGTGCTTTGGCGGACACTAAATAAATTGACCAGCCTCAGCAATAAACATAGATTTAGCTGAATATAAATTTTAGGCCTATTATTTAGGCGCTGGGTGACAGGTATACGTTTACGGACAGAATTATTGAAACTTGGAAATGCACGGTAGCGTGTGAAGTTATTGAGGATGACACTATCCGCACCTTCAATCTAATATACCCTTTTATGGATAGATTTAACCTTGGCCTGATAGTAATTCCCTAAATTTGTGGTTTCTGCTCTAAGTTGGGAATTTTATTTCAACCCATAACAAAAACTGTGCTTTGGAAGACACTAAATAGATTGACCAGCCACAGCAGTATCAACAGATTTAGCTGAATATAAATTTTAGGCCTATTATTTAGGCGCTGGGTGACAGGTATACGTTTACGGACAGAATTATTGAAACTTGGAAATGCACGGTAGCGTGTAAAGTTATTGAGGATGACACTATCCGCACCTTCAATCTAATATACCCTTTTATGGATCAATTTAAACTTGGCCTGATACAGCAGAAAAAAAATATTTAGGGGATTGCTAAGTTGGGAAATGTATTCAACCCAGAACAAAAACTGTGCTTTGGCGGACACTAAATAAATTGACCAGCCTCAGCAATAAACATAGATTTAGCTGAATATAAATTTTAGGCCTATTATTTAGGCGCTGGGTGACAGGTATACGTTTACGGACAGAATTATTGAAACTTGGAAATGCACGGTAGCGTGTGAAGTTATTGAGGATGACACTATCCGCACCTTCAATCTAATATACCCTTTTATGGATCAATTTAAACTTGGCCTGATACAGCAGAAAAAAAATATTTAGGGGATTGCTAAGTTGGGAATTGTATTCAACCCAGAACAAAAACTGTGCTTTGGCGGACACTAAATAAATTGACCAGCCTCAGCAATAAACACAGATTGAGCTGAATATAAATTTTAGGCCTATTATTTAGGCGCTGGGTGACAGGTATACGTTTATGGACAGAATTATTTAAACTTGGAAATGCACGATAGCGTGTGAAGTTATTGAGGATGACACTATCCGCACCTTCAATCTAATATACCCTTTTATGGATCACTTTAAACTTGGCCTGATACAGCAGAAAAAAAATATTTAGGGGATTGCTAAGTTGGGAATTGTATTCAACCCAGAACAAAAACTGTGCTTCGGCAGACAGCAGACAGTATTACAATTGGCTAGCCACAGCTGAAACACCAGATTTAGGGTACTGCTATTTTGGCCAATTGTATTTTACCCCTCAATAAAATAGCAAGCACAGCCAAGCCCCTGATGTAGGATAAAGCAAAAAAATAACCACACTATTGATGGTTAAATGGACTTGGTGGCAGCTTGTGCTGGCTCACCACAAAACACAAAATGGCCGCCGATCACCCAAGAAAAAAGTGACATAAAAACGCTCTGGGCAGCCTAAAAACAGTGAGCAATTACATAGCAGCAGTTCAATGATCCACAGCTGTAGATCGATCACTGAATGAAGTGTTTTTGCTGAGTAAATCCCTGCCTAATCTCTCCCTAACAGCAGCAGCTGCAACCTCTCCCTACACTGATCATAGCAGAGTGACGTGCGGCGCTACGTGACTCCAGCTTAAATAGAGGCTGGGTCACATGCTGCATTGGCCAATCACAGCCATGCCAATAGTAGGCATGGCTGTGATGGCCTCTTGGGGCAAGTAGTATGACGCTTGTTGATTGGCTGCTTTGCAGCCTGTCAAAAAGCGCCAAGAAAGCGCCGAACACCGAACTTTTACGAAAATGTTCGGGTCCGTGTCACGGAAACCCCAAAATTCGGTACGAACCCGAACTATACAGTTCGGGTTCGCTCATCCCTACTCATGACATATATATCAGGACATGTCCAGCTAAGAAATAAGGTAAGGAAAGACACATCTGTTACAGTGTATAACACATAATCTGATACCAAGCATCTCAAAAGTGACATGATTTTAGAGGTGAAATCAGAATGGGGTGTATTTACTAATTATTCCCTTTAAGTTCAAGATCCAGGAGCAGCATTTCTAGTTGGTGCAGAACACATTTAGTGAATTCATGCACAAAGCAACACAATTCAGGTTTACTTAATACAATATGAGGTGCTGAGCTTTGCTGATCGATAGTTAAGAATGAAAGTTCAATTGTGGTATAATAATTTTTTGCAACTATTTATCTATGATATAACAAATAATAACAATAATAATTTATATAGCACCAACATATTCTTCTGTGAGCACCGCAGCCTTCTCCCTTGCTCATCAAGCACAGCGCGGTACATTGTGCTTGGTATTGCAGCTCAGCCCCAATCACTTCTATGGGGCTGAGCTGCGCCTTGGCCATGTGACCGACGAACGTGATGTCACTGGCCTAGGAAAAGCTAAAAGAAGCACACAGCGTTACTGCGAAAGCTGCTGCCTTCTCAAACAGGTGATATCGGACCCCCACCAATCAGATACCTGAGGATAGTTCATCAGTATTTAAGTCTTGGAAAACCCTTTTAAGTACTTAAATGTTTTAAATGTTATTTACTGTCATGGAAAATACAAGAGACCGTTAAACTGAGGAAATCTATTCTGGAAGTGACATCATGCAAAGATATACTTTTTCTACAAACTGAAAAAGTATCTGTTACATTTTCCAGACCATGAAAAAGTTATTTTGGTTCTACTTTCAGCAGTGTAGTTTTTGCATTAGGAATGGGGAATGGATAAAAAAGAAAAAATGAGTGAAAAAGAACATTTAATCTGTAGTCAAAAGCCCATCCTGAACAATATGTCCCTGAGAGAGTGCATGTGATAGTATATTCAGTGTGATATTTAATAAATTATAGGCTGTCAGATCAATTCACATTCCAGAGACAAAGTATCAGAACTCCAAAGAGGGGAACTGAACACATTCACACGGCTCATTCTACTCTGTAAATCTCTGTTTACTGACATGATTTGCAAGCCTGTTCATTATAAGTTCATGTAACAAGTCACCTCTCCTAAGTAGCACAACTCTCTTCTAAGCCTCAGTCACTCACTCAGTCACTCACCAGTACCTGCCCTCATGCAAATGCAATAATAGCCTTAGTGATGTCTTAGGAAGATTACTCAACATTATTGATTAGTAACTCAATAAACATCCATTCTTAAAGGGGTTTTACAGGATTACTATGGTGTTTAAAAGATATACTCATGTAGTTGTTTATCTCATATACATCTTCACTATGCTTTTTTCCAAATTGGACTCTCGTGACCCGTTTTCTCCATGTAAAAATCTATCTGGTTTACATCCTATATGTAGCACTTCCTGTTACTGTATCCAACCAAAAATACTCCCAAAAATATACAAGACAGCACTACTCACTGAATCCTTTCAGCTAATCCGTTTTGTGGCGGTGCCCACAGTGTTGAGTCCTGGCCTCCGGAACTCCTCAGAAAATTGCAATATTGTAGAAAACTGTGGCACTCCAATGACGTAGAAAAACTTCACATTTTATTCACACCGAATTTTGCGATGTTTCGACCTTTTAGGTCTTTATCAAGCTCAAACAAACATACCAATAGTGAACATATATAACCACAACCCATCTACAATTGGTTAGTGTAGACTCCACCTTAATTGAATATAAACACCTCCCCCTTTATTTTAAAAAGAACTTATCCTTCTTTGTCAGCCACATCACTTTATAATCCCATATCAAACCATTAATCTAATCCATTACTCCATTTCTTACCCTTGTCTCAGGCCGTAGGATACATCCATGGGGGTGTTGTATATTCCATTAACTCATGTCATCTGCACCACACATGACGTGTGTGGCGATCCCGTATTCCCTCCGCGCATGTGCCGCTACGTCATCAGTGACATACAGCGCATTGGACAGCCGTCGCCATCATGAGCGGTCCTTCTCTGATTCCGCACTTCTCGGTCACGTATGTCTTCTCTCGTTCCTCCACGTGACCTAATCACATGACCGGCATAGACCTCACTGCGTAGCGGTACCATGCGATGTGCTTGTCTGCAATTAATTATCACTGAACATTTTCTCTTAATATCCGGCATTGTAGTATCCCATTTAAGAGGCATATATATTTTTTATATGCAAAAAAATTGTGTCCGTTTTGTTCATTCGATGGGTCGCCGACTCGCACATCCATCATTCCCCAGTGGGGTTAAAACCCAGACCCATGTCCTAACCCTAGGGCGCATCTATGTATGCATCCATCCCCTACATATATACATACACACATGGGGGCCGGTAGACAAATGTGTCATCAATCCTCCACGTATATATATACATACACATACGGATGAAGCAAACCAAGATTGATAACTTATGGGGCTTATTTATTGAGAAAACATATCACTCACTCCGGGCTTCATTATTCTCTCTAATTCTATATTCATATCATATTTAGGCTGGTTGCCCTATGCCAGTCATTATTCCCCGGCCATAGGCATCCGCCCATATGTTAGATCAGGTCCATTTCACCTGAGTGACCTCTGACTCCATTTCTAAGGAGGGGATTTATATTCCATTTTCCCTTTTAGGGTTTAGGTCACCTTCAGATTTTGTAACTCCATTGCCCGCACTTCATACCACTCTACTCGGATACATCTTTCTCATAAGGCATCTGATATCTTGCCACGCCCTCAATTTACAACCTTTGTCATTTAAATCTACTGTGTGTCCAGGGGTGTGACATCAGGTCCACATAACCTCCCCATCAGAGATAAGGGGTGCACTCGCCCAGCCACCCCTCTCGGTGTGCCCAACTCCACCACTATTTCATCATTACTCATCTTTTGATGATTCCCTCTGTCCATATCTTCAAATAATGTCCAATATAAAGAACACATAATCCTTCCTCCAGGGATGTTATTCCCACTGCCTGTACATAGGGTTTCCTGTAATGTAGATAAAAGACAAAGAATATAAAAATTAAAAACAAACACAGATTATTGCCGGGCACTTATACTTCAAAATAATACACACATCTCTCTACAGGGTTAAAAGAGATAACCCACTTTAAAATCTCTATTTAAGCCCCTTGGTTCCATTGTATCCAATTCAAATATCCATCTAAGTTCTTTCCTCTTTAACAATTTCTTTCTATCTCCTCCTCTCCTTAATGGCGGAATACCATCTATAATCCTAAATCTCAACTGTGAGATGTTGTGTCTATATCTCACAAAATGTTCTGGTACCGGTAGTTGGATCTCCTCCCTATCTTCCTGTTCCTGACTCTTCGCTAATCATTTCCGAATTGTGTATCTATGTTGATTTATCCTATTATTGCAGGGCTGGGTGGTCTCTCCCACATAAAGTAGGCCACATGGGCACTGCACAACATAGATAACATATTATGAATTACAAGTAAAAAAATCCTTAATTCTGTATTTCTTTCCTGTTCTTGGGTGACTGAAGGAGTCCCCCTTGATTAGGCTGCCGCAATTGTAGCAGCCCAAGCAAGGGTAACATCCCTTCTTGCCCTCCTGTCTCTCCTTCACCCTCATGTCTGTTTTTACCAATTCAACGCCTAAATTCTTACCCCTTTTGTACGACATCAGTGGAGGCAGCTGGAATTCCTCCACTTGTGGGAATGACTGGAACAGAATTCGCCAATTCTGTCTCAATATTCCTGTTATCTTTCCACTCATCCTTGTATAAGTGGATACAAATGGTATCCTTTTCACTTCCAACATTTTCTCCTTATTTGTTGACACCAATAACTGTTCTTGTTCACACTGTTTTGCTTTTACTAGATGTTGATCTACTAACTTCTGAGGGTATATTCTATCACTAAATTTCTTTCCCATAATTTTTAGTCGATTATCTACCATTTCTTCATCTAAAACTATCCGTTTAGTTTGCAAAAACAGGCTATACGGTAGGGACTCTATCATCCTTCTTAGATGTGCACTGTCAAACTGCAATAAATATTGCGATTTGTAGATTTTTAAACAGGTCGGTCTCTAATTTCCCATTTTTAACATACACTAATGTGTCTAAAATCTGTAGGGATTCCCGAGATAACACTTTAGTGAATTTCAACTGAACATGTATCTGATTGATATGTTCATGGAAAATGTGTAGGTCCGCTATTGACCCCTTCCAGACCAAAAATACATAATCTATATACCTCAACCACCCTCTTGCTGATGCATAGAGGGTGGTTGGGTATATATACTGTTCCTCAAAGTGCAATATATATGTATTTGCATATGTCGGGGCCACATTAGAAACCCATCGCGGTACCCCGACATTGCTCGTAGAACGTATCCTCAAAGAGGAAATAATTATGAGTCAGTAGCACTTCCAACAGAGACAGTAGGAATTCTTTAAGTTCCTCACTATAATCAGATTTTGCTAAAGCCCATTTCACTGCTTCTAGGCCCAAGTCATGGTCTATGCTAGTGTAGAGACTGGTGAGATCAAACACTACTGGGAGCCCTGGAGGATTTTTTAAATCCTCATGGATTTTAGGGAGCACATATAGTATTACGGTCACTGGATTCTCTGGTAACAGGTAGGTATGTAACTTCTCGTCGATCAGGTCATTAGCATACCTGATCTCTCGTATTGTATCCCATTTACGATCCTTACTTAAGGGTCTATAGACTTCTCTATCTTGTACTTGCCTCAGGATTTCACCTCTATATTTTTCTGTATCCAACACATCTGTGGCTCCACCCTTATGTGGAGCCACCCCTATCTGCTCTTTTAATGGTGTGCTCTTTTCTACATTTTAAATTAAATAGGGCTTCTTTCTCTTCCTTTGTCAAGTTGGCCCCCTGCATTAGCTTTGATGCTCTCCTCAACTTCTCTATCTCTAATCTGACTAGAGAGATGTATGTACTGTATCTACAGCTTTAGGATTGATAGGAGGCTGGAAATCACTTTTTATATATAAGCCTGTATCCTTGAGTGTAAGCCTTTCTTCTTGTGTATCCCTCATCGTGTCTATCTTAGGTTTTTGTTCGTTAAAGTATATTTTTAATTTTAAACGTCTAAAAAAGTTATGCAAGTCAACAAGGGTAAGAAATGGAGTAATGGATTAGATTAATGGTTTGATATGGTATTATAAAGTGATGTGGCTGACAAAGAAGGATAAGTTCTTTTTAAATTGAAGGGGGAGGTGTTTGTATTCAATTAAGGTGGAATCTACACTAACCAATTGTAGATGGTTTGTGGTTATATATGTTCACTATTGGTATGTTTGTTTGAGCTTGTATCCAACCTAAACCCATGATTCATAACAGAACATAAGAAGGAGCTGCATGGACATAGTCGTGTGACCACACCCCAGCCTAGAAGGAGCAAAACAGGTAAACAAAATACATTACAGAAATTATAGGTACCATCATACATTATTATTTTAACCCTTAGTTGACCACCGCTGTACAAATAGCTGTGGAAGTTGTGACTTTAAATATGGCCTCCAGATTTCGGCTGTTTTTAAACAGCAGACACCCCGGGCTAATGTTAAATTAGTGGTGGTTGAGATTGGGGAAGCTGTTACTTTGTAATTATAGGCTGGAGCTTGCTGGAGACTCTGATGCTTATCACAGGAATATTCCCAATAAGGTAAACGGTGTACCGGAATAAAAACATCAAAATGGCCAATCCACCATTCATTCATTGCGTCAACTTCCAAACAAAATTGAATAAAAAGTGATCAAAAAGTCTTACACATGGCACAATAGAATCACTAAAAGCTACAGATCGCCCTACAAAAAATGAGCCCTAAAACAGCTGTGTAGACATAACTATAAAAACTTATGGGGGTCTGAATATGGCGATGAAAAGATTTTTTTTTATATATATTTCAAAACACAAGAAAAACTCTATAAATGTGGTATTATTGTAATTATACTGACCCAGAGAATGAAGGTTACAGTTCGCTTTTACTGCACAAGGAATTACGTAAAATCAAAACCCCATAAAACTTTTGGAGAATTGAATTTTTTTTTCAATTCCAAGCCATTTAGAATTTTTTTAAAGCTTCCCACTACATTGTATGCAGTATTAGTCTACTTTCACATCGTCGTCATTGCTATACAATTTTGAGATCTGGCAGGGGATCTCAAAACCACAGCAAAACGCTTCCGTCCTAATAATACAACCGGTTGCATCCATTCAGAATGGATGACGAAACCAGATAAGGCACTAAAACCATTGTAAGCCAATGGATGCTTGATCCGGCCTTTTCATGTCAAAAGATGGATCTGGCACCATTGACTAGGGCTACATTCACACCAGCGTTAATATTTTCCGGTATTAAGATCAGTCATAGGGTCTCAATACTGGAAAAAATCCCTTCTGTTTTGTTCCCATTCATTGTCAATGGGGACAAAACTGAACAGAACGGAAAGCTCTAAAATGCATTTTGTTCCGTTCTCATACCAGAGAGCAAACTGCAGCATGCTTCCGGCTTGTTTTCCGTTCTGGGATGCGGAGCAGGATGGATCTGTCATGACCCACAATGCAAGTCAACTGGACTGATCCATTTCTCTGACACAATCTGACACAATAGAAAACGGATCGGTCCCCCCATTGACTTTCAATGGAGTTCATGACGGATCCGTCTTGGCTATGTTAAAGATAATACAACCGGATCCGTTCTGAAGGGATGCAGGCGGTTGTATTATCAGCGATTTTGTGTCCAGCATAAGAGTACAACAAATTGACAATGAATAGGACAAAACTGAAGCATTATGTTGCAGTTTTGAAAGCCTGTGCCGGATCTCAAAACCGGACAGCACAACGCTCATGTGAAAGTAGCCTTAAATAGAGCTAACAGAAACTTATCCTGTGAAAAGCAAGCCCTCATGGCTATGTAAACAGATTACTAAAAAGGTTATGGGTCTGGAAAGAAAAGAAAAAAATGAAAAATCCTCAGGGGCTCATGGGGTTTAAGGATGCAAACTGAAAGACCCCTTAATTTGACATAAAACCAGCTCACACAGATTTGGCCATGGTGATGTTCAGACTTTTGTTCATATACATTATAGGATTTACATCTCCCGAGACTACAAACACATAGGGAGGGTTTATTAAAGCTTTTGCACCACAATAGTGGGGTAAAAAAAGTTGCACAAGTGTCGAGAAAAGGGACAGGCTTAGTGGGAGGGGCAGGAATTTACTGAAACTTATGTCAGAATCTGGTGGTGGTAGTAGTAGCAGCAGCACAGCATGGAACAGACAAGGCAGTAAATGTGTGTATAAGTAGATGTCTGTAGCAGTAGTAGTGGTGGCAATGGTAGTGGCAGTAGGGGATTAGCATCAGGGAATAGCAGCTGCACCAGGGACAGCAGCAGCCATATGGTATGAAACATGATGGTAGGCAGGCACAGAGCACTGTGGCATGATGGCAGCAGCAGCAGCCAAGTGGTACAGAACATAAAGGCAGGCAGGCAGACATGGAACTGTTAGTGGATGACACACTGTTATGGGGGATCTGTAGATTATGCTGTTATGAGGGATCTGTCAAAGATGCACTGTTATGGGGGATCCATGGATGACACTGTTATGGGGGGGTCTGTGGATGATGCACTGTTATGGGGGATCCATGGATGACACTGTTATGGGGGGGTCTGTGGATGATGCACTGTTATGGGGGATCCATGGATGACACTGTTATGGGGGGTCTGTGGATGATGCACTGTTATGGGAGATCTGCGGATGTTATGTGACTATTAAGGATGAGCGAAGCGAACTTCGGATGCTAGATCCAAAACCGCTTCACTAAAAAAAAAATTTTTAATCCTGTACGGAGATCTGTCTACATACAGCATTAAAATGCACTGCCTCTGATGAGGTGGTTAGTTATTTGCAAAGTTGTGCAAGACTTTGTTGAATAACTTCGGTAGTTGATTTTTAAAGTGGAAAACCACTTTAAAACCTGGAACCGAATTCACCTTCGGTTTCGAGGTACCAGTCGAAACTGAAGCCGAGTTCGGTTCCAAGTTTTAAAGTGGTTTTCCACTTAAAAAATCAAGCACTGAATTTATTGAGCACGCCTTATCAGAGGTAGTACATTTTAATGAGGGGGGTTATAGCCACATGTAATATAAACTTCGTCCAGAGACTGTGCTGTAATGGTAAATGTGTTTATATTAAGTGTTTATATTAAAAATGACTATAGTCTGTAGTACATGGGTGTGTCCTTAGGGATGAGCGGAGTTATAATCACATTTAATATAAACACTTAGACCAATTACAGTAAAGTCTTTGAGAGTGTTTATGTTAAATGTGACTATAACTCCCCTCATGGTTAAAAATACAACCATGTACTGCATGAGGGGGTTTATAGTCATTTAATGTCCAGGTCTGCTCCTGAACTCCCCTTCATGTCCCCCTTTATGTCCTAACTTTCACTCACCCAGGAACTACTGTAGACAGTTCATTGACGGTCAGTGTAATTCACTCCCTGCCTTCATTCCTTTAGTGGCGGCGTTACTGGCCGGGCGGGAGTAAGTTGAGTAAGCTTATTGGTGGGGGCGGCGGAGCAGCATTTCCTGCCGGCGCTCTCCACCGATCAGCTCACCATGCAGGGAAGCAGAGGAAAGGAGATCGGCTCTCCTCCCTCCATGGCTACAGAGCGACAACAGCTTCACTGAATGATTCAATGGCGCCCCGCATTTCCCACACTCCAAGGTCCAGGCACAATGATTTTCGTCACATTCGCTTTATAAGACACTCTGGACATCCCACCCTGCAAACACACTTTTAGGGGAAAAAGTGCATCTTATGAAGAAAAAAATACAGCATTTCTTCTTTTGTTTGTTATGCTATTCTGACCCTCTGTCAGACAATACCTCTAATGGGAATGTGTCACCCATCATTTTTTTCTGCCAGTTAAAAACCATAGTGACACATATAATTTTCTTTTACCTATTTTTTTTTGTATTTTGCTATTTTTTTTCATGATTATGGCGGCTGTCATCAATCTTGAGTTATTTTTAACACAATTTGGAGAAATATGCTTTACAGCAGCCCCCATGGGTTTTAGATAGAGATGAATTATTTCTAAAATTCTGAAATTCAACTCGAATTTTTAAATATCAAAATTTTAGACAAACCTTTAACATAAAAATGTGATTTAGGCCTCATGCACACGGCCGTTTTTTTGGTTCGCATCTGAGCCGCAGTTTTTGCGGCTCGGATGCGGACCCATTCGTTACAATGGGGCCGCAAAAGATGCAGACAGCACTCTGTGTGCTGTCCGCATCGGTTGCTCCGTTCTGTGGCCCCGCAAAAAAAAAAATAACATGTCCTATTCTTGTCCGCGCTTTGCGGACAAGAATAGGCAGTTATATTAAAGGCTGTCCGTGCTGTTCCGCAAATTGCGTAACGCGCACGGACGCCATCCGTGTTTTGCGGATACGCGATTTGCGGACCGCAAAACACACCACGGTCGTGTGCATGTAGCCTTAAAAAAATAGGTCATTTTCTGTTGACACTTTTCCTTTAAGAAGAATATATTTACCCATTAACACATCTGATTCAGTATAATACGATGTACAAATATTTCAAAATATGTCTAAATAGAAGGTTTTATATTATGTATATATATATATATATATATATATTTAAGTTGTTTCATTGGACTCTTTATTTAAGAAAGCTTTTAGTGGACCTTTAAATATATAGTCATTTAGTTAGACATTCAGATAGCATTTTGTTGTGACTCGTTTGCAGTGAAAGAAACAGCAATCAACGTTTCTAATGAAATCCATTACTAAAATCGTTCTTTATTTTCTCTTTTTTTCCCTTTTAAATGATACATTTACAGGAACTATATTTCATATGTTTATGTGTTGTCTAGACACTCTAAAAACTCATACAATATTGACCATAGTGACTGGCATGGCTGCAAAGGCTAGATATGCAAGCAAAGATTTTAAATGATCCTAGACAAGACAAACAAAATTTAGAATAGTATTGTGTACCCACTGCTAGACTTGGCACTAGCTACCCAGTTCAGCAAGAGCTGGCAAACTTGTCCTGCAACAACACTACACAGTACCTACAGGGACCATTCCAACAGCGAAATAGTCTCCCTTAACTAGTTAACCCTGAGCGGTCCCTGTGCGTGTTATGGGATCCTATCTTGTGTTCACTGGGTAGCTGCTAACAGGTGGAGCAAAGAGGATGAGTACTAGCCGGGGTCAAAAACATAAAAGTCAAAGCCAAAACAGTATCCAATAGAAAAAAGAAAAAAAAGCAGATTCTGAAACAAGAGAGAAAAAGGTACACTGATGCAAAGGCAGAAGAATGGTCACTAAACAGTCTGAGGTCAAACACAGTAGTAAGCAAGGAGGAGGCCAGGAGTAATTGGGTAAATAAGCTGGGTGGAAAGTAAGAATAGTCACAAAATACACAGAGTATTTAGCACACACTGAAACCAAGTTGAAAGTACAATACTTAAAGGGGTTTTCCAGGATTTTACTACTGATGACCTATCCTCAGAATCTGATCGGTGGGGGTCTGACATCTGGGTGGATTGAGAACTTAAAGTGGCCCTGGAAAAAACAAACTAATATTGGCTCCATGTTGTAGGTGTGTTCAAAATGACAGAAGATGGGCCAAATCAAGTAGGTGTGGACAACCTTACTATGCAGGGCCTGCAATACTGTAGTGCAGTGCAGAATACTGCTCCAGCAGAACCAAATACCACAGGACAGCACAACATACTGCCGCCCTAATGACAGTATTCAACTGTATCATCATCATGAGGACAGTAATGCAGTTGAGTTCAGGAGGGCACCTGTGGCCGTTGAGCATCAGATCATTATGTACCTGGCCTGTGGCCATCAAGAGGGCTCAAATGGCCCCCTGGGCATTGGCCCTCCGGGAAATTTCCCTGTAGGGTCTATGGAGAATCCGCACCTACCCGCCGATCAGCTTTTTGACCTTCTTGCAGCTTACCAAGCTGTCATGCTTGGTATCACGCTAAACCTCATGAAGTGAATAGGGATGAGCACAATGCCAAGCACAGCCACTATACAATGTGCTTGGTGAGCAAAGAGAAGGCAAGGGCGCTCAAATGAGCGGCACCTGAGGGGTTAATTGTGCGGATCACAGCCCCCTGTAAGAGATCGGGTGCTGGCAGGCAGCAGGGGGCAGTTATGTACAAAGTTCTTAGTATATTCTAACTTGAAGCGTCCCCATCACCATGGGAACTCCTCTGTGTTAGAATATACTGTCGGATCTGAAAAAAGCTGTTATGCAGACGGATCCGTTCTGAACGGATGCAAGCGTTTGCATTATAGGTGCGGATCCGTCTGTGCAGATACCAGACGGATCTGCACCGAACGCAAGTGTGAAAGTAGCCTTAAAAACACTAAATTTGGCCCCAAGCAAGCCCTGCAAATAGATACAAAGTCATAAGGAAGGTGCTTAACCGCTTCACGTCCGCCCATAGACTATAAACGTCCTATGGGTGGACGTCTATTTCTGACAGCACGTTTTAGAACGTCCTGTCAGAAATAGCAGCTGCACGCTAATCGTGCAGCTGCTGATCGGGTTGCCCGCTGTCAGTGACAGCAGGGCAACCCTAAGACAAGGCAGGGACAGTTCCCAGGTGTCCCTGCCTTCACGATCGCTGCAGACACAGCGCTCACCGAGCTCTGTGTCTGCAGAGAAGGAAGCGCTGTGCGCTTCCTGTTCCGGCCCGGCGGTCATGTGACCGCCGTGACCGGAGTGTGCAGGAGCTGTGTGAGGTCTCTCAGAGACCTCGATCAGCCCTGCTCTGAGGCTGTACAGCGCTGGATTGCTGCTGTACAGCCTCTCTAGGGGTGCATTTGTCCTGTAACTGGGGCTACTATGTCAGCCCCAGTTACAGGAGAAATCAAGAGTGAAAAAAAAAAGAAAAAGTGAAGCAAATGTCCCCCAGAGGTCTTGTATGACCTTATGGGGGACGAAAAGTGTAAAAAAAAAAAAAAAAAAAATAAAGGGTTGAAAAAATAAAATAAAATAAAGTTTCACATGTAAAAAAAAAAAAGTTCCCAAGTAAGGAATAAAAAAAAAAAATTAAAAATAGAAAAAATAAAATAGACATATTTGGTATTGCCGCGTCCGTAAAAACCAGCTCTATAAAAATATCACATGACCTAACCCCTCGGGTGAACACCGTAAAAAAAAAAAAACTGTCAAAACAAGCAATTTTTGTCACCTTGCATCACAAAAGGTGCAACACCAAGTGATCAAAAACGCGTATGTCCCACAAAATAGTACCAATAAAACCGTCACCTCATCCCGCAAAAAATGAGCCCCTACATAAGAAAATCTCTCAAAAAATAAAAAAACTATAGCTCTTAGAACATGGAGACACTAAAACTTCATTTTTTTGGTTTCAAAAATGCTATTATTGTGTTAAAGTGAAACAAATAAAAAAAAGTATACATATTAGGTATTGCCGCGTCCGTAAAAACCAGCTCTATAAAAATATCACATGACCTAACCCCTCGGGTGAACACCGTAAAAAAAAAAAAAAAAAAACTGTGTCAAAACAAGCAATTTTTGTCACCTTGCATCACAAAAGGTGCAACACCAAGTGATCAAAAATGCGTATGTCCCACAAAATAGTACCAATAAAACCGTCACCTTATCCCGCAAAAAATGAGCCCCTACATAAGAAAATCTCTCAAAAAATAAAAAAACTATAGCTCTTAGAACATGGAGACACTAAAACATCATTTTTTTGGTTTCAAAAAAGCTATTATTGTGTTAAAGTGAAACAAATAAAAAAAAGTATACATATTAGGTATTGCAGCGTCCGTAAAAACCAGCTCTATAAAAATATCACATGACCTAACCCCTCGGGTGAACACCGTAAAAAAAAAAAAAACTGTGTCAAAACAAGCAATTTTTGTCACCTTGCATCACAAAAGGTGCAACACCAAGTGATCAAAAATGCGTATGTCCCACAAAATAGTACCAATAAAACCGTCACCTCATCCCGCAAAAAATGAGCCCCTACATAAGAAAATCTCTCAAAAAATAAAAAAAACTATAGCTCTCAGAACATGGACACATTAAAACATATTTTTTTTGTTTCAAAAATGCTATTATTGTGTAAAACTTTAATAAATGAGAAAAAGTATACATATTAGGTATCGCCACGTCCGTAACAATCTGCTCTATAAAAATGTCACTTGACTGAACCCCTCAGGTGAACGCTGTAAAAATAAATAAATAGAAACTGTGCTAAAACAACCAATTTTTTGGTCACCTTGCCCCATAAAGTGTTATAATGAATGATCAAAAAATCATATGTACCCAAAAATAGTACTAATAAAACTGGCACCTTATCCCCTAGTTTCCAAAATGGGGTCACTTCTTGGGAGTTTCTACTGTAAGGGTGCATCAGGGGGCTTCAAATGGGACATGGCATCTAAAAACCATGTGGAGTTCCTTTTCTTCTGCGCCCTGCCGTGTGCCCATACAGCAGTTTATGACCACATGTGGGGTGTTTCTGTAAACCGCAGAATCTGGGTAATAAATATTGAGTTTTGTTTGGCTGTTAACCATCGATGTGTTAAAGAAAAAAATTGATTAAAATAGAAAATCTGCCAAAAAAGTGAAATTTAAAAATTTGATCTCCATTTTCCTTTAATTCTTGTGGAACGCCTAAAGGGTTAACAAAGTTTGTAAAATCGGTTTTGAATACCTTGAGGGCTGTAGTTTCTACAATGTGGTCATTTATGGGGGTATCCACTATGTAGGCCCCACAAAGTGACTTCATACCTGAACTGGTCCTTAAAAAGTGGGTTTTGGCAATTTTCTTAAAAATTTGAAGAATTGCTTCTAAACTTCTAAGCCTTCTAACGTCCTAAAAAAATAAAATGACATTTCCAAAATGATGCCAACATAAAGTAGACATATGGGGAATGTTAAATAATAAATATTTTATGAGGTATCACTTTCTGTTTTAAAAGCAGAGAAATTGAAATTTAGAAAATTGCAAATTTTTCAAATTTTTGGGTAAATTTGGGATTTTTTCATAAATAAAGGTGAAATATTTTGACTCAAATTTATGACTATCATGAAGTACAATGTGTCACGAGAAAACAATCTCTGAATGACTTGGATAAATAAAGGCGTTCCAAAGTTATTACCACATAAAGTGAGATATGTCAGTTTTGCAAAATTTGGCCTGGTCAGGAAGGGGGCAAATGGCCCAGATGGGAAGTGGTTAAGGCACCTCATTGCAGTGAAGAGCAGAGAGACATACGTACGTAAAAGAGCTGCTCCTGCCCATGAGCTAGTTAGAAGCAATGAGAGGTGCCCATGGGAATGGTAACATCTATGCTTATTGAGGACTCTGAAATCTGATTGGATTAGGTATTTGGCACCCTACCCCATATCTTACTATGGACCACAAGAAATCATTGAGCCTACTTTACTGCCTTGAAGCAGCCCTGGAGTCTATGACTGGTTACAGAGAGGTGATGGCCTAAAATTATGGTTGGTGAGTCATGACTGAGAAAGATAAACCTGCAAAAGGTCATGTTTGTCATGAGGAAGGACCCACATATCCAAGAGGTCTGAAACGCGTCGATTTATGTACACTTGTATACGGATTTTATCACGCTGGAATAAAGTTACAATACTTCACCTGAAGTGAGACAGATTTTTTCTTCACTGTTTTCTGGATTTCACCGCATCCAGGTGCGGCATCCGTGCATCACAGGTGATCTAACCACTGCAGGTGAGAGCTGCCTTACAATTTTGCAAAAGGTTATGGACTATTACCCAGTTGTATCATGCAATGAGTAATAAATATGGACACCCCGTAATTGGAACCTGACCTCAGTGTGACCAGCCAGCCTACCCATCTGATGAACCCCTGATGAACCCCTGAGAACAGTAAGGCCCCTTTCACACGGGCGAGTATTCCGCGCGGATACGATGCGTGAGTTGAACGCATTGCACCCGCACTGAATACCGACCCATTCATTTTTATGGGGCTGTTCACATGAGCGGTGATTTTCACGCATCACTTGTGCGTTGCATGAAAATCGCAGCATGCTCTATATTCTGCGTTTTTCACGCAACGCAGGCCCCATAGAAGTGAATGGGGTTGCGTGAAAATCGCAAGCATCCGCAAGCAAGTGCGGATGCGGTGCGATTTTCACGCACGGTTGCTAGGAGACGATCGGGATGGAGACCCGATCATTATTATTTTCCCTTATAACATAGTTATAAGGGAAAATAATAGCATTCTGAATACAGAATGCACAGTAAAATAGCGCTGGAGGGGTTAAAAAAATAATAATAATAATTTAACTCACCTTAGTCCACTTGATCGCGATGCCCGGCATCTCCTTCTGTCTCCTTTACTGAACAGGACCTGTGGTGAGCATTCATTACAGGTCAAGGACCTGTGGTGACGTCACTCCGGTCATCACATGATCTTTTACCATGGTGATGGATCATGTGATGACCGGAGTGACGTCACCACAGGTCCTTGACCTGTAATGAATGCTCACCACAGGTCCTGTTCAGTAAAGGAGACAGAAGGAGATGCCGGGCATCGCGATCAAGTGGACTAAGGTGAGTTAAATTATTATAATTTTTTTTTTTATCCCCTCCAGCGCTATTTTGCTATGCATTCTGTATTCAGAATGCTATTATTTTCCCTTATAACCATGTTATGAGGGGAAATAATACAATCTACAGAACACCTAACCCAAGCCCGAAATTCTGTGAAGAAGTTCGGGTTTGGGTACCAAACATGCGCGATTTTTCTCACGCAAGTGCAAAACGCATTATAATGTTTTGCATTCGCGCAGAAAAATCGCGGGTGTTTCCATAACGCACCCGCACATTTTTCTGCAACGCCCATCTGAAAGAGGCCTAAGGCTCGCAGCATGCTCTATATGAAAATCGCAGCATGCTCTATATTCTGCGTTTTTCACGCAACGCAGGCCCCATAGAAGTGAATGGGGTTGCGTGAAAATCGCAAGCATCCGCAAGCAAGTGCGGATGCGGTGCGATTTTCACGCACGGTTGCTAGGAGACGATCGGGATGGAGACCCGATCATTATTATTTTCCCTTATAACATAGTTATAAGGGAAAATAATAGCATTCTGAATACAGAATGCACAGTAAAATAGCGCTGGAGGGGTTAAAAAAATAATAATAATAATTTAACTCACCTTAGTCCACTTGATCGCGATGCCCGGCATCTCCTTCTGTCTCCTTTACTGAACAGGACCTGTGGTGAGCATTCATTACAGGTCAAGGACCTGTGGTGACGTCACTCCGGTCATCACATGATCTTTTACCATGGTGATGGATCATGTGATGACCGGAGTGACGTCACCACAGGTCCTTGACCTGTAATGAATGCTCACCACAGGTCCTGTTCAGTAAAGGAGACAGAAGGAGATGCCGGGCATCGCGATCAAGTGGACTAAGGTGAGTTAAATTATTATAATTTTTTTTTTTATCCCCTCCAGCGCTATTTTGCTATGCATTCTGTATTCAGAATGCTATTATTTTCCCTTATAACCATGTTATGAGGGGAAATAATACAATCTACAGAACACCTAACCCAAGCCCGAAATTCTGTGAAGAAGTTCGGGTTTGGGTACCAAACATGCGCGATTTTTCTCACGCAAGTGCAAAACGCATTATAATGTTTTGCATTCGCGCAGAAAAATCGCGGGTGTTTCCATAACGCACCCGCACATTTTTCTGCAACGCCCATCTGAAAGAGGCCTAAGGCCTCCTGCACACAAAACGTTTTTTTTCCCCGTTTAGGCCTCTTTCACACTACAGTATGTCGATTTCAGTGTTTTGCATTCCGTTTTTCACGGATCCGTTGTTCCGTTTTTTTGTTTCCGTTGTGTTTCCGTTTCGGTTCCGTTTTTCCGTATGGCATATACAGTATACAGTAATTACATAGAGAAAATTGGGCTGGGCATAACATTTTCAATAGATGGTTCCGCAAAAAACGGAACGGATACGTAAGACATACGGATGCATTTCCGTATGCATTCCGTTTTTCTCGCGGACCCATTGACTTTAATGGAGCCACGGAACGTGATTTGCGGCCAAATATAGGACATGTTCTATCTTTCAACGGAACGGAAAAACGGAAATACGGAAACGGAATGCATACGGAGTACATTCCATTTTTTTTGCGGAACCATTGAAATGAAACGGAAAAAAAAATGGTAGTGTGAAAGAGGCCTTACGGGCCGTTTTTTGCGTTCCGTATACGGAAAAATTCATTTCAATGGTTCCGCCAAAAAAATGGAATGTACTCCGTAAGCATTCTGTTTCCGTATTTCCGTTTTTCCTTTCCGTTGAAAGATAGAACATGTGCTATTATTGCCCGCAAATCACGTTCCGTGGCTCCTTTTAAGTCAATGGGTCTGCAAAAAAAACAGAACACATACGGAAATGCATCCGTATGTCTTCCGTAACCGTTCCATTTTTTGCGGAACCATCTATTGAAAATGTTATTCCCAGCCCAATTTTTTCTATGTAATTACTGTATACTGTATATGCCAAAAACGGAACGGAAAAACGGAACAGAACCGGAAACACAACAGAAACAAAAAACGGAACAACAGATCCGTGAAAAACAGACCGCAAAACACTGAAAAAGCCATACGGTCGTGTGCAGGAGGCCTAAAGCTGCATTGACACAGCATGTGGTGAAGCAAACAGCACAGAGACTGTGAGCAATATTGAACCATGGCTGACAACTGTATGGCACATTGTGTTAGGGCTTGTGACTAGAGCGATTACTGATAAACAGGATGGTCTGTATTTTACTAGTAATTATGTATTAATAAAGATATTTTTTACACTGCTTACTCTGTTGTATACATACTTCATTATTTAAGATACTATTTACTGTGAATAGGTGTGTTATTAGGGATGAGCGAACCCGAACTGTATAGTTCGGGTTCGTACCGAATTTTGGGGTGTCCGTGACACGGACCCGAACCAAAACATTTTCGTAAAAGTCCGGGTTTGGGTTCGGTGTTCGGCGCTTTCTTGGCGCTTTTTGAAAGGCTGCAAAGCAGCCAATCAACAAGCGTCATACTACTTGCCCCAAGAGGCCATCACAGCCTTGCCTACTATTGGCATGGCTGTGATTGGCCAGTGCAGCATGTGACCCAGCCTCTATATAAGCTTGGGTCACGTAGCGCTGCACGTCACTCTGCTGATTCAAGCGTAGGGAGAGGTTGCTGCTGCGACGTTAGGGCGAGATTAGGCAGTGATTAACTCCTTCAAAAGACTTCATTCAGTGATCGATCTACAGCTGTGGATCATTGAAGTGCTGATATTCAATTGCTCACTTTTTTTAGGCTGCCCAGAGCGTTTTTATATCACTTTTTTCTGGGGTGATCTGCGGCCATTTTGTGGCTTGTGGTGCGCCAGCACAAGCTACCACCAAGTGCATTTAACCATCAATAGTGTGGTTATTTTTTGCTATATCCTACATCAGGTGCAGGCTGAGCCTGTGTCACCCAAGTGCATTTAACCATCAATAGTGTGGTTATTTCTTGGCCATATACTACATCAGGTGCAGGCTGAGCCTGTGTCACCCAAGTGCATTTAACCATCAATAGTGTGGTTATTTTTTGCTATATCCTACATCAGGGTCAAGATTTCATCAAGTGCATTTAACCATTAATAGTGTGGTTATTTTTTGGCCATATACTACATCAGGTACAGGCTGAGCCTGTGTCACCCAAGTGCATTTAACCATCAATAGTGTGGTTATTTTTTGCTATATATCGTACATCAGGGTCAAGGTTTCATCAAGTGCATTGAACCATCAATAGTGTGGTTATTTTTTGGCCATATACTACATTAGGTGCAGGCTGAGCCTGTGTCATCCAAGTGCATTTAACCATCAATAGTGTGGTTATTTTTTGGCCATATACTACATCAGGGGAAAGTTGAGCCTGTCACCCAGCGCCTAAAAAGTAGGCCTGACATTTCTATTCCTCCAAATCAGTACAGTTTTAGCTGGTCAAGTTATATTTAGTGACCGTAAAAGCACAGTTTTTGTTCTGGGTTGAAAAACTATTCCCAAATTTGCCATTCTCAAAATTAGTAGTTTCTGCTATATCAGGCCTACTTTAAATCTATCCCAAAAAGGATATCTTAGATTGAAGGTGCTGATAGTGTCATTCTAAAAAACTTAACACACACGCTACAGTGCAGATACAAGTCTAATTCTGTGATTAAAGGTATATCTGTCACACAGCGCGTGAAAAATAGGCCTCACATTTATATTCAACCAAATCTGTACTGTTTTAGCTGGTCAAATTATTTGTAGTGACCGTAAAAGCACAGTTTTTGTTCTGGGTTGAAAAACTATTCCCAAATTTGCCATTCTCAAAATTAGTAGATTCTGCTATATCAGGCCTACTTTAAATCTATCCCAAAAAGGATATCTTAGATTGAAGGTGCTGATAGTGTCATTCTGAAAAACTTAACACACACGCTACTGTGCAGATACAAGTCTAATTCTGTGATTAAAGGTATATCTGTCACACAGCGCGTAAAAAATAGGCCTCACATTTCTATTCCTCCAAATCAGTACAGTTTTAGCTGGTCAAGTTATATTTAGTGACCGTAAAAGCACAGTTTTTGTTCTGGGTTGAAAAACTATTCCCAAATTTGCCATTCTCAAAATTAGTAGTTTCTGCTATATCAGGCCTACTTTAAATCTATCCCAAAAAGGATATCTTAGATTGAAGGTGCTGATAGTGTCATTCTGAAAAACTTAACACACACGCTACAGTGCAGATACAAGTCTAATTCTGTGATTAAAGGTATATCTGTCACACAGCGCGTAAAAAATAGGCCTCACATTTATATTCAACCAAATCTGTCATTACTTGTTTGCCTGTATTAGTGTAATACGGTACCTAAATAGATAGCCAGACAGTGTTAGGTGTCTGTAAAAAAAGGCCTGAATTTTAATTCAATACATTGGCCCGAATAATATTTTTCTTATTGTGGTGAACGATAACAATGAGGAAAACAACTAGTAAGGGACGCGGACGTGGACATGGTCGTGGTGGTGTTAGTGGACCCTCTGGTGCTGGGAGAGGACGTGGCCATTCAGCCACAGCCACACGTCCTAGTGTACCAACTACCTCAGGTCCCAGTAGCCGCCAGAATTTACAGGGATCTTTGGTGGGGCCCAATGCCGTTCTAAGGATGGTAAGGCCTGAGCAGGTACAGTCATTAGTCAATTGGGTGGCCGACAGTGCATCCAGCACGTTCACATTATCTCCCACCCAGTCTTCTGCAGAAAGCGCACAGATGGCGCATGAAAACCAAGCCCATCAGTCTGTCACATCACCCCCATGCATATCAGGGAAACTGTCTGAGCCTCAAGTTATGCAGCAGTCTCTTATGCTGTTTGAAGACTCTGCTGCCAGGGTTTCCCAAGGGCATCCACCTAGCCCTTCCCCAGGGGTGGAAGAGATAGAATGCACTAACGCACAACCACTTATGTTTCCTGATGATGATGAGGACATGGGAATACCACCTCAGCACGTCTCTGATGATGACGAAACACAGGTGCCAACTGCTGCATCTTTCTGCAGTGTGCAGACTGAACAGGAGGTCAGGGATCAAGACTAGGTGGAAGACGATGCAGGGGACGATGAGGTCCTAGACCCCACATGGAATGAAGGTCGTGCCACTGACTTTCAGAGTTCGGAGGAAGAGGCAGTGGTGAGACCGAGCCAACAGCGTAGCAAAAGACAAAGAGGGAGCAGTGGGCAAAATCAGAACACCCACCGCCAAGAGACTCCGCCTGCTACTGACCGCCGCCATCTGGGACCGAGCACCCCAAAGGCAGCTTCAAGGAGTTCCCTGTCATGGCACTTCTTTAAACAATGTGCTGACGACAAGACCCGAGTGGTTTGCACGCTGTGCCATCAGAGCCTGAAGCGAGGCATTAACGTTCTGAACCTTAGCACAACCTGCATGACCAGGCACCTGCATGCAAAGCATGAACTGCAGTGGAGTAAACACCTTAAAAACAAAGAAGTCACTCAGGCTCCCCCTGCTACCTCTTCTGCTGCTGCCGCCTCGGCCTCTTCTGCTGCTGCCGCCGCCTCGGCCTCTTCCTCCGCCTCTGGAGGAACGTTGGCACCTGCCGCCCAGCAAACATGGGATGTACCACCAACACCACCACCTGCGTCACCAAGCATCTCAACCATGTCACACGGCAGCGTTCAGCTCTCCATCTCACAAACATTTGAGAGAAAGCGTAAATTCCCACCTAGCCACCCTCGATTCCTGGCCCTGAATGCCAGCATTTCTAAACTACTGGCCTATGAAATGCTGTCATTTAGGCTGGTGGACACAGACAGCTTCAAACAGCTCATGTCGCTTGCTGTCCCACAGTATGTTGTTCCCAGCCGGCACTACTTCTCCAAGAGAGCCGTGCCTTCCCTGCACAACCAAGTGTCCGATAAAATCAAGTGTGCACTGCGCAACGCCATCTGTGGCAAGGTCCACCTAACCACAGATACGTGGACCAGTAAGCACGGCCAGGGACGCTATATCTCCCTAACTGCACACTGGGTAAATGTAGTGGCGGCTGGGCCCCAGGCGGAGAGCTGTTTGGCGCACGTCCGTCCGCCGCCAAGGATCGCAGGGCAACATTCTTTGCCTCCTGTCTCCTCCTCCTCCTACTCAGCTTCCTCCTCCTCTTCTTCCACCTGCTCATCCAGTCAGCCACACACCTTCACCACCAACTTCAGCACAGCCCGGGGTAAACGTCAGCAGGCCATATGTTTGGGGGACAGGCCCCACACCGCACAGGAGTTGTGGCGGGGTATAGAACAACAGACCGACGAGTGGTTGCTGCCGGTGAGCCTCAAGCCCGGCCTGGTGGTGTGAGATAATGGGCGAAATCTCGTTGCAGCTCTGGGACTAGCCGGTTTGACGCACATCCCTTGCCTGGCGCATGTGCTGAATTTGGTGGTGCAGAAGTTCATTCGCAACTACCCCGACATGTCAGAGCTGCTGCATAAAGTGTGGGCCGTCTGTTCGCGCTTCCGACGTTCACACCCTGCTGCTGCACGCCTGTCTGCGCTACAGCGTAACTTCGGCCTTCCCGCTCACCGCCTCATATGCGATGTGCCCACCAGGTGTAACTCCACCTTGCACATGCTGGACAGACTGTGCGAGCAGCAGCAGGCCATAGTGGAGTTTCAGCTGCAGCACGCACGGGTCAGTCGCACTGCGGAACAGCACCACTTCACCACCAATGACTGGGCCTCCATGCGAGACCTGTGTGCCCTGTTGCGCTGTTTCGAGTACTCCACCAATATGGCCAGTGGCGATGACGCCGTTATCAGCGTTACAATACCACTTCTATGTCTCCTTGAGAAAACACTTAGGGCGATGATGGAAGAGGAGGTGGCCCAGGAGGAAGAGGGGTAATTTTTAGCACTTTCAGGCCAGTCTCTTCGAAGTGACTCAGAGGGAGGTTTTTTGCAACACCAGAGGCCAGGTACAAATGTGGCCAGACAGGGCCCACTACTGGAGGACGAGGAGGACGAGGATGAGGAGGAGGTGGAGGAGGATGAGGATGAAGCATGTTCACAGCGGGGTGGCACCCAAAGCAGCTCGGGCCCATCACTGGTGCGTGGCTGGGGGGAAACACAGGACGATGACGATACGCCTCCCACAGAGGACAGCTTGTCCTTACCTCTGGGCAGCCTGGCACACATGAGCGACTACATGCTGCAGTGCCTGCGCAACGACAGCAGAGTTGCCCACATTTTAACGTGTGCAGACTACTGGGTTGCCACCCTGCTGGATCCCCGGTACAAAGACAATGTGCCCACCTTACTTCCTACACTGGAGTGTGATAGGAAGATGCGCGAGTACAAGCGCACGTTGGTAGACGCGCTACTGAGAGCATTCCCAAATGTCACAGGGGAACCAGTGGAAGCCCAAGGCGAAGGCAGAGGAGGAGCAAGAGGTCGCCAACGCAGCTGTGTCACGGCCAGCTCCTCTGAGGGCAGGGTTAGCATGGCAGAGATGTGGAAAAGTTTTGTCACCACGCCACAGCTAACTGCACCACAACCTGATACGGAACGTGTTAGCAGGAGGCAACATTTCACTAACATGGTGGAACAGTACCTGTGCACACCCCTCCACGTACTGACTGATGGTTCGGCCCCATTCAACTTCTGGGTCTCCAAATTGTCCACGTGGCCAGAGCTAGCCTTTTATGCCTTGGAGGTGCTGGCCTGCCCGGCGGCCAGCGTTTTGTCTGAACGTGTATTCAGCATGGCAGGGGGCGTCATTACAGACAAACGCAGCCGCCTGTCTACAGCCAATGTGGACAAGCTGACGTTCATAAAAATGAACCAGGCATGGATCCCACAGGACCTGTCCATCCCTTGTGCAGATTAGACATTAACTACCTCCCCTTAACAATATATTATTGTACTCCAGGGCACTTCCTCATTCAATCCTATTTTTATTTTCATTTTACCATTATATTGCGGGGGAACCCAAAGTTGAATGAACCTCTCCTCTGTCTGGCTGCCGGGGCCTAAATATGTGACAGTGGCCTGTTCCAGTGGTGGGTGACGTGAAGCCTGATTCTCTGCTATGACATGAAGACTGATTCTGTGCTGACATGAAGCCAGATTCTCTGTTACGGGACCTCTCTCCTCTGTCTGGGTGCCAGGGCCTAAATGTGTGACAGTGGCCTGTTCCAGTGGTGGGTGACGTGAAGCCTGATTCTCTGCTATGACATGAAGACTGATTCTGTGCTGACATGAAGCCAGATTCTCTGTTACGGGACCTCTCTCCTCTGTCTGGGTGCCAGAGCCTAAATGTGTGACAGTGGCCTGTTCCAGTGGTGGTTGACGTGAAGCCTGATTCTCTGCTATGACATGAAGACTGATTCTGTGCTGACATGAAGCCAGATTCTCTGTTACGGGACCGCTCTCCTCTGTCTGGGTGCCTGGGCCTAAATATGTGACAGTGGCCTGTTCCAGTGGTGGGTGACGTGAAGCCTGATTCTCTGCTATGACATGAAGACTGATTCTGTGCTGACATGAAGCCAGATTCTCTGTTACGGGAACTCTCTCCTCTGTCTGGGTGCCTGGGCCTAAATATGTGACAGTGGCCTGTTCCAGTGGTGGGTGACGTGAAGCCTGATTCTCTGCTATGACATGAAGACTGATTCTCTGCTGACATGAAGCCTGAATCTCTGTCATGGGACCTCTCTCTTCTGCCTGGGTGCCTGGGCCTAAATATGTGACAGTGGCCTGTTCCAGTGGTGGGTGACGTGAAGCCTGATTCTCTGCTATGACATGAAGACTGATTCTCTGCTGACATGAAGCCTGAATCTCTGTTATGAGACCTCTCTCCTCTGCCTGGGTGCCTGGGCCTAAATATGTGACAGTGGCCTGTTCCAGTGGTGGGTGACGTGAAGCCTGATTCTCTGCTATGACATGAAGACTGATTCTCTGCTGACATGAAGCCAGATTCTCTGTTACGGGACCTCTCTCCTCTGCCTGGGTGCCTGGGCCTAAATGTGTGACAGTGGCCTGTTCCAGTGGTGGGTGACGTGAAGCCTGATTCTCTGCTATGACATGCAGACTGATTCTCTGCTGACATGAAGCCAGATTCTCTGCTATGGGACCTCTCTCCAATTGATATTGGTTTATTTTTATATATTTTATTTTTATTTTAATTCATTTCCCTATCCACATTTGTTTGCACGGGATTTACCTACATGTTGCTGCCTTTTGCAGCCCTCTAGCTTTTTCCTGGGCTGTTTTACAGCCTTTTTAGTGCCAAAAAGTTCGGTCCCCATTAACTTCAGTGGGGTTCGGGTTCGGGACGAAGTTCGGGTCGGGTTCGGATCCCGAACCCGAACATTTCCGGGAAGTTCGGCCGAACTTCTCGAACCCGAACATCCAGGTGTTCGCTCAACTCTATGTGTTATAAGTGACAGTTTGCCTTATACTATAACCACCAAGAATGGTAACTCTGACAAGAGGTGTAACCATCAAGTAGAGTGCCTCTGCCCAGAAGTGTAACTGTAAAGCCAAGTAGCACTGCTGAATTGTAACCAATAAGTCTATACTATAAGCTAGAGCAAGAGTCAGTAACCTCAATACTTAGCAAACAAAAGGTTCCTATTACCCCATTAGTAACTGTTCTTACCTTTTTACGGTGGCCACTAATGGGTCTTAGGTTAGGCCGCCTTCTTTTCACAGAGGCTTATTGTAAGCGCTGCAAAGGTCTCCTATGCAGTGAAGAGCAGGAGATGAACTCTTTCATGTAAGCCGGGCTCCAGCTCTAATGTCCCAGATTGTCAGAAGTGCAGATCTTGTTAATTTAACCAAGTACATGTGGTTAATACAGTGTAATACACTGTACTGTATAATCAGTACAGTTTATTGTAGAATCATTCAGACGATTGTATGGCAATGTCCCCTGGTGGGACTAAAAGTTAAAGGAGTTGTCTCACTTCATCCAATGACACTTTTCATGTAGAGAAAGTTAATACAAGGCACTTACTGTATTGTGATTGTATATATTGCCTCTTTTACTGGCTTGATTTATTTTTCCATCACATTATACAATTCTTGTTTCCATGGTTTATGATAATGCTGCAATCCAGCAGAGGTGGCCGGTCTTGCACACTATAGGAAAAAGAGGGGGCCTCTATGGTGGCTGGGGCCGTGGGAGTGTGCATAGGACAGTGCTGCTAGATTAGAGAGTGGTCGTGAAGAGCATAATGTAATGGAAAAATTAATTAAACCAGCAAAGGAAGCAATATGGATAATAACAACACATTAGTAAGTGACTTGTATTAACTTTGTCTACATGATAAATGTCATTTGCTGAAGTGAGACAACCCCTTTAAAGTTTTATTAAATAAAAAATCTCCACTTTATAAAAATACATGTTTGCCATTGAAAGAAAATGCTCTTTAATGGAAAAAACAGCAAAAAAAAAAATCCCTTAACATATTTGGCATTGCTACGTCCATAATGACCAGCACTACACAATTATAGTGGAAAAAAACTGTGTTAGAATTGTTGTTTTTTGCTTATTCACCAACAAAATAAACAGAATAAAAAACAATCAAAAAGTGTTATGTTACCCCAAATTTTGGGGGGTACTATCTTTCTTTGGGGAGAGAGCGCCTTAATTGGCGTGAGGAGAGTTAGGCCCCTTTCACGCGGGCGAGTATTCCGCGCGGATGCGATGCGTGAGTTGAATGCATTGCACCCGCACTGAATACCGACCCATTCATTTCTATGGGGCTGTTCAGATGAGCGGTGATTTTCACGCATCACTTATGTGTTGCATGAAAATCGCAGCATGCTCTATATTCTGTGTTTTTCACGCAACGCAGGCCCCATAGAAGTGAATGGAGTTGCGTGAAAATCGCAAGCATCCGCAAGCAAGTGCGGATGCGGTGCGATTTTCACGCACGGTTGCTAGGAGACGATCGGGATGGAGACCCGATCATTATTATTTTCCCTTATAACATGGTTATAAGGGAAAATAAAAGCATTCTGAATACAGAATGCAAAGTAATATAGCGCTGGAGGGGTTAAAAAATATAAAAAATTATTTAACTCACCTTAATCCACTTGCTCGCGTAGCCGGCATCTCCTTGTGTCTCCTTTGTTGAATAGGACCTGTGGTGAGCATTAAATACAGTTACAGGACCTTTGATGATGTCACTCCGGTCATTACATGATACGTTACATGATCTTTTACCATGGTGATGGATCATGTGATGACCGGAGTGACGTCATCAAAGGTCCTTTACCCAGGTCCTAAAGAAAGAATACAGAAGGAGATGCCGGCTGCGCTATCAAGTGGACTAAGGTGAGTTAATTATTATATATTTTTTTTTAACCCCTCCAGCGCTATTTTACTTTGCATTCTGCATTCAGAATGCTATTATTTTCCCTTATAACCATGTTATAAGGGGAAATAATACAATCTACAGAACACCGATCCCAAGCCTGAACTTCTGTGAAGAAGTTCGGGTTTGGGTACCAAACATGCGTGATTTTTCTCACGCAAGTGCAAAACGCATTACAGTGTTTTGCACTCGCGCGGAAAAATCGCGGGTGTTCCCGCAACGCACCCCCACATTTTCCCGCAACGCCCGTGTGAAAGAGGCCTTATAGGCCATACATGCTCCTCTGAAATTCTGGGAAAAAGGGATGCAAGTGAGCTCTAAGCAAGCTCTCCCTATAATACCGGGGGTTAATTCACAGATAATGGGTCGCACTACTGTATGGGAAAACCCGGATGGGTGCTCACAGCCCGCAGATTCACCCAATCTAACAAGCAAAAAATTATACAAAAGAAAAGGGCTGGGCACTCACTATATCTAGTAGCCGTGGTGCTTTATTAATTAGATATAAAAATGGAAGTGGGGCACTCTCTTAAGTAAAGGGATCTTTATTACACATTACATACCATGGTTAAAAATAGATATAAAATAAAGTTCAAAATAGCAGCAGATAAAAGCAGAATAATAGCCCTACAAGAATGATAAAATCGTATTAAATAGTAATCAACATAAATATGAATCCCTAATCAATGTAAAATTATTCAAATTTTCATATAATTATTCGAATAAATATTTGCAGTGGAAGGGGTCAATACTTCAAAATCCCCGAAACGCGTCTGGTCCGAATCCCCCCTTAAAGAAAGAAAGGACAGTGTAACTCCGGAGGCCTGGACATTGCCATATGATTAAGGATTTGCTAAGTCTACTAACTACGACAGCGGAGACGCCAAGAACACGTGGAACAAACAAATCCATTGGCGCCATAATTCAAATCCAAAGCTACAGCCCTTGAGACCGGGACCTTACAAGTCAAATGTGCCGAGTCGAGGGCTCACCGTCCAGCTAAAAGACCTGCCGGGTAAGATTACACAGATTCCACATAAGCGATCGCTTTCCTATCAAACACAGCGGGACGCCGCTGTATATATCAGTAGCTACTTCAATCATTGAAAGCTACATTGTTTTGAACCTTGGACTCTATACGCACAAGTGTTGCTACAATGTTGCAAGTTTACTGAATGTAACTTGCTACTATTCTTAACAGGAGAACTTTCAGCTCACTTACTGATTGAAGTACATAAAAGACTGGTCATACTCAGGAATTTTACTTGACTATTTTACAAACATCAGTGCAAATATTTATTCGAATAATTATATGAAAATTTGAATAATTTTACATTGATTAGGGATTCATATTTATGTTGATTACTATTTAATACGATTTTATCATTCTTGTAGGGCTATTATTCTGCTTTTATCTGCTGCTATTTTGAACTTTATTTTATATCTATTTTTAACTATGGTATGTAATGTGTAATAAAGATCCCTTTACTTAAGAGAGTGCCCCACTTCCATTTTTATATTTATTCTACTTTTCAGATTGGGTGTTGTCTGTTAGTGGGAGCACCTCTGTTGGATCCCCACCTCATTCAAGTGCGACATTATTTTATATTTATAGAATCTTTATTAATTAGAATCAATTATTATAATATTAAAAACACATTCTAACACACATTCATACACATCAATAATGGTATCTAAAATATAAATATAATCACTGTAACACAATGGTAAAAGGACCTATTTGATATATATAAAAGTCAGATATGACCAATAATCCGCATATGTGGAGGATGAAAACAGTCCAAAACTATCCGAATGTTAAGTCCAATATCAGAAGTGTGCCATATACAAAAAGGACGGATGAAATAGTCGATCCGATATCCTGAGATCTTTTACAGAGACTAATAGTCCTGAATTCAAATATTCGCACAGTTCAAAGTAACAGCGTTAATTTCCAAATGGATAATTTGTCAGTTGTATTATAGTCTACTCACATAATAAATGTACTTAGGCGGCTCAGATCAGCAATCCGCGGCGTCCCGCGTAATAGTCAGGGTATGATCTCCGCTTGTACGTGTGAGCCTCAACTTCACAATGGAATAGTCTTTGATAACTCCTAGTAGGTTTCACAGAGAGTTTTCAACAAGCTGTTTTTCAATTGAACAATCAAAGTTCCTCACTTACTGGCGCCAGTAGTATCTTTGTAGTCCACAGCTCTGCAGAAAAATGCGTTCCACCTTCAGTTTATTTTCTCCAAGAAGGGGCGAAGCTGCAAAGGTTGGTGGTCCTTAGGTCCAGTCGGGGGGTCCAGTACCAGACGCGTTTCGGGGCTCTTAGTGGCCCCTTCCTCAGTGGTTGACCTCCCCTCCCTAATGTCTCTCCTTTTATAGAGGACTTCAGTAATCAATCCAACTTGGAAATGAGCCAAGTATTCCTCAAATTCTGAAATGGATCAGGTTCTCCTCAAAATCTGTGGTGGATCTCAATATTGGGATCTCTTCAAATAAATCAATATTAGATACACCAAAATATTCTCCATACTCCTTTCCATAATTTTCATTAGATATGTATAGATCTGGATTGTATATATCAAAGATACACCAAATATAAAGAAACCGCTTATGCGGTATTGATGTGTCTTTGTTGCATTTTTTGTTGCATTTATATTCAAAACGATCCAGATTTCATAACTGTGTAGATCCCTCATATACATATCTATAAAAATATATAAATATCAAATAGGTCACCATCGTGTCAGGCCATGTTATATAGCCTTATTACAATAAGCTGGAGATTTTGCAAAAAAAAAAAAAACGCATGGTCTCCAAAAAAAGCATATGCGGTTTTGATGCGTTTTCAATGCGTTTTTTCTAAAAAACAGTAAAACATGTTATATAATGCATAAATAACATCAAATTCCCAAAAAATACACGCAAATATCCCATAAAAACATGTAAAATATATAATAGTGAATGTATGAAGATTGGTATTTCCTTACTCATGTTTGAGGAAAAACTGGTTAACTAAAACCATTTAATATAAAAAAGTTGTAAAAAATATTTATTTATAAAAAACATAAAATCTCCATGTCAGGTTCCTAAGAGGTAGTCCTAAGTTACATTTCATACTTATATATTATAAAAAAAAAAAAAAAAAAAAAAAAACCTCTTGTAATGGCGTTCTATTTCAAATTCTGATCTTATTGTAGTATATTGGGGGGAGCGTCAGCGGCAGAGAGGGACCGGCCACCTTAAATATGGTACGGTCACTAGTCGGCCGATGGCGCTCTCCCCTATAGAAAGCCAAACAATTCAAATTCAGAATTTAATCCCATTGGGAGTAATGTGTCAAATTCTAAAAATTTTTGAGTTTCTGCTCTTGACATCTTGGCTATGTAATCACCTCCTCTCCAATCTCTCTGTATCTTTTCAAGGGCAGCAAACTTAAGGCCTGAGGGATCCTGATGATGTACATCTTTAAAATGGCTTGAGAGGGAGTGATTTTCGAAGCCCTTTTTGATTTTACTAATATGTTCCGCTATCCTTTTCTTAAGTAATCTCTTTGTTCTCCCGATATATTGTAATTTACAGGGACATTCAATGACATATATAACGTCACTTGTATCACAGGACAAAAACTCTTTAATCTTGTGTCTAAATCCGTTTGAGGTCGAGACAATCTCCATTGTTTTTTTAGAGAAGGATGTTGATTTACAATTATTACATTGTCCACACCTAAAAAAACTTTGATGTCGGCCCACTTTTGTAACGTTTGGGCTCCTTTTTTAGGTTTGACTGTTGACGCTATTTTAAGGCCCAAATTTGGAGCTTTTGTGAATGATACAAATTTCCACTTGTATCATTCACAAAAGCTCCAAATTTGGGCCTTAAAATAGCGCCAACAGTCAAACCTAAAAAAGGAGCCCAAACGTTACAAAAGTGGGCCGACATCAAAGATTTTTTTAGGTGTGGACAATGTAATAATTGTAAATCAACATCCTTCCCTAAAAAAACAATGGAGATTGTCTCGACCTCAAACGGATTTAGACACAAGATTAAAGAGTTTTTGTCCTGTGATACAAGTGACGTTATATATGTCATTGAATGTCCCTGTAAATTACAATATATCGGGAGAACAAAGAGATTACTTAAGAAAAGGATAGCGGAACATATTAGTAAAATCAAAAAGGGCTTCGAAAATCACTCCCTCTCAAGCCATTTTAAAGATGTACATCATCAGGATCCCTCAGGCCTTAAGTTTGCTGCCCTTGAAAAGATACAGAGAGATTGGGGAGGAGGTGATTGCATAGCCAAGATGTCAAGAGCAGAAACTCAAAATTTTTTTTAATTTGACACATTACTCCCAATGGGATTAAATTCTGAATTTGAATTGTTTGGCTTTCTATAGGGGAGAGCGCCATCGGCCGACTAGTGACCGTACCATATTTAAGGTGGCCGGTCCCTCTCTGCCGCTGACGCTCCCCCCAATATACTACAATAAGATCTGAATTTGAAATAGAACGCCATTACTACAATTTTTTTTTTTTTTTTATATATAAGCATGAAATGTAACTTAGGACTACCTCTTAGGAACCTGACATGGAGATTTTATGTTTTTTATAAATAAATATTTTTTACAACTTTTTTATATTAAATGGTTTTAGTTAACCAGTTTTTCCTCAAACATGAGTAAGGAAATACCAATCTTCATACATTCACTATTATATATTTTACATGTTTTTATGGGATATTTGCGTGTATTTTTTGGGAATTTGATGTTATTTATGCATTATATAACATGTTTTACTGTTTTTTAGAAAAAACGCATTGAAAACGCATCAAAACCGCATATGCGTTTTTTGGAGACCATGCGTTTTTTTTTTTTTTGCAAAATCTCCAGCTTATTGTAATAAGGCTATATAACATGGCCTGACACGATGGTGACCTATTTGATATTTAGATATTTTTATAGATATGTATATGAGGGATCTACACAGTTATGAAATCTGGATCGTTTTGAATATAAATGCAACAAAAAATGCAACAAAGACGCATCAATACCGCATAAGCGGTTTCTTTATATTTGGTGTATCTTTGATATATACAATCCAGATCTATACATATCTAATGAAAATTATGGAAAGGAGTATGGAGGATATTTTGGTGTATCTAATATTGATTTATTTGAAGAGATCCCAATATTGAGATCCACCACAGATTTTGAGGAGAACCTGATCCATTTCAGAATTTGAGGAATACTTGGCTCATTTCCAAGTTGGATTGATTACTGAAGTCCTCTATAAAGGAGAGACATTAGGGAGGGGAGGTCAACCACTGAGGAAGGGGCCACTAAGAGCCCCGAAACACGTCTGGTACTGGACCCCCCGACTGGACCTAAGGACCACCAACCTTTGCAGCTTCGCCCCTTCTTGGAGAAAATAAACTGAAGGTGGAACGCATTTTTCTGCAGAGCTGTGGACTACAAAGATACTACTGGCGCCAGTAAGTGAGGAACTTTGATTGTTCAATTGAAAAACAGCTTGTTGAAAACTCTCTGTGAAACCTACTAGGAGTTATCAAAGACTATTCCATTGTGAAGTTGAGGCTCACTCACACGTACAAGCGGAGATCATACCCTGACTATTACGCGGGATGCCGCGGATTGCTGATCTGAGCCGCCTAAGTACATTTATTATGTGAGTAGACTATAATACAACTGACAAATTATCCATTTGGAAATTAACGCTGTTACTTTGAACTGTGCGAATATTTGAATTCAGGACTATTAGTCTCTGTAAAAGATCTCAGGATATCGGATCGACTATTTCATCTGTCCTTTTTGTATATGGCACACTTCTGATATTGGACTTAACATTCGGATAGTTTTGGACTGTTTTCATTCTCCCTATAATACCACCAGAGGTAAGGCAGCTATCCTATCAGTCAATGTTCGATCCTTTAAACAGGCCTTGAGACATGGCTTGGATTGTAAACAAGCTAGGGATCGACCGATATAGATTTTTTAGGGCCGATACCGATAATTTGTCAACTTTCAGGCCGATAGCCGATAATTTATACCGATATTCTGGGAATTTTCATTTTTGAGAAAAAAAAAAATTCCTACACAAATCTAATGAAAATTTATATGTTTATTGTTAAGATGTATTTTTTTTATTTTTATTAAAAATCTTTTTCATTTATACTTAATATATTTGTGTGGTTTTTTTTTACTAACTTTTAGCCCCCTTAGGGACTAGAACCCTTGTCTTATTCACCCTGATAGATCTCTATCAGGGTGAATAGGACATCACACTGTCCCTGCTGCCCTGTGCTCTGTGCACACAGCATCAGGGAGCTGAACATGGCAGCTAGGGCTTCAATAGCGTCCTGGCTGCCATGGTAACCGATCGGAGCCCCAGGTTTACACAGCTGGGGCTCCGATCGGAGGAGCAGGGGAGAGGGGATCCTGTGGCCACTGCCACCAATGATTAATACTGGGGGGGGCGAACTGCGCCGCCAATGTTTTTACTATTGGGATGGGGGTGGGGGGCGCACTGCGCCGCCAATGATTAATATTGGGGGGAGGCGCACTGCGCCACCAATGAAGATAAGTCTCTCAATCATTCATATACAGGAGGCGGGAGCTGGCTGCAGAATCACAAAGCCGGCTCCCGACCTCTATGAGCGGTAGCTGTGATCCGTGGCACCTAAGGGGTTAACTACCGCAGATCGCAGCTACTTGTCATAGAGGTCGGGAGCCGGCTATGTGATTCTGCAGCCAGCTCCCGCCTCCTGTATATGAATGATTGAGAGACTTATCTTCATTGGTGGCGCAGCGGCCACAGCCCCTCCCCTTCTTTTGTCCTCTCTCCTCTCATTGGCGGCGGCGGCAGCGGCAGCAGCATCACAGGGGGAGGGAGACACTGCTTCCTTCTCCCCTGTGCTGCTGAGGGAACACAGAGAGCGCTGAGAAAAGCGCGATCTGTGTTCCCCATACGTTATCAGTATATCGGCAAAATAGATGCCGATACCGATAACGTTCAATATTCTCAATATCGGCCGATAACATTGGTAAAACCGATAATCGGTCGATCCCTAAAACAAGCCAGCACCTCATCTGCAGACAGCTGGTTCGGGGTGATTGCCCCTCATCAGTGCAGCAATTTCTTCTACAGTGGTCATTGCCTCATCTCTTTATTGTGGTAACAGTCTTACTAGTTTAATGGCTGGTCTCAAAGTCAACTGAAAAGGGGGGTGGCATAGTTATTCCTTATTCTTTATATTTATCAGTATGGATATTGCTTAAATGAATATTGACACATAGTCTCAATTTTAGATTCTCTGTGTGGCCTTTTTGTGCAGCATGTTTGAATATAGGAGCTATTTGACTTGGTAATACTGGCCACATATCTCTTTCATTTTGTCGGATTCTCCATATTGATAGAAATTCTTCAGCTATATTTAACCATTAAATACAGAAGTAATTTTGGCATTAAAGGGTTTGTCCCAGTTTTAAAAATGAGTGAAGGTGCTATAGTAGTAAAAACGTTTATATTCACTAACTCAAACGTCCCCTGCTCCAGCTCTGCTGCTCAGATACTCTAAGTATAGGAGGAGTTTCGGAGGAGAGTAGGTGAGCATTTCCAACAACCAGGATACACCTGTATCTAAACACATTCAGCAGAGTGATAATGGGAGAGCAAAGATTTCATTCATAGGTATTGACATTTTTAAACCACCTTCTAGGGGTGGGAATTGGGACAGGGAGCTCCTTCAGAGGGAGGCTCGCTGGATCTTCTATTTCAAAACCTCAGCCCCTCAAGGTCTCAGTGAACGTTTGAACTTTAGTTGCTTCCTTTAGTCTTTAAATCGGCAAAGGACAGCTATAGCTCCCTTGTTATGATTTATGACCCATTCACTAGGCTTAAACTTAGTGTGATATTGTTCTGCCCCCTATTATTTCACCTAACCATGGTGGGAATTAGATTATAACCTCTCCCAAGCTAAAGACTTCCCCTCCCCCTCCCCCTTTTTTCGTTATCCTTTCCCTGTCTGTTTTATTCGGTGTCACTAATGTTGATCGAGCACCGTAGTGCTAGGGTGCTCGGCTTGAACACATCGGGATGTTCAGGTGCTCGACTGAGCACTAGAGATGGCCCGAATAGTTCGCCGGCGAATAGTTCCCGGCCAACATAGCTTGTTCGCGTTCGCCGCGGCGGGCGAACATATGCGATGTTCGGTCCGCCCCCTATACATCATCATTGAGTAAACTTTGACCCTGTACCTCACAGTCAGCAGACACATTCCAGCCAATCAGCAGCAGACCCTCCGTCCCAGACCCTCCTACCTCCTGGACAGCATCCATTTTAGATTCATTCGGAATCTGCATTCTCAGTGAGAGGAGGGAGAGTGCTGCTGCTGCTGATTCAATATGGAAAGCGTTAGCTAGGGCAGTGTTCTGTGTCCACAGACTCATCTGCTGTAAGGACAGCGTCCTGACAGCATCCCAAAAAGCCCTTTTCAGGGCTGGTACATTAGTCTGCTTTTTTATATATATATATATATATATATATATATATATATATATTGCAGTTGCCTGCCCGTGTTGTGTGAGAGGCTGCAGGCTCAGTCACAGACAGTACTGTGTGCACACCATTCATACAGGGTGTGACAGAAAATACCTCGCAGCTAAAAAAAAATTATATTTAATCTTTTTCTGTGATATAATCACAGTTGCAAGCCAGTGTGTGTCAGGCCCACACAGACTGTATTGTGGCCACTGGCTAGGCCTTCACTCATACCGTTACAGGGTGTCACTCACTCACAAATACCTCGCAGATAAAAAAAATTATATTTAATTTTTTTCTGTGATATAATCACAGTTGCAAGCCCGTGTGTGTCAGGCCCACACAGACTGTATTTTGGCCACTGGCTAGTGGCTAGACCTCCACTTATACCGTTACAGGGTGTCACTCACTCACAAATACCTCGCAGATAAAAAAAAAATATATTTCATATTTTTCTGTGATATAATCACAATTGCAAGCCCGTGTGTGTCAGGCCCACACAGACTGTACTATGGCCACTGGCTAGTGGCTAGACTTCCACTTATACTGTTACAGGGTGTCACTCACTCAAATACCTTTCAGATAAAAAAAATTATATTTAATATTTTTCTGTGATATAATCACATTTGCAAGCCCGTGTGTGTCAGGCCCACACAGACTGTATTGTGGCCACTGGCTAGTGGCTAGACTTCCACTTATACCGTTACAGGGTGTCACTCACTCAAATACCTTTCAGATAAAAAAAATTCTATTTAATATTTTTCTGTGATATAATCACATTTGCAAGCCCGTGTGTGTCAGGCCCACACAGACTGTATTGTGGCCACTGGGTAGTGGCTAGGCCTCCACTCATACCGTTACAGGGTGTCACTCACTCACAAATACCTCGCAGATAAAAAAATAATCTATTTAATCTTTTTCTGTGATATAATCACAGTTGCAAGCCAGTGTGTGTCTGGCCCACACAGACTGTACTGTGGCCACTGGCTAAGCCTCCACTCATACCGTTACAGGGTGTCACTCACTCAAATACCTTTCAGATAAAAAAATTCTATTTAATATTTTTCTGTGATATAATCACATTTGCAAGCCCGTGTGTGTCAGGCCCACACAGACTGTATTGTGGCCACTGGGTAGTGGCTAGGCCTCCACTCATACCGTTACAGGGTGTCACTCACTCACAAATACCTCGCAGATAAAAAAAAAATTCTATTTAATCTTTTTCTGTGATATAATCACAGTTGCAAGCCAGTGTGTGTCAGGCCCACACAGACTGTATTGTGGCCACTGGCTAAGCCTCCACTCATACCGTTACAGGGTGTCACTCACTCAAATACCTTTCAGATAAAAAAATTCTATTTAATCTTTTTCTGTGATATAATCACAGTTGCAAGCCAGTGTGTGTCAGGCCCACACAGACTGTACTGTGCCCACTGCCCACCACTTATATAGGGTGGCACAGTACCTTGCAAGCATAGTAACACTTATCTAATAAAAAATGACAGGCAGAGGCAGGCCACGTCGCAGGGGCCGTCGTGGTCGTGGTGCTGTGATTTCCACTGGCCCTGGAATAATGCCCAGTGTTCAGAGGCCACGTACCCTGAACCCAAAAAATTCGGAGAAAATAGTTGACTGGCCAGTCAACTATTATCTCCGAATTTTTTGGGTTCAGGGTACGTGGACACCCAATCTTCAACAGCTTCCGCTAAGAACCTTGACGCCCCATCCTCCTCCAGGTCAGCTTTGGTCACCTGCTCTCAAGTTACCACTCTCCCGCCCACCGCCACCACCACCACTACCACTACAGCCGCTTCACTTGATCCCTCAGAGGAGTTATTTACACATCAGTTGGATGAAATTAGTGATGCACAACCATTATTGCCAGAGGATGGAGATAACAGGGATATGTCTGTCAGGCAGCATTACAAACATGGACGTACAGTGTGATGATGATGATGATGTTGTACCCGCTGCTGCTGAGGTGTCAAAATCAAGTGAAGTGGTTGATGATGACGATGTGTCCGTGGATGCCACCAGGGTGCCTGCTCGAAGAGAAGAAGAAGAGGGGGAAGTTCAGAAGGGGAGACAGAGAGAAGGAGGAGACAAGTTGGAAGCAGGGGGAGGTCATCGCAAGGAGCTAGTGGCACAGTCAGACAGCATGTATCGGCACCCGGGGTCAGCCAGACAGCACGCCAATCAACACATGCTGTTGCCACCACCAGAATGCCGTCATTGCAAAGCTCAGCAGTGTGGCATTTTTTTTGTGTGTCTGCCTCTGACAACAGCGATGCCATTTGCAACCTGTGCCAAAAGAAACTGAGTCGTGGGAAATCCAACACCCACCTAGGTACAACTGCTTTGCGAAGGCACATGATCGCACATCACAAACGCCTATGGGATCAACACATGATGACGAGTAGAAGCAGCACACAAACTCAAAGCCACCATCCTCCTCCTGGTCCAGCATCCTCTGCCACGTCAACCACTGCTGTCCTCCTTGCCCCCTCTCAACCACCCGCCACTCCGCCTCTCACCTTCCCACAGTCAGAAGTCAATGTCACAGAGTCACCCCCTTGCCCAGCGTCTGACAGCTGGCTTGACGGAACTCTTAGCCCGCCAGCTTTTACCATACCAGCTGGTGGAGTCTGAGGCCTTCAAAAAATTTGTCGCTATTGGGACACCACAGTGGAAGGTACCCGGACAAATTTTTTTTTCAAAAAAGGCAATCCCAAACCTCTACTCAGTGATTGAAAAGGAAGTCATGGCATCTCTGGCATACAGTGTTGGGGCAAGGGTCCATCTGACCACTGATACCTGGTCTGCAAAGCACGTCAGGGCAGGTATATCACCTACACTGCTAATTGGGTAAACCTGCTGACGGCTGCCAAGCATGGAATGCGTGGCTCTGCAGCGGAGTTGGTGACACCGCCATGACTTGCAGGCAGGCCTACTGCCACCTCCTCTACTCCTCCTACTCCATCCTCTTCCATAACCTCCTCGGCTGAGTCCTCTTCTGCTGCGGTGTCTGGCTGCACATCAACTGAATCCCCCAGCTCCCCAGGGGCTATTCCACATCCCGGATACGACAGTGTCACGCTGTCTTGGGGTTGACTTGCCTGAAAGCAGAGAGCCACACCGGACCAGCACTCCTGTCCGCCCTGAACGCACAGGTGGATCAGTGGCTGACCCCGCACCAACTGGAGATCGGCAAAGTGGGACAATGTGGGACAAGTGTGACAATGGAAGTGTCACGAGGGTGTCAAGAGCCACGTCCGACTCCGTTATACCCGGGGTCAGGAAGTCGCAGCGGGTGGCTGCGCGATCTATGTATAATGATAGTGCTGTTTCTTAATGGTAGCTTTCTGGATTTGCCTTGTAACTACAGGGAGTGCAGAATTATTAGGCAAGTTGTATTTTTGAGGATTAATTTTTTTATTGAACAACAACCATGTTCTCAATGAACCCAAAAAACTCATTAATATCAAAGCTGAATATTTTTGGAAGTAGTTTTTAGTTTCTTTTTAGTTTTAGCTATTTTAGGGGGATATCTGTGTGTGCAGGTGACTATTACTGTGCATAATTATTAGGCAACTTAACAAAAAACTAATATATACCCATTTCAATTATTTATTTTTACCAGTGAAACCAATATAACATCTCAACATTCACAAATATACATTTCTGACATTCAAAAACGAAACAAAAACAAATCAGTGACCAATATAGCCACCTTTCTTTGCAAGGACACTCAAAAGCCTGCCATCCATGGATTCTGTCAGTGTTTGGATCTGTTCACCATCAACATTGCGTGCAGCAGCAACCACAGCCTCCCAGACACTGTTCAGAGAGGTGTACTGTTTTCCCTCCTTGTAAATCTCACATTTGATGATGGACCACAGGTTCTCAATGGGGTTCAGATCAGGTGAACAAGGAGGCCATGTCATTAGATTTTCTTCTTTTAAACCCTTTCTTGCCAGCCATGCTGTGGAGTACTTGGACGCGTGTGATGGAGCAATGTCATGCATGAAAATCATGTTTTTCTTGAAGGATGCAGACTTCTTCCTGTACTACTGCTTGAAGAAGGTGTCTTCCAGAAACTGGCAGTAGGACTGGGAGTTGAGCTTGACTCCATCCTCAACCCGAAAAGGCCCCACAAGCTCATCTTTGATGATACCAGCCCAAACCAGTACTCCACCTCCACCTTGCTGGCGTCTGAGTCGGACTGGAGCTCTCTGCCCTTTACCAATCCAGCCACGGGCCCATCCATCTGGCCCATCAAGACTCACTCTCATTTCATCAGTCCATAAAACCTTAGAAAAATCAGTCTTGAGATATTTCTTGGCCCAGTCTTGACGTTTCAGCTTGTGTGTCTTGTTCAGTGGTGGTCGTCTTTCAGCCTTTCTTACCTTGGCCATGTCTCTGAGTATTGCACACCTTGTGCTTTTGGGCACTCCAGTGATGTTGCAGCTTTGAAATATAGCCAAACTGGTGGCAAGTGGCATCTTGGCAGCTGCACGCTTGACTTTTCTCAGTTCATGGGCAGTTATTTTGCGCCTTGGTTTTTCCACACGCCTCTTGCGACCCTGTTGACTATTTTGAATGAAACGCTTGATTGTTCGATGATCACGCTTCAGAAGCTTTGTAATTTTAAGAGTGCTGCATCCCTCTGCAAGATATCTCACTATTTTTGACTTTTCTGAGCCTGTCAAGTCCTTCTTTTGACCCATTTTGCCAAAGGAAAGGAAGTTGCCTAATAATTATGCACACCTAATATAGGGTGTTGATGTCATTAGACCACACCCCTTCTCATTACAGAGATGCACATCACCTAATATGCTTAATTGGTAGTAGGCTTTCGAGCCTATACAGCTTGGAGTAAGACAACATGCATAAAGAGGATGATGTGGTCAAAATACTCATTTGCCTAATAATTCTGCACGCAGTGTAGAGTTGAGCGAACACCTGGATGTTCGGGTTCGAGAAGTTCGGCCGAACTTCACGGAAATGTTCGGGTTCGGGATCCGAACCCGAACCGAACTTCGTCCCGAACCCGAACCCCATTGAAGTCAATGGGGACCCGAACTTTTGGGCACTAAAAAGGCTGTAAAACAGCCCAGGAAAGAGCTAGAGGGCTGCAAAAGGCAGCAACATGTAGGTAAATCCCCTGCAAACAAATGTGGATAGGGAAATGAATTAAAATAAAAATAAAAAAAATAAAAATGACCCAATATCAATTGGACAGAGGTCCTATAGCAGAGAATCTGGCTTCACATCAGCAGAGAATCAGTCTCTTCATGCCATAGCAAAGAATCTGGCTTCATGTCAGCACAGAATCAGTCTCTTCATGCCATAGCAGAGAATCTGGCTTCATGTAATAGCAGAGAATCAGGCTTCACGTCACCCACCACTGGAACAGGCCACTGTCACACATTTAGGCCCCGGCACCCAGACAGAGGAGAGCGGTCCCGTAACAGAGAATCTGGCCTTATGTCAGCGCAGAATCTGTCTTCATGTCATAGAAGAGAATCAGGCATCACGTCACCCACCACTGGAACAGGCCACTGTCACACATTTAGGCTTAGGCACCCAGGCAGAGGAGAGAGGTCCTGTAACAGAGAATCTGGCCTTATGTCAGCGCAGAATCAGTCTTCATGTTATAGCAGAGAATCAGGCTTCACGTCACCCACCACTGGAACAGGCCACTGTCACATATTTAGGCCCAGGCACCCAGGCAGAGGAGAGAGGTCGTGTAACAGAGAATCTGGCTTCATGTCAGCACAGAATAAGTCTTCATGTCATAGCAGAGAATCAGGCATCACGTCACCCACCACTGGAACAGGCCACTGTCACACATTTAGGCCCTGGCACCCAGACAGAGGAGAGTGGTCCTGTAACAGAGAATCTGGCCTTATGTTAGCACAGAATCTGTCTTCATGTCATAGCAGAGAATCAGGCATCACGTCACCCACCACTGGAACAGGCCACTGTCACACATTTAGGCCCCGGCACCCAGACAGAGGAGAGAGGTCCTGTAACAGAGAATCTGGCCTTATGTCAGCGCAGAATCAGTCTTCATATTATAGCAGAGAATCAGGCTTCACGTCACCCACCACTGGAACAGGCCACTGTCACATATTTAGGCCCAGGCACCCAGGCAGAGGAGAGAGGTCGCGTAACAGAGAATCTGGCTTCATGTCAGCACAGAATAAGTCTTCATGTCATAGCAGAGAATCAGGAATCACGTCACCCACCACTGGAACAGGCCACTGTCACACATTTAGGCCCAGGCACCCAGACAGAGGAGAGCGGTCCCGTAACAGAGAATCTGGCCTTATGTCAGCACAGAATCTGTCTTCATGTCATAGCAGAGAATCAGGCATCACGTCACCCACCACTGGAACAGGCCACTGTCACACATTTAGGCCCCGGCACCCAGACAGAGGAGAGAGGTCCTGTAACAGAGAATCTGGCCCTATGTCAGCACAGAATCTGTCTTCATGTCATAGCAGAGAATCAGGCATCACGTCACCCACCACTGGAACAGGCCACTGTCACACATTTAGGCCCAGGCACCCAGGCAGAGGAGAGAGGTCGCGTAACAGAGAATCTGGCTTCATGTCAGCACAGAATAAGTCTTCATGTCATAGCAGAGAATCAGGCATCACGTCACCCACCATTGGAACAGGCCACTGTCACACATTTAGGCCCCGGCACCCAGACAGAGGAGAGAGGTCCTGTAACAGAGAATCTGGCCTTATGTCAGCACAGAATCTGTCTTCATGTCATAGCAGAGAATCAGGTATCACGTCACCCACCACTGGAACAGGCCACTGTCACACATTTAGGCCCCGGCACCCAGACAGAGGAGAGAGGTCCTGTAACAGAGAATCTGGCCTTATGTCAGCACAGAATCTGTCTTCATGTCATAGCAGAGAATCAGGCATCACGTCACCCACCACTGGAACAGGCCACTGTCACACATTTATGCCCAGGCACCCAGGCAGAGGAGAGTGGTCCCGTAACAGAGAATCTGGCCTTATGTCAGCGCAGAATCAGTCATCATGTCATAGCAGAGAATCAGGCTTCACGTCACCCACCACTGGAACAGGCCACTGTCACATATTTAGGCCCAGGCACCCAGGCAGAGGAGAGAGGTCGCGTAACAGAGAATCTGGCTTCATGTCAGCACAGAATAAGTCTTCATGTCATAGCAGAGAATCAGGCATCACGTCACCCAACACTTGAACAGGCCACTGTCACACATTTAGGACCAGGCACCCAGGCAGAGGAGAGAGGTCCCGTAACAGAGAAACTGGCCTTATGTCAACGCAGAATCAGTCTTCATGTTATAGCAGAGAATCAGGCTTCACGTCACCCACCACTGAAACAGGCCACTGTCACACATTTAGGCCCCGGCACCCAGACAGAGGAGAGCGGTCCCGTAACAGAGAATCTGGCCTTATGTCAGCGCAGAATCTGTCTTCATGTCATAGCAGAGAATCAGGCTTCACGTCACCCACCACTGGAACAGGCCACTGTCACACATTTAGGCCCCGGCACACAGACAGAGGAGAGAGGTCCTGTAACAGAGAATCTGGCCTTATGTCAGCACAGAATCTGTCTTCATGTCATAGCAGAGAATCAGGCATCACGTCACCCACCACTGGAACAGGCCACTGTCACGCATTTAGGCCCCGGCACCCAGACAGAGGAGAGAGGTCCTGTAACAGAGAATCTGGCCTTATGTCAGCACAGAATCTGTCTTCATGTCATAGCAGAGAATCAGGCATCACGTCACCCACCACTGGAACAGGCCACTGTCACACATTTAGGCCCAGGCACCCAGGCAGAGGAGAGAGGTCCCGTAACAGAGAATCTGGCCTTATGTTAGCGCAGAATCAGTCTTCATGTCATAGCAGAGAATCAGGCTTCACGTCACCCACCACTGCAACAGGCCACTGTCACATATTTAGGCCCAGGCACCCAGGCAGAGGAGAGAGGTCGCGTAACAGAGAATCTGGCTTCATGTCAGCACAGAATAAGTCTTCATGTCATAGCAGAGAATCAGGCATCATGTCACCCACCACTGGAACAGGCCACTGTAACACATTTAGGCCCAGGCACCCAGGCAGAGGAGAGAGGTCCCGTAACAGAGAATCTGGCTTCATTTCAGCACAGAATAAGTCTTAATGTTATAGCAGAGAATCAGGCATCACGTCACCCACCACTGGAACAGGCCACTGTCACACATTTAGGCCCAGGCACCCAGGCAGAGGAGAGAGGTCCCGTAACAGAGAATCTGGCCTTATGTCAGCGCAGAATCAGTCTTCATGTCATAGCAGAGAATCAGGCTTCACGTCACCCACCACTGGAACAGGCCACTGTCACACATTTAGGCCCCGGCACCCAGACAGAGGAGAGAGGTCCTGTAACAGAGAATCTGGCCTTATGTCAGCACAGAATCTGTCTTCATGTCATAGCAGAGAATCAGGCATCACGTCACCCACCACTGGAACAGGCCACTGTCACACATTTAGGCCCCGGCACCCAGACAGAGGAGAGAGGTCCTGTAACAGAGAATCTGGCCTTATGTCATCACAGAATCTGTCTTCATGTCATAGCAGAGAATCAGGCATCACGTCACCCACCACTGGAACAGGCCACTGTCACGCATTTAGGCCCCGGCACCCAGACAGAGGAGAAAGGTCCTGTAACAGAGAATCTGGCCTTATGTCAGCACAGAATCTGTCTTCATGTCATAGCAGAGAATCAGGCATCACGTCACCCACCACTGGAACAGGCCACTGTCACACATTTAGGCCCAGGCACCCAGGCAGAGGAGAGAGGTCCCGTAACAGAGAATCTGGCCTTATGTCAGCGCAGAATCAGTCTTCATGTCATAGCAGAGAATCAGGCTTCACGTCACCCACCACTGCAACAGGCCACTGTCACATATTTAGGCCCAGGCACCCAGGCAGAGGAGAGAGGTCGCGTAACAGAGAATCTGGCTTCATGTCAGCACAGAATAAGTTTTCATGTCATAGCAGAGAATCAGGCATCATGTCACCCACCACTGGAACAGGCCACTGTAACACATTTTGTCCCAGGCACCCAGGCAGAGGAGAGAGGTCCCGTAACAGAGAATCTGGCCTTATGTCAGCACAGAATCAGTCTTCATGTTATAGCAGAGAATCAGGCTTCACGTCACCCACCACTGGAACAGGCCACTGTCACACATTTAGGCCCCGGCACTTAGACAGAGGAGAGAGGTCCCATAGCAGAGATTCAGGCTTGGGTGTGTCTGGTGTCTGCAGCTGAGGTGAAAGGGTGTGTCTGCTGCAGCTCCTGAACCTCCACAGCACAGGCCTCTCCGGGGAGTTTCCTACCATCTGCTCCCCAGGAGGAGTTCCAGGCTTGCGGGGGAGTGTGACACCTTTTCCCCCAGCCCAGGCCCTGCCTCTCCCTAGGGAGCTGGTGGGGTCCTGTGGCCATGAGCTCCCGGAAGGGTGCCCCTGCTCCCCGGCTTGGGTCGGAGGGGAGCATGGACGGGCGGCGACCGACTCTGAGCGATGGCGGCGAGGGGGTGAAAACATCTGGACGCGGTGGTAGCCAAGTCCCCCCTGAGGACCCGAAGACATCAAAAGGAAAAAGGCTACCAGCAGGAAGCCGAGAGGTGTCGTCCCAGGTAGGTTGGGGGTCTCGGTGGGAGGGAGAGAGTACCCTCACCTACAGCTCTCGTATAGCTGCCCACCTGCGAGAATACGATGAGCTGGGACGGCACCTCAAAGCCGTAAGGAAGGATCTGAAGGAGACGAGGGCCAGGTCCACTATCTCCTCTAATTCGAAGAGGCCCCCACTCAGAGAAAAAATTAGGGTCCTGAAAGAGGACCTGGAGGCCTCCCTGAAGCGGCAGGACCAGTTGCTTGAGGGCAGTGGGCCCTTCAGAGAAAAGTTATTAAACGGGGATCGATTTGGGGAGATGGAGGCTGCGAGGAGAGGGGAGCCGTGCGGGGGTGTGGAGAGCGAGGTGGAGGAGTTGGAAAACTCCAAATCTCTGGCATCCCGGGCGGGTCCCCAAACCTCGCAGTCTGAACCGGCCCTCCCGGTAACCCCAGTAACGGAGGCATACAGTGGCATTCCGCCAGAGCAAGAACAATTGCGCTTACCAGCATTGCCATCTTCGGATGAGGCATCAGCTATGGAGGGCAGCGATGAGGATGGTGGTCTGCTAAGAGAGATCCGGATGTTGGAGTCGCCCGCGGTGGACTTTCGGGGTTTTGCATTCGGAGAAGACCTGCTGGACGAGGACGAGAGCTGCGGCAAGAAGAAAAAGAACAAGAAGAACAAGAAAAAGAGTGAAGAAAACATCCAGACACGTTATGTCTATACACGCTTGGTGGGGGCTGAAAAGTCCTCACCAGGCGTGTATCCCGCTAAACTCCCTGGCTCGGCATCTGAGGTGGTGCCTGAGCGGAGGAGCGGGGAGATTGTGCAGCCCAAAATGGCGCAGGACGCCGTCCCTGCATGCGGAGGCAGGGAGGAGGTGCCGGCAGAAAGCGGGATCCGGCAGTCATCTGTTGAAAGTGGAGGGGGCGGGCAAAAACATCAGGAGGCCCCGCCCACCACTCTGCCAGCCGCTCCGTCCACTGCTCTGGCTACCGCCCTGCATGCCGTTCAGGTATGTGGGGTGGTGCTGGAGCGGTGTGACGATGAGGTCACCGTCCCTCCTACCCACGGCGGTGATAGTTCTGGGTCCCCCGCCTGCAGCTGCCAACGTGCGGCGGGGATCAAGGGAGGCGGCGGCGGTGAATGAAGAAGGAGGCGTGGCCAGGGGTGTGTCTGGACGCGCTCCCGAAGCTGGGAGTACAGGTGCAGGCAGTAAGCGCCTGCGTATTGAAGAGTCGGGGGCCGGAGCTGCCGGGGAGGATATGACTACGGTGCTCCGGTCCACTAAGAAAGGTTGCGTTGCACCAGAACAGGTGGCCATGTACATTGCCACTGGACACGCCCCCTCTGTCTCGGCCTCCTCCTCCAGCGCTGAATTAAGTGCTGGGGAGGGGAGGAGTGTGATGATCACTGCCCAGGTCTCAAGGGCAGCAGGGGGGGGCTTGACCAGTGGCAATGAGGGTGGCAAGGAGCATAGTAGAGGAAAAAATAAGGCAAATAATAATAAAAAAAATAAAGGTAAAATGACACCTGCTGCACCTGCTGCACCATCTGTCCCAGCAGAGAGAAAGGGTGCATGTGAGAAGGGTAGTAGTAGGGGTGTTGGTGGAGGTGTTGCATCTGGTCCCAAAGGAGGGATGGATGCTGGGAGTCAGCGGACCGTCGCTGAGAAAGCGATGGCTGCGGCTCCTGGTGTCCGCCCTCCGGAGGGGTCCGGTGTGGTGTCTGGTGCTAGTGTAGTGGGGGGGGCCGGTTCGGTTGCCCCTCCTGCGGCCGTAACACCTGGCAGAAGTTATGCCAGTGTGGCTGCGGCCGTGGGGGGGGAGGGGCTATCCTCGTTGGCTTCCTCATTCCCAGGAGTCGCGGTTGGTGACTTGCAGCGGCGGCTCCTGGAGGCCCTGAAAAAGGGGGAGAGTTCAATGACAGTAGAGGGTGAGAAGGTGGACCTATCCTTATGGATAGACAGGCACGGCCTGCGAGCTTTCCGAGAGGAAAGGGGGGGCGAGACCACCTGGTCCCTGCCCACAACCGGCCCTGGGACCAGACGGAATGTAGTCTGTCTCAAGTGGAGAAGCAATGATGCCTGCCCTACGAGAAAGAGGGTGGTGGAGCTCCTGCTTGAGATGGGTTTCAGGGTGGCTGACATCTTCGCCCTGATACATCCCTATGGTTCCAGGGAGTTTGACATCAGCTTTGCCCGGCCGGAGGGCCTAGAGCTTTTCTGGTCCGGGTATGAGCTGGTAAAGAACTTACCGGATTGGAAGGGTTTTTTCGCTCAGGCGATAACCCGGCAGAACAACGTCAAGAAAGTGACCGTTTTGACCCGTAATGAATCGCTTTCTTGCGTTGATATTCTGACGTGGCTAAGTAGGTATGGGGACGTCCAGGGTGTACCATCGAAAAACCTGGACGAATTTGGCATTTGGTCGGGAGCCTGGACTTTCAATGTGAAGTTGAAATGTCTAGGAAGCACGGTTTCCCACATTCCATCCTCTGCCTTCATCGGCCGGGATAGGATTCTCGTTTTCTACAGGGGGCAGCCTAAGCTCTGTCACAAGTGTGGCAGCCCTTCACACTTCAGCGCCAGCTGCCAAGTGCAGAAGTGCGCATTGTGTGGAGGGACAGGTCACCTTGCCGCATCTTGTGTGGAAATTAGGTGCAACTTGTGTGGTGTGCTCGGACACCCATTTAGTCGCTGTCCCCTCTCAGAGGTCAATGCGGCCCGAGCTCACGCAGGAGTGGGCCGGGAGGTCTCTTCGGCTGAGGCGGGTGCTGGCGGAGACAGTCGAGTTAAGGGGTCAGTGAAGACCAAGAGCGGTCCGTCCCGGCAGAGGCGGAGGGAGAGGCGCCAGGCGGAGAGGGAACAGAAGGAACCCCACCAAAATGGGGTGATGTCTGCCCCTCCCCAAGTGGCGGGCTCCCGTAGTTCGGAGACCCTAGGGGACAGGGAGCTAAGTGTGGAGATCAGGAGACTAGACCGGGCCGATGAGACCCAGTCTTCAAACTACGAAAGTGCAGAGGGTAGTGAGACTGGGTCTAATATCAATAGACGGAAACGGTTCTCAAAAAAAAAGAGCCCGACCAAAGTAGCCAGGGAAGGCGTAACTGGCTCCCCTCTTGAGCTCTCCAACCGGTATCTCACTTTGGATGAGACCTCTGCCTCCTCTTCATGCGGGGAGGAGGTAAGAAGTGGGGTACCGGGGGCGAAGGTGGGAGGGCTTCCAGGAGGCCCCGTGCCCCTCTCTGGTGTGGATGTAAGGTCCCCAGAAGAGGAGGCAAATCTGATTCCTGGAACTGAGAAAGACAGGGGCGGTACGCAAGAGGGAGCGGTGGTGACAGATGGAATGGACACCACCGTCTCTCTCAAAAGAGGACGCGCCGCCTTAGAGGATAGCCCCGGGAGGGGTAAGAGGGTCGGGAAGGAAGGAGGACATTCAGCTTAAACACCAAGTATGGCGGTACCCACTCAGCTGACACTGGCGACCATTAATGTCGCCAGCGTTAAATCTGATGCGGCTCGCTACACAGCCTTTGATTTTTTCAGCCGAGTTGAAGCTGATGTTTTATTTTTGCAGGAGACCAGACTGTCAAACTTGGCAGAAGTCCACAAGGCGAAGAGGGAGTGGAGATCTGGGCCCTCCTTCTGGTCTCTTGCGGCTGAGTCGTATAGCGGAGTGGCGGTTCTTTTCACCGTACCGGTAGAATGCCGACGGGTGGTTGAGCTGGAAATGGGGAGGTGTTTGATCTTGGATATCCTCATGAAGGGACAGGAACTGCGCCTGATCAATATCTATGGGCCCCAGTCCAGGTGGGACAGGAAATGTCTCTTTATGAGGATCAAGCCTTTCCTTTTTACAAGCCGGCAAGTGGTCTTTGGTGGGGACTTTAACACCATCATAAGGTCCCAAGATAGGGGAGGCACCAGAAACCCGCTGGCTTATGATAGTATAGCTTTAAATAGCATAGCTAGTGAGGCTTGTCTGGTGGATGTCCACATTAGGCACACCCCAGACCACGGGGGTTTCACTTTCTATAGAGGAGATAGGATTAGGTCTAGAATAGACAGGTTTTTTTTGAAGGAGGAGGCTACTTTCTCGCCCTTGAGGGTTGTGGAGGTAGAATTCTCCGACCACTGTCTGATTATGTTCTCTCTGAATATTTCAGAATCCCCCCAAATGGGAAGAGGTTACTGGAAGCTGAATGCGGGAGTCCTGGAGGAAGCAGAGGTAAGACAATCCTTTGAGGACTTTCTTCAGAGTCAGGTAGCTTTGCTGGATCTCTGTGACACTAAGTCAGAGTGGTGGGAGATATTCAAAGACCGGGCCGCAAAATTCTTCCGCCAGCTCTCGAGCCTCAGGTCCCTGGACAGGTACCGCCTGTATCAGGGTCTGAGGAGGAAACTCGAAGATCTGGTCTCGACTGGAGGTAGCCGCGAGGATATCTCCAGGGTGAAATCTTTGCTCAAGAGGTGCCAGTATGATAGGCACACATCTTTAGTTTTTGAGAGGGACTTCGGGAGGTACCGCTCGCCCGACCCCTACAGAAACTGTAAGATGTCAGTGAAGAGTAAGTTAGTGACAGGACTGGTTGACAGTACGGGTTCCCTGAACAGGTCCAGATCAGGGATCCTGGAAGTCGTCAGATCCTTTTACTCGTGCCTCTTGGGAAAGAGGGATCTGGATCGGGACAAGATGTCGGATTTCCTGGCTGAAATCACCCCTGAGTCAGAAGCTCACCTCTCTTTTGACGGTTTGGTAGAAGAGATCAGGAAGGAGGAAGTTATCCTGGCGGTGGAAGGGTTAGCTCTGAAGAAGTCGCCAGGCCCGGATGGCTTAACATCCGAGTTTTATAAGACCTTTAAGGACTCTTTATGTCCCCTCTTGACTGAGG